>NW_028127957.1:1200000-1800000 GCF_965231255.1 Vanellus vanellus
AAAAAGGGGAGGGAAGAGAAAAAAAAAGGAAAAGGAAACAAAACCCCCAAATATAAAAAAAGAAAGGTAAAAAGGAAAAAAAAACAAACCAAACCAAGCAAGGAAAGTGGTGAAAGCCATCGGGCAAGAGGGACGAGAGCCGGGGGTGAGGTGGCGGTGCCAGCGCCGGCCCTGGGGGCTGCGACACCACACTGCAAAGTGTTCTGTGAAAAAACCCAACCAAAACCCACCCAACGACAACATCAAAAAACAAAGAGAAATCTCTCCAGCTCACAAGAGCCTGAGCTCGCTCTCCGCTGCTTTCGTTCCAGTGTCTCGGGGGGGTCACGGCCGAGCTGAGATTGGGGGGGTGGGGGTGGGAGTTTGCCCCATGGCTGTGATGGGGGGAGAAGGGGTGGGTGGGGAGTGGAGGATGTGGTGTGGGGTTTTTTTTGGGGTGGTGGTGGTGGTTTTTTTGCCAGGTGTCGCTTTACCCAGTGGCTCGGGGAGTATGACGAAACGGGAAAAAGGACTTCACTGAGAGGTTCAAATTAACAATTTCTTTGGACTTCGCTCACGGGTCCAATACATCACTATTGCAAGTTCTGTGTGTGCGATGGCGATTACACTATTGCAGTTTAGAAGCAATTAGCGGGATCCACTATTGCGAGCTACAAATGCCCCCGACAAGTAGCAACACAAACCACAAGGGCGCTAGATATTAATACCTTAGAAGAGTGCACCAGTCACAAACTCAATCGCATGCCCTATACCGTACGGATGTTTCTTAGTCACTTACCCTCTCTCTCTCAGGTGAGGTCGCTCCATCCCGGGGAAGTTACCCTGTACAGCGTCCTGGATGGGGGGGGACGGATCTCCTAGGGGCCAGCTGTATCCTTGGAGGATTCCCCATTTGTCTCCCCAGACCCTGCGGTTTATATTTCCTGACTTGGTGAGGGTGCAGGATTATGCCCGAGTGGATTACACTGTCTGGGATATTTCCCTCTGGTGGTGCCATAGCGAAGTCTCTGTCGCCAATTTGTGATGTCCGGCGCTCAACGTCACGGGAATAGTGGTGGGATGGGACTCGGGGCATTTTGTTTGTTAAGGGCCATTTGGTTTTGGTTGTTCTGTGCCATCTTGAGATAAGCCCGGGCTGAGCTGTTTTGCAGCTCCCCCCAAGTTCTCTCTGCACAGCCAAGGCACGGCGGAGATGGAGCTGAGTGGGATGGCAGCTCCCTGCCTCTCACCTCTTGTGCTCTGAAACCGGCTTGGCTGGCTGCTCCCACACAGGGAGGCGTGTGCATCATGAAGCCCGCACTAAAGCGGGGTGGGGGCAGTTGGTTAGCAAAGCCAAAGTGGTTATTAATGGTTATTAACAGCACACTAATTACGCCCATGTAACTGGGAAGCTCAGATGCCCCCTAACCACCCCCCCGGTGCTTCTCTAGCCAGGCGAGCGCTGGGCGTCCCCCCCGCAGGAGAGGAGCGCACGTCCGGGGTTGGGTGGAAGGGCATCACCCAACGGGGAGAGGACCAAGATGGGGCTTGGGTGTCCCTTGGGGTGGCCGGGTGGCGGGGTAGGGCTGCTGGGGGCTGCCACAATGAGGGACACCCCCACACCTTTCTCCATGGCTCCCAGAGCTCTGCTCCCTCCCTCCCAACCACCCATCCAGTGCCACCGGAGAGGTGGTGTCCCCCCTCCTGGGGCAGGCAGGGGCTGTGCCACCCCATCTAACACCTCAACGCACCAAAGCACTGCACTGGGGGAGGGACTCTGTGCCTGGTAGCCCCGTGCTCCCCAGCACTGTAAGGATGGGGCTGAGCCCCCACCACAGCCACCCTGTGCGCAAGGACCATGTCACAGGGCACATGGCAGCGTGCCAAGTGTGCAAAGCTGGAGGAGGAACATCTCCTCCAGCCGCGCTGAGGGCAGCAACAGTGTCACTCGCACTGTGGCTCTACCCACGCTCTCCTGGCAGCACGGGAAAGCGCAAGCTCATCACCTCCCAAAGGCCACTTCCTAACGAGAAGCGAGGCCCAGCTCCTGCACAACACAGCTGGCCCAAAGTGGGCTGATTCTGCCCCCTGGGGTGGTCTCAGGGGAGCTGGTGGGCACATATGGACATGCCGAAGGGCCAGAGCCCACCCTGTGACGCTGTAGGCAGAGGGGACAGTGGTACCTGGACAATGTCCCCACCGCCTCACACACGGAGGCTTTCAGCAGTCACAGCCACCCAGGCGCTGCCAAGGGGGCAGCAGGGGCTCCCCACGGGGGGTTTACAGAGCACAGAGAGCATCCGTACACCACTAACCCCTCTCCAGGGGCGGATTTTCGGGATGCTGCTTGCTCATCTCACTGCTGAACAACTCCCCGATTGCCCCTTCAGCACGTTGTGACCATCGCTTCGTGGCTTTTGTGCTCCGATACTCATCCTGGCTCCAATCCTCTTCCTGGGGGATTGTGAGGGAGCAAAAGACCACATCGCTACATCCAACTTTTTCTTCAGTTAAATAAAAAAAAAAAGAATAAATCACCCTCTGTCATTATCAGGTAGAGTTTCGTTCCAGTCAGGCTCTTTTTATTAAAATAAATATTTAAATTATATAAAGAAATAAATATTTCTCTTTTCACATTAAATAACTCCCTGGAGACAGCAAAAAAAAAAACAGACAACCCAGAGTTACTGTCTCCAAAATAAGGATGGTGGGAGGGGAATAAACCATCTTAACTTCTACTTCATAACCTAAAGAGGAAAATTCGTCTAAGAAATGTAACTAAGATCTAAGAAATGTAACTAAGATCTAAGAAATGTAACTAAGATCTAAGAAATGTAACTAAGATCTAAGAAATGTAACTAAGATCTAAGAAATGTAACTAAGATCTAAGAAATGTAACTAAGATCTAAGAAATGTAACTAAGATCTAAGAAATGTAACTAAGTTAAGAACTCTAATTGTCCACGTGTCACAGCAGCTGTTGATGGATTATCTCCCACACCATCTTCTTGCGCGAGTATGGCATGTGAGTCTGAAAAGAGAAGAGAAATCCATTAAATAACGACATCACGGCAGAAAGAGGCGGAAAACATGCATAAACGCCCAGCGGAGTCCTTAATAGGATGTTCCCTTTAAGAACTGTCAGCCATTTGGGTACAACACCCCACGCGGCTCCTAAGAGGGTGACACGACAACCCAACAAAACCAGATTGACTTGACCGCGCGACAGCTTACAAGCACGCTAACAAAAGACCGGTATAAAATAAAAATAAGCAGCGGCAGTATCTTGCCCAAGAGGAATCTCACCAGCAGCAGCTCCCAAAGGCGGGGATGGAGAACCACAGCTCTGCCCTGCCCAGGCCACTTGGAAGTTCTGACCCCAGCAACTACGCACCGAAACGGGGCACAAAACCTCAGTCCCTGCCCCAGACACAATTAAGAGCTGCTGCGTAACCTCCCTGGCTCCTGTTCCTGCGCGAAAGGGGCTGGAGGGGTTTATGACCTTCACTCACCTGGGTGAAGTTGAACGGTTTCTCTCTGGAGATGTAATCTGCGTATTTGCACATAAAGACGACGCAGTCGCTTCCGTTCAGCTGCTGAGGGATCTCCTAAGGAATGCAAAGAAGATGGAGGATTTCCCTCTGTCTCAAAAGAAAAGCAACTCGGAAGTAGCGCACATTACCCACACCGACACTGCGCTCACCGCACACTCCTGACCCTACTTGCGTAATCCCCAATACCCACTCCCGCCCACGAGGAACAGACCCAGTTCACTGCGCACCATCCCTCCCCTCTGCCTCCCGGACTCGGACACTACAACCCAAATTCTTGGCAGGCCCAGAAGGGGCAGCAGCCCTCCTCCCTGCGAGGCCTCTCGAGGTTCGCACGGCGTCTTTCTCAAGTGACCTTTCTTAAATCCAGTCTGTAGGGACCGCTTTTTACTATTAACTCCTCGAGAAACATCAGCTCAACCCTTTGCTTTGTCACGTGCCAGGATCTGGGCCCCAAAGAAGCACTTACAGTTCCCGTTTCAAACCCAAGTGGTGCTCACGTACACGTGGCTCCATGCTGTGAAGAGTCCACTCCGAAACATTCAGCTCCAGGTTTCTTTTTTCCCGGCTTTTTGCAGGTATTGGCTGGTTAAAACAAAAGGGAAAAACAGAAATCCCTTTTCATCTCTGTAATTTAGGCCAACAACAAAATAAAGCGGCTGAAGGATCACAGGAAGATGGACGGCAGGACGGGAAAATGTCAGAGGATCCTCACAGCAGCTGATTTAAGGCTGATTTGGGAGGAAAAATCCCAATCTGAAACTTACAAACATGGGGAGAGGCTGTGAGCTAATGGTCAAGAACGAGGCCAACAATTTCAACAGAGACTTCCACACAAACCTAAGTTCATTGCTTCGGAGAGGTCAAAAAACCCCAAATCACATGTTACCAGAGGACCAAGAGACAAACCAAGCAGGGAACCGTAATGCCATAATTCCACCGGGTGCCTTGATCCCACACCCTGGGCTCCGACTAACAAAGTCAGCACACGTGTGCCACGGGGCTATGGCGTATTTGGCTGTGCCTATCACGGGAAGGTGGCAGAATCCAGGCACCCCAGACCCTGGGTGGAGGGGACGCTGTGACACCAGATCAGCAGTCAATGCCAGACAACTCGCAGCAAGCAACTCCAGGATTCCTGGTTGGTTATCTACAAGCCATGTGAAAACTTGCAGTCGCCTTACAGCGACTAAATCTAAAAACCCTCTCCTCATTCACACCATAAAAGCAGTGACGGAGCGGTTACTTACAGCAAAGTCTGACAAATTTCATCCCCTTTCTGTGCCAGTGAGTTCAAGTATGTGATGGTCTTCTTTCTGACATCTATGACCTGTTATTAAAAGGTGACTGTGAGACAAAGCATAACCTTGTGCTGCACACCCACCAACACCTAAATGACTTCTCTTGCCAGTTTTTTCTCCCCATCCAACTCCAGAGAAAAAGCCCGTGGAACTCACAGCTAGTGTCCAGTGCGCTCACAAGTTCACAGGCATGAAGATGATGTCCTGCTTGAAGACATCCACACTCCTGGTCCATCTCCTGACTGCTTCATAGCCCCCCGATGTTAGTTTGGGATAAAAGAAGGTACTGAAAGCGTGGACCGCTGGATACCCTTCCTTCTTGCCTCTTTCCATCAGCAGACCCATGTAGAAATTAACGACCTGTACCATAAAGAGTAACCATGAGGTGTAAAAATAAGACGCTGGCTTTCCCAACGAAAAATACAGCACCACGTCTTTTCTGGCCACCCTTAAGCACGCAGCGGAGAGAACTCCAGCCTCAGCTGTCAGCTTTTGTTCCCAGAATTTCACACGGGGTTACATCGGCAGTTTGATCAAAACACCTGTCCCCCACGCCAATAACACGAACTAACTCCTGGAAGCTGCGTCATACAAGAAGTAAAGAAACTTCCAGAAACACTCGACCCTTCAATACCTCAAGTAAGAACTGTACAGAGATTTCTAGGCTCTGCAGCGGAGGTCGTCAAAGAACGTTGATGAGACTTCTGTACACGGCGGAGGGGTATTTTTCAATAAAGGCTGAATGAGACTGTCCCTGTGCTGCAGCTGGTTTTACCTCATCATTTAGCCAGCAAAGGTTCCTGAGCGTGCGGATGTCCTCACGAGTGACCTTTAGTTTGAAGGCACTGCTCATGATCTCATCTGGCTCACCTCTGCCAAATGCGGCACTGACCTCTCTCTCCATGGCCTGAAAGGAACAATTCAATGGGGAAGGACTTGTGAAACAGAGCACGGAGCACGCTGACCTGGGGGCAGCTTTCCACTGAAACACGGCCTGTAAATTCAGCTCAGCTGACAGAGCAACTGCCTTCGACAGTTTCTTGGCTCAGTGAGCGATAGCGCTTTTGCCTTGCTTGCTTGGTTTCAGCATCCCAACTTTGAACTTTAGAGCCCAGGCTTGCTGCCATTTCTTTTCACCAAGGACGTTGGGATAAAACCCGTAAACTTAGCAAACACGCTAAAGCAGCTGAAAATGGAACACAAGTCCGGCAAACTCCTTTCCCACGTGCTCCCGCGGCCCTCGCAATACCCAGGTTTAAGCCAACCCCAGCGGGCATCCTCCGTACTGAGGCAGCTAAGTCAGGAGCCTGAAAGAATGTGAAGGTGGGGGACTTCAAAGGGAACGGCAAAGGGGGAAACTGAGGCAGCTACACTGGAGTCAGGCAATGGGGAGTCCAGCTTGTGCACGCAACTGGTCGCAATTTGTATGTTCCCATCTAAGTCTGCTTAAGGAATGCAAATAAATCAGTATGTCTGGTAGTATAAAATACTCTGATCTGCAATAGCATCTTCTTGCTTGAATCTGGGTGAGCAAAATAAGAAAACCACCCGGTTTCCCTTGTACCCAGCATCAACTCCGCAGACTTTGTAAACTCTGCATTTGCTCGCCCTTTCCAAGTCCATCCTCAACAGGCAGGAAAAGGCGGGGGGAGCTCAATTAGACTGCAACTCCGAAGAATAAAAGCAGCCAAAATTCATACAAGCAGGAGAAACTGAACTCCCACTCCCCGGTGGTCGGCACCATGGATCAGCAAGCTGATCTTTCAGGTTCTATCACCATGGTAGGACAAGAGGCACATCCAATATAACTGGATGAGTCGAGTAAGCACTGCTCTGGAGACTGGTGTTCAACCTGGACTCATTTTTTGTCCTGGTAACAGAAGGCCCTCAAACCCTCAGGTCAGCACAACTGAAGGAGCGCTGGAGCACACGAAATCCTTCAAACCAGCTTTAGTGCTGACCCTCGCACTGTGAAGTCACAGCCGCAGACACTCGCTAACAGGTTCAATGCAAGTTCTTCAGATTTCAAAAAGCCTCAAGAACCACCTAGAATAAGAGGAATTCCCTGCAGCTCTGTTGCAACCTTCTGTTTTGTGTAACAAACTGTTGGCTATGGTACCTCTGTGAGCGGAGGAAAGCGTTCCGCTGTTTTTCCCAAGCTTGGCACTTTCTTTCCTTCCACATTGAGGCTGGCTGACTTTTTGGACTGCACATGTGTTGGGTGTCCTCGGAATAACGCATCTTCTGAGATTTCAGTGCCACGCTGCCTCTGTTAGACAAACGGACGTTAAGCTAGCAATCAAGCACAGATTTGTTTGCTCGGGGATAGGACAGAAAATCTTGCTTATATAGGGAACTGGAAGGGTTTTTGTATACACATCCAACCAGCAAACCCCAGAGTTACTTTTTATTGACGACTGCATTCCAACTGTGCACCCATGGAGTGCTGCACTCAGAGGCAAGAGAGGCAGAAAGCTCGTTTGGCTTGGGCTAGCGTTAAGAACCCCAGCAAAGCCTCCACGTGTAGGTATCAAGTTGAGAGCGAGATTACTATTTCTGATTTCCATTATTAAAATTTTATTTTTGACCTCAATCCTGACCAGAGGTGAAAGTCAAAGAGATGTACTTCCCATCCCAGCAAACAAGATAAGACTAAAGACACCCCAGTCCAGCTTTGCAGGTCAACTAAAGCTGTGCGCTAAAGATTTTGAGGCTATACCCAACACATGAAAGGGGAAGAATCAAAACGGTATAGTGTAGTGTGCTCCTAATAGTCCAGAAACAAAATTAACGGCAGCGTAAAACATTTTGCAACAGCGCTACTCATCAAATAATGCTCCCACTTTCCTGGGAAAAAAACAACCTGGGCAAATACAGATATTGTTGAGTAAGTCATGTGAAGTGGAGAGTGCTGAAGTTTCTGATCACAAATAGCTCTATTTTCCTTGTGAGTAACACAAGCTTACTCCTGCGATGGTTTGTTTCACTGCTCCTTCCTCTTCCTGAGAGTTTTCTTCTGGTGTGCAGTACCTGCCAGGAGAGGGAGAGAAAGAAGTGAGCTGTGTATCCATCCTGTCCCATGGAATTCTCAGGAATTCACCTTCTGGACAAGAAAGGCTTTTTCAAGGCTTATTCTGACTACAGCCCCGGTTGCGCACATCAACATGTGACAATATCGCCTCAACTTCCAGCACTGTTCTTTCTTAGCAGCAAGACTGGGATAGAATGAAGAGCTGGGAGCTTTGGAATTATGTTTTTGTGTTTTTTTTCCATCTACTTGTACAAGACTCCTTTTGTTTCTCTTTATCAGTCGCATTATTTGGAAAACAGGGAAGCAACCAGCACTTCCTCTATCGAGTGCTTTGTGATCTACTGCTGATAAACACTGCACGCTGGGTGTTCTACTGCAAGGTGTAACAGGAACATCTGCAACTAGACTTGCATCCAAACAGAGTGAGCTTCGGGAAACTAAGATCAGCACACTGTTTACTTGCCTTCTACAAGCCAGTCAAGAGAGTGACTATCCCCATTTGGAGAGGATTGTCATTCAAACCACGCAGACTCTGAAGAGCAAACAAATACAGAGACATTGAAGTTGTCCAGATATATGTCCCTGCTTCAAAAACACAAATTCACATTGTCACCAAAAGACCCCTTTTTTTCAGGAGGGAGACCTACACCAGACTCTCACAGTATTCTACACTCATTGTGCTTTAACGGCTTTCAGTCCAGCATGGTAAGAGGAGATATCACAAGCTTTGTCAAATCGTTTCAGTTAGTAGCTAAATCCAAAAAAAAAAAGGCAAGAAAATGTCCCTTTTACTTGAACGCATGAGTTATTTTCTCTCCATCTCTCCCCTCCAGCTTAGGGGAACCACTGACACTTTAAGCACACAACAGTGCCGCACAGCTAAAAATAGAGCTAGTGTTTAAAGCAGGGAGAAGAACAAGGACAGAATTAGCTACAAAACAGGACTGCCGCAACTGAACCTCTCTCTGCTCCCATCTACGCTTTCTCCTCTCTCATGTAAGGGCAGGTCACTGCAGAAAGATGCGTGCATCTTACTGCCGTACAAAATCTCTCCCTCTAGCTGCACCTACTGCCCCCAAAACCCATTTCCCTCAACACCACAAAGCCCTCAGAACTCACAGTCCTGCCAGCTCAGACAGCCAACACCAATGAGGCCACTGGCCTCTCAAACCCAACCGCACGCTGCCTTTTTCCCCCTCCTAGTCAAACCCCACGCATCCTCTAAGTCCCAAAAACTGCCTCAAGTCCCACCAGGCTTTACAAGCTCTCCCATCCTTATGCTCAGGATGCGAGTTTCCAAGCGAAAGAAATGAAATGTCAGCTCGTTGATGGCTCGGCAGAACGACTCACAAACCAAAACGGATTCTGCAAATCCAAGGACAACTTGGTACGGCCACCACTCGCACCCTTACTGGCTTTCTTCCCACAGCAAACACCACACCAGCACAACCCTCTTTGTCACGCAGCACGGCTCTCGCATGGGAGCTGTGTTGGAGATGCACCTGGCTTGCGAGCAATTCCGGAGCCGCAAGCTAGCTACTCCTCTTTCACAGCACTGAGACGATCAAATACCATTTGTCATCTTCGGGACTCTACCAGCGGCTGAGAGACACACTCACGCAGAGCCAAAAGAAACAAGAACCATCATTAAAAGAGACTCTACCTGATCGTATCACCTCTCTGCGACCACTGCGGGCAGCAAACATCTATACATTCAACACCTGCACAGAGAAGCAGTAGTAAGAAAACAAGAAGTCGACTTTCAATCACCATCAGAAAGACACAGCTCTCAATTTCTGGGTGATAAATAAAAAACCCCAAAACTTTTAATGATGACTGTATGGTCAGGAGGTTTGAATTCTGGCAAGCACTTTGAACATCATCTGCCAGTGTATAGGAAATGCCCTGTTCCGATTTGAAGTCTACCTACAAAGTGGAACGGATTGGAACCATGGGGATACTCACCGGTCCTTAGTGTTGGACGTGGACAGACATCTCCTCTGTGTTTTGGTTCTTCTACGTGACTCACAGTCATCACTGGTTCCTTGGAGGAGGCTTGAACGCTTTGGGGCAGGAAAAAAACAACAGAGGAGAATCACAATTTTTATATGTGGGGCATTTGTTATCAGTGCGTACCAATTCACAGTGGCTTTTTGGGTTTTTCTTTAGAAAGAAAAAAATATTCTTTGCACATCCGACAAATATCTGCATCAACCTGAGGAGGCCACTTTACTCTGTGGGACAAGACAGAGTTCATTTCAACCAGCCTTGACCAATTCTGCTCAATCTATTTGTTAAAGATCATGCTGACAGTGAGAATGGCAATGTCCACAACATCCACACTGCTGGGACATTTTACTTCAGACCCGCCCTGCTCTGACCTCAGGGACTATATGCTCTGTAGCAGTTGGAGTGCATTAGACCCGTTCCCCAGGAACCTTCTCTAGTTTAGCTTCCTCTGAAAGGAATCTCTTTCTCATGCTCCAGATCTGCTCCAAAATATGAGCGAAACCACAATAAGCAACGACTGGGAGATTAGACGCCGAAAGCAGAGTCTTGACCTGCTCTCAAATGCAGTGCGCTTAAACTCAGTGCACCCAAAATTACATGAGAAAATGTTTTCTGTATCATTTTCATGGTATGGATTTTCATCTGAAGTGGCGGATTCTGGCGCAGCGCGCTCCTTAGTGGGCGGCCTCAGTGGTAAGAAGCTGTCTGGAGCAGCTTTGATGCTCTGTTTGCCGTTCCGGCTTGTGCTGAAAACATCAACGGCAAAAGAAATGGTCTCAAGAGAACATTCCAATATGCACCTCCACCACCAACTACTTTGTCAAGCACGTACACTGATGACGATGGAGACAGACACGAGATGTTCATGACTTTCAGATGAAGACCTGCTGTCTTCAACTGGCTAATGGGGAAGTACAGAGAAGTAAAAGTGAAAATCACAACAACTGCCTTGAAGATACACTGTTGATTGTGTCCTCAGCCTCCTCTCAAGTTCAACACTTCCTCTTACCGCAGACCTTTAATCTCTAGCTAGTCTCCTGCACCAATTAAGTAGCTGGGTTTAAAGAATAAGTTTAAAATTGGTTCTTCGGGGAGGAAGCAGCTGGAGACCTCCCTTACCATAGGCAGTAAACCTTTCGGAGAAGAAGTCAAAGAAAACGGAAAGATTTTTACCTCAGACGTGGAATTCTCTTGTGAGGACGGGATAGTGTTTCCTTCGTCAGGTGAGCATGGTTCCACACGGCATTTGAGCTATGAGAGAAGAGCATAAGGTATCAGTAACTCTCAAAGGAAACTGAAGAGGTTCATGAGTTTACAGTAACGAGCTTCACCAAAGATAAATTCTCATTTTCTCTCTCACATCATCGTATTATTTGTGTTATGTCACTTGAGGACATTTTTGGGTTTTCACACTGGCAGCTACAGCAAGTTGTGCGCACAAGGTATTGCCAGTCAAAAACCTGAAATACAAAAGGCTTCTTGGGATCTACTACCTAAAAGGAGCATTGAAAACAATCTACTTCTGGCAAGCTAACAGTGGACGGATCAGAACGGAAGGACTGCATCCAAGGCAGCTCTGGCACTGAGATGACAAGATAAACGCCCGGCCCCACTCCAGAAGCAATGCAAGGATGCAGGTAAGAAACAGAGGTCACGCTCAAGTCTTCCCAGATGCTGCCTCGTCCCGTGCCTGCAATAATCCGTACAGAACCCTAGGGGTAGGCTTGGACAGTACACAAGGTAGGGTGAAAATGAAACAAGTCGTATAACGATGTCAGCCTTACCAATTTGCAGCATTGATACATCGAGCGACGAAAATCGTGGTCTTTTAGTTGAAGGCTCAAAAGAAGTGGACCGAGGCTTAAAAGAAAACAAAAAAAAGTACCAACGTGAGTATAACTTGAATGTGAATCCAAGCAAACACACTTCCTGAGACTTAGTCAGCTCTGCTATGACTTGGGGACCATGACACGCTGGTTCACATTGCAGAAGAATGCAAATCTTTGCAGGACCTTTAACAGGTATGCTTTAATTTTTTAATACAGGCTCTCATACGTGAAGCGATTAAAAGAATACAAGCTTGTCACTCAGTAATCACTCAGTCAGCTCCTAAACATTCCAAAGTGTGATAGTTCAGCCCTTGAAAAATATATTTTGTACAAATCAGAGTTAATGACGCTCTCAGGAATGAAGAATTAGAGCCCGACAGTCTCTTAGCCCTCTTATCCCATGGGGCAATAAGAAAAATAGCACTACACCTTTGAACCAAACTAGGGAGTCAAGCAGTCGGTGGCTCATTTTTACAGAGCCAAAGTCTTACAGGAATCCTCTCCTGGGCTGGTGGCTAATGAGCAGAAAGAGGTTTATCCACAGGAAGTATGCAGTTTTTCTTGCCAGGTAGTGTATTTTGATTCCTTAACCACAAACTCGAGAAAGAGAATAACGCAGACTTGAGTAAGGCAAACCCAGCCCACATTAGAGCTGCCTGCTAGAAATGGAAAAGAACCACCTACAGCTGTACAGGCTCAGAGCAGGCTCAACCTCAAGATGCATTAGGGAGAGCTGCTTGCTCTCGCACCTTGCACAGACCCTAATATTTCAAACCCCTCGCTAACCTCTTCCGCAGACTCTGTGAATGGAGCATCTTTGCTGACGGAGGCCGCCGGGCGTTTGGTTGCCTTGGTCGGCAACTGCAGCACAGCAGAAACTTTCTCTTTCTGTTCAGAGATGGAATAATCTAAAAAACAAAGACAGGCCATATAAGAACATGATAGAAAACCAACAGAGGTACATTGCGAATACAGCCAGGAGGGAGCACACAGCTTTGATTTAAAATACTCTTTCTGCTGACACGCGCGGGCTCACCGCCAGAGACCTGGGCTATCTCCTGCTGGCAGTAAAAGTATTGTGTCCTGCCACAGCCACCGCAGATAACGTCATACAGAGGGCTAAGCCCCACCATACACCCTCAAGCCATTGGCTATAGGGATAGATAGCCACAAGGAAAGAACAGCTTGAAAAGCCACTGTTTCAGGAACAATGCCAGAGCACAAAAGTCAGACTTTTCGAAGGGACACAAAACCTCAGAAAAATCAGGCATATTCAATACTTCTGTAATGTGCAATACCTGATGTTTTCTTTTTCGGCGGACTCTCGTCACCATCATCCACAGGTATCCAAACGCTGAGGAAAGAACACACACAACAGCGTTTTGCAAACCTAGGGAAGCTCCCAAGAGGCTGACTTCCCTTCACAGGGCCCAAACTTCCAAAGTTACTTTTCCTATCCCGAAGGTCTCCCCCTCCAAGCGCCCCTGGGATCATCTCAGGCACACACACACCTAACTGCACCCCTCCTCAACACCCCCCAACCTCTCCCAGCCAACGACCGCTCTCAGAGAGCTAATTATCCCACTGGAGCACATTAGGCCTCTTTTTCTCGTTCGGTTAATGCTCCCTAACATTTTACATTTGTTCCTATCGCCAAAAACTTAAGTTCATATGTAAAGTTTTCCTCTTTCCTCGGGGAAAGCAGCACACCAGAGATTACTACGCCATCTAAGTTCATAAATCACTACACCGAGTTGCAAAGAAAAGTCTAAGTAGGACAGGAAATAAAAGGTGGGAAAGCAACAACTGCATACACCCACTTCAATCACTTACTGCTAAATCAGTGCTCGTCAATGAGTTCTTGAAATAATTCTTTGCTGCACCCTTTCTTACTAAGCATAAGTCCAAGTATTATATCAGTTGATAACAATGATAACATCTAGTAAAAATTTTTCCTTTGGGAATGGAGCACAAAGGTTGCTCCTAGGTGGGTTTTCCTCTATTTGTTTTTTTTTTTGTTTTTTTTTTTTTTTTCTTCTATTTGCCCCCCCAAAATGTCATGACAGACTCCAAGGATTCTTTGAAGAATTCTTTGGTCTTTCTTACACAAAGGAATTTCTTTTAAACTGTTATGCCCTGAAACCCTGCTGATATCATTGCTTCTGGACTACCTTCTCTCTGTATCAGGAGCACAAAGAAGTCCCTAAAAGCACCTTTCATACAACATCAAGAGTATTGGCTATTACTATGCTATTAAAAGTCAGGCAGAAAATATTGGGGGGTAGGCATTAGAGGGAAATATCTTCCCATAAAAATGCATTCTTACTCAGCATATTTGATACTTCAAAAGGCAAAATCTTTGTATCCTCCTGCTCAATTGTTAGCAGGAGCTAACTCCTTCTGAGCTGCTCTCCAGGCTCAAGGCTACGTCCTGAGAGAAACGCAGTTTCAATACCTGACTGTGGTTACGGCAACTGTCTGTGAACAGAAATGCCGCTTTCTCCAGCTTTACCAGAATACCCAGCACCTGGGAGAGCATTGTTTTGTCCTTTTTTACCTTACCAGCCACTTGGAGGTTTAGAATCAGTTTGATGGCGAGAAAAGAAGAATTCTCTCTTGGGAAGTTGTAATAAGCTGCTCCCCGCTCCTTCACCACTCCAAGTCTCCACCCCCTCTTTTTTCCTTTTCAAGCCCCCGCTGTGCAGACAGAAAGCCAACGAGGGGGTGGCTTTGCCCACGGATTTGGGGGGAACATCTGGAAGCCACAGTCATCTCAGCATCACAGGGGAACAACTCTGACTGCGGCACGGGGCGAGCCCACAGCGGCAGGAGCCACAGCCGCCGCACAGGGCCGGAAGGACGGGGATGCCGGGCTGGGAGAGGGCGGGGAGGGGCACGGAGCTGCCGGGGGCCCACCACGAGCCCCACCGCCCCGGAGGGGGGGCTCTGGGCGGGCAGAGGGGCCGAGCCCAGCCCAGGGGAGGGCAGCCAGAGCCAGGGGAACCCCAGAGCAAGACCCCACCCTGCACCCGAGCCCACAGAGCAACTAACGCCGCTCCCGCCCGAGGAGAACCGGCCGAGGCGCCGGGCGGGCTCCCGCCAAGGAGGCCCGGGGGGTCCCGCAGGCCCCAGGCGGGGGAGGGGGGGGGAGAGAGGCGGAGGGGGGAGTGGGTGCCGGGGAGATGCCCGGGGGCGGCCCTGAGGCGTCGGGGCGGCTCGCTGACCTGGGAGGGGCGGCCTCTTGCGCGGCGGCGGGGCCGGGGGCGGCGAGGACGGCGACGAGGGCCACCAGCAGCCATTGCTACACAGGCCCCGGCCGGCCCCCGGCGGAAGTGCGGCCGACCCGCGCGCCCAGCGCCGCCTCCCCATTGGCTGCCGCCGCCGAGTTCCGGCCCCTACGAGCTGGAGGGGAGGGGGCGGTGGATATGCGCAGGCGCGTTGCCGTCTGCGCTCTGCCTGAGGGAGCCGTTGAGGGCCACCCAGCCCGCTTCTGCCCCTGCCCTGCGGTGGGGCCGGGCCGGCGCCGTCCCGCCTCGCCCCGCCCTCCTGTGTCTGGGGGAGGCGCTGGCCCTTCTCCGAAAGCCCCGAGCCGGGCGCCGGGAGGCCGAGGAGTGCCCGGAGGAGAGGAAGAGGCCTGTTTGCCCTCGGGGAGAGGCCCTCACAGAGGCCGGAGGGGGCCCCCTAGAAGCCCTCCAGAGACGGAGGGGCCTCCCAGAGAGCGGAGGGCCCCCCCAGAGAGCGGAGAAGCCTTTCGGCGTCCCACAGGACAAAAGCAAAGGCAAAGCCACGCACATCGCACCTGGGTGCATCTTCCATAACCTTGTCTCCTGTCCACTCGAGAGGGAGGGCAGCCCCCCCAAAAAATTCAGGTGCTCTTGAGGAGCGATGGAGGAAGCACAATTTAAAACAAACAAACAAACAAACAAACAAAAAAACCCAAAACCCCAACCAAACTTGAAATTAGTTAAAGCTTGTCTGGAGTGAGAAGTTGCGAGCGTTGAGATGCTCGGTGGGGGTGGAGAAGCGGTGCCCCGACCCCCACCTCTTGCTTTTCCTCTCTCCTCCCCAAGACTGCACAGCGCAAGATGAGGGAAATGCTCCAGCAGGTGAAGCAGCAGGAGCAGAAACACGCTCCGGGAGCCCCGGCCTCGCAGCACAGCAAGGGAGGCTCCCGCCGTGCCGCCCAGCACCGCCTGATGAATGTAACCCCGCCGCCGGACATCCCCCACCTCCTCTGTTATAGGCTATTTTTATTTATATTCTGTCTTTGAGGAACAGATTCTTTAATTTCTTGATCAACTCTGGTGCGCAGATCCACCGTATGAGTTTTATGTTCAGTGTCTTGATTAGTCCAGTTTGGCCGCTGTATTATTCGAAAAGTGTACCTATCCACGATGGCATATTCTGATTTTTGTTTCCCTTCCACTACCCATGAGGAGCCATCCACAAAGAATTTTTCTCTTTCATCTAATTCTTCTTCTAAATCTTCTCTTATTTTGGTCTGTAGATTTCTTAACTGGAGACAGTAGTCTTTCTTTGGGCTCTCCGTATAAAAATTGGGCCGGATTTTGAATGGAAGTCATTTCCATTTCTAATCTAGGGGAGTTAATCAGAATTCTCTCATACTTCAACAACCAACTGTCAGTAAGCCATTTATCAGCTCGTTGTTGCAACACTCCCCGGATGTTATGGGGGGTATATACTTTCAGTTCACCTCCTAAGGTGACTTTTCCAACCTCCTCTATCAATAATGCGGTTGTCACTACCACTTGCAGGCAAGTGGTCCACCCCTGGCTTACAGGATCTAAGATTTTAGAATAATATCCTACAGGTTTTCTCTGCCCTGCCCATCCTTGGGTCAAATCCACATATGTTGTTCTATTATCCACATTGATGAAAATTTGAAAGTGTTTACGGATATCAGGTAAGTTGAGGACAGGTGCTTCTATTAATTTTCTTTTTATCTCTTCCCAACGCCTCTTGTCCTCAGAGGTCTACTTTACTAGTTCATTTTTAGTTAATTTCGTTCATATAAATATTTTACTTTATTGCTCTAATCTTTTATCCATTGTTGACAGTACCCTAACAATTCTAATTGTCTTATTTGCCTTTTATTAGTAGGTATTGTTAGAGACAAGATTCCCTTTACTCTTTCAGGATTTAATTTCTAATGCCCCTTTGTAAGCCAGTGCTCTAGATATTTTACTACTTCTTCTGTAAACTGTAATTTAGATCTTGAAACTTTTAGTCCCTGGAGACTTAGAAAATGTAGCAACTTAATGCGTTCAGTTCTAACATCTTCTTGAGTTTTTCCAGCAATTAGTAAATCATCTACAATTGTATCAGAATCAACTCTTGAACTCAAATTCCAAAGTCTGTGGGCAGTATCCCTTTAAATTTGATATGCTATTGTAAGCAGCACACCCTCTACACAGTCGACTTTTTGCTGACAACAAATTGTAAAAAATAGGGAAACCTCTGAGGTGTGATGTAGTTTTAGGAACCGAAGAGCAGCTTTCCCAAAGTTTAGGACAAGTACCAAATAATATTGCACAGCTTAAAATACAGTTGTTTACGTTCTGACTTCAGTACAGTACAGCTTAACTGTGAATGTAAGGAATTAACATTTTGCATTGTGAGCCAAATTATTTGTGGCAGAAGGTCAAACATCACATAGAAAATTTAAACCTGGATGTTTTAAATGTCAACTTGTTACAGGACTTGTAAGCAAACTTTAAAAAGCTTAAAAAGCTGTTGGCCTCACTTTTGAGGGCTCCAAATACTCCTGCAAACCAACATTAATATTTCTGACCTATACAGACTGTTCAACCCACTGTTCCCTAAAAAAGCTATCAGGCAGTAAGCATATTGTGAAGTACACATGTTTATTTAACATTCCTAAAATAAGTTGTATCTACATACTACATAAATGAATGAAGTCTTAATATAAAATAGAAAACTGCATTGACAGAGGAAATCAAAGTCCATATGGAGTTACTGATCGAAGACCTTTTGTTTATGAAATTTTACAGTCATTTCTATAAATGATCTCTTCCAAATTAGACGATTTTTTTTTCTTTTCTCCTAATCCACACCATTTGGATGACTTTACAAACAGTGGTGTTCATTATAAACTTAAAAAACAGTTACAGCATCTTCTGGTGCACAAGTGGCTATGGAAAATGAGACAGTCTTTTTTTGTTCTTTCAGAGTGTTCTCTGCCATGTCTGCGGTTTCTTTCTGTTTGCTTTTTGTTCCATCCACTGGACTTCCAAACGGAGAGATAAATTTGATTTCCGCTGGTGGAGGTGACCAACTAACTCCAAAAAACCCCTGTTCTCTAACAGCAAGACTATGGATAAGAATTAAAAGGCAACGACTCACGAGAAACTATGGATTGGCTTCTACCTGTGGCTTCTTCCCTCCCACCCCCCTCTAAAATCAACTACAAAGCTATTTAGGGGCAGTTACATGAGAACTGAAGAAATGGCAGGAAATAAATATAATGCATTAACAACCCTGAGAGCAGTCTACGAGAGGAAGTTCTGAAGGGGAATTAAACTACTTGGTTGGCTGCGGACATGCACACTGGGCATAATCTTGCAAGACGATCCATCGCTCTAGCTAGTGCGCTTCCAAAAGGAGAGGTGAATCTTGTTTCCACTGGGGGAGGTGACCAAGGACCTTCTTTTCTTGTGGTTCTGAAAAGACAGAGAAGTATCAAATTGATTCTTTTATTACCAACAGTATTTAGTAGAGGAAAAGAAACCCCGTGGAGTTACAAAATCAATGCCAAGGAATTATTTATGGCCTTCTTTGTAGACAGGATCAAGGCAGAAAAGGTACATCAAGAAGCTTCCTTCTGCTGTCATTCCTTGCCAGACTGCCCCAAGCATTCTCAGTCACTATTCGCATGAGCTTTTAGAGCCCCTCCCACCTCCCAGGTTTTAAGAGGCAACCGTCCTCAAACGGTTTTCCAGAGGGAACCGGACAACATGGCCAGAAACAAGCAGTTCTCTTTACTCGTTGTCTGACCTTCTCCTGCATTCTATAGGGAACTAAAGACCATAAGAGTGTGGTTTCATACGGTGGAATAAGACCTTAGATAGGCAGATAGACAGACAGACGGATAGAAGAGCGCGCCATCGTTGCAAAGAGTAGTGCCCACTTGCCCTTTTCTCTCCCATCCCTCTTCTGTTTCCATTAGAAAACTAAACCCCTAAGTGGGGAAAACGGTGCCCAGCAGACCAGCAAGCTGCACAGGCTCAGAAAGTCAGAGCAGAACTGTAGAGCCAAGTGAGGAAGAGGCAGTTCGGTGGCTAAAAGCTGAATCGCTAGCACGACAAAGGAATGCAAATAAGTGCTCAAAAAGAATTTCATACTTGCTTGCTTGCTTCATTTTTGATTTTGCAGCTCTCCCTCTCTTGAGTTTTGGCTTTCCTACAGACTCTCGGGAGTTGGTATCCTCCTCCTCTTGAGTTGGAAGCTCCTGTGTCAAGGCAACAAAAACATTACTCGTGCACAAGTTCTTACACTTCTACAGAACACAAATGAATGTTTCTTTCATGAAGAAGTCATGACAGAGTGATTCCCAAAAGCATGACGGTTTCTCTCCACAAAAACAAACCTTCCCTCTCAAATTCTCCTACCATCCTACAAGCTGAAAGTCTGCAATTAAGAGGTAGCCCACCAAGTAAGTTTAAAGAAAGCTACTCTGCCTTTTGTTAAAGGCAAAGCAACGCTTCCTAATTCTTGACTTACACAGATTCAGTGGTGATTTTTGTCGCTAGTTTCCATGAAGGAAAAAAATAATCAAATCATTTAGCTGATTAATTTCAAGCTCTCTTTCGATATACTTTCAAGGAAAAAGGCAAGGCCTTGCTAAGTATGATTTGAAAAAGCGGTACAGAGCAAAAATCAAGAACGTGAGACAACCAGAGGTTTGCTTACTGGTTCTTTCACAATTCGGGAAATGCTAGACACATTTTTTTCCCTTGACCTCAAAAGAGGGGGCAAAAAGACAGGTTGGGAAGACAAGTCCGGGTCTAAATCCTGAAGCTGCCCAGGATGGTCTGCTTCCCCAGCTAAGAGAGGTTGGTCACTAGGCTGCGCCTCTTCATCCCTGACTGTATTTTCAGCAAATTGTACCTTAAGGTTTTTCCGTTTTCTTGCACTTCTTCTGGGAGTGACTGCCGTTTTTATCTCATGAGCAGTGTCAATCTGGCCCATTCCTTGACACGGAGATGCTCCCAGTGCTGCACTATCTTCAATCCCCTGAAGTTAAAAAAGGTCTGTTAAGGCAATATTCATTACCAAACAGACTAACTTCAAGTCGAGCTAGATGAAACTGAGGACAGTGAAATGCTGCTTTTCCTTTCAGATCACCACTGGGTGTAAAAAGTTAAGACACGTACAAGGTACTCTCTGCTACAGATAACAGTTCATGTGTTGAAGGGATAGAAGAGAGCATTCAGTGCTCCATTTCTGGTGTTCCTCTTCACGAGTAACGATTTGTCCCCACTCGTGGACAAAGTGAGGGGCTTTACAATACAAGCTGCATACACAACTGCCAGTAATCATCCCATTGCAGTCCCTTCTGGACCAACTACTAACCCACACGGAGTGACCGACTCTGCACCTAACGGGGCAAGATGTCCCCAACGTCTGAAGTTTCAGTCATGAGAGGTGTGACCGCAACACTGCGCCAAACTGGCCAGGTATCACATTCGGCATCTCGACACTGCGCTTTCAGGAATCACTTGGATTACACGAGACAACACGTATATTTTAACTACCTCCACCTCGTGCTTTCTAGTTCCCTGTACGGAGCAATTCTTCTTTCCTTCTAGATCCTCAGATCTGACGATCCTGAGTGAGATACTCAGGCTTTTATGGTGAGAACAAAAGTAGTATCTGTGACTTATTTCCAGTGACTCCGATGCTCAAGAGAATTTAACCCCTGTGTAAGCACCTTTGCCCAGCCCTCTACGTTATCGTGCTAGCCAACGATGGCAGAAGGAAGAAGCCCCTCTGCAGCAGTCTCCATAGAACCGGCTCGTTTTCTTGCCTCCTGCCTTGTCCAAAGTTGCCAAAGCATCCTATGATAGCAACACACCATGCTTCACAACTAAACTCAAGACATACTAGTCTGCCATAAGCTTTCCTTTCATGCTTACAAATCTACAAACAAGAGAGCAGTGACTACTTTGTCCTCAATTCAGTGAAGGCAGACGAGCCAAAAGCAGGTGTTTACATCTAAATCAGGACAAAACAGTTATAACGAAAGCAGAAAAACCTTCCCCGTACTGCCACACGAATGACTGCAGAAGCTTTGTGACCGTCTCATGTACCCGCTGCCTTCTTCCCATCACAAATTTCCCGTCTACACCATAAGGGATTTACGTATTCCCAAGTCTGTAACCCTCTTCTCTACAGTGTCATCCTAAATCCCAAAGCCGAGACAGCTAAATAAGTGACTGCCCATTTAACTTCATCTCAAATGTGGGACACTGAAAAGCACTTTCTCTTACTTAAGACCGATCTATTTGTGGTACGCCTTCCCTTCAGTTTGCATTTCACTCCTAACTGTTACTAACGATTCATGGTGGATGTCTTCTGAAGAACTCATCAGCGCCAGCAGAAGTGAAAACAATGGGGAAGAACCTGGGACAACTGGAGAATCACTAGTTCTAATTTTCAGTCCATGTGAACAACCTTTCAAAATTCATATTTTACAAAGTTCAGATGGTAAAAAATGTAGTTTAAGAAAAAAAAAAAAAAGACTTTTAAGTAGCTTGAAATATCTTGATGCTGAAATTAACTCATTACGGGGAATTCTGTTTATGTTAATAAGGAACAGAGAGTAAACGATCTCAGCACCTAAATCATTCCGACAATGAGTTTGGTTCCCACAGCATTTTGTCATTTGGTAAACGGCCCCCAGTATCGAAAAGCTGCACTCCCCAACTTTTTGTGTTGTCTTTAACAATTAAACGACTTCTTTTATTAAGTCAAACAAGAAACTTTTAAGTTCTAACAAACCAAACGAACGTATGGTTATTTTAAAAAATAGTTTAGGCACTTTTGTTTTTCCTACTACAGCCCTCAAAGGCCCCAGTCTTGACGGGTTCTATTCGGTGTTAGAGGTCCACAAAACGCATAGGAGAAAAACAGAACTGCCCTTATGTAATGAGGCTTTAACTTGCGTTCACCAGCTAAAGAAACTGAGACCGTTTTGGGTGCCTTCCAATTGTCAGTAAGACAGGACTGTCCTCCATTTGCAAAGAGTTTTTCTGTTTTGTCGAAAATGGGAACATAGCTGACTTACATTAATTTCCTCAGTTTTAGGAAAATTGTTAGAAACAGTTATTTCTTCCTGCAGAAAAGGAATATTTCCTTCAACTTCAGCTGCTTCCTGCCTACATTCTTGGGGAAATCCATACACTTCTCCTCAAGGCGATTTCCTGAATGAGTACTGACCACATGCCAGTGTTAACTCACTTTCTTCCATGCAATATAAAGAAGTGTATTTCCCAAAGCTATGGGACAATGGGCACACGGCAATTTAATTAGAACTAAGCTTCCCCTCTTCAAGACTGGTCCTAACGCGCTGCTTCCAAAAGGACTGTATATGCAATACTCACGCGCACAATGAAAATATTCCACAAGGTGAACGCAACAGTGTTTCCGTTAAATTCTTTGGTGGTTTCATTTCACACCAAGTTTACCGGCGTCTGGTGTGGTCGGTTGTTGTTGCTGGCTTTTTTAAAATACAAACCTTAACCACAGGAGGAGTCTCAGGTACATTCAGCTCTGATGCTCCCGCGAATTTCTTGTGTGAGATGGGACCACACATATTTGATCCAAAGGGGCTGGATGTCACAGATGAAGTAGGTGGTCTGCATGGGAACTGCCAGCTACGAGCCCGCACGGGAGAACACGAAGGAACGGGACGGCCCACCAAATCCAGCAATCTGGAAGATTCACAATTTAAAAGATGAAAAGTAATAAATAAATGGGGGGAAAAAAATCACGCTGCGGTCAAGAAATCTGACACGACACATAACAAAAACATTCCAGGAACAAGAAATACAGGTGAACCCTCCCTGTTCAGGTGATGTATCAGGCCCAAGAACAAGCTACAGGCATCTTCTAGTTTCTCAAGTATTTTGGTACATCTCATGCTTAATTTCCCAAACCACTGCCACTGAGGAGAGAGGAATCCCTTGCAAATTGCGCAAGTCAGGTCAGTCTCACGCCAGAAGAAATATCATCTACATTGCAACACTGGCACCACTTCACATTCTCCCCTCACTTGTGTGCCCAAGTTGACCTTTTCTTTCACAGAGACAAAGCAGAATGCAAGCACTTGGAAAACACAGAAAGTCTACACACACACATCCATCCATCCACATACGAGAAGCAACACCTTTTGGAAAAATTCATGCTAGATCCACTATTCCTGGAACATTTTTGTGAAGATTTTGTAATTGGTGTCCCAGCAAACGCATCGCACAACTCTGCATCACGGGGAGTTGATGTTGTGGCTGGCGGTTCTGTAGCTCTAGGACTAGAATTACAAGGAAAATGTAACTGACTCCCATTCCCCTGAAGTCCACACATACCAGAATTCAAGTTTATTTGACCGTGCCACCCGTAGGAAAATCATCGGACAACCGCAAGCCTCTTCCCTGCTCATTAGAATTCTGCTTAAGTTGATGTAAAAAAGACAGAAACGAAGCAGCAACTGGGCAGGAAGCGGTAAAAGCTTACTATTCGATCCCACGAGCAAGTCTATCAAAATCTGTACAACGGTACCTTAGTGGTAATCAAAGTTTTTGTGTCAGCCATCTTAAATTCTGTAAACACATTCACCATAATGGCAATGTGGTATGTATGTGCGTGTGTATATATTCATATATCTATATGTATTTGCATAAGTGAGATTTTCATAGCAGAACTCTCTCTCTAAATACACCTTATGAAGGACAGTTTCTCAAGTGTTCTATATTGTACGTGCAAAAAAGCCAAAGTTTTGTGCAGGTGCACCTTCCCTCCAAAACACTCACATAATGCAAATGGATTTTTCTCTCTCTCCACACATGTAGCTCAAGACTGTGACAAAAGGCTGCTTACCCATCGCGTTGGGAGAAACTGGGTTTCTGCTCATTTCCTTCCCAGAATTTTCTGATATTGGCCAATACGTGACTGAGGAAGTTTTCTCTTTTACACACATTTCCCACATGAGCTTGTTTCGTTATTGTTGATAATGGCTTTGGTCTTGAGTCTGTAAAGCAAGAAGGGAAACATATCAGCCTTGTGTAATCAAAGTGACAGTGAGTTGTCCGCTATATTCCCTCTCCTAAAAGTTACCTTCTCTTAATACCAATGAAGGCAAACGGTAAGGCTTGGCTCTCTCAACAGCCCGCTTCCTTTCAATTCGAGGAAGGATCTTGCCAGATTGGGCTACTGCAGAACTTCTGGCAACTTTAGAAAAAAAGAGAACAAAAAAGAAATGAATCAAAAATTTCAAACTCAAAAAATACGTCACCTTAAAAGAAGGCAAGAAGTATTACCTTCAGATGTCCAACGTTTAATGCATCCTCTCAGAAGTTCTGCAGAACCTGTCTGGACAGCAGCTGACAATACTGCTTCCACCTGCTCCTCCTAAACATAACAGACAGAATAAAATGAGAATCTTACTTACTTTCAGCACCTGAACCATCAACGGTGAATGTTTGTTTCTAGCTGTATACTCAGTCAGACATCACAAAGTCAATTCGGAGACATGCGAGTCATTCCACACTCTTTGTCTTAATTTGAGCCACAGGCTGGACTGCTCCTTGGTCTGAGGAGCACAGTAACTTTTCCTCTGACATTTCAACTTACTGAAGGCTAATTCTGATCTTTAGATCCATGCCTCTGCAGTACAGGCTTCATGCACTGACTTCCAATTAGCTCTTTTCTGTAACATCCTCTGCCACTACCCATTACGCATTCCGTGCGTGTAAGGTTGCCATCAGGAGTGCAGGAAGGGTGAAAGGTTCCTCCACAAACTTTTACTTTGCTCTTTTGGGGGTTTTGTTTAGTTGGGTTTTTTTTAAAGACATTTAAAAGTATCTTTCCCTTCTAGGCAAAATCGTTACATTCCAAGGGATTTCTACACAGTGGAACACACATGTGATATTTCCATCTTTTTCTGAAAACTGGTTGCAGGCAAGGAAACACACCAAATGCTATTCACAGTGGCAAACAAAACTGCAAACCAAGCTTCTCGACCCTACTGCTGCAATTTGTCTCACTAACATTCCAAAGGAATCCCTGCTCAAATGCATAACAAGTCTCCGAACGGCACAGTCACAATCCAGCAAAGGCTATTAAAAAACAGACGGGCTGTTCATCACAAAGACTCCATCTCTCATGAAGCTCTTCAGATGAGAGAGAACGGTCGGTGCCAAAGGAAAACCTGTGACAGAGGGGGTGAAGTCACTATGGCGAGATAAAGGAGACAGAAGGCAGTGAGCGTCATGAGATAAAGGTGATGATGGTGTTGCAGCAACAAGAGGGCAGTCTAAGAGGAGTACGTTGGGCTACTGTAGCACGAGGCAAAGGCCGCAGAGGTGAAGATCTGCTTTCACCTGACACCAGTAATCCTTTACCACAGCTCTCTTCCTTGGAAGCAAACGGTCGTGTGTAGTGCAGCAAGCTGACGTTTGCAACAGCTCGCATCCCAGAGAGACACCCCCATCGTCAGCTACTGCACTAAACTTCATGCTTCGAGAAACTGATGGGGATGAAGGTTGCTCTGAGGGAAAGAGGCTTGATGTTGCGCGTGACCAGCACTGAGCGCACGCTTCCTTGTGCATGTCTGTGGCCCAGAATTAAGAGACGGGTCTCTAAAGACAAATCTCTTAGGGCTGTTCCCAGTCAAACTCCGTAGTTTGCGGCTAAGCATACTATTTCTTCTGCTAACTCCAGCCAACACTCGTATTTCAGGGCAACTGGCAAATAATACGAAAACCACGTTATCATGTCTTGTAGCCTCTCCAGCCCCGCCAAACCAGAGGGCTGTATCTCCCCCCTGATTCCCTCATATGCGCTCACCTGGCTCAAACTGGATGGCTGGACATCGACGAGTCTTGGAGACAGCAAGCCAGCTACCAGACACCTGTGGTAGCTCTCACCAATGGCTTCAGTCATTGAAGGGACAGATTTCTTCAAAAAATTCAAGGTCTGAAACATCAATCCAAAACTACTGGTAAAGGCCGCATTGTTAGTCGGTCACTAAGGGCCTGGGTAACCGCTAAGAGAAATTATAGAAACGTCCCCTTAAACTGTCAGAAAGCCTGCATCAGGAATGTGCTTTGGCTTAGCCATCTGAGTAAGCGTTACTATGCCGAGTCTTAAAGACGGCAGCCAAACTAACAGTTACAGTTTATTTTAAAAATCCTGTGAAAGAAAAGAGCAGCCCTTGCAATGATTAAGTATTTTCTAGCTTCTCTCTCGATACACACGCCTTTCTTTTTCCCTGACCACTGACACAAAATGCATTCTATAGCAGCTAAACTAACACACAACTGTAAACCACGCTTTGGAAGATCCTTTCGATGCTTGTTTGTGCAGAAGCTGATCCATGTTGGAAATATTTAGCGAGCTGAAACTTAAGTCAACATTATTTGTCACAATCTGGGCAGTGGCTCGGAAGTTGCAATTGGGCCAAGTTTGGGAGAAAAAAAGTTTCCGTTCTTCTCAAACAGTTAAGTAATTTCTCATTTTCTCCATTCTGGCTCCCTTTTTTCAAGTTAATCGGGGATAAAAACTCTAACTCAAGACTATGCAGGCAGTTTGACCGATGGCTCGTAAAGAAGTAACAGCTTTCCCCGACTTCCACAACATTTCTGTTCTTGCTCCTAGAGCAACATTGCATTCCTTTCTAGACGTCCAATCCCTGATCATGCTTCCACAGGAGACCGTGGTGGTTTTACAGTCCCAAGAGTGGACCTAAAGCATGAGCATTTGCATAAATCTGGTGACAGGCTACAATTGCAATTACGCGTGTGGATGGGCAGGAGGAGCATTAAATGGTCTCAGACACTGAAAGCAGTGCAACAGAAAGCTTAGAAAATGTCCACCTCGTGACATTCTCAACAGAGACAGAATAAAAGGTCACCTCCTGGAAGCTGGTGCAAGTCATGTGAACAACTCCGGAGTTCAGCAAGCACGTGCCATCTGCAGAAACAACAAACGTTTGACAACCTTCCAGACTCTCTCAGTTATGTTATGACCAGTTTACATTGTTTACATAGCAGTATCTGGAAAGATAGAACTGAGTACTTTGAGCTTCAGTTCCAAGTCATTTCCTTCTATAACCAGCACCACTTCACAGGCTACGTCACAAAAGCAGCAAAACTCCGCAGACTGCCAGATATATTTCACAAGAGGAAATACCTTGTTAGTACAAGGTCATCAGAGTTGGGTTGGGGGTGTGGGGGGTTGGGTTTGGTTTTTGTGTGACAGACAATGAACAAGAGAACCGAGAAATAGCATCTCATTTTAAGCTTACCGCTCTTAAAAGCACTGAAATACCTACCAAAAGTACAGGCACTTGGATTAAAAAACTGCTCCGGTGGTGGATAAAAAGGAGGAACTTCCCGACGCAGACTGTGCTCATGTACCAGAATATCCAAAAGGAGCTCGGGAGAAGTCATGCTTGTCACAGTCTCCAGTGACCACAAAGCAAAATAGGGGCAATCATGAAGGAACTCTTCTGGCCTTAAAGAAAACAAGGGCGTCAGCTAAACGCCGACATTCAAATGAATTATTTGCAGGGATATTGAAAGCAACTTAATAAAAATCTACCTTAGCGAGTCTGGCATTTGAGCATGATACCAGCTGTTAATGTCAAATACGCCCAAATAAGTAGATGGTTTGCCTTGACCGTATGTTTGCACTTGCCAACTGAAGACTGCTACACTGACGTCAGGATATATTGCTGTAAAAGAGAAGACATTGTTTTATTTGCAGAAAATAGGGTAGATCCGATATTTTTAAAACACCACTTTCGATTTTGGCTTAATTTTGTTCTATCACTCATGAAACACAACACTTACTAAGAGTAGTGAAAAAAATTACAGAGCAGCAAACATCTCTGCGACAGGTTTCAGTCATACTGCCCCTTTTGCTTGTTCAAATTGCATCCGTTCTAAGCAAAGTCAAATACACAATTATTAGCTAATTAAGTTCTCCGTACATGAAGAGCTGATCAAGACATTTAGCTAGATGAACAGTTTAGCAAAAAAAGCATGCTAGGAACACATACATTGCGACTTTTAGAAAGCATACAAATAATTGTCGTATATGCTTGTCTCACACAGCTGGCATTATTCATTTCCAGCTTTGACTCAATGACAAGTTTTAAGAATAGCTCCTTTCCATGCATATTCCGAACGAAAGACCACAATTCTCACACCAAATAAACAAAGAAACCCTGACAAACCAGAAATTGGAATAGAGATTTTAACATAAACTATTCACAACATTCACACCTCCACACTTACACACACAACACCAGTTCTCTTAATCCAAAGGCATTTCAGATGAAGACCCTTAAGATCAAAGCCCCTTAAGATCGTTGAGTCCAACCATTAACCTAACAGCGACAGGTCTCTTACATACCTCCAGGGATGGTGACTCAACCATTTCCCTGGGCAGCCTGTTCCAACGCTTTACAACCTTTCCCGTGAAGAATTTGTTTCTAATACTCATTCTAAACCAGACCTGGCACAACTTGAGCTCATTTCCTCTCATCCTGTTACTTGGGACAAGAGACTGACCCCCACCTCACTACAGCCTCCTTTCAGGTAGCTGAAGAGAGCAAGAAGCTCTCCCCTCAGCCTTCTTTTCTGCAGGCTAAACAACCCCGGTTCCCTCAGCCGCTCATCGCAAGACTTGTGCTCTACACCTCTCACCAGCTTCATTGCCCTTCTTTGGACATGCTCCAGCACCTCAAGGTCTTTCTTCCAGGGAGGGGCCCAAAACTGAACACGGTCTTCAAGCTGTGGCCTCACCAGTGCCGAGTACAGCAGGACAATCCCTTCCCGACTCCTGCCGGTCACACTATTTCTAAGACATGCCAGGATGCTATTGCTCTTCTTGGCCACCTGGGCACACTGTCGGCTCCTATTCAGATGCCTGTCGACCAGCACCCCCAGGTCCTTTTCCACCAGGCAGCTTTCCAGCCACTCTTAGAATCATAGAGGAGCGACACCCGGGCACTTGACCCGACCCGGCCAACAAGTCGATTTCATACAACGAACATCACATTCGATATCAATTAGAAACTTTGCTGTGAAGTGCTCTCTCTCCCCTCGATGGCTGTGATCCTGAGAACTTCTTCCCCAAGCTTGTACTGTTGCATGGGGTTGTTATGACACAAGCGTAGGATCTGGCACTTGGCCTTTGTTGGACCTCAGACCATTGGCCTCAGTCCGGCCAGCCAGCCTGTCCACATCCCTCTGTGGAGCCTTCCTACCCTCAAGCGGATCAAGGCTCCCACTCAGCTTGGTGTCCTCTGAAAAATTCTTGAGGGTGCGCTCCATTCCTCTGTCCAGATCATTAATAAAGGTAGGTATTAAAGACATCAGGCCCCAGTACTGAGCCCTGGGGAACACCACCTGTGAGGGACTACCATCTGGAAGTAGACACGCAAACAGGTTTGAACAGGGCAAAAAGAGATTCAGATAACATTCCAAAGCAGTGGAGAGAATGATCTTATTGTTCAAAGGTGACAGCTGAAGGAATAAAATGCCTGAGCAGCAGTATACAGATGACCCCACCATACATCGCTAGAGCATGTCAGCAAGCGTGAAAACTCACCTAGTTTTTACCTTAAAGAAGTCTCACATAACTTAAGCACACGGTTTGTCTTTTTCAATAATCCCAACAATCCAGTCTGTACAGATATTTAAGGCTTTCAGACCCTGTGGCCAGAACAGCATCCATTGCTTACATTCCAAACCCACGTATTTTAAAATAATCAAACACAGGCATCAGAACAAACCTTCAATAATGCTATCCTCTCTGTCAACAGGGCTGAGAAATTTTTCTACGGTCTGACAGCTGAGTAGTTTAATACTGCTGATCTGCCCTCTCAAGGGAAAGACTCCTCCCGTGAGATCTAAAGTGTACCTCTCGTCACAGTTTTTCAAACCCTGGGGAAACAACAGAAGAGACAAAGGGTCATTTTGAGATAAAAACATACATTATAGCTAAATATGAAAGACACTCTATATCTCATATAATAAGCATATTTTACCGTGTATATTTCCCATGAGCTTATTTGTGACAATAAATAGAAACTACAAATGACATGCAAGAGAATTCAGTGTCAAACCCCAACAGCTAAGTTTGGCGGTACAGACCAGGCACGTTTTCAAACTCTAGCATTTCCCTAACATCATTCAGATCTAAATGTGTTTTGCAGACTTCCTTGCAATGTCAAGGTTTCTTTATAAACCTAAATATATATCTACAAAGAGATATCTGAAATAACGCAGCACGCATGCACACAAAGCTCTTTCCTCCGTGTCTTGGTCACAGAACTGATGAAGTCAGAGAAGTCACGCCATCGCAGCAGCTAAAGCTCTGTCGAGAGGTATGATCTAGAGGCACATCGCCAGAGTGAACGCACATCCCTCGCTGGGAACTACGAGAACTTCTTACTGATGAACAATCTTCTTTCAAACCACATAAGCTCCTGCCACCTCCTCTTCTCATCTTGTCAGAGACTGATTAATGGGTGAATTGGGTGAAATGGGTGAATGGCCCTCAGGTCCTTCACCGAGCACAGCCAACAGCAAAAGGGGAAAACAGAGAGGACATGGGATGCACGTGGCCAAGGCATTTAGGATCACAAAGCACTACAGAGTAAGCAAACTGCTTTGAGATACACTGAAACCCCGGCAGGATTGTGTTCAACCCCTGATGCCACCAGTTGCTAAGTAAGCATTAACTAAAATGAACCGTCTTTCCAAACACAGCATTGCTTCGAACTGTCTGCTGTACGGTGCAAGACTGGGCGTACTGTGGACACCAAACAAAAAAACAACAAAAATCCACCACCACCAAACAAAAGCCAACCCAGAAACGGATCACACCACGTTCTACCCAAGTTTCCTAAAACTTTCCTAAATTAGCATGAAACAACACATTCCCATATGATCTCATAACATACATCTAATTCACCTGAGAAGAGGCAAGCTTTCTCTTCATAGTTCCAGGAAATGTTTCAAATAAATATCAAGGCTGTCTAAAACCAGTAATAATTACAAAAAATTATGGTTTTCATTCCTAAAAAAAATAACAGACGTGCAGAGGAGATGAGGAAAATGAAAACCATCTCTTTGAAAAACTGATGTGAAGCATAGGCAAAGAGCCTCATTTTTGGTACAGAATGAATGATCACTACACCCAATTTTAATAAAAGATGTTGTCCTGAACGAGACATCCACCACTCCAAAAGACAGTTTCATCAGGTAAAGTACTAAAACTCCAGAAACCTGTCAGAGACTAATTTTAAGAGCTAGAAATTTAGACTTTCGTTCATATATGAAGAGCCAGTCCTCCACAAAGAGGGCGCAGAGGGAAAGGGCAAAATAATACCAAAACAATTCCTGCCTAAGACAACTTCTGAAGCAAAGCAGTCTATTTGAAACTTCCCACACTGGGGCAAGCAAATCCCACTTAAGGAACTCCATTGTATGGAAGTGATGAAGGAGGGACTTTATCGACCAGTAAAACAGGAAGAGAGTTTTCAAATGAGATGCACTGGTCACACTCCGATATGAAAGTAGACGCTTTTCTGCCAGTGAGGATGGAAAGAAACTTGTCTCAGACAGCCGTGTAGGCAGACAGTCATGTGGTACCGACCAAGCTGTGATTCCAAGGAAGTGTTCTGGGACTAAAAGTGCCCACGGTAGAGTACAGATCCTGGCCTAATGCACCTTTTGGGGTTTGTCCTGTTGAGAATATGCAAGACAAAGGATCAAAATAGGAGGAAAGGCTTGCTCTGAATTAAGATTACTTTCCCCTCAAAAAGGTTTTGGAAGACTTCCGAGCATACTACTGAATAGAATTCTACATTACACAGATGCGCCCTATATCTGTTACATACCAGAGATATAATGATACCTCACCTGCATTTTAAACGCACCACCTTTGGAGCCAGCTTGTACATTTCTGTATTCTCTTCTGAACGAGTCATCCCACTGTTTACTGTATTTACATATTTTGCTGGCTCTGAGAGTGGATTCAATAGGTAACCCAGCCAAAGAGAAGAACAAGTTATCTTTACAGCTACAAGGTTTCAGCATCATCAACACGTAAGAGACGCTGTAGGTACATTTCATGTGAAGTCCAGCTGACAGAGCTCAAAAGGAAACCAAGAAACTAAACCCAAAGATCAGCAAAGAAGAAACAGGTATAGATGACCGTCTTTGGAGAAAGGGAGACAGAGGGAAGCTTATTCAAGTCTGCAGGTTGGTTAAACAAAGCTATTCGAGGCCCTGTCTTTTCTTCCTACATGCCCTCAATTTGCTGTTTAAGAATAATTTTATTTGTAAAAGCTGCTTCCTCTTCAGGAATTGAATTGATAGGGGCTCTTTGCAGACGAATCTAGTTGCAACACACGACACTGCAGCACAAAATTGTACGCCTTGTTTTCAAAAAGCATGCACAAAGGCCAGGCCCAAGAAGACTCAGCAAAAGACTACTTTTTTTCCAGTCAGCTCTGAATTTTGATGGTCAATATTAGCCCTGCGAACTCAGCTGATGCTCACCCACAGAAAATAACTCTTCTTTTCACACGCGTGCACATCTTACCTCATACATGACTTGTCCTGATGCCAAGCACTTTCTGTCACCAAATGTTAACTGCAACAGATGTAAACTCAGCGCATCACCTTCGCTGAAAAGGGTATCAATGAGGAAATTAGATTACAAAGATGCTTTATAATCCTCATAATCATTTCATTAGTTCTAGACCGACGTTTTCTTAATAGCACGCTCTTGCTGACAAGAAAAACACCGCTTCCCAAAACACGGTAACTGGCCACATTTAGCCACTAAAATACATAAGAGGACATTTTGGCACTAAAAGCTCCAAGGGCAAATGCTAACCATACATTTTGAAAGCTTTAATACGTTGCATGGACTAAAACTTGTTGGATAGACTTCTTCACAGCCAAGAGGTCTCGATCACAACTGCTTTAAAGTCAAACTTAAAAAGACTGTCGCTCTCGGAACAGCTGAGATGATGCTGAAAGAGAGAGAGATCTTTCTCCCCTTCCCTTACCACCAAAGTTCCGGTCCCTCTCCTGCACCCACTGCACCCTCCCGCATTCGGATGTGATGCAGTCATCCAGCAGGAAACCGTGACTTCTCTGCTGAATCCTTCCCTCCAGGTGAGCTGAACTGGCTCACGAAGGCTCACTGGCTCACGACTGCCGAAGCTGGCACAAGGCAATCGCCAATACTGTCACCGCCCTCCTTTAGGGGCAGCGGGCTGTTGTATCGGCACCTTTAGTCTTCTAGATCTGCAGCCTCAGCTGCTTTTAATGGTATTTTAATACCATGCTGGGAGCATCAAACAAACCGTGAAGCAGTCAGCAAGAAACAAAAGGAAATCATTTAAGAATGCAAGCGCAAAAATGCAGCCACAGTTGCTTTGCCTTCTTTCCGAAGGCGGGAACTACCGGGTCCCTCTTCACATCTCTTAAAGCCTGTAAAAATGGCATTGTCAGCTTAAAACCTTCCCTACCTGACAGAATCTCCTGCATAGCTCAAGAAACAAAACAAATATACCTGTATTGACTGTATGCCGACAAACATATTAAAAAAAAATAAAATTCAGTGGCTCACTGAAGTGACACTGAAGTGTTTATTCACCTTTCCTGTGTAGACTGAACAGCCCACAAGTAGCAACAACTGAAAGGATCATTCTCAGGCTCTTGAAAAGTGACAGCATAGACAGGAATCCTTCCTCCTTCAAGCTGAGAGTGGTGCCTACAACATTAAAAAAAAAAGAAAAAGAAAAAAAGAAAAAGAAAAAAGAAAAGGTGAGCCTACCGGCCCTAACTGTTTGTAGAAGGGTAGCAGCTTCTTCCATGAAAAGAAGACCTTACGAGCTTATCCTCAAAGTACAGAAGGTCATACTTCCATCTCAAACAAGTGAGTCAAGGAAGAGACAACTGTATATGCAACAGTCAAGAGGTGAGGAAACTCCTGTCCAGCAAACGCAATAACCTGGGCTTATGTCCTCCTCTGCCTCAGGAGGAAGAACATCATAAAGGATTACTTCAGCAGCCAGGCAAAAGATTGCTCCTACTGTTGTAGCCTACTTCAATATTGAACTTCAGATGCAGCATATCTTCTGAACAAATTTAAAACAGTGCCAAACACAAGTAGCTTCTCATTTCTTGGACTACACAAAGCATTTTTCTTCCAGACTTGTGAATCTTATTGGTACCTTCACAGTCCATTCTTGCCACCTAATTATTCCTCCACTGGCTATGCATCCAACAGCTTCTGGTGAGTCGCTGCAGACGTGCTGAAGTGAATCCCTGTCTGAAGCTGGCCAAATATTTCAAGTGAGATTGCTCTTTGGCAGATCTTAAATCACCTCTTAATTTTTCTTACTTATAAATTTACACCTCCCTTATTCTCACCGCCAAGTGTTGCAAGCAAACTTTCATTCACATGCATCGTTGCCTCGGAATGGGTCAATCTCTGATTTCAGCCAAAGCTGACGTGGAGGAAAGAATATATTTTCAGACACAGATCAGCTACTGATTTTTCGTCTCTCACTTGTTTCCTCCTGCACATTTTAACGACTAGCATCACCAAAATCACACCACTAACATACTTCAGCCTTTCAAAGTATGCCCTAGGTGCAGTTACTGGATCTGAAAAAGAGTTCCTCAAATCAGTTTCATCAAAATACGCACACAGGGAAACAACGGTTTCACTGAATACTACTGGTAGAACAGACTGTCTGATAAAAATCGGCTCTATCGCATCCCAACTGCTTGACGTGGAAAGCATGCTTCTTTGGGTTACAATTCCTCAATCCACAGGCACAATAAGGAAAACAATCCCAGTGCACGCAGGAGAAGGCCATCCACTTAATGCAGGTATGACTTAAAAGGTATTGCAGAAGAGGATTTCTACACATTCCAAGATTGTACTCATACTGGGTTCAGTCCCTGAAAAAGTCCTCTTTAAATTCACATACTTCCTTAGGCAAAAAATGGAGACCGCTGCCCCTCCAGGCGTGGCCAAGGGTAAAGGCCTATTTACTCCCTCTTCAAAGTCTTCATGTTCCACAGTGACAGGTAGCCGTCTGAAAAACCCACAGCGAGCTGACTGCTTCTGCTTATGTAGCACAGGGTTGACACTGCTGTTCCGGAAGGATTTTCTAAATAAAAACAGAGACGTCTCCCTTCTCTGGTCACAGCTTCTCTCCTCTGTGGGACTTGAGCAGGACTTCTAGTGACAACTTCCAGATCTACACACACAAAACAAGGAATGCGTGATGCCATTTAGCGTGCATTTTATACGCTGACATCACAAAACCCATAATCTAAGTTGACCGTCCCAGGCAAAATACCAATTTATGCAGCACTTTTTTTGGCATTTCCATTTTGTACGTCTTCAAAGAACATAAGAACTCTCTGATCGGACACGTATTCTCACTCGTAGGCAAAAATCAAGTAGAAGCGTAACCTTCATAGACAAATTCCTCTTGGACTCCATACATCAGGAGTTTGGGCCTCACAGTGAAGCTATTTGAAGTGACACCAACTCCTGAAGCCACTGTTGTAATAGTTAAAACAGTGGATGCAATCTGAATACACCAATCAGAGATTTCATTCATCCAAATGCAGGGGTTTTGACAAGTTGGATTTTTTTTAGAAAACAAGCCTAGAATTTGCCCCAAGTCACTTAAGACGAGCCAAAGAACGTTCCCAAGAAATAGGGCACCTCCGACACAACTTCCTACCAGGCAGCTGCACCGACTCAGATGGTAAAACTCCCACACCTCACTGGCAAGAACCATAGTGACACAGCGATCTCGGTGGGAGGGGGCATTTATAACACTAGGAGGAGTAATCAGCCACTCCTAGCTTTAATCAGTTCAGGACTATACAATGTCAGACCGCCACCTGCAGTCAGTACTCACAAATGTCTGCACACTAGTATCTTCAAAGCGGGATGTGTTCTTTAAAAGACACACATTTTCTTACACCTCAATTCATGTTTAAAAACTGAAGCTTACCCAATGCTTCGATATCGTTCTCACTGCAAGACAAATCATCCAAACAAAGGTCAACCAGAAGTAGATGACCAACATCTGTAGCCACTGCTGCCACTCCAAAGAGCCATTGCAGGCTCTGATGAAGGTGCTGAGTGCTCACACTGGCTCCTCCGTGACTCGTTATGGGCTCTATAGCAGTTACCTGCAGGAAAACTACAAGTTAATATTTCAGCTGTTTGACAACCCAAGTCGAAATCATTCAAAAGGGAAACCAGAACTGGCACATCACAAACAAGAAAGTAAATACAGGAGCATAAGACTTAAAAACAAAGCATGGTTTCCGATTCTATCAAGGAAAAAGAAAAAGAAAACAGCCCTGTACAAAAATCTCTTATTGCCTTCCCTTTACTGTATTTCCTACAGCTATTTCACGGAATTAACTTCAACTGAAAAGGTGCAGTCTATTATTACAGCTTACCAACTTCCATTTCCTACTTAGAAATAATGAACTATGGAAGGAAGAAGCGCGCGCTGCTCTCTAACATGCCAAGCAGTCGGCATGCACCTCTATTACAAGGTGAGGACAGATTTTTCAGCACGTGTTGCAACACGTCCCAGGACAATACCCACTGCCAGAGCAGAGCACAAGCACAGGAAGACTCCTGCACTGAAGCTATACAACAGAAGGACACAGGCTATCGTTTAGCCCTCTCACAAAATGCAACCCAATGCAAACAGGAAGCTTTACATCAACAACAAACTGTTACAGGAAAATAAAGCAAGGGAGTGAACTTCACAAGGTAGTCCATTTTTTATCTTCTATTTTTACCCCCAGAGGTGGGGAAAAATAACCAAACCCCAAAGCCCCAAAGGTTTCTCCTCTCCCCTATCAAGCACTTGTTGCCACTACTCTGCCTGGCGACCTGCTCCACAATTTACCTTTCATCTTGCTCACAAGAATTCTAATCTTAGAAGCACCCGCAGCAATTTAGACCACTGTCATTTCCTGTTTCAGATTCCCTCTAAATCAAATCAAATTTCCAGTCTTCTCTCCTACTCGAAGGACTATCGCAAGCGCTTTGATTGTTCCAATTCTTGCTGCTCCAAGTCTTGAGGACTGTTATGAGGGAAGCAGAAATACGCTACACAGCTTGCTGCACAATTAGCCAAAGTTCAAGTGTCGCTTCCAACTTCTTGCTCTTCTAAGATTGTTTCCGTTGTTCAACTGGCTCCAAATGAATCTTCTCCATTTGTACATACGGTCTTCCAACAACGTTTCCCGATTTTAACACTGCCATTTACCACCTAGAAGCTCCTGAAACGGCCTAGTTTTCCACTGCGCTCTGCACAGGCTTTTCATATGCTCCTAGACTAATGCCGACTCATTCTGGGAATGAACTCAGAAAACTTTTCTCAGCTCACAGGATCCAAATGCTACCCCTCTGCCTCATACAAACCAGGAAAACTTGGGAAATCACCATTCCATACTTCTGAAACATACAACCATTGTAAACCCATTTAACAGAACTAATGTTTTTAATTCAGAGTTGCTTTTACTAGAAACCAATTCCAATAAGACTCCTTTAACATTTTCAGTTTTCTGCTGCATTTCACATGTATATCATCCAGAGGGTAAAAAGACCTGTTGCCATGACAAAAAAAAAAAAGCCAAAATTCTTTCTAAGCTTATAAGTTCTGTTTTCTAAGTCATTCCTTTTCTCTCTGAGCAACTACACACCTACTCTTCCACTAAAAGACAGTCATACAGTCACTACACATACCCTGTATTAATACACTCATGGCTTGACACCTCGGTCCGGAATTACTTGAAGTTGCTGTTAACCTGGATAACTTTGTTGTCCACAGAAGTCAACAGTCCAACCAGCAACACCTGTGTCCTGCCTATGCTCACCTAACCTCAGAGCAAAAAGATAGGAAGCGAAATGAAAGCAACAGACCAGACAGGTTTGTAATCAAGAGCATTCAGGCCATAAGAGCAGAAACTCAGATAAGCTTTGGCTTTATTCCCAAATTCACAACCTTCATCACACAACAGCCAACTTGTCCCCCCAAGGCTTCGTCATATTTTCTCCTCAACCACTCTTTTTGTGGTATGGAAAGACTCCCTGATACAACTGAGACTTATAACTCTATTTGGTTTCAAAACACTTCTGTAGACACAGACTCAATACATGACATGTTCCTTCTTCCCCTTTCCTGTTCTTCTTCCCAGCTTGCTTAGATTTCAGAAATAAAACTTAATAAAGCTACGTCCTTTTTCACACACATAATTTACTTATTGATTATACGCCTATGCCAGCACACAACTTGTCTTTCTAGCTACAACTCTCAGATTTACCCAGACGGTAGGCAAACGCACCCAGTGGAGCACCAACCCAACTCCTCGCTTTAGAAAGTACCGCAATACAAGTGCTTGAGACGAGTAAGCACACTGGAGCATTAAAACAAACAAAACAGAAAAGTGTGTGGGGTAGTGATTTTTTTTTTCACTCGTGCCAAAAAAAAGGTATTTTTCAATGCCCTTTTGTGGAAGTGGCGAATCAGGTAACTATGTGCTCTACAATAAAACTAGAAAACTTGGTTTACTATCTGTAAACTCAAAAGATAACAGTACTGTTGTGCCCAAGATTTTACCTCAAGGCTCTCTCGACTGGATACTCTCAAGTGACAGTACGTTAATGCACTAGACAAGAAATACCTCCTACAAAGAGGCGCTCCAAAGCTTGTCCTGAGACAGGGTCATGCAGCACCTAACAACATAAAAGCTTCGCTTCTCCAATTAAAAAGTACGTACCCTTCCGGGAAGAACAACCGATTTCACCACTCGTGATGTTCCAAGGTCTTACAGACAGAGAACACTTCCCTCTGCTTCTTCCAACCCAACCAGTAGTCCCGTTCTCTTCTGCCAGGAAAACTCCTTCACCACACGAACAGTGGGAGGCTGTTTCTTTACTCCACTGAAACGGTGCGCAGAGAGCCGCTCTGCTGTCACAGAGTTCACTACCACAAGCTGAGGACCACGCGCCAACCACGCTAGGCCATTCCTCCCTGGAAGAGAAAAGAAAGCTGGCTAAAGCAAATGTCCAAGAGAAGACTGAAAACAACTGAAAAATCACAGTCGCTGCCCCTTTCCTTCCCTAAAAGGACCTAACAGAGGAAGACCGACTTACCTCGTCCTGGTCAATTCCTTAAATCACCCACTGAAATCCTCAAGCCATACCTCTTAAAATTAACAGCCTTATTTATTCTTTTGCATTTGTACCTGTCATTCCAGCACTGAAGAATCTGGATTGTTTGGGATAAAGATTACAATATCTTGACCTAGAGTCTTTAGACCACATTCGGCTTGGTTTTGCTAGAAATCATCGAAATGCATATGGGAATGCAAATCTTCAGGCGGGCTTCCCACATAACAAATCTAAGCCAATTCATTCCTTGTTGATTAATTGTCCTTGACACAGGCCTACTTTGGGCAGGGATTTGGACCTCAACAAGACATTCTCTTAAAACGGGCACCGCATGAGTAAATGTAAACTTTTACACGTGCTGGTCACACGAAGAATTCAACGTGTTTTGTTTCACTGAACTACTTCAAGCTCCAAGGAAGTGTTGCCTCAATTACAGCCTTTACAGTCAGGTACATAGATTCTACCTGCTCTTAACAGAATCCTAGACATCCAGACAGGCACCCAGCTCTGCTTTCAGATCACCTGCAAAGTCCACTACCTAATCTGCTTAGCCGCTTTCAGCGGCTCTCCCGGGGTACTCATCTGCATCCTAGTAGATACTTTGGAAATATGGCTGCAGCGCTTAACAGCGTTATCCTCTTCCTTCTGTTTTTATTCAGACTAGAAAAGAAAAAGCAGGGGGGGTGCCTCTGTAACAGCCTAGAAGAACTATTTCTGCACGCGATGTTACGATGGTCATAGAGCTTGAGCCACTGAAAAGAAATACCGCCCAAAACACCACCAGTGCAACTGGCTTGCAGAGAGAACTCACAAGTGTAAAAGGCGGCACAAGGAAGGGGGCAGGACAACGCGTTGGGAAGAAGGAGAGGGAATTCGTCCGTGTGCGTTTTGTGGCAGTAAGCCGGTATGCTAGCTCAGGCATGGGTGAACACCACACTCCGTTTGCAGGGAGAGCTAAAAACCCCTTTGCTTTTAGAAAGGACACCACCCAGGACACAGTCGGTCCACTTAGAACTCCCTCTTGCACGGAGAGGCCCCCCGTCTCACTGAGAAAGGCTGCAGCTGACAGGCGTCGCTCCTTCCTTCAGCCAGAGGGGGAAGCCAAAGTCATTTCAGGGAAGTGGTACTTGGTGATCAGAGAAGGGACGACATTGTGTGCCTCTACTCAGATCACATTTTCTAAGGAAACAGGACAAAGAGTGGGAAGAAGCCAAAGAAGAAGAAATGGAAAGAAAACTAAGTTCTTTTGGGAAAAACAGCATCCACTTTGTTGAACAACAGGTCAAGATCACAGAATCGCAGAATGGTCAGGGTTGGAAGGGACCTCTGGAGATCATCTAGTCCAATGCCCCCCTGCCCGAGCAGGATCACCTACAGCAGGTTGCACAGGACGGCGTCCAGCGGGTTTTGAATGTCTGGAATAAGAAGGAATAAGTCGTGCTGGAGTCCCAGCAAAAGCCTGACTGAAAGGACCACAAAGAGAGCGGCGTTCAGTCCTGAGCCCCAGAAAGGGCAGGAGGAGAGCAAAGGGGAGGAGAGGGGGGAACCTTCTCCTCCAGAAGGACCCAACAGACTGGGAAGCGAGCTGCTCCTGGGCAGGCAGGAATAGCTCTGTGTGGCACTGTCGCTGGGATCTGGCGCTGGGAAGCAGAGGTGACAAACACCTGGCAGCAGGGATCATCTGTAGGTTCTACGTTTCAACTCCATGCTGCATCACTGGGAGGGAAAAGGAAGGAAAGAAGCGGAATTAAGTCACACGTAGGAGAGAGACCCAGAATTCTCAGGAAAAACAGTCACCTCTGTCCCACAACTCAGTTGTGAAAATATATGCCCTCCGCTAATACGAACACAGAATAAGCTCTTAATCTGCTGCCTTTGCTTATTGACAGATTCGCTCTTTCTTCATCCAGAGCTGTCAATCACTTTGAAGGGGTATCTTTTGTCCTTTTGCCCAGCACCTGACTGCAATTTGCAGCAGGAACAGAACAGGAAAAATTATGAAAGCATACCTTTCAGCATAGCGTAAGGCTGACAACGTTCCTTTGTAAGAGAGGTCTGACGGACTCACGGCCGCAATCTGGAAGCATATGAAAAGTATGAACTGACATTAGACTTTGAAGGAGATTTTTTTAAAGCACTGTTAAACACTACCAAAAATCAGATAGGGATTAAGTCCGTAAACATAAAAGGAGAATCCTAGTGTCTTAGCAACCTGGCTATAAATTAACTCCTTTAGCATGTGAAGAAACTCAGGTAAGCTGTTTCAAGGCTGTCAGCATTTAGTCAATGTTTTCACAGATGCACTTTTTCTATTTGTATTCCTCCATCTCTCTACTGATAGTCCTTTCTTTAAGAAAAAATACCTCTCCAGAGATGCTGGAGTACACCGTTAGTTCCCTGAGACAAAGGCGATCCCTGAGACAAAGGCAGTTTCATCTTATTTAGGAATGCAACATCTTGTGCACAGCCCAAACGATAATCTCAGATTTCAGGAAAAAAATATAGTTGCTTCATAATATTGCTTCATTTTATGGAAAGAGCATGGCTTTTCTAAATAAAGGGGGGCTGCTTATGAGTGTTATACCTACATTTCTCTCTATTTAGATAAGTTTTTACAAATATGCAGAAAAGTCTTGCAGAAGAAATGGGGTTTGAATGGCTAATGTAGAAAGAGAGAGAGAGATTTTTGTTCTGAAAACAGAAGTGCTCTCCATTTGAGTAATGCGTTTCCTAGTGGCAAGAAACTTGTGACCAGCAGAAGGGTTCTCACCTTTATGTTGCATAGAAAGCAATCTTTTATCTTTTTATCTACACGCACTTTCACCACTGTTAGAGCCATGCGATCAGAATTAGAATCAGTTTACCATGATGGTCCGGCTGTTTCCCCCCAGAGCGGACTGCAGGAGTTTCGTCAGGACTGAGTCCTTGTATGGGATATGCAGCACTTTCTTTCCTGGAGCAACCTCAGCCAGAGCACTAAGGGAAAGAAAGTCAAAATATGGGAACAGTAAAGCATAACCATCAAAAGCAAATTAACGGGGGAGAAACTACCAGATTCTAAACTTCAGTACATTCCTGCTTATTTCATGCTTATGTTCATTCTTCAGTATATGAGTGCTTATGTACATCTCAGGCTTTATTCACTTAAGTAACTTTATTAGCCACGCAGCAAGTTGGTCTCTGTCGCAATCCCCAGCACTTCCCGCTGGATTAGGCTTTGGGAAACAATTCCAGGGTCCCCAGCCACGAGTAAGGAACGAGCCGTTACTAACTGGCGAATCAGTAGAAACAGCAGCCCCAGTCATGAGGAGAAAGTCTCATTTTTCAGTCATGGATTTTCACGGGTTTTGTTTTCAGGCCAACCAAACAGGGCGCGCTTTTATAGCCATCAGCAATTAAATTCTCTGTCCCCTCCAGAAAAGCCTTTTCCTAAAGGCACTCTCCTTCCAAGGGCAGACCCACAAAAAGAAGCCCACACTGCTTAATCCATTTCACAGAGAATTTCAAATGCAAACAACAATTAAACAGGACGTCTTTTCCCCGCTTCAGGGAAAGCCAGTAATATACACCTTGGCAACAGATTTAGCAAATCTATCATTGTAATGCCTTTGCATTTCCCATTTCCACCTGGAGAGCAGGCTGAAAGGACTCTCATAAAAAAAAAACCAAACCAACCACAAAACATATTCCTGTCTAGCGGGTAATTTTATGAAACGATTTGAACACCTTAACGATTTGAACATCTTTTTACAGGTACAAGGCAACAAGAAACATTCTCGAGGTGAAAAAAAAAAAAAACAACACCTATTCACCTCTTTACCCCAAAGATCTTTTCACCACATGGATTCCACCACCAATACACAGCTGCTAAATATCCCCGGCTGCTGCCGATCCGTAAGAAACCCTTCAAAATACAAGAGAACGCCGAGCCCGGCGCGCTGACGGTGCTGCCAGGGCTGTGAGTCAGAGCTGGACAGAGTTGCAGCCCCTGAGGTTGAAACCAGACCCACGTTTAGGCATAACCCGGGGTTTTAAGCCTCGCTACAAACCAGACCCCCACTTTTCAAGAAAAACAGGGAGATTCACCTCAAAATAAACCACGTTCTCGATGCCAAAGGGGCGCTGGTCCATGGCCGCCACCGCCCTTCGGGCCAGTTCCATGGGGCTTCGCTTGACCTGGAGCAGAACTCGAGGGCGTGAGGACAACAAGCCCCCTACACAAAATCTAAAGAAAAGGAAAAGTTCAATAAGAGTTGCTGTTACTCACCCACCAAAGCCTACCCACTACAACTGGCCCTTTCACAACCAGGCCTGATCGCAGAAGAAAACTGAAATATCCCAATTCCCGGTTCAAACACAAGGCGTGGAGCTGCCCAGACTCCAAGTGTGGGCTGGGCAGACAGGGGGCTCTTCTTCTCAAATCCCGCAGGAAGAGAAAGGGCAGGAGTGTTTTCCCAGCCCTGGAAGAGGCTGTGGGGAGAAGGTGGGAGGGAGGAAAAGGCTGCCCAGGAGTGGAGTCGGGGGAAGGAGAGGGCTCCATCCATGGGGGAAACGCCATTGCTGGCCACACAGGAGGCTGCGGGACCACCCTGGGGATGGATTTGGGGGCTCTCCCTGAGGGAAACACTGCTCCCAGCCATGCAGGAGGCTGTGGGGCCACCCTGGGGATAGGTTTGGGGATGAGGGGGGATCTATCCCTGAGGGAATCACTGCTCCCAGCCATGCAGGAGGCTGTAGGGCAATGAAAGAGATGGATTTGGGGGTTCTCCCTGAGGGAAACCCCATTCCCGGCCACGCAAGAGGCTGTGGGGACACCCCGGGAATAGGTTTGGAGACTCTCCCTGAAGGAAACCCCATTCCCGGACACACAGGAGGCTGTGGGGCCGCCCGGGGGACAGATTTGGGGGCTCTCCCTGAGGAGAGCCTGTGGGGAGGAGGGAGGCGGGGGCCGCCCCAGGGCCGGGGCCACTCCTGGAAGGGGAGGGGGGGATCTCCAGCCGCCCACGCGGGGCTGCCCGAAGCCTGAGGAGATGAAAAGAAGAGGAGAAAAGCCAAGAGTTCCCTCACCGCCATCGCCTCTCACAGCCCCGGCCCTCCCCGCCGCGCCTCATGGCGGCTGTGTGCGGTGTCACCTGAGCGGGGGGCGGCGGCTGTGGCAGGAAAAGGCGAGAGGGGAAGGGAAGGGAAGGGCGGCGCCATTTTGAATGGGAGGAGAGGGGAAGGGGGGGCGAGAGATGGGGGGGGGGGGGGGGAGCGAGGGTGTGAGGGGAGTAGGTGTTGTGTGAGGGGGGAATGGGTTTTCGGGAGAGGGAGGTTTGCAGGGCTGTGAGGTGTCTGTGAGAGAGAAGGCCCCGGAGGGAGGTGAGTGGAAAGGGCTGTGTGTGAAAAAAAAAGCTTTAAGGACAGGCCGGGCTGGGGAAAGGTGGTGGGCCCTGAGGGAGGGCTTGGGGACCGGGGCCGGAAGCGTGGGTTTGGGGCAAAACTCTGGGAAAGAACTGCAGGACAGGGCCAATCTGAGTATACAGTTTTCGCGAAGCTTCTAGGAAAAGGTGACCAAACGCGCCTCTTGTCCTTTTGTGGGCTGGTTTTGTCTAAGTTATTCATGCGAGTGGACTTTTGCCACACGGGATGGGAACTTTCGCTTCCCGGGATAGCTGATGCCCCTGGATAACCACTGCCCGCGAAGCACTGCGAAACCCCGTGATCAAAAATGAGAACAAAGGCTGGGTTTTGCCTCTCAGAAGGATCTCTAAGCCCCATCTCCAAGCTATTTTCAGTACCTTTCTGGTTGTTTTCTTTCCCCCCATCCCCGTGATGTCCGTCGGGGGGGCTGGCGGAGCTCTGCAGGCGGATGTCCGGCTCTTTTTGGGGAGGGCTGGGATGGTTTCGGCCTCGCATTGCCCGACGCGGAAAGAAGCTGTGGTGCGGGGCTCGTTGTCCTCGGCGCGGCCCCGCCCCCTCGCTCGCGTTTGCCGCGGCGACGCAGGGGGGCGTGGCCCGGGTTTTCGCCTCGGCACATGCGCGGGTGGGCGGACGTGAGGGGGAGCACTTCCGGTGTACGGCGTCGGGCGGGAGCTGCGACGGTCGGTACCGGGGGAGACGGGGGGACCGGAGCCGAGGAGGGCGGGAGCGGGCGGGCGGGCGGGCGGGGTGGCGGCGGCGCGGAGGTGTGCAGGGCCAGTTCGGGGGGTTTGTGGGGTGGCGGGACGGGGCAGGGTGGTTCGGGGGGCGGTCTGGGCCTGTTTGGGGGGGGCAGAGCCGAGTGGGGGGTCCCCGGGGGAAACAGGGCCGATTCAGGCCCCCCCCCGCGTCCCCCGCTGCCGCCCCCTCACCCCCCGCTCGCTCCCCGCAGGTGGCGGCAGCTCCGGCCGGAGCGCAGGGTGCCCGGGGCCGGCCTGGCGGGGCGCTTGGCTCCGCTCTGGGCTCCGCTCTCAGCCCCCCCCCTTCCTCCGGCAGGTCAGCCCGGCCGTGCCCCCTTCGCCCGCCTCCAGCCCACGGCCGAGTCCCCCCAGGTACCCCCGAGATGGGTCGGAGTTTGTCAGCGCTGGGACCCCTGAAGCGGGGGTGTGTGGTGGGCACGGGCATTGCTGGGAGCCCGTGGGCAGCCCTGGGACCCCCTTAAAGCCCACGGAGACCCCCAGGGCCCCCTTGTCTTCCCCGGAGCCGACGGGGAGCCGTACCTGTGGAGTCAGCTTAAGGAGTCTGCCCTAAGGACTGCTGCTTTTTGGAGCGTTGGGGGAGGGGGAGGGTTGTCGGTGTGGGGAGTGGAGGTGTGTGGGAGGAGTCCCGTGTCTTGAGGGAGGTTTGGGGATGTTGAGCAGATTTGGGGGAGTGGGGGAGGGGTCCCCTCACTTGGAACTCCCTGGTTCTTCTAAACTGTGGGAGGCAGCGGGCGTAGGGGGAAGGCAGTAGAGTGGGTTGCTGTGTTTCAGTCCTTGGTTGAGAGTCAGCGACTCTGCTCCCTTGCTGCTCAGCAGACTATTAACTCTGTGGGGCTGTTTCTCCAGGCAGGCTACGACTACAGAAACGGACCGACTTCCTCAGAAGAGTTGTTAGCGGTGACGTCTCCTGTGAATGTACTGCCTGACATTGGATAGACCTGGCACCACGCAGCAGCTCAGAGCCCCACAGCGTATGCTGCCATGCTCATTTGGCTCCATCAAATCCTCCGACCTGAGAATACCAAAGGTACGGAGTTGAAACGGGCCCTTCCTCACCCGCTGAGTCAGATGAACCTTTTTGTGCCCAAGTTGGCTGGGGACTGCTCCTGCCTCGCCGCCTTCAGGCGGAGCATGGCTGTGAGCAGGGGAGCTCAACACACAGTGCTTGCTGATTGCACCTGCTCCCTCGGGGGAGCACCCGCAGCGGTGGGATGGGAGGAGGGAGGACAGCACGAGGGCTAGAGACAAACATTTTATTTCTTTAACATTTCACATAGGGGGTACCCGAGAGGGGTTCCCGGCCCCACACCCCACAGCCACTCAGTATTCGGGGCACTGTTGGTCTTCTGGGCCTGGCGTTGTCACCACTTGCAGGGCTGGCAGAAGCAGACATGGCTAGTGGCATCTCCACCAGCCCTTCAGGTAGCCCCACAGCCAGGCGCAGCCCTGCCGTGGGCATCTTCCTGCCCTGCACAGCCCTGGGTCTGCCTGGCCACACTCCCTGCCCGTGGTCTTGCAGGACTCCTCCCTCTTTGCCTTCAAGGCCTGGAAAGCGCAGGTGATCTCCCGCACCACCTTGTCCATGTCCATGGCTGGGGGCCTTCCGGGGGACAGGTGCTCGTCCGTGGGCCTCTGTGTCCTGTCCATCTCCTGCCTGGGAACCCACTCTTTCTCGGTCCCTGCTGGCAGCTCCTGTGGAGGCTCCTGGCTGAGGACCAGCCCCAGTTTCCCCACTGCCCCACCAGCAGCCATGGGAGAGTGGGGTTGTCCTGAATGTGTGAGCACCACTGGCTCTGTTGCTGCACTGGGTCAGGGCTCCAGGAAGTGGTAGAGGGAGCTCTGGGAAGAGGAGCTGCTCCTCAACAGGCTGCTGCAGTCCTCCGAGTTGGCCAGCGAGCACAGGCTGCAGGGGCTCTTGCGGTGGCCCTCGGGGGGCCCAGGAGCCCAGGGGGTGCCTGGACCAGAAGGAGCTGTCCCCACTGATAGGACCTATAGGCGGGAGAGGAGGGCAGGGGGACCTGTGGGCTTGGGGGGGACAGGGGGTAGAGAGAGGCATCACTGCTCAGATGGTATATGGTTGGCAGGGAGCCCAGTGGGCCCTGTGGGGCCCGGTGCTCCCTCCTCGCTGCCTCCTCGGTTGCCCTGCAGAGGAGGAGAGAGAAGAAACCCGCTGCACCCCGTCTCCTCCGCTGGAGCCCGCGGGCAGCACCCCCTCCTCAGCAGGCGGGCAGGGCTGCCCAGCGCAGGCAGGGCACGGGCTGAGGGTCTGGGGCAGGATCTGGGGGTCTCCCCCACACTCCCTGCTTCTCCTGCATCGACTTGAGCTCCCATCCTTCATCTGCTAGCTGAGAAGCTGCTGAGGGAGGGGACAGAGTGAGCAGCCGGCAGCCCCCGGCACAGCCCCGGCTCAGAGCTGCCGTGGGGTGTGGGCTGTTTGCATGGTGCTCGGTGCCAGGGCCACTCACCACTCTGCTCCTCTGGGCGGGCTCTCGTGTCTGTCGTCCCTTGCTTTGGCTTCTTCCAGTCCCTCTGCAGGACCCCGGGAGCTGGGTGAGACGGGAGCAGCTCCCAGCCCCGCGCCGCAGCCCCCCACCCCTCCCCACGCTGCGGCACAGTGCGGTGCAGCAGTCGCCTACCTGGAGCCGCTTGGTCCGTAGCACAGAAGAGACCGCGCTGAGCCCCATCAAAAGCATCACGAGCGGAGCCAGGTGAGCTGTGGGGGGGACATTGGAGTCCCTCCTGGCACCAGCTGCGGTGCAGCCGCGCAACCCTGGAGTGCCCCCCATGGGAAATGTTAAAGAAATAAAATGTTGGTCTCTATCCCTGGTGCTGTGGTTCCTCCTCCCATCCCGCGGCTGGGGCTGTGCCCCCCTCAGTGCCCGACCCAGTGGGACAGGCTGGCACTGCTGGCACCCACCAACCTGGGGGGGTGGGGGTGTCGGGGGAGCTGGGTGGGCTGGAGAAAGGGAGGAAGCACCTCTTGAAACCAGCTCGGCCCTCTCCAGCCACAAAACCCTCCCCAGAGGCACCAGAGGGGACCCCCAGATCCTTGAAGGGCTGCCCCAGACTCCCTCTGGCCTGCAAGAGTCCCCCCCCAGGACTACATAAGGGCAGCCCAGGACCCCTTACGGACACCCCAGTGGCGTCCCAAATCTGGGTTCTTTACCTGCTGAGCAAGCCAGTAACACACTGTGTGGGAGCAGCCAGCCAAGCCGGTTTCAGAGCACAAGAGGTGAGAGGCAGGGAGCTGCCATCCCACTCAGCTCCATCTCCGCCGTGCCTTGGCTGTGCAGAGAGAACTTGGGGGCAGCTGCAAAACAGCTCAGCCCGGGCTTATCTCAAGATGGCACAGAACAACCAAAACCAAATGGCCCTTAGCAAACAAAATGCCCCGAGTCCCATCCCACCACTCTTCCCGTGACGTTGAGCGCTGGACATCACAAATTGGCAACAGAGACTTCGCTATCACCCCACCAGAGGGAAATATCCCAGACAGTGTAATCCACTCGGGCATAATCCTGCACCCTCACTGAGTCAGGAAATATAAACCGCAGGGTCTGGGGAGACAAATGGGGAATCCTCCAAGGATACAGCTGGCCCCTAGGAGATCCGTCCCCCCCCCATCCAGGACACTGTACAGGGTAACTTCCCCGGGATGGAGCGACCTCACCTGAGAGAGAGAGGGTAAGTGACTAAGAAACATCCGTACGGTATATGCCATGCGATTGAGTTTGTGACTGGTGCACTCTTCTAAGGTTTTAATATCTAGCGCCCTTGTGGTTTGTGTTGCTACTTGTCGGGGGCATTTGTAGCTCGCAATAGTGGATCCCGCTAATTTCTTTTAAATTGCAATAGTGTAATCGCCATCGCACACACAGAACTTGCAATAGTGACGTATTGGGCCCGTGAGCGAAGTCCAAAGAAATTGTTAATTTGAACCTCTCAGTGAAGCCCTTTTTCCCGTTTCGTCACACTCCCCGAGCCACTGGGTAAAGCGACACCTGGCAAAAAAACCACCACCACCACCCCAAAAAAAACCCCCACACCACATCCCCCACTCCTCACCCACCCCTTCTCCCCCGATCATAGCCATGGGGCAAACTCCCACCACCACCACCCCCAATCTCAGCTCGGCCGTGACCCCCCCCCCCCCCCCGAGACACTGGAAAGAGAGCAGCGGAGAGCGAGCTCAGGCTCGTGTGAGCTGGAGAGATTTCTCTTTGGTTTTTGATGTTGTCGTTGGGTGGGATTTGGTTGGTTGTTTTTCACAGAACACTTTGCAGTAGAGGACAAAAACGTGGTGTCGCAGCCCCCGGGGCCGGCGCTGGCACCGCCACCTCCCCCCCCTCCCCCCACCTCCCCCCTCCCCCGGCTCCTGTCCCTCCTCCTGCCCGGGGGATGTTCCCACTTTCCTTCCTTGGTTTGTTTGTTTGGTTTTTTTTCCTTTCTACCTTTCTTTTTTAATATGTGGAGTTTTTTTTTCTTTTGCCCTTTTTCTTCTTTCTCCATTTTGTTTTTCGCTTCCCCCTCCTTTTTTCTCTTTTTCCCCTTTTTTTTCCGATTTTTTTTTTACTTTTCCCCCATTTTTCTCTGTTTCCCCTTTCCCCCCCATTTTTATTTTTCTCTTTTTTCACTTCTTCCCCCTTTTTTCTCTTTTTCCCCTTTTTTCTTTTTCCCTTTTTGTTTTTTGCTTTTTCCCCCTTTTTTCTGTTTCCCGTCCCCCCCGTTTTACTTTTTCTCGTTTTACTTTTTTCCTCTTTTCCCCTTTTGTTCTTTTTCCCTTTTTTTTTCTTTTTCCCCCTTTTTTCTCTGTTTCTCCCTTTTCCCCCGTTTTAATTTTTCTCTTTTTTTACTTTTTTCCCCTTTTTTTATCTTTTTCCTCTTTTTTCTTTTCCCACTTCCCCCCCCCCCCCCCTTTTTTTTTTCCTCTTTTTAAACAAGCTCTCTCCCGAAGGAGCGGCCCCTGGCTCTCCGCTAGCAGAAGAGCCTACGGAAGAGCTCTGGCACTGACACGGGCAGGAACACCCACTCACACATCGCAGCACAGCAGTTAGTTTGGCAACACCCCCACCCCCTGTCACAAGTGAGACCTGCACAGACAAAAGGCTCCTGAGTGAGGGCACTGGGGCAGCCCCACCTTAGAAGCAGCAGAGGAGCAGAGCCGTCCGGAGCCATCAAGAGCACAGGAAGGGCTATTCAGGGCCTCATTGTCTGCGCCGAGTGACCGTCTGCTGAGAACCGCTCTGGCGGCTCAGAGCTCAGCCCCAGCAGCAGTCTGGAGCCAACGGGGAAAAGTACACTGGGAGGAAGACTGGCAGCCTTCCTCCACAACGCCCCGGAGAGAATGACCAGAGTGCTGCCTATCCCCATCGCTTTTCCAACTCGGTTCTTTTTTTATTAGAAAATTAATTAAAAAAAGATCTCCAACTCTCAGGTTACCAAGGCACACAAAATCTCTAAAAGGGAGACACAAGCGTGAGGTGCTGAGGTACCCAAACCTGCCCACGTTAGTCCAACTAAAGGGAGAGCGTTGGGAGGCGAGGGAGGAGGAAGGGGGAGGCTGTGGGATGGAGAGAGCCCTCCCCGTACCCCTCGGCTGTGCATCCTCGCAGCGCCGTGGGGAATGGAGGGCTGTGTGTTTGGGGGGGTCTTTGGTTTGCTCCCCTGACCTGCTGGGGGTGGGGGAGGAGGGTTTGGGAGGGGGGGATGTCCGGCGGTGGGGTTACATTCATCGGGCGGTGCTGGGCGGCACGGCGGGAGCCTCCCTTGCTGTGCTGCGGGGCCGGGGCTCCCGGAGCGTGTTTCTGCTCCTGCTGCTTCACCTGCTGGAGCATTTCCCTCATCTTGCGCTGTGCAGTCTTGGGGAGGAGAAGGGAAAAGCAAGAGGTGGGGGTCAGGGCACTGTTTCTCCCCCCACCAACCACTCCCGAGCCCCCATCGAGCATCTCGCTGCTCCCAACTTGTCACTCTGGACAAGCTGTAATTAATTTCAGGTTGGTTGTTTTTTGTTGTTTTTTTTTTTTTTTTTTTTTTTAAATTGTGCTTCACTCCTCGAGAGAGCCTGAATTTTTTTGGGGGGTCGCCATGCCACCTAAGTGTACAGGAGACAAGGTTATGGAAGATGCACCCAGGTGGGATGCGCATGGCTTTGCCCGCACCAGGGAGTCCATTCACACCCTGGGTGCTGCTCTGCACAGCATCCGAAACACCCATTTTTAGATCAATCAAGCCAATCTTCAATTTCAGCACTCGCACAGCTGGGGGGAGCTACCGAAACAGCTTCAGTGCCTCTTGGGGACACAGGGACCTCCCAAAAGAAGAGCAGCAGGTCGCTCGGGTGGTGCTGGGCTCAGCAAGCCCCACACCTTTCCTCGGTGGATGAAAGCGGCCGGGGAAGATCAGGTAAAGCCACAGCCAAACCGTACCTGACTGGCAAAGAAATGCCCAATGATTTTAACGATGACCTCCTCGTTCTCGTCCAGGGTTTGGTCTCATGGCACAAGGACTTCCGCACTGGTTAAGTTTTGCAGTTCGTTCACCTGGAGCGAACCACAAGAGGCTTCTGTTGTGGAAGAGCCAAAATCCTCCACTGCCGGTGTCACCACGGCACCAGGCACCCTGTGTGTCTCCCCCTTCCTTGGGACCAACGAGAACCACCACCAGGACATGGGGGCTGAGGGTCAAGATGTCGCTGAAACCACTGAGCACCCGGGATTTGTCCCCCTGGGGTGGGCAGGGGTGATGGGTGATGCCCAACTCTGCGTCCCCGGGGCACCACCACCCACCGTTTTGCCACCTTTGCCTGTCACGTGGCCGGCTGCGAAGGAAGGCACCTTGATGTGGGCTTCAAGCTTCACTTCTTCTTTCGCGTTAAAGAAGTTTGCCTCTTTCAGCTTCACAAATATTCACCCCTGGGCCTGGGGAGGAGACGGACGGGAAGGAAAACCATCAGGCAGCGCCCACTGTGCCTCTCCATCCCCAAAGCTAATAATGTCCCCACGTCCAGCAGCATCAAAACCATGGTACCCAGCAAAGAGCTCCCCCGGCACTGAGGGAGGCCAAGCCAGGCTGGCAGCACAGTGGTGACCACAGGGACGCCTGCGACTTGTCCCTTACTGTCCCCCACCCCATAGCCCCCACCCAGCGCACCCTGAACTGAGCCTCGGGCGGCCCTGTGATGATGACCATCCGCTCGCTGCCCTCGGGACCTTCTGCCGGGGCGATCTGGGGAGGGATGGGGGAGAGGGAGCATGAGCGCGGCCCCCACTTTGGCGAGACCTTCCCTCTGTGGCATTTCCCCCCCAGTGCAGGGCAACCCCCCCATGCAGGAGCATCCCCTCCCACCCGAGCCGGGGTGATAACCGGGTGCTGCAGGCCTGGCCTTCTACTAACGACAGGCTGGAGAGGTGGGCACATGCCAACCTCATGAAGTTCAATGAGGCCCAGTGCAAGCTCCTGCACATGGGTCGGGGCAATCTCCAGCACAAATCCAGGCTGGGCGGAGAATGGATGGAGCGCAGCCCTGGGGAGAAGGACCTGGGGGTGCTGATTGATGAGAAGCTCAACATGAGCCGGCAACACGTGATCACAGCCCAGAAAGCCATCTATATCCCAGGCTGCATCAGAAGTGTGGCCAGCAGGACAAGGGATGTGGTTCTGCCCCTCTGCTGCGTTCTGGTGAGACCCCACCTGGAGTACTGCGTCCAGCTCTGGAGCCCCCAACATAGGAAAGACATGGACCTGCTGGAGCGGGGCCAGAGGAGGCCACAGAGATGCTGAGAGGGCTGGAGCCCCTCTGCTGGGAGGACAGGCTGAGCGTTGGGGTTGTTCAGCCTGGAGCAGGCGCCGGCCGGGGGGGCTCCGTACAGACCCGAGAGGTACACCCAGGAGCTCCATGGTGGGAGAGAAAACGAGGGTCAGTGACGGCCCCAGCGTGCCAGACCCTTCCCCGCCACCCCCAGCCCGACGCAGAGCAGCGTGCCACCACCGTGAGCCCGGCAGGGACACAGGGACAACCCAACAGGCCCTGAAACCCCCCCTCACAGAGCACGGGGGCATCCGAGGGTGCATTGGGGCGAGCTGCGGCCCCGACCCAGCACCCAGGTACCCCCAGTTCCTCCCCGCTGCCATCTTTCTGCCTGTGTCCTGCCTTTGTAGGGGAAAACAGGCCCCAACGGCCTTTCAGAGCAGCTGTAACCCCGCAAAGCTGAAACCGTGCTGTGACCACCATCGGTCCCCTGCACAGAAAGTAGGGGGTTGGCGAGAACCGAGCACCATGTCTGGTTTGGCTCTGATTTCCATCATCGTTTCACTTTTCCAGGTCCAAGAGAAGAGAAAGCCAAGGCTGAGGAAGATGTTCCCCCAAGACCTGGGCTGGGGACAGGGGGGAAAGCAGCAAGGGGTGCGTGCCAGCACCCCAACCCAAGTCAACCCAGCCCAAAGCCTCGTCAACTCTTCCATGTCTCAAATCCATCAGAAATCTCCCCTGGCAGTAGACACAACTCTCTCCTGCTCTGCATTCCAGCAAGTGCAACCAGGTGCTACCTGCAAACCACCGTTTCTCACATGGAGGACGAGCAGACCCAGCTCCCCTGCCCAGGCTGGACGCCGCTCTTGCTTCCAGCCCTCTAGTTAAACCTGCTGCGCCGAGGTTGTGCTCCTTCTCACATTGAGCCCATGCTCCCTGTGTCCACCCTCTGCTTCTGGCCACGGGCTGCTCCATGGCTCCTACACCAACATGTCCTCTCCTGCCCAGCCAGTCCTCAAGGCCAGCGTGGACACCGCACCTCCTCACTTCCCTCCCTTCACCAGGAGGCTCATTCCTTCTCCTCCATCCTTGCCAGGTCTCTAGAGCTCCACAGTTGAAGCTACAGCCACCGGCCCCAGGTCCTGCTGAGGATGCAGTCAGAAATGACCACTCCACGGTGTGAAACGTAAAGTACTTGGGTGGAAGGAGCAGAGGCCTCACCAGGGTGGCTTCAATAAGGTCCCACAAAGTTTTGGGCTGAAGGGGGTCCCACCAAACGCTGCCCTTTGGGACACCTGCCCAGCTCTTCTCCAATACGCCAACAAATGCTCAACCAGACGCTTCCCCAAGGCCGTGCTTGCTCGGGCGGTCGCCGCGGGCAGAGCATCCTCCCGCACAGCCAGACCAACCGACCCTTCTCAGTGCCCTCCGGGGCCACCGCGCACATCACACTCACATGCCCCTCCGCACCACCAGCCTGGCACTCACCCTTCTCCTCCGACGGCTCTGCTGCTGGCGTTGCCAGGAGAAGAAAACAGCACAAGTAAACTTCAGACAACAGCACAAGTGAACTTCAGAACTCAGCTTGGCCACTGCAGTTAAAGACAATAAGAAGAGATTCTTTGAGTATATCAATAGAAAAAGGAAGATTAGGGAAAATGTAGGCCCACTGGCGAATGAGACAGGTGCCCTAGTGGTGGAAGACACAGAGAAGGCAGAGTTCCTGAATGCTGCCTTTTCTTCGGTCTTCACTGCTAAAGCTGTCCCTCATGAATCCCATACTCTGAAGGCAAAGGAGAAGGTCTGGAGAGAGGAAGATTTTCCCTCATTTGAGGAGGACCGGGTCAGAGACCACTTGGCCAAGCTGGACATTCATAAGTGCATGGGCCCTGACGGGATGCACCCGCGAGTGCTGAGAGAGCTGGCGGATGTTATTGCTGGACCACTCTCCATCGTCTTTGAAAGGTCATGGAGAACAGGAGAGGTGCCTGAGGACTGGAGGAAGGCTGACATCACTCCGATCTTCAAAAAAGGCAAGAAGGAGGACCCAGGGAACTACAGACCAGTTAGTCTCACCTCTGTCCCTGGGAAAGTAATGGAGCGACTCATTCTGGATGTCATCTCCAAACACGTTGAGGAACAGGAAGTTATTGGAAGTGGTCAACATGGATTTACCAAGGGTAAATCATGCTTGGCCAATCTGATAGCTTTCTATGATGTTATAAGTGGTTGGCTGGATGAGGGGAGAGTCGTAGATGTCACCTACCTTGACTTTAGCAAGGCTTTTGACACTGTCTCCCACAACATCCTCATTAGGAAGCTGAGGAAGTTTGGGCTAGATGAGGCGACAGCGAGGTGGATCGAGAGTTGGCTGCGGGACAGAACTCAGAGGGTTGTGATCAGCGGCACAGAGTCTAGTTGGAGGCCTGTAACCAGTGGTGTCCCCCAGGGGTCAATACTGGGTCCAATTTTGTTTAATATATTCATTAATGACCTGGATGAGGGGACAGAGTGTATCCTCAGCAAGTTTGCTGATGATACCAAACTGGGTGGGGTGGCTGACACCCCAGAGGGCCGTGCTGCCATCCAGCGTGACCTGGACAGGCTGGAGAGCTGGGCAGAGAAGAACCTAATGAGGTTCAACAAAAGCAAGTGCAAGGTCCTGCACCTGGGGAGGAAGAATGTAAAGCACCAGTATCGGTTAGGGACGGACCTGCTGGGAAGTAGCTCTGAGGAGAAGGATCTGGGGGTCATGGTAGACAGTAAATTATCCATGGCCCAGCAATGTGCCCTTGTTGCCAAAAAGGCCAATGGCATCCTGGGCTGCATAGGGAAGTGTGGCCAGTAGGTCGAGGGAGGTCATTCTCCCCCTCTACTCTGCACTGGTGAGGCCACAACTGCAATACTGTGTCCAGTTTTGGGCTCCCCAGTTCAAGAGGGACAGGGAACTGCTGGAGCAAGTCCAGCGAAGGGCAACTAAGATGATGAAGGGATTGGAGCATCTCCTGTATGAGGAAAGGCTGAGAGAGCTGGGACTCTTTAGCCTGGAGAAGAGAAAGCTGAGGGGAGACCTTATTATGGCATACAAGTATCTAAAGGGTGGGTTGAAGGAGGATGGAGCCAGGCTCTTTTCAATGGTTCCAAGTAACAGGACGAGGGGCAATGGGCACAAGTTAGAACACAGGAAGTTCCGTTCAAATACAGGGAAACACTTCTTTACGGTGAGGGTGACAGAGCACTGGCCCAGGCTGCCCAGGGAGGTTGTGGAGTCCCCTTCTCTGGAGATTTTCAAGACCCACCTGGATGCAGTCCTGAGTAATGTGCTCTGGGCAATCCTGCTTTAGCAGGGGAGTGGGGCTGGATGATCTCTAGAGGTCCCTTCCAACTCTGAAAACTCCGTGATTCCATAGCGGAAATTGCTAAAATAGTATTAACTGCACGAGAGTCCAGGAGATTGGGCATCTCAGACTGAGTTCGTGGTTAAGGAAAGTTCAGAGTTACGAGATTGCCCTGATCCAACAAAATCTAACGCAGATGCTTCAAAACTTAAGCGACAGCCTCACTCTGATTTGCCAGGATGTTATGAATCACCTACGAAGAAGTCTAATACTGCAAGTTTCACAGGGGAAGGTACTATTTTAGCAGACTTTAATGAAGATGTCCCTTTTTGATATGTTCCAGTTGAAAAATGGAGGCAAATAACGCAAAAGGCACTGGACAGTGGAGATACAGCATGTGGAAATGCAATAGCGTGTCCCGTCTTATGACGAATGGATCAGCCTAATGAGCACTCGCCTTTTCCTTATGGAGTAATTAAAGACTTGAGACAAACTCTTATGCAAAATGGGTTAAGTGCACCACATACTCAAAGTTTGCTACAAGGAATATTTGGGGGGAATGAGTTAACACCCTATGATATTTGGCAAATTACGTGTTTAATACTTACTCCTACGCAAATGGTATTATTTGAGTCAATGTGGAAATCTGCTTGCCAAGTGGCAGCCCTTGCAAGCAGCGAATGCTGCTGCGAAAGAGTCTTTGTTAACGCAGCTTGTTGTGGGAAATGCTAATTATGAATGTCAGTGTATTTTGCGTTCGTTACAAAATCCAACGATAGTCCAAATGATTGAGGCATGTCAAAGAATCGGTTCTAACTCTCATAACATGGAGATGTTGGCGACAACTTTTGCTGCAGCAGTGAAAGTACGAGGAAGTTGGTTTTTGTGTGGGCCGGCTATAGCCCAGCGGTTACTTTGGTCTTCAGAAGTGTGTCGCGTGAATCTGTCAGATCATTCAGAATCTGTGCGTAAAAGCATTCAAATGTTAAAGGAGGGGGTCAGAAAGTTGCAAGTAGACAATGAATGGAATTGGTTGAACGATTTGTTATCTGGTTGGGGAATTACAGGATGGATAGCTGCAATTATTAAGACAGGATTAATGATATTGATCATAATTTTTTTTATAGCATTAATTGTTCCATGTTTATACTCTTGTCTGCAAAGGGCCCTGCAGAAGATGATAAACTCGGCGTTTCTAATTGAAAAACAAAAAAGGGGGAGATGTGGGGACTGAGGCAAAAGAAGGGTTAAGTGGGGTAGAACTAATAGGGAGGAATAAGCAGCTGCAGCACTGTTCTGGCAGACCACGAAGTTGTGTGTAGCTCCTCCCGAGATAAGGAGGTGCTGCTCACAGGGAGGAGAGATTCCCTTTTCGGTGGGAACGTGATCTTTTGGAGTACGCGATGGTGTAAACAAGCAAAGTAGGCAATTACTGGCCTTGGTAGAAAAGTATGTAAGAGCACGCTTGCTTAATACAGCGGATGTCGGTTTCGATCCTGCATATCGCAGTCCGCGCATTCCCACCGCCACACGCCCCCTCCCCCGCGGGCCGCCCCCCGGCCCCGGCAGCGCCCCGCTCCGCCCGCCCGCCCCCGCCCTGGGCAGGAGCTCCCCGAGCCCGCGCCGCCCCGCCGGAGCGCAGCGGGACGAGCAGCTGCAGCGCCCGGTGCCGCGGGGCCGGTTCCTGCGCGCCGTCACCCGCGGCGGGAGGAGCCGCACCGCGCCCGCGGGCACCGGCGGGGCTCGGCTCCGCTCGGATGGGGTCGGCGGGGGTCGGATCTGTTCGGCCCATCCATCCCCCAGTGGTGGGAGGGGAGAAGGGAACCCCCCCGTCTTTGCCAGCGCCGCCTCCTCCCCACAGTGTCCCCCAGAGAAGGCTCTGAACTCGGGACGATGCCAACGCGGGGGGGGACTGCAGTCTCTGCCCTCCGGCACCCACTCCGAGGGGATCTTCCGCTCTCTGACCATCTCCTGCTCCCGCTGCGGGGAGTTCCTGCTCTGGATGGATCCAGCCGGTTATGGAGGTACCGAGGGAAGTTGGACTCTCGCGTCCGCTACGGGGAGGTCAGAGCTGGGAAGCGCTCCGTACCCCGGCAGCAGCGGGGGGGGTCGAGCTGAGCAGGGAGGTGTTGGCCGGGCAGGAGGAACTGCTGCGCTGTCCCTGTCTCCCTCCAGAAGGACAGCGGCAAGAGAGGAGTGTGGGAGGAGGAGGTGGCGGGGGCAGAAGAGGAGGGGGAAGGGGAGCCGAACGCGGAGGAGCTGCGGGAGAAGAGCTGGACCATGGGGCTGTCCTGCCCCCCGCTGCCGGGCACGGGGGTCTGGGGGCACCGAGGGCTGGAGCTGTGCTCCGCAGGGCTGTGCTGGCCCCCAGGTGCGGTTTTAATGTTGAATTTCTGTAAATGACTGGCTTGTAGAAGGCAGGTGTAGATTTGGGGAGGGGGGAAGCAGGAGCTGTGGCCGTGGGGGGGTGCATGCAGCTGAGGGGGTGGAGCTGTGACCTTGCTGGGCAGGAAGGACCACGGACCTGTCCGTGTCTGATCCCTGCAGCCCCCCCGGCTGTCCCCCTGCAGCTCTAGGGGAAGGGGCTGCCAGCGTCGGACAGGCGGCTCCTGCTCCTGCCCCCCTCCGGGGGAAAAGGGTCCCCGGGGCTGCGGGCAGAGCCCCTCCTGTGCTCCCCGGGGGCTCTCGGGACAACGCCAAGGTGCCGTCAGGGGCGACCTCCTCTTGCAGTAGCAGCGGGGGGGGCAATGCCGCCCGAACCAAGGTGCCTGCCTGTGTCAGGTTCTGCAGGCAGCCTGTGGGCAGGGACGGTGCCTGGAGGGGGCTGGGGGGACCCCGCGCTCTTCCCACATGCCTGCAGCAGGGCAAGCAGCCCCAGGACCCTCCAGCTCCCCACGAGCGCTGGGGGATGTGCCTGTCCCCACCATGGCCTCGCTACGGGGAAACAACATCCAGAGAGACATTGCAACATGGCAAAATGCATAGCAAGAGTCGTAGCTGAGAGGTTCCTGAATGGCGACCCTGGGGCAGCTCTACCTTGGAAGTGGCAGAAAGCAGAGCCATCTGGAGCCATAGAGCAGCGGCTTTGGCAACCAGATAAGGACAGTTGACCAAAACAATACAGTGATTAAAAAGGAGTCAACGACTCCCAGAGGATTCTGAAGGACTATCCGAGAGACTATAATGCGCATACCGGGGTGGGTAGTAGCCGATGGTAATGAGTTCCCGGAAAAGTAACGAACATGTTAAGCATTTCCCCAAAACCTTGTGAATGTGTATATATAGCATGTCTGTAAGCTGTATAACTAACCCTTTACGGTGTGCAAGTTTGGAGGAGCGATCCCCCTTGCACCAGCGCTGCAATAGACATAGCTGCTTTATAACTCTGCGTGAGTTGTGGAGTTTGTTTCCGCACGTCAGCACTGCAGGGCTCAAGGATGGGGACACCCCCCCCCCCCGTCCCCCCCCCCCCCGTCCCCTCCCTTCTGCCCGCAGGGAGCAGCCCCAGGCAGGGATGCTGAGCACGGGGGTTTCTTGACAGGCCTGGGGCTGGCAGCGGTGACACTTGGCTGTAGGACATGTCCCACCCAGGCAGGGGTGCAACTCCTTCTGGGGGCAGCATGTCACTGAGAGCTGGGGGGGACTTGGATGGTCTCGGGCAGAGCGAGTGTTACCCCAGCCTGCCACCATGGCCCTTTGCAGCTCCGGCGGTACCCGGGCAGGGACGGGATGGGCTGGCCTGAGGCTGGAGCACCCCAGGGTGATGCCCCCCCCACCACAGAGCATCCTCAGACCAATGGGTGCTGTGGAGATGGTGGGGCAGGGCTGGATAAAGGATGTGGGGCAGCGGGGCCAGGGCAGGGCCAGGGCCATCACCTGTAGCTGTAGCCAAGGGGAAGCCGAAGTCCTTTTGGGGTGAAGGTGGTGGAAGGAGTAGCAAGGGCGGCACTCGCTGTCGGACAGGTCCAGGTTGCAGTTCCAGCCGATGGTCACACTGATCATCCAGTCCTGCAGCAGGGACCAGCAGACCTCGCACAGTGCCAGCACGCTGCGGGCACAGCATCCCAACGGGCACGGCACCACCATGGTCACAGCATCTCCAGGGGCACGGCATCCCCATGGGTACAGCACCTACGTCCCTGCAGGCGTAGAATCTCCACAGACATGGCAATCCCCCAGGCACAGCACCCCAGTGGGCATGGGAACCCCCACGGGCATGGCATCCCTGCGGGCACAGCATGTCCACGGCTATGGCATCCCTGGGGGCATGCAGCATCCCCCCAACCCACGCTGCTCCCGCCCGGCCACGAGCAAAGCCCCATCCTCGCCCTCCCCAGCAGGACGGGGCTGGGTTGCCACAGGCGTTGGGCCACAGGCCCTTGCCAGGGACGCCGTTGGCACTGCCTGCTGGCCCAAGAGTGCCCGGGAAGGGGCTTCCCAGAGGAGCTGGCCGGGCAGCAAGGAGCAGGTCCCAAAGGACGGGAAGACGCTGGGGACGGGCAGGGGGGCAGAGAGCGGGGGAAGGATGGAACAGCGTCGAGTGCCTCTCCTGGGGGGGACTTGTCTGCTCCCGCAGGTGCAGAGGGCAGGGAGGGCCCTGCGGGGACGCTGCGCTGCTCGGCCACCCGCCCCCCATCCCCGGCAGAGGCGGGAGGGAGTCCCGGGGAGGCGGCACTGCCTCGCTCCGGCCGCGCCTGCCGCCTGCTCCCCCCGCCCGGCTCGGCCCGGCTCTGCCCGCACGGCTGGCTGGATCGGCTCGGCTCGGCTCGGCTCGGCTCGGCTCGTCTGGGCTCGGCTCGGCTCGGCTCGAGTGGGCTGCGACCCTGCGGGCCCGGGCCGGGCCGTGCGGCGGGAGCCCCGGCGGAGCGGCGGGGCAGGTGTGGGCGCGGAGGGGGCCGGGGGTCCCGGTGGGTGCGTGCGGGGGCTGCGGGCAGGGGGCGTGTGGGCCTCGCTCCGCGGAGGCTGCGGAGGCCGCGGCGGGGCCCGAGGGCAGAAGCGCGGGGCCGGCGGGCCCGTGAGCGGGTCCCCGCGGGAGCGGGCAGCGGCGCAGCCGTCGGGCGTCCCCCGGGCGCGGCCCCGCCCCTGCCCGCTGCTGCCGGGGGTCTGGCGGGGCGGCCGTCGGCGGGCAGCGGGGGTGCGGAGAGGGGCCGGGCTGCGGCCGCTGGCTGCGCTCCCCCCGGTGCCGGCGGGGACGGGGACGGGGACGGGGACGGGGACGGGCCCGGGGAGAGGCGGGCTGGCGGCGGGGCAGAGGCTGCGGGGCTCCCCCGGGGCACAGGGTCGGGCCCGGGCCGGTGGAGACGCTCTCGGGCTGCGGCCGGGACAGACGAGGCCCAGCCGGCGGCTCTGGCAGAGGAGACGGAGGCTCCGCTTCGATTGCCCGCTCCGTCCTGAGGCAGCATGGCGCCTGCAGCCTGTGCAAGCAGGCCGTGCCCGGCCCAGGGCAGAAGACCCCCGGGGGGCTCGTGCAGGGAGGTCCCGGAGGTGCCCCTGCCAAGCTGGCACAGGGAGGAGAGGCGGAGGGATGGAGGGCACCGCTGGACTCCCGCTCCTGCCAGGACAGGGAACCGCTGGCCACAACTGGCCCCGAGGAGCCCTGGCAAGGGGCCGTGCTCGGGGCTGCAGAGGAAGGCGAAAGACCCCCGGGGGCCCGTGCCAGTGTGCCCCGGGGAAAAATTCCTTCCTGACCCAAAAGTGGTGATGGGCTGTTCCCCGAGGACTCGAGCAAGACCTTTTGCGTGGCCTCCTGGGCAGCGGTGGCTCCAGGGGACACCAGCCCTGCCCAACCCCTCCTCTGCTTCCACTGGGGGCACCTCAGGGGCGTCCCAGCATGGAAAACTGACATGGTTTTCTCTACCAAAACGCTCTATCAAAATGTATCCTCCAGGGACCAGCCAAGACTCCTGCCAGGCAACACCTGGAGCCTTTTGATCACTGCTTTAAGGACCTGAGATCCCAGGAAGCAACCCCAGACTCCTCCAGGGAAGATACCCGAGATGATTTTTCTCCTTGGACAATGCTCCATCCTCTGGGATGCATCCGAGACTTATCGAAGCTCTGTTCCTAAGTGTTTTCTTCCTGGGGTTTAGGGCCCTGTGATCCCGGGTAGCAACCCCAGACTCCTCCAGTGAAGATAGCCAAGATGATTTTTCTTTCTTGACAGTGGTCCATCCTGCGGGATCTACCCAGAACTCCTCCCAGGCGTCTCCCGCAGAGTTTTCTCCAATGCTTTAGGGCCCTGTGATCCCGGTAGCAGCCCCAGACTCCTCCAGGGAAGATACCTGAGATGATTTTTATCCCTGGGGCAATGCTCCATCCTCTGGAATGTACTTGAGATTCCTCCCAGTCGTCTCCTGCAGACATTTTTCCTGTGGTTTGGGGCCCTGTCATCCCGGGTAGCAACCCCAGACTCCTCCAGGCAAGATACCCAAGATGATTTTTCTCCTTGGACAATGCTCCATCCTCTGGGATTCATCGGAGACTCCTCGCAGGTATGTCCCTGAGTCATTTTCCGGTGGTTTAGGGCCCTGTGATCCCGGGTAGCAACCCCAGACTCCTCCAGGGAAGATACCCGAGATGATTTTTCTCTCTTGACAGTGGTCCATCCTCTGGGATGCATCCGAGATTCTTCCCAGGCGTCTCGCGCAGAGTTTTCTCCAATGCTTTAGGGCCCTGTGATCCCGGGTAGCAACCCCAGACTCCTCCAGGGAAGATAGTCGATATGATTTTTATCCTTGGGCAATGCTCCATCCTCTGGGCTGCATCCGAGATTTATCGCAGCTATGTCCCTGAGTCTTTTTTCCTGTGGTTTGGGGCCCTGTAATCCCGGGTAGCAACCCCAGACTCCTCCAGGGAAGATACCCGAGATGATTTTTCTCCTTGGACTATTGTCCATCCTGTGGGATGCACCCGAGACTCCTCCCAGCTCAGTTTCTGAGTCTTTTCTTCCTGTGGTTTAGGGCCTTCTGATCCTGGACAGCAACCCGAAACTCCTCGAGGGAAGATACCCAAGATGATTTTTCTGCTTGGGCAGTGCTTCATCCTCTGGAATGCATCCAAGACTCCTCGCAGGTATGTCCCTGAGTCTTTCTTCTGGAGGTTTAGGGTCCTGTCATCCCAGGCAGCAACCCCAGACTCCTCCAGGGAAGATACCCGAGATGATTTTTATCCTTGGGAATTGTCAATGCTGCAGGAATCACTCAGGACTCCTCCCAGGTGTCTCCTGAAGACATTTTTTCAGTGCTTTAGGGACCTGAAATCTTGGGTAGTAGACTCCTCCAGGGAAGATACCCGAGATGATTTTTCTCCTTGGACTATTGTCCATCCTGCGGGATTCACCTGAGACTCCTCACAGGTATCCCTGAGTGCTTTTCCGGAGGTTCAGGCCCCTGTGATCCCAGGTAGAAACCCCAGACTCCACCAGGGAAGGTAACCGAGATGATTTTCCTCCTTGGGCAATGCTCCATCCTCTGGGATGCACCTGAGATTCCTCCAAGGCATCTCCCGCAGATATTTTTCCCGTGGTTTGGGGCCCTGTAATCCCAGGTAGCAACCCCAGACTCCTCCAGGGAAGATAGCCAAGATGATTTTCCTCCTTGAGCAATACCCCATCCTGTGTGATTCAGCCGAGACTTCTTGAAGGTACGTCCCCGAGTCTTTTTTCCGGTGGTTTAGGGCCCTGTGATCCCAGGAATGAACCCCAGACTCCTCCAGGGAAGATACCCAAGATGATTTTCCTCCTTGGGCAGTGCTCCATCCTCTGGTATGCATCCGAGATTTATCGGATCTATGTTCCTGAGTCTTTTTTCTGGTGGTTTAGGGTCCTTTTATCCCAGGTAGCAACCCCAGACTCCTCCAGGGAAGATAGCCAAGATGATTTTTCTCTCTTGACAGTGGTCCATCCTGCGGGATCTACCCAGAACTCCTCCCAGGCGTCTCGCGCAGAGTTTTCTCCAATGCTTTAGGGCCCTGTAATCCCGGGTAGCAACCCCAGACTCCGCCAGGGGAGATACCCAAGATGATTTTTATCCTTCGACAATGCTCCATCCTCTAGGATTCATCGGAGACTCCTTGCAGGTATGTCCCTGAGTCTTTATTCCTGTGGTTTGGGGCCCTGTGATCCCCTGTAGCAACCCCAGACTCCTCCAGGGAAGATACCCAAGATGATTTTCCTCCTTGGGTAATGCTCCGTGCTGCGGGATGCACCCGAGACTCCTCCCAGCTCTGTTCCTGAGTGTTTTCTTCCTGGGGCTTAGGGCCCTGTGATCCCAGGTAGCAACACCAGACTCCTCCAGGGTAGATACCCGAGATGATTTTTCTCTTTAGAAAATGCTCCATCCTCTGGGATGTACCCCTGACTCCTCCCAGGCGTCTCCCGCAGACTGTTCTCCAATGCTCTAGGGCCCTGTGATTCCGGGTAGCAACCCCAGACTCCACCAGGGAAGATACCCAAGATGATTTTTCTCCTTGGACAATGCTCCATCCTCTGGGATTCACCGGAGACTCCTCGCAGGTATGTCCCTGAGTCTTTTTTCTGATGGTTTAGGGTCCTGTCATCCCTGGAGACTCCTCCAGGGAAGATACCCAAGATGATTTTTGCGCTTGGATAATGCTCCATCCTCTGGGATGCATCCGAGACTTATCAAAGCTATGTCCCTGAGACATTTTTCTGATGGTTTAGGGCCCTGTGATCCCAGGTAGCAACCCCCTACTCTTCCAGGGAAGATACCCAAGATGATTTTTCTCTCTTGACAGTGGTCCATCCTCTGGGATGCATCCGAGATTCTTCCCAGGCGTCTCGCGCAGAGTTTTCTCCAGTGCTTTAGGGCCCTGTCATCCCGGGTAGCAACCCCAGACTCCTCCAGGGAAGATACCCGAGATGATTTTTATCCTTGGACAATGCTCCATCCTCTGGGATGCATCCGAGATTTATCGCAGCTATGTCCCTGAGTCTTTTTTCCGGTGGTTTAGGGTCCTGTCATCCCGGGTAGCAACCCCAGACTCCTCCAGGGAAGATACCCAAGATGATTTTTGTGCTTGGATAATGCTCCATCCTCTGGGATGCATCCGAGACTTATCGAAGCAATGTCCCTGAGACAGTTTTCCTGTGGTTTAGGGTCCTGTCATCCTGGGTAGCAACCCCAGACTCCTCCAGGGAAGATACCCGAGATGATTTTTATCCTTGGACTGTTGTCCATCCTGCGCGTTGCACCCCAGACTCCTCCCAGCTCTGTTCCTGAGTGTTTTCTTCCTGGGGTTTAGGGCCCTGTGATCCCAGGTAGCAACCCCAGACTCCTCCAGGGAAGATACCCAAGATGATTTTTGTCTTTGGGCAATGCTCCATCCTCTGGGATGCAGCTGAGATTCCTCCCAGGCGTTTCCCACAGACATTTTTCCTGTGGTTTGGGGCCTTGTAATCCCGGGTAGCAACCCCAGACTCCTCCAGGGAAGATACCCAAGATGATTTTTCTCTCTTGACTGTGGTCCATCCTGCGGGATCTACCCAGAACTCCTCCCAGGCGTCTTCCGCAGAGTTTTCTCCACTGCTTTAGGGCCCTGTGATCCCGGGTAGCAACCCCAGACTCCTCCAGGGAAGATACCCGAGATGATTTTTCTCCTTGGGCAATGCTCCATCCTCTGGGATGCATCCGAGACTTATAGCAGCTATGTCCCTGAGACATTTTTCCGGTGGTTTAGGGTCCTATGATCCCGGGTAGCAACCCCAGACTCCTCCAGGGAAGATACCCGAGATGATTTTTCTCCTTGGACAATGTTCCATCCTCTGCGATGCATCCGAGATTCCTGCGAGGCATCTCCCGCAGACATTTTTCCGGTGGTTTGGGGCCCTATAATCCTGGATAGCAAGACCAGACTTCTCCAGGGAAGATATCCGAGATGATTTTTCTCCTTGGACTATTGTCCATACTGCGGGATGCAGCGATGTCCCTGAGACATTTTTCCGGTGGTTTAGGGACCTGTCGTCCCGGGTAGCAACCACAGACTCCTACAGGGAAGATACCCGAGATGATTTTTATCCTTGGGCAATGCTCCATCCTCTGGGATGCAGCTGAGATTCCTCCCAGGCGTCTCCCACAGACATTTTTCCTGTCATTTGGCGCCCTGTAATCCCGGGTAGCAACCCAGGCTCCTCCCAGGAAGATCACAGAATCACAGAATCATCAGAGTTGGAAGGGACCTCTAGAGATCATCCAGCCCCACTCCCCTGCTAAAGCAGGACTGCCCAGAGCACATGACTCAGGACTGCATCCAGGTGGGTCTTGAAAAGCTCCAGAGAAGGGGACTCCACAACCTCCCTGGGCAGCCTGTGCCAGTGCTCTGTCACCCTCACCGTAATGAAGTGTTTCCCTGTATTTGAACGGAACTTCCTGTGTTCTAACTTGTGCCCATTGCCCCTCGTCCTGTTACTTGGAACCATTGAAAAGAGCCTGGCTCCATCCTCCTTCAACCCACCCTTTAGATACTCATATGCCATAATAAGGTCTCCCCTCAGCCTTCTCTTCTCCAGGCTAAAGAGTCCCAGCGCTCTCAGCCTTTCCTCATACGGGAGATGCTCCAATCCCTTCATCATCTTAGTTGCCCTTCGCTGGACTCGCTCCAGCAGTTCCCTGTCCCTCTTGAACTGGGGAGCCCAAAACTGGACACAGTATTGCAGTTGTGGCCTCACCAGTGCAGAGTAGAGGGGGAGAATGACCTCCCTCGACCTACTGGCCACACTCTTCCCTATGCAGCCCAGGATTCCATTGGCCTTTTTGGCAACAAGGGCACATTGCTGGGCCATGGATAATTTACTGTCTACCATGAGCCCCAGATCCTTCTCCTCAGAGCTACTTCCCAGCAGGTCCGCCCCTAACCTATACTGGTGCTTTACATTCTTCCTCCCCAGGTGCAGGACCTTGCACTTGCTTTTGTTGAACCTCATTAGGTTCTTCTCTGCCCAGCTCTCCAGCCAGTCCAGGTCACGCTGGATGGCAGCATGGCCCTCTGGGGTGTCAGCCACCCCACCCAGTTTGGTATCATCAGCAAACTTGCTGAGGATACACTCTGCCCCCTCATCCAGGTCATTAATGAATATATTAAAAAAAATTGGACCCAGTATTGACCCCTGGGGGACACCACTGGTTACAGGCCTCCAACTAGACTCTGTGCCGCTGATCACAACCCTCTGAGTTCTGTCCCGCAGCCAACTCTCGATCCACCTCGCTGTCGCCTCATCTAGCCCATACTTCCTCAGCTTCCTAATGAGGATGTCATGGGAGACAGTGTGAAAAGCCTTGCTAAAGTCAAGGTAGGTGACATCTACGACTCTCCCCTCATCCAGCCAACCAGCTATAACATCATAGAAAGCTATCAGATTGGTCAAGCATGATTTACCCTTGGTAAATCCATGTTGACCACTTCCAATAACTTCCTGTTCCTCAACGTGTTTGGAGATGACATCCAGCATGAGTCGCTCCATTACTTTCCCAGGGGCAGAGGTGAGACTAATTGGTCTTTAGTTCCCTGGGTCCTCCTTCTTGCCTTTTTTGAAGATCGGAGTGATGTCAGCCTTCCTCCAGTCCTCAGACACCTCTCCTGTTCTCCATGACCTTTCAAAGACGATGGAGAGTAGTCTAGCAATAACATCTGCCAGCTCTCTCAGCACTCGCGGGTGCATCCCGTCAGGGCCCATGGACTTATGAATGTCCAGCTTGGCCAAGTGGTCTCTGACCCGGTCCTCCTCAACTGAGGGAAAATCTTCCTCTCTCCAGACCTTCTCCTTTGCCTTCAGAGTATGGGATTCGTGAGGGACAGCTTTAGCAGTGAAGACCGAAGAAAAGGCGGCATTCAGGAACTCTGCCTTCTCTGTGTCTTCCACCACTAGGGCACCTGTCTCATTCGCCAGTGGGCCTACATTTTCCCTAATCTTCCTTTTTCTATTGATATACTCAAAGAATCTCTTCTTATTGTCTTTAACTGCAGTGGCCAAGCTGAGTTCTGAAGTTCACTTGTGCTGTTGTCTGAAGTTTACTTGTGCTGTTTTCTTCTCCTGGCAACGCCAGCAGCAGAGCCGTCGGAGGAGAAGGGTGAGTGCCAGGCTGGTGGTGCGGAGGGGCATGTGAGTGTAATGTGCGCGGTGGCCCCGGAAGGCACTGAGAAGGGTCGGTTGGTCTGGCTGTGCGGGAGGATGCTCTGCCCACGGCGACCGCCCGAGCAAGCACGGCCTTGGGGAAGCGTCTGGTTGAGCGTTTGTTGGCGTATTGGAGAAGAGCTGGGCAGGTGTCCCAAAGGGCAGCGTTTGGTGGGACCCCCTTCAGCCCAAAACTTTGTGGGACCTTATTGAAGCCACCCTGGTGAGGCCTCTGCTCCTTCCACCCAAGTACTTTACGTTTCACACCGTGGAGTGGTCATTTCTGACTGCATCCTCAGCAGGACCTGGGGCCGGTGGCAGTAGCTTCAACTGTGGAGCTGTAGAGACCTGGGAAGGATGGAGGAGAAGGAATGAGGCTCCTGGTGAAGGGAGGGAAGTGAGGAGGTGCGGTGTCCACGCTGGCCTTGAGGACTGGCTGGGCAGGAGAGGACATGTTGGTGCAGGAGCCATGGAGCAGCCCGTGGCCAGAAGCAGAGGGTGGACACAGGGAGCATGGGCTCAATGTGAGAGGGAGCACAACCTCGGCGCAGCGGGTTTAACCAGAGGGCTGGGAGCGAGAGCGGCGTCCAGCCTGGGCAGGGGAGCTGGGTCTGCTCGTCCTCCATGTGAGAAATGGTGGTTTGCAGGTAGCATCTGGTTGCACTTGCTGGAATGCAGAGCAGGAGAGAGTTGTGTCTACTGCCAGGGGAGATTTCTGATGGATTTGAGACATGGAAGAGTTGACGAGGCTTTGGGCTGGGTTGACTTGGGTTGGGGTGCTGGCACGCACCCCTTGCTGCTTTCCCCCCTGTCCCCAGCCCAGGTCTTGGGGGAACATCTTCCTCAGCCTTGGCTTTCTCTTCTCTTGGACCTGGAAAAGTGAAACAATGATGGGAATCAGAGCCAAACCAGACATGGTGCTCGCTTCTCACCAATCCCCTACTTTCTGCGCAGGGGACCGATGGTGGTCACAGCACGGTTTCAGCTTTGCGGGGTTGCGGCTGCTCTGAAAGGCCGTTGGGGCCGGTTTTCCCCTACAAAGGCAGGACACAGGCAGAAAGATGGCAGCGGGGAGGAACTGGGGGTACCTGGGTGCTGGGTCGGGGCCGCAGCTCACCCCAATGCACCCTCGGGTGCCCCCGTGTTCTGTGAGGGGGAGTTTCAGGGCCTGAAGGGTTGTCCCTGTGTCCCTGCCGGGCTCACTGTGGTGTCACGCTGCTCTGCGTCGGGCTGGGGGTGGCGGGGAAGGGTCTGGCACACTGGGGCCGTCACTGACCCTCGTTTTCTCTCCCACCATAGAGCTCCTGGGTGTACCTCTCGGGTCTGTACGGAGCCCCCCCGGCCGGCGCCTGCTCCAGGCTGAACAACCCCAACGCTCAGCCTGTCCTCCCAGCAGAGGGGCTCCAGCCCTCTCAGCATCTCTGTGGCCTCCTCTGGCCCCGCTCCAGCAGGTCCATGTCTTTCCTATGTTGGGGGCTCCAGAGCTGGACACAGTACTCCAGGTGGGGTCTCACCAGAACGCAGCAGAGGGGCAGAACCACATCCCTCGCCCTGCTGGCCACACTTCTGATGCAGCCTGGGATATGGATGGCTTTCTGGGCTGTGATCACGTGTTGCCGGCTCATGTTGAGCTTCTCATCAATCAGCATCCCCAGGTCCTTCTCCCCAGGGCTGCGCTCCATCCATTCTCCGCCCAGCCTGGATTTGGGCTTGGGATTGCCCCGACCCAGGTGCAGGACCTTGCACTGGGCCTCATTGAACTTCATGAGGTTGGCATGTGCCCACCTCTCCGGCCTGTCATTAGTAGAAGGCCAGGCCTGCAGCACCCGGTTATCACCCCGGCTCGGGTGGGAGGGGATGCTCCTGCATGGGGGGGTTGCCCTGCACTGGGGGGGAAATGCCACCGAGGGAAGGTCTCGCCAAAGTGGGGGCTGCGCTCATGCTCCCTCTCCCCCATCCCTCCCCAGCTCACCCCGGCAGAAGGTCCCGAGAGCAGCGAGCGGATGGTCATCATCACAGGGCCGCCCGAGGCTCAGTTCAGGGTGCTCTGGGTGGGGGCTATGGGGGGGGGGACAGTAAGGGACAAGTCGCAGGTGTCCCTGTGGTCACCACTGTGCTGCCAGCCTGGCTTGGCCTCCCTCAGCGCCGGGGGAGCTCTTTGCTGGGTACCGTGGTTTTGATGCTGCTGGACGTGGGGACATTATCAGCTTTGGGGATGGAGAGGCACAGCAGGCGCTGCCTGATGGTTTTCCTTCCCGTCCGTCTCCTCCCCAGGCCCAGGGGTGAATATTTGGGAAGCTGAAAGAGGCAAACTTCTTTAACGCAAAAGAAGAAGTGAAGCTTGAAGCCCACATCAAGGTGCCTTCCTTCGCAGCCGGCCACGTGATAGGCAAAGGTGGCAAAACGGTAGGTGGTGGTGCCCCGGGGATGCAGAGTTGGGAATCACCCATCACCCTGCCCACCCCAGGGGGACAAATCCCGGGTGCACAGTGGTTTCAGCGACGTCTTGACCCTCAGCCCCCATGTCCTGGTGGTGGTTCTCGTTGGTCCCAAGGAAGGGGGAGACACACAGGGTGCCTGGTGCCGTGGGGACACCGGCAGTGGAGGATTTTGGCTCTTCCACAACAGAAGCCTCTTGTGGTTCGCTCCAGGTGAACGAACTGCAAAACTTAACCAGTGCGGAAGTCCTTGTGCCATGAGACCAAACCCTGGACGAGAACGAGGAGGTCATTGTTAAAATCATTGGGCATTTCTTTGCCAGTCAGGTACGGTTTGGCTGTGGCTTTACCTGATCTTCCCCGGCCGCTTTCATCCACCGAGGAAAGGTGTGGGGCTTGCTGAGCCCAGCACCACCCGAGCGACCTGCTGCTCTTCTTTTGGGAGGTCCCTGTGTCCCCAAGAGGCACTGAAGGTGTTTCGGTAGCTCCCCCCGGCTGTGCGAGCGCTGAAATTGAGGATTGGCTTGATTGATCTAAAAATGGGTGTTTTGGATGCTGTGCAGAGCAGCACCCAGGGTGTGAATGGACTCCCCGGTGCGGGCAAATCCATGCGCATCCCACCTGGGTGCATCTTCCATAACCTTGTCTCCTGTACACTTAGGTGGCATGGCGACCCCCCAAAAAATTCAGGCTCTCTCGAGGAGTGAAGCACAAGTTAAAAAAAAAACAAACAAACAACCAACCAACCTGAAATTAATTACAGCTTGTCCAGAGTGACAAGTTGGGAGCAGCGAGATGCTCGATGGGGGCTCGGGAGTGGTTGGTGGGGGGAGAAACAGTGCCCTGACCCCCACCTCTTGCTTTTCCCCTCTCCTCCCCAAGACTGCACAGCGCAAGATGAGGGAAATGCTCCAGCAGGTGAAGCAGCAGGAGCAGAAACACGCTCCGGGAGCCCCGGCCCCGCAGCACAGCAAGGGAGGCTCCCGCCGTGCCGCCCAGCACCGCCCGATGAATGTAACCCCACTGCCGGATATCCCACCCCCCCCCCTCCCCAAACCCTCCTCCCCCACCCCCAGCAGGTCAGGGGAGCAAACCAAAGACCCCCCCAAACACACAGCCCCCCATTCCCCGCGGCGCTGCGAGGAAGCACAGCCGAGGGGTACGGGGAGGGCTCTCTCCATCCCACAGCCTCCCCCTTCCTCCTCCCTCGCCTCCCGACGCTATCCCTTTAGTTGGACTAACAGAGGCAGAGAGAGAGAGAAAGAGAGGTTTTATTATTCTTTTTTTTTTTAATTTTTAATTTTTTATTTCCTAAAAACCACCGGTTTTTCATCCCAGGCATGGCCAGAGGAGCTCACCCAGCGTTGAGGGGGGGAGGTTGGGCTGCGGCGCACAGCACAGCGGCTCATCAGTTTTTAAGATTAATGTAACGATAACAAAACTAACGGCGATTTTTAAGTTTTGTAAGGATTTTATTTATTTATTTATTTCATTTCAGAGGGGGTGGGGGCGGGAGGGGGATGTTTGTTTTTTAGCACAAGCCGGCTTTTCTAGAGGTTAAAGAAAGGCCGTGCTCGGCCGTAAACGCTTTGGGGAAAGATCCCGGTTGCAAGGAGAGAAGGTGGGAAAAGAGGGGCAGGGGGGGAAAACAGATTTCCAAGAGGTTGTCAGCCCAGGGCTGGGGGAAAAAAAAAACTAAACACTAGCAAAATTATTATTATTTTTTTAATTTCAAAAATAAAACACACACAACCCCCAACCCCAAATGACACACACACATCCACACACAAAAACTACCTCAGGTTTTCATACCTCAGCAGATTGCGCTTCTGTTTCCCTTTTAGAGATTTCCTATGCCTTGTAAAACTGATAGCTGGAGCATTATTTTTGTTTATTTTCTTAATAAAAAAAAAAAACGAGTTGGAAAACACACTCTTACTGAGTGCGAGGCGGGAGAAGGAAAGCAATCCCACGGGTGCCAGAGCTCTTCCATAGTCTCCTTCCGCTGGCTGAGAGCCAGGGGCCGTTCCTTCGGAGAAAGCTTGAGAAATGTTTGAAAAGACAAAAAGAAAAAAAACAAAGAAAAAAATGGGGGGAGAAAAAAAAAGAGGGGAAAGAAGAACAAAGAGAAAAAGGAGATAAAAGGGGGGGAAGAAAAAAGGGGGAAAAAAAAAAAGGGAAAATGAAAAAAGGGGAGGGAAGAGAAAAAAAAAGGAAAAGGAAACAAAAACCCCAAATATAAAAAAAGAAAGGTAAAAAGGAAAAAAAAAACAACCAAACCAAGCAAGGAAAGTGGTGAAAGCCATCGGGCAAGAGGGACGAGAGCCGGGGGTGAGGTGGCGGTGCCAGCGCTGGCCCTGGGGGCTGCGACACCACACTGCAAAGTGTTCTGTGAAAAAAACCAACCAAAACCCACCCAACGACAACATCAAAAAACAAAGAGAAATCTCTCCAGCTCACAAGAGCCTGAGCTCGCTCTCCGTTGCTTTCGTTCCAGTGTCTCGGGGGGGTCACAGCCGAGCTGAGATTGGGGGGGTGGTGGTGGGAGTTTGCCCCATGGCTGTGATGGGGGGAGAAGGGGTGGGTGGGGAGTGGGGGATGTGGTGTGGGGTTTTTTTTGGGGTGGTGGTGGTGTTTTTTTTGCCAGGTGTCGCTTTACCCAGTGGCTCGGGGAGTGTGACGAAACGGGAAAAAGGGCTTCACTGAGAGGTTCAAATTAACAATTTCTTTGGACTTCGCTCACGGGTCCAATACGTCAGTATTGCAAGTTCTGTGTGTGCGATGGCGATTACACTATTGCAATTTAAAAGAAATTAGCGGGATCCACTATTGCCAGCTACAAATGCCCCCGACAAGTAGCAACACAAACCACAAGGGCGCTAGATATTAATGCCTTAGAAGAGTGCACCAGTCACAAACTCAATCACATGGCATATACCGTACGGATGTTTCTTAGTCACTTACCCTCTCTCTCTCAGGTGAGGTCGCTCCATCCCTGGGAAGTTACCCTGTACAGCGTCCTGGATGGGGGGGACGGATCTCCTAGGGGCCAGCTGTATCCTTGGAGGATTCCCCATTTGTCTCCCCAGACCCTGCGGTTTATATTTCCTGACTCGGTGAGGGTGCAGGATTATGCCTGAGTGGATTACACTGTCTGGGATATTTCCCTCTGGTGGGGCGATAGCGAAGTCTCTGTTGCCAATTTGTGATGTCCGGCGCTCAATGTCACAGGAAGAGTGGTGGGATGGGACCATTTGGTTTTGGTTGTTCTGTGCCATCTTGAGATAAGCCCGGGCTGAGCTGTTCTGCAGCTGCCCCCAAGTTCTCTCTGCACAGCCAAGGCACGGCGGAGATGGAGCTGAGTGGGATGGCAGCTCCCTGCCTCTCACCTCTTGTGCTCTGAAACCGGCTTGGCTGGCTGCTCCCACACAGTGTGTTACTGGCTTGCCCAGCAGGTAAAGAACCCAGATTTGGGACGCCACTGGGGTGTCCGTTAGGGGTCCTGGGCTGCCCTTATGTGGTCCTGGGGGGGGAATCTTGCAGGCCAGAGGGAGTCTGGGGCAGCCCTTCAAGGATCTGGGGGTCCCCTCTGGTGCCTCTGGGGAGGGTTTTGTGGCTGGGGAGGGCCGAGCTGGTTTCAAGAGGTGCTTCCTCCCTTTCTCCAGCCCACCCAGCTCCCCCGACACCCCCACCCCCCCAGGTTGGTGGGTGCCAGCAGTGCCAGCCTGTCCCACTGGGTCGGGCACTGAGGGGGGCACAGCCCCAGCCGCGGGATGGGAGGAGGAACCACAGCACCAGGGATAGAGACCAACATTTTATTTCTTTAACATTTCCCATGGGGGGCACCCCAGGGTTGCGCGGCTGCACCGCAGCTGGTGCCAGGAGGGACTCCAATGTCCCCCCCACAGCTCACCTGGCTCCGCTCGTGATGCTTTTGATGGGGCTCAGTGCGGTCTCTTCTGTGCTACGGACCAAGCGGCTCCAGGTAGGCGACTGCTGCACCGCACTGTGCCGCAGCGTGGGGTGGGGTGGGGGGCTGCGGCGCAGGGCTCGGAGCTGCTCCCATCTCACCCAGCTCCCGGGGTCCTGCAGAGGGACTGGAAGAAGCCAAAGCAAGGGACGACGGACACGAGAGCCCGCCCAGAGGAGCAAAGCGGTGAGTGGCCCTGGCACCGAGCACCATGCAAACAGCCCACACCCCACGGCAGCCCTGAGCCGGGGCTGTGCCGGGGGCTGCCGGCCGCTCACTCCGTCCCCTCAGCAGCTTCTCGGCTAGAGGATGAAGGATGGGAGCTCAAGTCGATGCAGGAGAAGCAGGGAGTGTGGGGGAGACCCCCAGATCCTGCCCCAGACCCTCAGCCTGTGCCCTGCCCTGCCTGTGCTGGGCAGCCCTGCCCGCCTGCTGAGGAGGGGATGCTGCCCGCAGGCTCCAGCGGAGGAGACGGGGTGCAGCGGGCTCTCTTCTCTCTCCTCCTCTGCAGGGCAACCGAGGAGGCAGCGAAGAGGGATCACCGGACCCCACAGGACCCACTGGGCTCCCTGCCAACCATATACCATCCGAGCAGAGATGCCTCTCTCTACCCCGTCCCCCCAAAGCCCCCAGGTCCCCCTGCCCTCCTCTCCCGCCTATAGGTCCTATCAGTGGGGACAGCTCCTTCTGGTCCAGGCACCCCCCGGGCTCCTGGGCCCCCCGAGGGCCACCGCAAGAGCCCCTGCAGCCTGTGCTCGCTGGCCAACTTGGAGGACTGCAGCAGCCTGTTGAGGAGCAGCTCCTCTTCCCAGAGCTCCCTCTACCACTTCCTGGAGCCCTGGCCCAGTGCAGCAACAGAGCCAGTGGTGCTCACACACTCAGGACAACCCCGCTCTCCCACAGCTGCTGCTGGGGCAGTGGGGAAACTGGGGCTGGTCCTCAGCCAGGAGTCTCCACAGGAGCTGCCAGCAGGGACCGAGAAAGAGTGGGTTCCCCAGCAGGGGATGGACAGGACACAGAGGCCCACAGACGAGCACCTGTCCCCCGGAAGGCCCCCAGCCATGGACATGGACAAGGTGGTGCGGGAGATCACCTGCGCTTTCCAGGCCTTGAAGGCAAAGAGGGAGGAGTCCTGCACGACCACAGGCAGGGAGTGTGGCCAGGCAGACCCAGGGCTGTGCAGGGCAGGAAGATGCCCACGGCAGGGCTGCGCCTGGCTGTGGGGCTACCTGAAGGGCTGGTGGAGATGCCACTAGCCGTGTCTGCTTCTGCCAGCCCTGCAAGTGGTGACAGCGCCAGGCCCAGAAGACCAACAGTGCCCCGAATACTGAGCGGCTGTGGGGTGTGGGGCCGGGAACCCCTCTGGGGTACCCCGTATGTGAAACATTAAAGAAATAAAATGTTTGTCTCTAGCCCTCGTGCTGTCCTCCCTCCTCCCATCCCACCGCTGCGGGTGCTCCCCCGAGGGAGCAGGTGCAATCAGCAAGCACTGTGTGTTGAGCTCCCCTGCTCACAGCCATGCTCCGCCTGAAGGCGGCGAGGCAGGAGCAGTCCCCAGCCAACTTGGGCGCAAAAAGGTTCATCTGACTCAGCGGGTGAGGAAGGGCCCGTTTCAACTCCGTACCTTTGGTATTCTCAGGTCGGAGGATTTGATGGAGCCAACTGAGAGCGGCAGCGTACGCTGTGGGGCTCTGAGCTGCTGCGTGGTGCCAGGTCTATCCAATGTCAGGCAGTACGTTCACAGGAGACGTCACCACTAACAACTCTTCCGAGGAAGTCGGTCCGTTTCTGTAGTCGTAGCCTGCCTGGAGAAACAGCCCCACGGAGCTAATAGTCTGCTGAGCAGCAAGGGAGCAGAGTCGCTGACTATCAACCAAGGACTGAAACACAGCAACCCACTCTACTGCCTTCCCCCTACGCCAGCTGCCTCCCAACATCCCCAAAGCTCCCTCAAGACACGGGACTCCTCCCACACACCTCCACTCCCCACACTGCCAACCTTCCCCCTCCCCCAACGCTCCAAAAAGCGGCAGTCCTTAGGGCAGACTCCTTAAGCTGACTCCACAGCTACGGCTCCCCGTCGGCTCTGGGGGAGACAAGGGGGCCCCGCGGGTCTCCGTGGGCTTTAAGGGGGTCCCAGGGCTGCCCACGGGCTCCCAGCAATGCCCGTGCCCACCACCCACCCCCACTTCAGGGGGCCCAGCGCTGACACCCCCCGACACATCTCGGGGGTACCTGGGGGGACTCGGCCGTGGGCTGGAGGCGGGCGAAGGGGGCACGGCCGGGCTGACCTGCCAGAAGAAGGGGGGGTGCTGAGAGCGGAGTCCAGAGCGGAGCCAAGCGCCCCGCCAGGCCGGCCCCGGGCACCCTGCGCTGAGGCCGGGGCTGCCGCCACCTGTGGGGAGCGAGCGGGGGGTGAGGTGGCGGCAGCGGGGGACGGGGGGGCCTGAATCGGCCCTGTTTCCCCCGGGGACCCCCCACTCGGCTCTGCCCCCCCCAAACAGGCCCCGACCGCCCCCCGAGCCCCCCAGCCCGGTCCCGCCACCCCACAAACCCCCCGAACTGGCCCTGCACACCTCCGCGCCGCCGCCGCCGCCGCCGCCGCCGCCGCCCCGCCCGCTCTCCCGCTCCCGCCCTCCTCGGCTCCGGTCCCCCCGTCTCCCCCGGTACCGACCGTCGCAACTCCCGCCCGACGCCGTACACCGGAAGTGCTCCCCCTCACGTCCGCCCACCCGTGCATGTGCCGAGGCGAAAACCCGGGCCACGCCCCCCTGCGTCGCCGCGGCAAACGCGAGCGAGGGGGCGGGGCCTCGCCGAGGAGAACGAGCCCCGCACCACAGCTTCTCTCCGCGTCGGGCAATGCGAGGCCGAAACCATCCCAGCCCTCCCCAAAATGAGCCGGACATCCGCCTGCAGAGCTCCCCCTCACACAACACCTACTCCCCTCCCACCCTTCCCTTCCCTTCCCTTCCCACCCCCTTCCCACCCCACCCCTTCCCTTCCCTTCCCACCCCTTCCCACCCCTTCCCACCCCTTCCCTTCCCACCCCTTCCCTCCCCTTCCCTTCCCTTCCCTCCCCACCCCTTCCCTCCCCTCCCCTCCCCACCCCTTCCCTCCCCTCCCCTCCCCACCCCTTCCCTCCCCACCCCTTCCCTCCCCTTCCCTCCCCTTCCCTCCCCTTCCCTCCCCTTCCCTCCCCTTCCCTTCCCTTCCCTTCCCTTCCCTTCCCTTCCCTTCCCTTCCCTTCCCTTCCCTTCCCTTCCCTTCCCTTCCCTTCCCTTCCCTTCCCTTCCCTTCCCTTCCCTTCCCTTCCCTTCCCTTCCCTTCCCTCCCCTCCCCTCCCCACCCCTCCCCACCCCTTCCCACCCCTTCCCACCCCACCCCTTCCCTTCCCTTCCCTTCCCTTCCCTTCCCTTCCCTTCCCTTCCCTTCCCTTCCCTTCCCTTCCCTTCCCTTCCCTTCCCTTCCCTTCCCTTCCCTCCTCCCCTCCCCTCCCCACCCCTTCCCACCCCTTCCCACCCCTTCCCTTCCCACCCCTTCCCACCCCTTCCCTTCCCACCCCTTCCCACCCCTTCCCACCCCTTCCCACCCCTTCCCTTCCCACCCCTTCCCTTCCCTTCCCTTCCCTTCCCTTCCCTTCCCTTCCCTTCCCTTCCCTTCCCTTCCCTTCCCTTCCCTTCCCTTCCCTTCCCTCCCCTTCCCACCCCTTCCCACCCCACCCCTTCCCACCCCTTCCCACCCCTTCCCTTCCCACCCCTCCCCTCCCCTCCCCCTCCCCTCCCCTCCCCTCCCTTCCCTTCCCTTCCCTCCCTCTTCCCTTCCCTTCCCTTCCCTTCCCTTCCCTTCCCTTCCCTTCCCTTCCCCTCTCGCCTTTTCCTGCCACAGCCCCCGCCCCCCGCTCAGGTGACACCGCACACAGCCGCCATGAGGCGCGGCGGGGAGGGCCGGGGCTGTGAGAGGCGATGGCGGTGAGGGAACTCTTGGCTTTTCTCCTCTTCTTTTCATCTCCTCAGGCTTCGGGCAGCCCCGCGTGGGCGGCTGGAGATCCCCCCCTCCCCTTCCAGGAGTGGCCCCAGCCCTGGGGCGGCCCCCGCCTCCCTCCTCCCCACAGGCTCTCCTCAGGGAGAGCCCCCAAATCTGTCCCCCGGGCGGCCCCACAGCCTCCTGTGAGGCTGGAAGCAGCGGTTTCCCTCGGGGAGAGTCTCCAAACCCGTTCCCGGGGTGTCCCCACAGCCTCCTGCGTGGCTGGGAATGGGGTTTCCCTCAGGGAGAGCCCCCAAATCCATCTCTGTCGTTGCCCTACAGCCTCCTGCGTGGCTGGGAGCAGTGTTTCCCTCAGGGAGAGCCCCCAAATCTGTCCCCCGGGCAGCCCCACAGCCTCCTGTGTGTCCGGGAATGGGGTTTCCTTCAGGGAGAGTCTCCAAACCTATTCCCGGGGTGTCCCCACAGCCTCTTGCGTGGCCGGAAATGGGGTTTCCCTCAGGGAGAGCCCCCAAATCCATCCCCAGGGTGGTCCCGCAGCCTCCTGTGTGGCCAGGAATGGCGTTTCCCCTATGGATGGAGCCCTCTCCTTCCCCCAACCCCACTCCTGGGCAGCCTTTTCCTCCCTCCCACCTTCTCCCCACAGCCTCTTCCAGGGCTGGGAAAACACTCCTGCCCTTTCTCTTCCTGCGGGATTTGAGAAGAAGAGCCCCCCGTCTGCCCAGCCCACACATGGAGTCTGGGCAGCTCCACGCCTTGTGTTTGAACCGGGAATTGGGATATTTCAGTTTTCTTCTGCGATCAGGCCTGGTTGTGAAAGGGCCAGTTGTAGTGGTTAGGCTTTGGTGGGTGAGTAACAGCAAATCTTATTTAAATTTTCCTTTTTTTTAGATTTTGTGTAGGGGGCTTGTTGTCCTCATGCCCTCGAGTTCTTCTCCAGGTCAAGCGAAGCCCCATGGAACTGGCCCTAAGGGCGGCGGTGGCCATGGACCAGCGCCCCTTTGGCGTCGAGAACGTGGTTTATTTTGAGGTGAATCTCCCTGTTTTTCTTGAAAAGCGGGGGTCTGGTTTGTAGTGAGGCTTAAAACCCCGGGTTGTGCCTAAACGTGGGTCTGATTTCAACCTCAGGGGCTGCAACTCTGTCCAGCTCTGACTCACAGCCCTGGCAGCACCGTCAGCATGCCGGGCTCGGCGTTCTCTTGTATTTTGAAGGGTTTCTTACGGATCGGCAGCAGCCGGGGATATTTAGCAGCTGTGTATTGGTGGTGGAATCCATGTGGTGAAAAGATCTTTGGGGTAAAGAGGTGAATAGGTGTTGTTTTCTTTTTTTTTCACCTGGAGAATGTTTCTTGTTGCCTTGTACCTGTAAAAAGATGTTCAAATCGTTACGGTGTTCAAATCGTTTCATAAAATTACCCCCTAGACAGGAATATGTTTTGTGGTTGGTTTGGGTTTTTTTTTATGAGAGTCCTTTCAGCCTGCTCTCCAGGTGGAAATGGGAAATGCAAAGGCATTACAATGATAGATTTGCTAAATCTGTTGCCAAGGTCTATATTAGTGGCTTTCCCTGAAGCGGGGAAAAGACGTCCTGTTTAATTGTTGTTTGCATTTGAAATTCTCTGTGAAATGGATTAAGCAGTGTGGGCTTCTTTTTGTGGATCTGCCCTTGGAAGGAGAGCGCCTTTAGGAAAAGGCTTTTCTGGAGGGGACGGAGAACTTAATTGCTGATGGCTCTAAAAGCGCGCCCTGTTTGGGTGGCCTGAAAACAAAACCCGTGAAAATCCATGACTGAAAAATGAGACTTTCTCCTAATGATCGGGGCTGCTGTTTCTACTGATTGGCCCATGAATAACAGCTCGTTCCTTACTGGTGGCTGAGGACCCTTGAATTGTTTCCCAAAGCCTAAGGCAGCGGGAAGGGCTGGGGTTGTCAGATCACTGCAAATCAAATAAAAGAGAGCGGTTTGGAGTTGTCTCGTTCCCTCTTTCTTTTCCCAAGAAAGAGGGGTGGAAAATGGTAAAATGTTTTGCGGCAAAGTTCAAAATGGCAAAGGATGTACCGTGTGGGGGGTGGGACGTGGGTTTAGGTGTTGGTGGGGACCCCAGCAATAAACCGTAAGAGGTAGAGCAGCTTTGTGGGACTTCAGGGGAGCCTGAGATTAGCATTCCTCTTAAGTGCGGGGGATTTTGGGGAGCCTGGGTGGTACAATCCCCTTCCTGCTCCCAGATTCCTGTCGCTGACCCATCAGCCGGGTGTTAGCAGAGCTGATGCCCGCAGCGGCTGAGGGTCGGCATGATCCCGGCATCGCCGGAGCTCTGGAGCCGAGGAATGGGAGCGTGGCCCGTTTCCATCATGGCTTGTGAGGGAAATAGTGCGGTTTGATATAGCCGGGGTGCGTAAACAGGGATTCCTCTTTGCACGTGTGCTTACAGGGTGCACGCAGGTGTGTTACTTGGAGTGTTTCTTACTGCCTGCGAAGCTTTCCGAGATTGGTTAATGAGCGTTGCTTTGCTGTGCAAGTGCAAAGTGTTATTTTCATGGAGAAACCAGCTCGGATGTTCCATTTAGGCATTCTGCCTTTAAAAAAAGAAAAATATTTTAAAGCTTTCCTTGCAGGCAGAATAACATCTGCTTTTGAGGATTGTTTCTTTCCCTGCAGGGTGGAAAAATCTACAGCCTCGCTAAGGCTGCAGAGGAAGAAAACTTGTCAGTTTCCTAGAGCAAACTGCAGTTTGGAGAGGGGGGGTGGTTTGCCAGAGCGCCTTTTAGCACCTGGTCGGGCACATTTCTTTTCCCTGGGGGCTGAGGTTTAACATCGCCTTTTCATGTGGCTGGGTTTTGGTTGTATGAATTAATGGGTGTTTCAATGGGAACCACAAGAGCTAATTTCTCAGTCGCCATCCCAAAAATTGTGCATTCTAAAAAATCAGAATGCGGATGCAAGAACAGAATTTGGACCAGATTCTCTGGCGCCAGGACAGTGCACCGATGCTGCAGGGTGCTTTCCCCGGCAGCGAAGGCCTGGTCTGGCAGGAAGGCGGTGGTGGGGATGGCGAGGTACTGCCGGCTCAGCCGCCCCATGGCCGGGAAGCGATGCTCGTTCTTCTTCCACCAGCGCAGCAGCTGGTGCTGCGCTTGCAGAGGGGCTCCAGGATGTAGTTTTCCAGTTGCTGGTGGATCTCGGGTATGCTCTCCTCGGGTCCTACCCCAAAAGGATGTCATAGATGCTCTGAGATGGGGCGCTGGTGCATGGGTCCTTGCGAGCAGGCAGCTGGCTGCCGGCATCTGCGCCTGTGGCTTTGGAATCCGAGTTTGGCACCCCAGACTGGGTGGCAGATGGGGACTGGTGGTTGCAAACCCACAACAGCGTGGTTCTCACTGGCTGGTGCAGCTCGCTTCTCAGGCTGGGGCTGAGAAACTGCATCTCCTTGAAGCGCGGGTCCAAAACAGAGGTGATAACTGCTGGGCTTTCGAGCACTTTCTCAAATGCAGTTCCCTTCAGTTTGGAAGACGGCAGAACACGGAGAATGGCATTACATGCGATCTACTCCTTGGTGTGTTGATTGGACAGGGAATCAGTCAAAAGAGAAAATAAGAAAAATTAATTTGCCTTCTACTTGGATGGCAGAAATCTACGAGAGGCAATAGAAGTCGGATGGTTGAACAAAATCTTGCATGGCTTTGAGTTTGCCCTGAGCTGACGGCTGCAAAGCCTATTGCGAAACCTATTCATTTTTGTGATGGTAGTGATTTTTGTTGGTGTTTTGTTTGGATGTCTTAAGAGTATCGTTATCAAGCAATTATCTCCCCCCAGCCCCGCCATGCCCGCCGGCAGCAATGGGCCGATGGGGTCCTCAGCTGTCAGGTGGGAGGCAGCGGCACCGGGGCAGGGAGGGGGATGCCCGGTACCCCCGGGCGGGCCGTGCCGCCGGTGTGGCTGGAGGATGCTCCATGGCTGCTCACTGCGGCATTTCCCATGGCAGGGAGGAAACACAGGGGGAGCAGGGGGTGGGGGCAAATGGGGGAGGCAAAGCATCTGCACGGGGGGGGGGGGGGGCGCTGTGAGGGCCATGGAAAGGGGAGTGAAGGGCATCTGCAAGGTTGGAGGGGGTAAGGAGGGTGGTAGGTGTCTAAAATGGGGTGCTGGGGGTGTGCAAGGAGGGGGGGCAGCAGGCCGCTGAAGGGGGGTGTAAGGCATCTGCAAGGCGGAGGGGTGGGGGCTCAAAGGGGGAGGTGAGGGGTACCCAAGGTGGGTGTGGGAGGGAGGCACCTGGGCGATGCCTGTTGTGGGTCTCCCCACCAGACCCCCCCTCCTTGTCCCCTCCTCCGCATCTCGATGTGACCCCCTGGTGATGCTGTGGCCCTTCAGAGCAGTGGGACAAAGGCCACTGTCCCCACAGAGCCCCATGCCACCCGGTCACCTCAGCTATTGTCCCACCGGGCGCTTGTGCGGATGCGCCTGGTGTTGGGGTGCAGGCAGGAGGTGGCTGGGTGGTCCCCCCATCTTTCTGCATTTCCTTAGCCTGGGGGAGGGCCTGTCCGCCCCCCCGCTGCACCCATGGGACCCGGCTGCAGGAGCTGCTCTCGGGGGCAAACGAGAGGTGGGGAATTAATTAATCTGGCCTGAAATTACAGCTCACGGCAAAGACTGAGAGGAATTTGCGTCTCCACCAGCAAGGGATGACGGTCACGTCCTGGTGATGCTCAGCTGTGACCTGCGTGTGTCCCCCCCTCACAGCCCCACTTTGGGGCTCTGGAGATGTGTCCTCTCCCGGGTCCAGTCCCCGTCACAGCCCAAATCCTGGCTCAGGAGCCAGAGGGGTCCCCGCAGGGGACGGTGCTGACCCCCACGATAGCAAAGGAGGGAGCCACAGGACCGGTGGCTTCGTCTGGGTAGGATGGAGATGGAGAGGGGCAAGGAGGGGGGTCTCCTGCTCCACCACCAGAGCAGCTCCCCCAGTTTGGCCCCTCATCCCCTTATAACACTGGGATCAGTGTTATTAATTACACTTTGCGCGAGATTAATTACATTAATCGTCCCTCCTGCTGCTGGTGGCCAGTCCAGCTTGCGTGTGACGGGACGAGGGGGCCGAGGTGGGAAGTTTGCGTGCTCGTGCGATGCTTTTGGCCTCCCCCGGCACCGGGAGGACTCAAAGCCGGACGTGAACCTCTGCTTTGTACTTTTCCTCATCCTCAATTACATCAACGCTTCCCCAGGGAAAGATTTTTCTTTCTAACTGGAGGAGTTGCACTGAGACAGGTAAACTGAGGCAGGACAGTCAAAAATCCCTCTCTTTCCTGCTGGGACAAAAAAACCGCTGCAGCAAAATAATAATTTGGAGAAGTTTTCTTGAGATGGAACAACACTCTCTGCTCCGAAACTCAAAAGTGAGCTCACCATCCCCTTTCCCAGCCCAGTTTCGATGCTTTGATGTTTTCCAGGCACCTGGCAGCGGCGGCGAAGGACAAAGTACTCGGGGGCCAGAAAAAGCTCATTCCCAGATGGGAACGTTTGTTCCTTTTGCTCGTTAAATTGGCTGGCGAGTGGGAGGTGTGAGCTTCCCCGAGCGTCGCTGCTGCGCGGCGGCAGGTGATGCCATTCGGTCGAAGCAGGAATTTGGGGGATAAAAAGCAGATTTCCGGTATTTTGCTCTTCTCTAAAGAGAAGGGTTTCCTGGAGGCCCTTTCAAAGCTGCAGTTGCGACTCGAGTGTGAGACGTGATTGGTTTTTTATTTCTTTGAGCGCGGTGATCCCAGTGATGCTTCCCCAGCCCCGGGGGCAAGGGGAGAAGAGAACTCCTGTAGTTCTCCTTCAGCTTTTAAGGCACAGATGCTCTTTGTGCAGCGCTGGCAGTGGTATTTCAGCCAAGGAGGGCATTAGCTGTCAGCCCTTGGCTTTTTTTTTTTGAGGGGAAAAATGCAGTTTTGTGTGGAAAGCGGGCTTGCAGCAAGAGAAGCCTGAGCCTGGTTGGGCTGAAGACGAAGCTTCACCCTTGTAGGTTCTGAGGGCCTTTGGAGGTTGGTGGTGGCCATGTCCTGTGGCCAAGTGCCATCTAGTGAGTCCTGCAGGTATCACGTTTGGAAAATGAAACTGGCTGTGCTCAAAAGTGTGGGGTTGGGTCTCCCCACCCCACCCCACCCCCAGTTTGGAAATCCCTATTTTAATTTTTCGAAAGGAACCACAAGAATGAAGCAGGAGGCTTGGTTTTGGTTTGAAACACTCAACTGTCTCCCCTTTTAGTAAATCCTTCCAGACTCGCGGTGTATACAATACAGGTGACATTACAGGTGGTTTTATTTGGGTAGGGGAAAAAAAACCTCCTCCAAGTCCGTGTTTTTAGGGCTGTGCCTGAAGGAGGAGACATGCAGAGGTGTGATCCTCGTTGGCTCGTGTGGCCGCGGGGATGGGTGATGACTGGGAGGACGTAAGGGAGCTCTCCTCACCTGGCCCCAACTTGTACCTTCTTCTTCTCGCTAAACAGAGACACGACGAGGAGGCGGTGATGGACCAGGGAAGAACGAGCACCGTTGCCAATATTCAGTATGAGAAGGAGGAGCTGAAAGGTGAGTCGGGAGAGGTGGCACCAGCTCCACGCGTTTTCCCGTTGCGCAAAGTCCCTGCCGCGTCCTGTGCTCAGTGTACGCATCACCTGCAGCGAAACGTGGCGTGCTTCTAAATAAACAAGCACAGTTATTTTCACATTTTTTTTAATGTTGTGGCTTTTAGACAGAGGGGAAAAAGCCCCCGCGGCATCTGTGGTGTGAGTGTTGGCCACGGAGCTGGGTAGTTCCCAGCTTGTTTTCTCAGAGGCTGCTCTTGGCTTGGAGAGGTCAGGAGAATAATTTGATGGCTGCAGACACAGGGCTGTGATTTTCTTTTTTTTTGTTCCAGACTTCATTATCACGGGACTAATTGGATCTCCTCTTGTCGCCTTGTGCCGACAAAGATTTTAAAAATAATTACCTTCTGTGGCTGCTTAATGAGCAGGTCTGAGTGTTGTCCAGCCGAAGCTGGAATTTGAGACGAGGGTTGATACTTTCAGGGCACTTTTAGGTGACCCGGAGCCATCGCTTGTTGTTGCTCTGTTGTTGCAAAGTTAGAGTAAAACAGGCTTGTAAAAAGGGACGGGTCTCTGACATTCAGGAATGCAGTGAAACTAAAATGAAGAGAAGTTGGTGTTTCCTCCTGGGATGGCTGTGCTGGTTTAATCATGGCAGCGGCGTCAACCGTCTCCGCAATATCGAGAGTGATGAGAACGCTGCTTTTTTTGCAGGCCACCACACCCTGTCCGTGGGCATGCGGATGCCGCTGGTGAGGCAAAGCCACCGGCACCACCGACCCCACCGCCAGAAGCATCGGAAGAAGGAACGGGAGGACTGTGCCCCGATGGAGCAGGGCTACCACTGTAAGTCCCGCCGCAGCATTCCTGAGCCTCCTCGGGGCTGCGTGGGTGCCGGGGTCCTCTGCAAGCAGGTCCGTGTGGCTGATTTGTGTGGTTTGCTGTTCTTCTGAGGGAAAGTGGCATTATTTGGGAGGCAGTTGAAGGCATAATGGATTGAGGCTGGTCTTCCTTAGAGGGATCCTGCCTTTAAAAATGGAAACGTGGGGAAGGAAAGTGGCCCATCCTTATGCAGAGGTGGAACAGATGGTTCTCCTTCTCCATGGCTCTGTGCAAGCCTGGCCAGACCCGGGGGAGAGGGGCCAGCCCAATATTTAGGGCTGAACTGGTGCCAATCGATGGCCACGTAGGGCTTGCTCCAGCGCTCGCTGCCGTCTTCCACGTCCTCCTCAAACTTCAGCCACCTGCGGACATCGGGCACGATCAGCCCCGTTGCAAGAAAACAGCCTCAGCTCTGCAACCCCTTTGGTGCAGCTACGGGGCGGCAAGAGGAGAAGGCTCCGCGCATCGGCACCTGCAGCTGCAAAAGCTTTGCGTCCCAGAGAGCGGAAGGCAGAGCCCGCGGCCGCCACCGCAGCTGGCAGCAGGGATTTACCTTGCCGTTTCCTTCCACTCGGCATCTTCACCCTCCTTCAGGAAGATCTCATCCAGCTCGGTGAACAAGTGGTGGGGAATGTGCTGCTCATCCTCCTCGGTGCCGAGGATGAACTACACCCGCTGGGATGGGGTGTCTGGGGGCAGAAGATAAATCCCGTTACCACACCTGCATTCGGCCTGTCACGCTCACATGCAAAGCGGCCATCGATTGGCACCAGTTCAGCCCTAAATATTGGGCTAGCCCCTCTCCCCCGGGTCTGGCCAGGCTTGCACAGAGCCATGGAGAAGGAGAAACGCCAGATCGGGCAAAAAATGTCATTATCTAGGATGGGAAATAATTATCTGAGTGGAGTGATGAATAAGCACTTTGATGATGGCTTTTAGCAAAAGAGAATTCTTCCTTTTGCTGCAAAGGCTGAACTGCAGGTCCGTGGCTACTATCATGACGGATGAGGTGTGACGAGATAAGAGATATCTCCGGGTCATTTTGGGGGCTTTCTTCACCTCTCCCTGTCTCTGTAGTAGTGAGGAAGAGGGTTTGTTGTCCCTCTTAGCTGCCTGCAGGAGGCTAAAATCCCACCTGGGCTGCAGCCTGCGCCTCATCCTTCTCCCCAGGGTCCCCAGCATGCTGCCCCCAGTGGTGGCATTGCCAGGGCCAGTGAAACTTCTCCTCTTGAAGCAGAAGGCTGTGGGGTGCCATGGGGGACGGGAGCCTGGTGGAGATGGTTACAAATACTGTGATGCACAGATTTTTCCTTTGGGGGGAATATTTCCTGCCATTTCCAACAGGCGATCTGCGGAAAATGACCTTGCATTTAGCCAAGAGCTTATTGCACTGGTTAGGACATCCGAGATGGGTCATCCTCTCACCTGGTTGTCTCCTACGGCAGGTCTTCCACGATGTTGCCTATAAAGCCAAGAACCGAGCTGACCTGGTGGCTGGCATCAATGAGTTTCTGGATCAGGTCATGGTTTTGCCGCCAGGAGAGTGGGATCCCTCCATCCGAATTGAGCCCCCGAAAAATGTCCCTTCGCAGGTGGGTGCTGCGGCAGAAGGAGGCACGATGGGGACGGGCAGGAGGGCAGCACGGCTGGGGGTGCTGCTCAGGGGCCCAAATTTACAGGTCACATACCCAGCCCAAAAAGCAAAACAAGCCAGTGGCTTAAAAGACATATCTTTATCTTATTTCCATTTTACCAGGAAAAAAGGAAGGTGCCAGAAGCTCTCGATGACAGTGCTTCTTGCAGCAAGCCGGAGAAACACAGCGGTCCTGAACTGGAGCAGACAGGAAGGTGTGAACTGCAATAGTTTGGTGGGGTGTTTTTCTGTTTGCCCCTAAAATCTGAGTGCGCACCTCCCTTCTAGCAGAGTTTTGGGGTGAAGTGGGTCAGTGAAGGGGCTCCAGGTTACCAGCTTGGTCCCTTGGGCTGGGTGGGTGGGAGATTTGGGCAGCTGGGCTCAGCCGCAGCGTGGTTGCACACAGGTTTTCTTGCTTTGGGGTGGAAGCAGATGTGTAAGTACCTCCAGGTAGAGCTGTGCTGCTTCTCAAAGTGAGGGACTGTTGCAATAAGAGGGGACGGGCTCTCAGGTTTGGTCTCTTTTTCTTTTTGTTGGAGGATGGACAGTGGGGTGGATTGAGAAGCTGACAGATAGAGCTCAGAGGGTTGTGGTTAGTGGTGCAGTCTAGTTGGAGGTCAGTAACAAGTGGTGTCCCTCAGGGGTCAGTACTGGGTCCAGTCCTGTTCAATATATTCATCGATGATCTGGATGAAGGGATAGAGTGTACCATCGGCAAGTTTGCTGATGACACTAAACTGGGAGGAGTGGCTGACAGGCCAGAAGGCTGTGCTGCTTTACAGCGTGACCTGGACAGGCTGGAGAGTTGGGCAGGGAGGAACCTAATGAAATTCAACAAGGGTGAATGTAGGGTACTGTATCTGGGGAGGAATAACCCCACGCATCAGTACAGGTTGGGGGCTGACCTCCTGGAGAGCAGCTCTGTGGAAAGGGACCTGGGAGTCCAGGTGGACAACAGGATGACCATGAGCCAGCAATGTGCCCTGGCGGCCAAGAGGGCCAATGGCATCCTGGGGTGCATCAAAAAGAGTGTGGCCAGCAGGTGGAGGGAGGTCATCCTCCCCCTCTACTCTGCCCTGGTGAGGCCGCATCTGGAGTACTGCGTCCAGTTCTGGGCTCCCCAGTTCAAGAAAGACAGGGATCTGCTGGAGAGGGTCCAGCAAAGGGCTACGAAGATGATTAGGGGATTAGAACATCTTTCATATGAGGAAAGGCTGAGGAACTTGGGTCTCTTTAGTGTAGAGAAAAGAAGACTGAGGGGGGATCTTATTAATGCTTTCAAATACTTAAAGGGAGGATGCCAGAGGGATGGGAGGAGTCTTTTTTCAGTGGTGCCCATTGATAGGACGAGGGGTAATGGGCACAAGCTTGAACATAGGAAGTTCCATCTTAACATGAGGAGGAACTTCTTCACTTTGAGGGTAGTGGAGCACTGGAACAGGCTGCCCAGAGAGGTTGTGGAGTCTCCCACTCTGGAGATGTTCAAAACCCGCCTGGACGCTGTCCTGTGCAACCTGTTGTAGGTGACCCTGCTCTGGCAGGGGGGTTGGACTAGATGATCTCCAGAGGTCCCTTCCAACCCTGACTATTCTGTGATTCTGTGTTTTTTTTGTATGCCTCAGTTTCTCCTGGGGCTAAAATGGGAGAAGGAGACTTCTTTTTAGCAATGGAAGTTACTCTGTGCTTGCGATTGTCCTTCCTCAGCCAAGAAAACAACGTGGTCTTCCACGAAAATGGTTTAATTTTTTTTCCTTCCTCCAGGCTCTTTGGAGGTTTGATCTGGGATGTGAAGCGAAAAGCCCCCTGGTTCTGGAGTGACTTTCGGGATGGTCTGAGCCTGCAGTGTCTGGCGTCCTTCCTCTTCCTCTACTGTGCCTGCATGTCCCCCGTCATCAATCACCTTTGGGGGACTGCTGGGGGAGGCGACCAACGGCCACATAGTGAGCACCTCTCTCTGTTGGGTGGCACGAGGGAGGACAACACTCATGCAAAAGTCCTTGCTGCAGTGAATTTGCACTTGTGGTTTTCCCTCTAATGATTTAATTACTCGCTGCTGCCTCTCTTCCCTGGACAGAGGGCCATGGAGTCGCTGCTGGGCGCATCCATGACCGGCGTGGTGTATTTCCTCTTTGCTGGCCAACCTCTCGCCATCCTCGGCAGCACCGGCCCCGTCCTCGTGTTCGAGAAGATCCTCTACAAATTCTGCAAGTAAGGCTGGCTGCTGCGGCCAGGTGCTGCGAGCGCCTTCAGAAGAAGGCAGGGATGGAGAAAAGATGTTTTTCTTAGTGGTAGTTGGTAGATTTAAGTTGTCTTCTGTGTCACAGACATCACGCGCTGCTGCTTTAGTATGTGACGGTGCAGGAGCCCTCGGTCTCTGAAGGATGGATGGGTGGTTGAGGGTTTTTAGAGTTAAAGTGAAAGAGCAGGAGGAGGAGAAACCACAAGGATATGGATGCCCGAGCTGGGCTGCACAGGGAAGATGAGACAAATGACTCTGGTTTGGGAATGAGGGAAGATTTGCTTTCCTCTCAGTACAAACTCGGGCACTTTTTTGCATGTTTTTTGCTGGAAGTGGAAATATATTTTACCCACGTATCCAAACAGTTCTCTGGTCAAATGTTTTGATGATTTTTGAAAAAGCAGGAGCTTTTCAGGCAAAATGGATATTTTCCATGACAGTCTTTTTGTTGTGGCAACTGTGATGGGAGATTAACCTCTCTTATTGCAATTAAATTTATTATGAAGCCCCAACTTGCTGGCAGCAGGTAACTGGGTGCAAACCCAGCCGGTTTGGCTGTTAGGGCATCGGGGTGATGTGGGAGAACACCACCTTCCACAACAGGGACCTGACCTCAATTAGCCTCCGAGGCATTAACACAAGGTAATTGTTAAAGAATGATAAATAATTGGCCTCTCCTCCTGCGGGCCCACACCCTGCGCCGCAGCCCTGAGGCTGTCTGTCGTAGGACGTGGAAACTGCATTTACCATCCGCAGCCTTGACACGCTCCTGAATTGCTGCCGACTTTCCCCAAAGGAAGGCACGGCTCGGAGCCTCTTGCTGCCCTTTCCACCCTGCATTTTCTTTTGCTTTCCCAGGGAGTACGCACTCTTCTACCTCTCTCTACGGCGTGCATTGGGCTGTGGACCGCCTTCTTCTGCACGGTGCTGGTGGCCACTGACGCTAGCTCTTTGGTGTGCTACATCACCCGCTTCACCGAAGAAGCCTTCGCCTCCCTCATCTGCATCATCTTCATCTATGAGGCTCTGGAGAAGCTGAGTCACCTGCGAGAGGCCTACCCTGTGCACACGCACAGCAAGCTGGACTTCCTCACCATCTCCTAGTGGGTTTCTTCCTCCTAAAGTGCCGCTGCCCCTTGGCAGGAGCTCAGGGCTGCACCTCCATCGCCTTCCCCTCACCTCTGTCTTGGCTCCTCTCCTCCCAGCTGTAAGGGTGAGGCACCGACCCATCCCAGCAACGAAACCCTGCAGTTCTGGGAGAGCAACAAGATCAATGTGTCTGGCATCACCTGGGAGAACCTCACGGTGACTGTAAGTGCCCCGAGTCACTGCTTCCTCGTGCCGCGGCCGTGGCGTCCAGGGGCACTGGCCTGGTGCAAAGCTCAGAGCCCTTCAGGTGATGATGGGCTTCCAACTGTGACAGTGCTGCTCTGAAAAGTCGTTATTTCAGTCTAAGGTGTGGGTTTAACCCCCTTGGGCCTGGGAAGGAGAGTCCACCTCATCCCTGACATGGTGGGCAATAACTGTTATCCTCAGGACAGCGGTTCTGTCTGGGAGCAAGGTTCAGTGGGTGCTTTGGTTATTGGAGAAGTTGGAGGACTTCAGTTCATGCTTGAAGGCCATAATTAGCTTCCTTAATTGGTTCCTAGTAACTCCAGGCCTTGCTTTCTTACTCAGCGCTGTCTGAAGGTACGTGCATAAACTTGCATGTCTGAGCAGCTCCTTGGGCCATTGTTGCTGGAAGCAGAGCTCAGGCACAGGGTGGGACGCTCTTATGGACATCTTCACCCCCCTTGGCTGTGTCCTGTGAGCCCGCCCCCTGTGAGCCCGCCCCTGGGAAGGGACAATTTGTCTCTTCTCCTTTCCTGTCACTGTTGTCTTAGCCCTCCTTCCCTGTTCCCTCTTTCACTCTCCCCAAGAGTTTCCAGTGTTTCCTTCCCCTCTGGTGTCTTCTTCAGCCACGGTTACCTGCCGTTCAAGCGGAGGATGTGCCATAGGTCTGTGGTACGGTGTCCCATCACATCTCCTGTCTCTGCTGTCGTGGAGAGTTTCATGGACCTGCCTGTGGACACGATGGCCCCTACACACCTGAAGTCCTCTTCAGGCTGAGAGATCTGGGGCTGTTCAGTCTGGAGAAAAAATGGCTCAGGGAGACCTTATTAAGGTGTCTCAATGCCTGATGGGAGGGAATGAAGGCAAGGGAGCCAACTGTACCTCAGGAGTTCCCAGTGAGTAGACTCGGAAGGTTGTCAAACTCTGGAACCACTGGAACACTGCAACCGCCCAAAGAGGTTGTTAACTCTCCACCAATGGAGATCTTCCAAACCCTCAGGAGTTCCCAGTGAGCTTTGAATTTTGAGGGTGAACAAACACTGGAACAGGTGTCTCAGAGAGGTGGTGGAGTCTCTAATAATGGAGTTATTCAAAACCCACCGAGAGAAGGTCCTGAGCAACCTGCTGTAGCTGACCCTGCCTCAGCTGGGGCTTGGACTACACGGTCTCCAGAGGTGCCTTCCAACCTCACCCATTCTGTGAGTGTAGAGGACAAAAGTAAGACAGAAAGAAATGAGAACAGATCCCCTTGGCCATAAACACCTTGGTCTCCTGTGGAGAGGACCTGTGATGAAGAGAGGAAACTTATAATGAGGAAGGAGTAGCAGAGATGGAGTGTTATGCACTGACTGTAATCCTCCATTTCCCATCCCTCGTGTGCCTCTCCAGGCGGGAGTGAGAAGAAGAAATGCAAATGCAAATGAAGGAGTAATTTGAGCCTAGGGGAAAAAAAAAAAAGTGGGGTGGGGGAATGGTCTAAAATATTTAGTCATAGTTTCTGACTATCCAAGTCTACTTGACTTGGCAATGAACTGATAATTTGTAAGTGATTTCCCTGTCTTTGTTTTGACCCATGATCATCTTTCCCCTCGTATCATCTTGAGGACGGGGAGCGAGTGAGCAGCTTGGTTGTTGTCTGGCTGCTGGTCAAGGTTAACCCACCTTTCATAAACCCGCTTTCATTCACAACCAGACTGGAGAGCACTTTGTAACGTGTGTGGTGGGGATGGGAGAAGCAGATACTGGGCTGATTGTTCTTGAATTCTGAGAGAACTAGACGAGGTAATCTGCTGACCTCTTCGGTCTCTAGCTTGCAGGCTGTAATTCTTACTTACACGAGGAGATGAATAAAAGTGTGCAGTTTCCGTTAGGTGTGACTGTGCACTGCTGTGGAAAAACTGCTTCCACAGACTAACAGCATGACTGCAGTTTTTGGAGATGTCTGCCTGCACAGCTAATTTTCCTGAACATTTCCTTTGTCTTTGGGCTTTTCACCATAGCCTAAGATAACATTTGGAGCTTGAGAGTTGGTTTTGGAGATGGTCTGCAACCTTAGCTTTGAGTGTCCGTGTTTATGCTACTTTATGTGCCTTTTAGATGGCTTTATCTGTTGCACGATCTTGGAGTTGAGCGGCACTTTTTCCCTCTTTGAGCAGTTATTTCAACACGCTCAGTTTTTGAAAGATGAGTTTTAGTGAACACCAGGTTTTTTACAGTGCTGTTTAAGCTGTTGCTGGAATTAGCGCTCAGCATGAGCAACTTGTAATTGGAGTCAGACAGAAAAATTGAAACACTGGGGCCTTTTGTCTTTAAGATGGCTGTGACTGGTGGTGGTGGCTGCGTTTCATTTGTTGCTCCAAGAGCAATGGCTATGTGGCTGGTCAGAGTCTAGCTTAGACCTCAGTCATTACAGTATTATGTCAACTCTTGCTTTAAGAAACAGTTCATAGCTGTTTCAAGAGATGCCGGTGTGAACAGGGTTAAATTTGACAGGGTGGACATGTTATGTATTGCATTTACATCTCCGAACTGGAGTGCGGGGAGCTTGAGGTGTGCAGACAGCTTCAGGGATTAGCAAAATGGTTGATTGCAGTATGGAGGCTATGTGATGTGTACACAGACATTGCTACAGGTTCACTCACTGTAAACCTGGTGAAACTGTTTGTTTTCATCTGCTGGCTTTCACTGGCATGGACAAATGTAAAAGGTGGAAGATAAACAGAATATAAAAAATACCCACTGATAAGTCAGACGCTGCTGTGGGATAATTGAGTGTTTTGGTGGTTTGTTGAGCACCTCCGTTTTTGGAAGGACACCTGCATTCTCTCTGCTCTCTTTTTTTTTCTTCCAGATTTTGATGTGTCCAGAACATGAAATGGAGAGGGTAAACATGTACTGTGAAACCTGCAGAAGGCCTGTTTGTCGTCTATGTAAACTGGGTGGATGTCATGCAAACCACAGAGTAACAACCATAAGCACTGCCTACAAAACCTTTAAGGTAAAAGTAAATACTGTTGGACCTGGCCTTAAGAAGGGGGAAGAGCACTGAGCCTCGGGTTTAAGGGCAAACTTCCCCTGGCAGGATGCCAGGACGTGTGTTTGGAGGACACTGAACGAGTCATGAGGCATGCTGCTGTGCAACATCTGTTAATGTATATATTAGTGTGACATAGTGTGCGGCTAAGAAACTAAACTATATTTTCTATGAGGCTTCAAACAGAACCCCTTAAAAGCGCTTCCACCTTATGTTAGCCAACTGTGCATCAGTACTGACCAATGCAGAAGGTTTAAGAAGTTAATGGTTTACAATCTGGCTTTTTTAAGGCAAGTGTCCTTGTGGCGTGGGTTAGCTTATACTTCAGAAGCACTCCTGAAGAATCTGCATCGGCAGTTATCTGCTGGGACGCTGTATGTTTTTGAAGTTGCAGAGCTGTTGATTCCCTAAGCACCATACAACAGGGCAGACTTGCAAACACTGCTTTGTTATTAAAGAATGATTGCTGCTGCCTCCTCTTCTTCCTTTGCTTCCTCTCTTGCTCACAGGAGAGAAAAAAAAAAAAAAAAGCCCATCCCAGCCTGCCTTCTGCTCTTTGGCCTCCTCGCCTGTTTGCAAGGCTTTTCCTGTACAGCTGTTAACTCTTGCAACTAAGGAAGTGCAGAGACACTCCTAAGTTCAAGTTTCCAACCACTCATTTTTCTAGCAAACCTTACTACAGATGAGTTAATAACCTATGAGGCTTTTCTATTAGTTCTGGTAATGTCTTGAAGACTCGTGTTCCTAGCCTAAGAGAGAAGGTGACTGCTGTGGCTGGGGAAGGATGAGCCAGCTGAGGCTGTCACCTCTTCTCCTCAGAGGCTGTGCCACCAGTCCTGCACATGGCAGTGGCCTGATGTCCCGGGCCAGTCATGGCGGGTCACTGAGCAGTTCTCCGCAGGGTTGCTGCTCATACCTGATGGCAGGCTCTTGTCCTCGTAACTACAGAAACTGAGTGCTGGCTGGGTGGCCCACCTGTGCTTGTTGTCAGTTTGGGTGGGATGCCCTTGTTCTGCCTGCCAGTTTGCTGTTTTATTTTAACAGGAGAAGCTTTCAAAAGATATCGAGTACCTCATCAGTAAGGAGAGCCAGGTGAAAGCTTGCATCACGCAGCTGGATCTGCTGCTGAAAGAAACAGAGGTGAGAGTGGCTTGTGGGTTGTCTGGGGATGGACCTTGCAAGGACACAGCAGGGACTCCAAATGGAACAGTGAAGTGTTCCAGATCCTTTGGGTTTTTTTTTTGTTAGCCAGCAAAACCATTTCTGAACAGTTTGTGTTGGTTCTGAGTCACAGACGGTAAGACCTAATCCTGACAGTGTGGGAAATTTGGGCAACCTACAGAGGGAAGTTAAGTTTTGGGTGCTGCTGTGAATTTAATTGACATAAAGCTTATTTGATACCTTACCCAAAGAGAGGTGGGTTAGACTTACAGCTCTTGCATATGAGTGGTGCTGCACAATTTATGCTGTCTGTTTACCTTGAGGATGTTGCAGTGAAGTCAGAATTAAGGGCAAAATCTCCCTGCAGAAGAGTCAGAGCTGGGAGCTCACATACGAGCTGAAAAACGCAATGGCAAAAATTGGCAGGAGCTCCTGGCCCTGCCTGTATCTTGCTGCAGATGGCCTTTGTGCTTCATAGTTCCTTTAATCCAGGGCACTCATCAGAGGTGGCACTACAGGGCATAGGGGAGAAACTGGGCTGGACTCCCAGTTCAGGGTGACTGGGGAAGGTGGAAGAGCACCTAGGTCTTGGGCATGAAGACTTCAGACGCTGACTTGCTTTTACAGTGCTTTTCCATGAACTATTTAGACAAACGCTGTGCGTAACTCAGTACATAATCGGAGGAATAATTTCCTGCTCTTTCCTCTCTGTGTTAACGTAGGAGACGCTTACTAGCTTGGGTGCAGTGCTGATTGCATTTTCAGTGTTGAAGAGCATAACAAAGCTCGTTAGTCTTGTCAGTCAAACAGATGACTAGTTTGCTCTGATCTCTTGAACAACCCTAAGTACATTTCTGTACACAGCCACAGTGCTGTGGGATCCGTCTAAAATGTCTTTTGTTCCCTCCTAGTGCAACAGTGAAAGAGCTAAAGAAGAAGCATCTCAGAGTTTTGAGAAATTATCTCATGTCCTGGAAGAGAAGAAATCCGCAGCTCTTAGGGCAACTGAAGCTTCTAAGAATTTAAGGCTGGAAAAATTGCAAACACAAGCAGAAGAATCTCAAGGGCTCCTGGAAAATAATGGCCTTGTAGGACTTGCTCAAGAACTGCTTAAAGAAACCGATCCATCTTGTTTTGTTCAAACAGCAAAACAACTTCATGTCAGGTATCTTATTAATTATCTTCCGTTCGAGGTACAGGTACTGTTCCAGGGATGTCTGGTCAGTCATATTCTTTGGACACCTGCTAGGAAAGTACTGAATGCAAGTACTTTGTGTTGCAGAGCCTCAGAGGCGGTCCCGGTACCATTCAGTAGAAATTCCTATATTACGGTGTGCGTTAAAAAACAGCCCAGAGGAGGGGCTCTGTCCTGCGCCAACGCCTAGCCTTCTTCAGTAGGACTGCAGTGGAAGGGTAACCCATTCAGCTCACTGATACAGTCCTTTGCTCAGAGATTGCATCGGGTATTTGCAAGTTAATCTAACAGGTCTCTTCTGGCTTTAAACTCTTTGATCTGAATAGTTGTGCTCCATTAGCACTTCACACCTATTTTGTTCCTTGAATGTAATGCCCCAAATTGTTAAAATGCTCTGCCAACCAAAAGATTCCCTGTTAGTTATCTTTACACTGATGTACAAAAGGCCTTTAAATTTTGCATTTTAATTCTGTCTAGAGAGACAAGTTTCTGGGACACATGAGTAAGTACCTGAAAAGAGAACTTTTTTTAAAGCAAAACCTAGCGGTTTTGCTTTAAGGAATGCACCCATGTGAATTCCTTTTTCCCTCTTCTGCCATCCCTCTGCTTCTGTGCTTTCAGAATCCAAAAAGCTACTGAATCTCTGAAGAGCTTCAAGCCAGCAGCTGAAACTACTTTCGAGGACTTTGTGATGGACATAGCCAAGCAAGAAGAGATCCTTGGTGACTTGTCCTTCCATTCCAATGGTAAATTATGAGAGCATCACGTCTTTCTTGAGTTATAGCTTTAAGGGCTTCTCTGGAAAGAGGCAAAACTTGTGCAGGGCTGCAGTTGCAGAACTCAATCTTGTGACTTGCCTTGTCCCTTCTGCCTCTGTGATTCACAAGGCGTTACCTGGCAGCAATGCTAGCTTCAGCTTTGATAAAGAAGCTAAGATGCCATGGCATTCAGAACCAGTTTACACTGGCTTCCAAAATATTGTAGTTAAGTAATACTAGGTCTTCCTAGCAGCTTTTTGTCGTGATTGCATGACAGAAAAGAATAGGTTTTTATATGGTTTTTTAGTTGCCAGCAAAAATAAATAATACAACTTTCAAAGTAAAACCAGAAAGGATTTAAGTGCATGAACAGACCCATCCTCATCTGCACTCTTTGACTGAGTCAGATTTCCCCCCCACACTGTCCCCCCAGTGCTGTAGCCACTCAACAAAGGGCTTCTGTGTTTAATTGTAAAACAACATGTATCTACATTTGAGGTTTTTTTCTCCTGAATCTCAGTCATTCCAGGTCTAGAAATACCAGAAATCAATGAAGAGCAGAGCAAAATGTACAACAAAGCTCTGATCAGTTGGGAATGCCCTGGGAAGACAGACTCAGCTGATATCTATGTTCTTGAGTATCATAAGCTTCATAGAGAAGAGGAGAGTACAACGTGGCAGGAGATCGAAGTTTGCAGCAAGAGCAAAGTAATATCTGATCTCGATGACGACAGCAGCTATGCCTTCAGAGTTCGAGGATATAAAGGATCCATCTCTAGCCCTTGGAGCCGAAAAGTTATCTTGCGTACGCCTCCAGCCCCAGGTATTGGGTTTTCTTATGTCCACGAGCTGCTGGTGGTGTTAAGAGCTGTAGGTGGTTTCCAGTAGCTCCCAGACTTCTACTACACTGTTACCGGTTGTATAAATGTTTAAAAGCACTGTTAACAAACAGGTTAAGTAGGTAGCATACTGAGACTGTGTTAGCTTGCGTAATGTTCCTGGTAGCCTTTAAAAGCGAGGAATTCTAGTGCCAGCATGACTTAAAATATAGTTTATAAGCACAGAAATACTTAACTAAGAGAAAATTTTTTGGGATGCTGTTTTTCAGTTCTCAGTTTTCTTTTTGATGACAAATGCGGGTACAACAGTGAACATCTCCTGCTGAACCCAGGAAGAACCTCTGTGGAAAGTAGGGCTGGATTTCCTCTACTGCTGGGGTCTGAGCGCATGCAGGCCGGATGCTACACAACCCTGGATTACATCATTGGCGACACCGGGATTGCCAAAGGGAAGCACTTCTGGGCTTTTCACGTGGAAGCCTATTCCTACCTGGTGAAAGTGGGAGTTGTTTCTAGCAACAAGATACAGAAGTTGTTCCATAATACCCATGATGTGACCAGCCCAAGGTAAATTGCAGACTCTTGCTTAATACATGTTTTGTATAAGGAGATGGCTTTTTAAAAAATAAATTAAGAGCGAGCCTGGTCTCAATTAGTATACAAGATGAACCTAAGCAGTGGGAAGTGGCTTGAAGGATATAGTGTAAGCAGGTTGTCCTGTTCATCCTCTACTATTAGTAGGAAGATGTTCTAATTGTCCAGAGTCCTATTTTCTTTCTTTCTGGGAAAGAAATCGGGTTTCTACAGATATCAAGATATGTCAGTTAAAGCAAGAAGGTTAAAAAAGAGAAAAAAAAAGCATCATTTGCAAGATTGAAGCAATGCTTAGTTGTCAATAGTAAGATTCTGCCTTAATTCCCTTAGCATACTAGGTTTGGCAGCCACTCAGAGGTACAATGTTCACTGTGCATATCTGTGTGTCTTTGCTGTAGCTTGCGTCATGGTGGATTCCAAGTCACTGGCTCATCCCAGGCTATAGATTTGCATATGACACTGGAGTGCTACTGAGCACAAGCCAAAGTGCAGTGGATAAACCAGCAAAAAGATTTCCAGCTCTCAATTACAGTTGTAGTAAGCCTGGATGTGTCTAGGAACTGCAGGCTGGGAGGCTATCTCCCAGGGGCTCTTAACTTTTTCATGAATCTAACAAAAGTGTTGGCCTTCTGCTGTATAACATACTGAAATTATAAAAACGCCAGTGTCTCAAGCTTCTGAAAGTCAGATGGAGACTTTTTGAAAAATGAGAAATTAGATCCTGATTTTCTCATTTCTCCCGGTCCCTGCCAGGAGGGAGTGAAGCTCAGCCCCGCTCCCTCCTTTTACAGGGAGGAAAACAAAATGGAAAAAAGAAAACCAAATTGTCCTATATTAGAAGTGTATAATTCCATTTTAAGGGTAGGGCAGCAATAGGGCTGGTACCACAGCCCCCCAGCCCCACAGCCACTGTGGGTCACCGGCGTAATAATGTACCTCTCCGGTAATTAAAGTTTCTTTTGGGAAGGGGGGAGAGATGGGGACTCTCCTGCGCCAGGACCTTTCCCCTCCAGGGAGGCAGAGCCGGAGCAGCGAGCACGGTCCTGCCCGGAGGGCAGCGTGGAGGGGACGCGCACGGGCATCCCGGAGGAACAGCAGCAAGGAAACCCCGGCACTGCACCTTTCCCTTCCTCCGAGCCTTTTTCTTTTCCTCTTTTTAAGGGCTCAACCAGTTTCTTCCCCCTCTGACCGTCACCATGGGGCACTGGCACCAGCAGCTTTGCAAAACCCCATCCTGTAAAAGCCGCCTGATTTTGGCCCTGTTTGGGGATGCGCTGCTTCCATCCTTACAGAGCAAACTGATAGATTTGTTTTTCTCCCCCCTCCCCATTTAGCAAGAAGCACCAACGTTCCGTTGTCGTTTTGGGTCGGTTTGCTGCAGAAAAAGGCTCCCGCAGGGGACGGGATAAGCCGATGGCAGGAGGGTCCCTGCACCCATCCCACCGCTGCTGGTGGAGGGCGGCAAGGGGACCTTTTCTTCGGGGTTGTCCTCTCCTCCCGGGCTCTGCAGCCGCACGCCGCAGCCCAACGACCCCCCCGAGATGGGAAGAGAGCACGAGAACCATCTCTGCTCAACAGCTCAAGAGGAAAAAACCAAATAAACGAAAGAGATAAAATAATACAATAGGATGAGATACAATAACGCAGGAGCACCCGCCCCACTCGTGGCACTACTTTTATTCTCGGCCACTGCAGTGATTGGGGGGTTTGACAGGATGGACCTTCCAAGGTCCCCTCCCACCCAAACCAGTCTTTGGGTCCATGACTGGAAGTGTCTGAGGTCAGGTTGGATGGGGCTGCAACCAACCCCGTCTACTGGATCCCAAACCACCCAGAAATCCAATCCAAACTGTTCTTTGGGTCCGGTTGGAGGTGTTCAAGGTCAGGTTGGATGGGGCTGGGACCAACCTGGTCTACTGGAAGGTGTCCCAGCCGATGATGGGGAGGTTGGACTGGATGGACCTTCCAAGGTCCCCTTCAACACAAACCGTTCTGTGGGTCTATGACTGGAAGTGTCCAACGTAAGGCTGGATGAGACTAGGACCAACCTTCTCTACTGGTTCCCAAACCTTCCAGCCCAAAAATCCAACTCAACCAACCCAAACCTTCTATGAGTCTGATTGGAGGGGTTCAAGGTCAGATTGGACAGGGCTGGGACCAACCTGGTCTGTTGGAACCCAAACCACCCAAAAATCCAACTCAACCAATGCAAACCATTCTGTGGGTCTGAGTGGATGTATCCAAGGTCCGGTTGGATGGGGCGTTGAGTAACCTGCTCTACTGGAATATGCCCCTGCCGAAGACAGGGGAGGTTGGACGAGATGGACCTTCAAATGTCTCCTCCAAGCCAAACCAATCTGTGTGTCCATGACTGGAAGGTCCGAGGTCAGGTTGGACGGGGCTTGGAGCATCCTGAGCTGCTTGAAGCTCTCCCTGCTAATGGCCACCCCACCAGAGGTTGGCGGTTGCCGTGTCACCACGGTCAATCAGCGATGAACATGTCACCCTGATGTCACAAGAGGTGCGGGGCACACCCACTCAGGGGGTATAAAAGGGCCCACCGGGTGGTGGGTCCCACACTTTGGAGGAACGTCCATAAGATGACCTCTAACATGGCTGTCGCTACCAAGAACCGACCTGCCAGCGTGAGGCGGACCAAGATGGACTTCTGGGATGGGATGGAGCACACCTTCGCTATGTCCAGCGTCACCGCTGAAGGTACGGCCAACCGCAGCCACCTCTCCGGCAGCCAAGACTCAAGGGCTTGTCACCATTTCGGAGCCAGCCATGACACTTGGCGTCTGCCACCGCGTCGCGGCTCAAGGGGGAGATGTTTGGGGTGGACCTGAGAGCTGGTGGAGATGGGGCCTGACCTGGTTCTTCTTTGTTTTTTCAGAGCGAACGGCCGTCTGGGATGCAGTGGCTGGCTACATTCAAGACCAACTCCTGCTCCACAAGGTGGTGCAACACCCGCGTCCTCCTCATGCACCATGAGGGGTGGTGGGATCCCCCTGGGGCGTGGCCTGCTCTCACCCTTCAACTCCTCAGAAAACAGGAATCTCACCCCAAAAGTCCCCACTGACGGCCAAACGGGGCCTGTGCAATGTTGGTGTCACTTCTGGTAGGGCTGATCCAGGTCGCTGGAGACCCCCCCGGGATGGCCTCATCCTGGTTCTGCCCAAACTCCAGTGCTGTTTTTTTCTCCTGAGGAGGGGAAGGACTCAACATCTCCTCCCCAAAGTTCTCCCCACCGCCCAGCTCGTGCCTCCAAACGGTGGGAGAGGGCAGGATCCAGCCTGAAGCACCATCCCTGGATGGGGGAGGTCACCTCCAGATCTTCCCTCTAGCCAGTCCTCACCCTCCCACCCTTCTCGTCCACTTGCAGGGTGTCCGAATTCCCACCCTTGGCTCCTTCGGTACTGTCCTCGAACGCGTCCAGGTCGGAGATGAAACCCTGACTATCCAGAAGCCGGTGTTCCACCTGGCCAGGAACCTTGCTGTTGTCCACAACCTGATGGACAACAAGGACTACCTGCCCGGTAAGATGGCTGACTGCATGGTCATCTTCTCTGAAGCAACTCCAAAGTCCAATAATTGAGTGGTTTTGAGTTTTTTTGGGGCAATGCAATGATTGTGACGCACAAGCTGTAGGACACGGGCCACCGGGTGAGCGTCTCCATCCTTCTCCTGTGGTTCTTCCAGGCAACAAGGAGCTGGAGCCCCTCAAGTACTCCAAGGTGGCCGTGGCAGCCGCCGTGTCCCGGCAGAAAGTGGTGGACTGCATCCAAGGCACCACGACCCTCCTCTCGCACTGCCTGGGGAAGGGGGAGAATGTGGCCCTCATCCTGAGGGAGGTGGGGGTGCTCCTCATCGAAGGCACGAAAGTGCGCGTGAAATTCTACCGCAGCTTCCTGGAGAGGCTGTCTGGGAAGGAGAACTTGGAGAAGGTTGTCTTCAAGGTAAGCATTTTGGTTTCTCTGTGGTGCGTGCGGTCCCACGGCAGTGTTCTGGCACTGCTTGTGTGGGGTCCCTCAGGACACGTTCAGCCACTCGGTCCAGGTGAGAGTTACGGTCCTGCCAACACTTGCTGCCTCAAGCTCCTCCGACACTTGAGTGCCTCAGCCATGTGGGGGATGTCCCACCATTTTTGGCCTCTTCCAATGTGGGGTGCTTTAACCACGTTGAGGGATGTCCTGCCATCTTTGGCCTCCTCTAACACTGAGACCCTCAACCACATTGAGGATGTCCTGCTGTCTTTGGCATCCTCCAGTGTGCAGTGCTTCAACCACGTTGAGGATGTCCTGAATCTTTGTGTTCCTCCATTGCAGGTCCCCCATCTGCTGGACATGATTGTGTCCCCAGTGGTACCCGTGGCCTCACTGAGCTTCTCTGGCCGTGTCATCCTCTTTCCCAAGTGAGTACGTTGGCGGCTGTAGCCGCTCTTTGATGCCAACGCCCAAGGTAGCATCTCTTCCTTGTGCCGCTGCGGGTGTCCTGGGGACACCAGGCGGCGACTCTTGATGATGTCCCCAGGCCGCAGTCACTCCCATAAGGCAGCTCTGAGGGGAAAGACAGAGGAATTTGGGTGACATTTCTTCCCGTGGTGGCCTGGACTTCTTTGCTGGGCGACTCCATTTCCCAGGCCCGTCCTTGGGGATGGGATGTGGTAGACTTGGGAAGTCAATGGCCTTCATGGCAATGCCAAACTCTGCCTGCGGGCAAGTGGCCGCAGCAAGTGGCAAGTGCTGGTGGTGCCATGGGTCATATGGATGTCTTCTCCTTCTTTCCAGGTTTGTGATGGAGTGTGTGCCCAAACACCCACCCAGGGCTCTCCTCAAGACCTCGAGACAAGTCCCTGGTGAGGATGTGCAGACGAGAAAAGACAGTTTGCCACCTCTCCAGCAAGGTGGGAAAGGTAAAGCAGCTCCCAGCTCTTCTCCATGGGACGGGCAGCCAACTTCTGCCATGTTGTGGGGAAATGGCCGACGCTGAGCGCCAAAAGGCTCCGACTTGTCCCAAAGCTTCAGGCCAACTCCTGAGGGCCTTTTGTCCTAACGATTTGTTGGTGTCACCAAAAGAGAGCCCCGGGGTGGGATGTGCCCAAGGGTACAGTGGGAGGATGGTGGGCCAAGGCCTTCTCCTCCCCCTCTTCCCCTCAGAAATGACACCTGTCCCCTCCCTGGCACCACCCGGCTCCTCCTTCCTGACCATCATGATGATGATGAAGTCGGAAAACCACATTGGAAATGGTGCTGGTGTTGGGGAGGACACGATGGGGCTGCTAGAGGAGCAGAATGTCCAACCCTCAGACATTTTGGGAAGAGGCCTGAGCACCCCCTGCGTGTCCCTGGGTGGTCTGGCAGCGTCACAGCGACGCTCTTCTGAGGAGGTGTCTTCTTCCTGGTTCCAGTGGGGTTTCCCGTTTTTCCCTTTCCTGCTGGTCCGAGCCCGACTCAAAGCAAAACACCGCAGTTCGGGGAAATCTCGGAGCTGCAGAAGAAGAAGAGGACAAGGTCTCTGGCCAGGTGAGGCTGAAGGCTCAGGGTGGGCAGCCCCACGGGGCCATTTTACCCAGAGAGGTGGGAGACGCTCCATCCCTGGAGACATTCCAGGCCAGGTTGGATGGGGCTTTGAGCAACCTGATCTGGTTGAAGACCTCCCTGCTCATGGCAGGGGTGTTGGACTAGATGGACCTTCAAAGGTCCCTTCCCACCCAAACCATTCCATCAGCCTGACTGGAGGTGTTCAAGGTCAGGTTGGATGGGGCTGGAACCAACCTGGTCTACTGGAAGGTGGCCCTGCCGATGACAGCGGGGGGCGTTGGACTAGATGAACCTCTAAATGTCCCTTCCAACCCAAACCATTCCATGATTTTCTGACCCAGCAAGAGCCCGTTCCCCAGCCCTGAACGCTCCTTGGTCATCACCACCCAAGCGTGGTGAAGGCAGCACCTGGAGGGGGGGGATGTGGCTGCCAGGAACACCCCCATTTCACAGGGCTGGATCTTCTCCAGCTCTTCAGGAGAGCCCATGCGTGGTCTAGGGACAATGGGACAGCTGTGTGTCAGATGAGGGTCCCGGCACAGGGGGTTTCCTCAGCCGACCTGCTGGTGGCTACGTGAGGAGGCACGTGGCTCATGGGGAGGGGCAGAAAGCAGCCCCAAACCCATTGCGTCCTCAGGTAGACCTCTCCCTTTGTGTCCTTCCAGGCCGCGGTTGGTGGTCCCAAGGGTCTCCTCCGACACAAACCAGCCCATGACCAGCCAACCCAAGGGCAAAGCAATGCCCAAAAGACGACATGGACGCAGAGCCAAGAGATGGCAGCCAACCCTCAGTCCTATAGAGGAGGAAGAGGAGGAGAAGGAGGAAGAGAAGGAGCAAGAGAAGGAGGAGAAAGAGTAAGAGAAGAAGAACGAGGAGGAGAAGGAGGAGAAAGAGGAAGAGAAGGAGGAAGAGAAAGAGAAGGAATAGTGGAGAAAATCCTCACCGAATGCACAGTGCTGAAGGCGGTGAAGGCCGAGTCCTCCCATCCCTGCGAAGCCTCGGCCTTCATAACGTCTGTAATAGCCGTATTATCGGCAACAAGTTCTGAGGTCAGCCTGCTCAAGGAGCCCACCTACGGGGCCCTCCAACGGCCACCACCGAGCCGAGGCAGCAAAACCAGCAAAGCTGTCCCTCCATGGACACCCCTGGTTAGGTCCAGCCGGTGGGCGAGGGGACCACCTCCAGGCCATTGTCTGGCGCTGAAGATCATTTTGGTGCTCTCTTGGCCGTAGAGGCCACGGTTGGTCACCATGAAGCTGAATAAAACCACAGAGATGTTGCAAAAGAACATTGACCACCTCCCTCAACAAGCTTCCCCACCTCTTGGAGCACAGGGCAGAGGGTGGCTGCAACAAGGAGCTAGTGGTGGTGGTGATGCTGGCAGTTGGCAAAAACACCTTCCCTGATGACCCCAACAGCTTTGCCAGCTCCACCTCCTTTAACAAAATCCATGACTTCTTGGAGCCTGGGGTGGAGGGTGGCTGCTCCAAGGACTGCCTGGTGTAAGCAATGCTCGGGGATAATGAGCCCTTCTGGGGAGTGCCAGACACCCCCTTGCAGAACCCCAAGGGCAAGCAGGGTGGGGTGGCGGCAGGCCTCCCCACCTGGCTGCCACTGAGTCCCTTGGAGACTTCCAAGGGGAGCTCTGTGGAGAGTTCAGAGAAGACTTTAAAGGACAGTCCTGTGAAGAGTCCCTGGAAGGATCCCCTGAAGGGTCCTCCAGAGAGTTCCCTACTGAGAACCCTCTGTCACCCGCTGCCAAGAACCCTGGCCAGACCCCCGGCTGTCCCCCAGCATCGGCCACCCCGCATGGCCCAACTGTTGGAGGAGCTGCTGAGGAGGCAGTCCCATGAGGTTTTGACCTGCTCGCTGCTGCCACCAGCCGTTGTCTCCTGCCAGGCTGTGCCTAGATCGGGAGAGGCGGGTGGCAAGCAGGCCAAGCGCCCCGCGCCACACGGCACCCCCAGGACGCAAGAGACCTCCCTGTGGGACAACATCCCACCCAAGAAGAGGAAGATGGTGGTGTGCCAGGTGGAAAAACACTCCAAACCCCTGTGGGAGGGAATGCCGGAGCGGGACGGTGCCGCAGTGGGCAGCAGCAGGCAGCACGTGGGCAGCAACAAGTGGAGGGCAGATGGCAACACCATGGCCACCAAGCGACCCAGAACCCTGGGGGATGCTGGGGGGCAAAGTGCCCCACGCTCCCCCAGCCTCTCTTCATGGGCTGATAGAGAAGGCGTGGAGCACGCATCCCCACCGCATGCGACCCGCACCCACCCACTCCAGCCCCAGACCTCTCCCACATCTCTCTCTCTTTCTTAATTCATTAAAGGTTTGATGTTTGGTTCACAGTGCGTCTGCCTGCGGTCATTCCTGCAGTGGGAGGCGCGGGGGTTAACGCAGCCCGTGCCGCATGTGTACATCTGACCCTCCACCTCTTCACCCCTGTATATGAGGAATCCCCCAAGGTTGTGGATGGAGACTGTCCTGGTTTGAGGTAAAACAGAACCAATTTTGTTCAGTAACTTCGCTTCTTAGCGGGGCCTCTTCTAACTACTAAAATAACTGCATATTGTGCAGACAGTGTTCACTCTCTCAGAGAGATCAGACCAATTGTTTCCAGCTGATGCCCAGGCACGGGATGCAGAGAGGCTCCTGCTTACACTTATTGCCAAAACAGCCAAGGCCAACCAACTTTGTCATTTGCCACGTTGGAGGGTCGGAAGCGGAAAAGCATAGTGGGGTCCCACCTGGAGGGAGGAGCGGACAGGACAGGTGACCCAAAACTGACCAACAGGGTATTCCATCCCATCTGCCTCATGCTCAGTAGAAAAGCTGAGGGATCAAAGGGTCACGCGTTCTTCCTTCAATGGCTGATGTCTGAGGAGGACTCTGTTCGTCTGCCTGTGATCCCGATCCTGAATCCACATCTGGAATCCAGTTCCCGTCCGTCACTGAGTCCAGCCTGGGACTGCCCCAGTGCCAGCCGGTGACGTGATTGTCATCTCGGGAGCTTGATACGGTTTTGTATATATTTTTCATTATTTCTTTTTATTTTCTTATTAATATTTCATTAAAGTAGTTTAGTTTCTTCTAAACTCGTAAGTCTCTTTTTCCTCCTCTGCCTCTCTCTTTGTAGAGGGGTAGAGGGGAGCATCTGTCGGTCCCGTCTGGGGTCCCTCGGGTCCCCAGTGGTGGATTTGGCCTAAACCACGACACAATGCTAAGATTACCTTTTTTTGGCTTGTAGACGTTCTTTTGCTATCAATTTTCTGAATCACAATTCTCTTTACTAAGTACAAAATGTAGATTTTGAGAAAGAATATCAAGTTCACAAAAATAATTTGCACTTAATTAGAAGAAAATCAGAAAAGATATTCTTTTCCTTAGGAATTTATATCTACCCATAATATTTGCAGCAAAACCATTCCAGTACAGGGATAGCATTTTCTGAGAGCCAGGAAATGCAACGGACTGAAAATAAAAATGATGCAAAATGGTAAGTCTATTTGTACTGTTCAAGCTGACCAATTTGCAGCTCTATATACAATCAGGATTCTGTGCATTATATTAAAAATATCAAAGAAATAAGATGAAGTGTGGGCATTTTCTGTTATTCCACTTGCTGTTATTCTTCCGCATCTCTTGCTTGCCTAGGAGCAGCATGTGTATCCTAGCAAACCCATTTCAATAACACTCCTGCAGATCAGATTTGTTGTATTTCATGCCAGAGAATGTAAGATACAACACTTTATCTTGATAGAGCCTTTGTCAGTGTCCAGAATAGGATATTATTAGCCCTGGGTAGTGTAAGCCAAATCAAACTTGAATTCGTTTAACAAGATTTCTAAGTATTAAAACAAATCAATGCACTTTTCGTATTTGCAATGTTATTGTGCAGCACACGAACTTTGAATTCATCCATATTGCAGTAAAAAGGAAAAGGCCTGCGTCCATTTTCTCTTTCTGATTGTTGGACGTTGCTCTTCTACAGGATGCCCTTGTCCGCAGTGCCTCTTAGGCACAGTCTCTGACTCACACCAGACCCAATGTCATGCCTATGTGGTGGGCACGGCAGCACCAGCTGCCTGGCGCCGACACGGGGGAAGTGGAAACTGCACTGGAAGCAGTATGGGCACTCACAGAAAGAGCACACGACCCCTTGCCATGGGGTTAGTTAGGCTCAACATGCCCAGATATGACAGGCTACCCTTTCCTGGGGGAATTTCAGGAACTCAAGGTGTTTGCTTCTGACTAGAGGTCTCTCTGGAGTTCTCTGGTGACACCTGTCCACAGCTCTGGAGATAAGGCCCAGGAACAACTCTGGTTTAGTCCACTTCTTCATCCATCTATGACACGCCATGCCGACTCGCTGAAATGAGCAGTGCTGGTACAGGCAGGGCCGCAGCGGAACCCCTTTTTGGCCGCAAACCGGGCCTTTCTGGAGCTTTTCTGGGGCAGGAAAGGCTGGGCCAGTGCAGGGACACTCGCAGGGTGTTATCAAGCTTGGCTGTGACAAGCCAAGGGACGACACTCCAAGGTATGAGGGATGGGGCGCGAGCGAGGGCCCTCAGCCTCTTGCTCCAAGATGTGCTGGGTATACTGCAGCACACTCGTAGTCTTATGAAGAGGAGCCAGGGGCTCCTGAGGCAAGAGGAGCCAATGGGGAAACACAGGTAAACACCTCAAAGGAAGGCCACCTGGAGAACAGCACAAAGGAACTGCAGCCACTCCAGCCACTAAGTCACCTTCAACAAGGGACCCAGCTTAAGTGCCTCTATGCAAACGCACATGGCGTGGGGAGTAAACAAGAGGAGTTAGAGACGTGTGCACACCTCCAGGTCCATGATCTCATTGGCATCACAGAGACGTGGTGGGATGGCGCCTATGTCTAGAGTGTTGGAATAGAGGGATACGGGCCCTTTAGGAAGGACAGGCAGGGGAAACAAGCAGGGGGTGTTGCCCTCTATGTCCATGACCACCTGGAGTGAGTGCATGGAGCTCCACCTAGGGATAGATGAGGAGCCGACAGAGAATTTATGAGTCAGGATTAAAGGGAACCGATCTTTGTCGGTGACATGGATAGTGGGATTGAGTGCGCCTTCAGCAAGTTTCTCATTGACACCAAGCTGCCTGGAGTGGTTGACACGCTGGAAGGAAGGGATGCCATCCAGAGGGACCTGGACAGGCTGGAGAGGTGGGCCCACGCCAACCTCATGCAGTTCAAACAAGGCCAAGTGCAGGGTCCTGCACCTGGGTCGGGGCAATCCCAAGCACAAATGCAGGCTGGGCAGAGAATGGATGGAGAGCAGCCCTGAGGAGAAGGACGTGGGGTTGCTGATCGACGAGAAGCTCAACATGAGCCGGCAACGTGTGCTCACAGCCCAGAAGGCCAACCATATCCTGGGCTGCATCAAAAGAAGCGTGGCCAGCAGGGCGAGGGAGGGGATTCTGCCCCTCTATTCCATTCTTCTGAGACCCCACCTGGACTATTGTGTCCAGCTCTGGATGCCTCCACATAACAAGGACATGGACCTGTTGGAGCGGGTCCAGAGGGGGGCCACGAAGATGATCAGAGCACCTCTGCTGGGAGGACAGGCTGAGAGAGTTGGGGGTGTTCAGCCTGGAGAAGAGAAGGCTCGGGGGAGACCTTATAGCAGCTTTCCAGCATCTGAAGGGGGCCTACAAGAAGGCTGGAAAGGGACTTTTTACAAGGGCATGTAGTGATAGGATGAGGGGTAATAGCTTCAAACTGGAAGAGGGGAGATTTAGATTAGACATGAGGAAGTAATTTTTCACTCTGAGGTTGCTGAGCACTGGCCCAGGTTGCCCAGAGAAGTTGTGGATGCCTCATCCCTGGAGGTGTTCAAGGCCAGGGTGCATGGAGCTTTGAGCAACCTGGTCTAGTGGGAGGTGTCCCTGCCCATGGCAGGGGAGTTGGAACAGGATTATCTTTAAGGTCCTTTCCAACCTAAACTATTATATTATTCTATGGTTCGATGACTTGCTCTCACTTTGGCTTCCCCCGATTTCTGACATCTGTCTTGGTTCCCTGCCCTGGAGTCTTACCCCGTTCCAGGTTCCGGCTGTCTACTAGGACTCCTGGTAGACAAGAGCTCTTCTTAGAATGGACTGAGGGAAAAATCCCACCTTATAATTTTTTTTTTCCATAAATACTCTGATTTTCAGATATTATACTGCCTTGTACACTAGTACTGTACTTCAATAGCCTGCATCCAGTGTTCAAGCCTGAAAAATTTATTCGAAACAATGAACTGGAAGTACACCTGCACACACAGCATTGTAATCTGATGTTATCTGTCTGAGGGGGGTCTCATCCATCTCACATGTTGTGCTCTGTCAACAGATATTGCTACTCGTGGCCCTACCAACCGCCTCCCACCACCACACACACTACTTTTCATTTCTCTTACATCATCACCTGCCTACTCACCACTTTTACTACTAGAAAGATTTGATCTAGCAAATACCCAAGTAAAGCAACACTTTTACTCTGTGGACCTTGGCAACCTCAATTGCTGTTTGCGAGTTCATCTTTCATGTCACTGACACTTAGGAAGATCCCTAAAATGACAGCTAAAAAAAATCATACGCAACCCTATTCAAATGCCAATACAATTCCTTTCTTTGCCTTCAACTTGCTGGCATAGCAGATTAAAAATTCTTGGTTTTAATTAACAGGGGAGGTGATTCAGTAGTCCAGGTATAACAGTATTATGGTGACAAATAGACACTTGGGTTTGTATCCTGGGTACGAACAACATCCCAGCTGACATCTGTAAGTGCCAAGTTGCTGGTTATTTCTTAACGGGTTTCTGCGTAATTTTTTAGAGGAAAACAAAGTCACATTTGAAAATATTTGAAGGTCAGTTTCACCCAGTTCCAGACATTAACAGCTGGCTCTAGGAGCAGCATCTCAAAACCACGCCGCTTTTGGTCTCTAGTCAGTACGACTGGGCCATCCCCTGAGACATGATGGGGTCTGGAGCCAAAGGCCATCACCCAGGTATCAACACCTAAATCCCCAGTGCTGAAATGGATGCAATGACAGAGAGCCCTACACCCACCCCCGGATTTTCACCAGGTGCAATATAAATGTTTCTTTGAAGAACAAACCTGTTTTGAAGGACTTTGTGTTAAATAACGGATTTTGCAGAAATTCAGGTAGTTGCTATAAGCAGAAATTACAAACATGGACTATTTATTCAGAATCAATATAATTTTGGTTCAATAAGAAAGTAATGAGTTATCCTCATGTGCGGGTTTTAACTTGTGTGTTCTTTGGGTATGTCGTGGTTTAGGCCAAATCCACCACTGGGGACCCGAGGGACCCCAGACGGGACCGACAGATGCTCCCCTCTACCCCTCTACAAAGAGAGAGGCAGAGGAGGAAAAAGAGACTTACGAGTTTAGAAGAAACTAAACTACTTTAATGAAATATTAATAAGAAAATAAAAAGAAATAATGAAAAATATATACAAAACCGTATCAAGCTCCCGAGATGACAATCACGTCACCGGCTGGCACTGGGGCAGTCCCAGGCTGGACTCAGTGACGGACGGGAACTGGATTCCGGATCTGGAGTCAGGATTGGGATCACAGGCAGACGAACAGAGTCCTCCTCAGACGTCAGCCATTGAAGGAAGAGCCCCTGACCCTTTGATCCCTCAGCTTTTCTACTGAGCATGAGGCAGATGGGATGGAATACCCTGTTGGTCAGTTTTGGGTCACCTGTCCTGTCCGCTCCTCCCTCCAGGTGGGACCCCACTATGCTTTTCCGCTTCCGACCCTCCAACGTGGCAAATGACAATGTTGGTTGGCCTTGGCTGTTATGGCAATAAGTGTAAGCAAGAGCCTCTCTGCATCCCATGCCTGGGCATCAGCTATAAACAATTGGTCTTATCACTCTGAGAGAGTGAACATTGTCTGCACAATATGCAGTTAATTTCAGTAGTTAGAAGAGGCCCAGCTAAGAAGCGAAGTTACTGAACAAAATTGGTTCTGTTTTACCTCAAACCAGGACATGGACTCTCTCCAGTAGTTCCCCGTCTCTCTTGAAGTGGGGAGCCCAGAACTGGACACATTATTCCAGTTGTGGCCTCACCAGTGCAGAGTAGAGGGGAAGAATGACCTCCCTCCACCTACTGGCCCCAGTCAGATTCAACACTTGGCTCCAAATAGGCTGGAAAACTGTCCTTACCCCAATGCACCTCAGAAATCAATCTGCATGAACAGGGAACTGTCACTCTCTTTGCAAACTCATCACTGGGGGAGCTGGAAAAATATTTATAAAATCTATAGCTACTTAGAGTCCAGACGATAAAAAGCACAACACAGGTCCCATGAGAGAAACTGCAATGGGAAGAGGTCTTGGTTTGATTAGGTTGCTGGATAACAGCTTCAAGTTAAGGGATTTCTTGAGCTACCGCAACCATTTGCTGATTGTCCTCCTCTTCCTTCCCCTTTGCTCTTCTCCTCACAAATCAATGGCAAAGGACACAAAGGGACAGACTTCCTTCATTGTATCCAAATGCCCCAGTGCTTCACATGAACACATTTTAAGGAAAAGAGCAACAGAAGTGACTGACAACATGGCAGAAGACTGGGCAATAATCCATTAAAAAAAAAACCCAGACAATAAAACGACACCAGAAAATGCAATTGAAATGCCTCCTCTCTTCTTTGGCACTTGGGAAACTTCATCTGGACACTTCTGTCCCCCTCCTGGTTTCCACAGCCCAAGAAAAGACTTGCTGTGGGCCCAGCCCAAAGCCTTTGGGATGGTGAGGGGCACACAAGAGGCAGGCAGAGGGAGCTGCCTCTGGTCTGCATCAAGAAGAGGAGGCTCGGGGTGGACCCAGCTGGTGACTACAGCTGAACAAGTGGCACTAGGCCCAGAAGAAATCCCAGCTAGACAAAATGAAAAGATTGTCACCATGAGGCTCCTCAGACACAGCACAAGGGCCCAGAGGGGTTGTGCAGCCTGTCCTTGAGGGTACCCAAACATGACTGAACTAAGTCCCAAGCACGGGATCCAGCTGGGGCTGCTCTGAGCAGAAGCTTGGACTGAAGACCTCCAAGCGTCTCTACCAACCTCTATGCTTCTGTGGTTCTTCAAAGGTGAGCTGTCCTGCCTTCCCCAGATGGGCAGCAACAGCCACAACCTTGTGGAAGGCGGCCTGTCGCACTACCACCCAGGCCCTTACTTCAGATGAAGAGCCACTATCAAGCATGGGGGGCTTTGCCACTTGCAGGGCACTGGGTTGGTGGGATGGCACTGAGGACCCCCAGCCCTCCTGGAACACTGTTGCCCTCTCGGGCAAGCAACATGACGGGCAGGAGTGAGCCCCAGGAAAGAGGCTTTCGGCCCCCTCGACCCTCCTCCTCTTCCCACATTTGGGCATGTTTCAGGCCACAGCCACCCCGTGCCCAAACATACCCTATTTGGCCACACGCATCAGCCACAGTCCCAATCAACATCACAATGGCTTCCTGATGTCATCAGCCACCTCACACTGCCTGTTTTTGGGGACCTATAAAAGCAGGGGTCCCTGCAGCTGGCCCACAGTTTCCCGAGCTTCCAGGCCCTCGGATGCCAAGCATGCTTGGAAGGAAGAGGAGCTGGAGCAGCGAGGCGCATGGCTGCCCACCTTTGTGTGGAACGCCGCAGAGCCGCTCCCCGCAACCGCAGAGGAGGCAGGCTCATCCCAGGAGGAGGAAGCTCAATGACCAGAGGCGGCACACCACTCCTGATGGCACAAGCGCGGATGACCTCGATTCTATAATCAGAGGCATGCAGCGCTTGATCATAAGCTCACCAGAAGACAGCGTGGAGCCCAAGCGCATCTGCCTGCCAGGGAACAGCCAGAGCAGTGAGGCAGATGGCCGTCCACTTTGGCATGGGACGCCACAGAGCCACTCCCTGCAACCAGGGAGGAGGAAGGCACCTGCCAGGAGGAGAAAGCGCAAGCAGCGGAGGAGGAACGTCACTCCTCATGGCACAGGTGCAAGTGACCTCGCTTCCGTGATCAACGGCACTCAGCGCATGGCTGTAAGCCCACGGGAGAACGACGTGGAGCACAAGTGCATCTGCCTGCCAGGGAGCAGCCGGTGCAGCGAGGCGGATAGCTGCTCAGCTTGCCGTGGGATGCCACAGAGCCGCTTCCGGCCACCATCGAGGAGGAAGGCACCTCCCAGGAGGAGGAAGCGCAATCGGAGAGGAGGAGGAACAACAACATCATCACGCCCCATGGCATAATTGTGACTGCCCTGGCTTCTGCAATCAAGAGCATGCAATCCACAGCATGCAATCAACTGCAACACATTTTATGTCTTTTACTTATTAAATTGGGTTGGTGAATGTAAAATTTCTGGGACTGATCTTGCTGTTTGTGCCGTAAATAATTTAAGCAATTAAAACTCGTTCCGCTTGGTTGGTGGTGCTGTTATGGCTGGAGAGACCCATAACAATTTATTGTCATTTAGGCAATCATTCTATCACCCGATGAGCTCTCCCCACCTGGGAAAGGGAATTGGGTAAAACAAGAAAACCCGGGAGCTGAAGTATAAACATGTTTAGTAGAGTTAGATTAGGTAATTAACATTAACAGCACATTCTCCTTTTGCTCCTCATCACTTGTTCGTAAAAAAAACTGAAAATCAAAGAAGCGGCGGTGTGTTCATACCTCCTCCCTAAGCCCGCTCCTCGCTGCGGGTGCTGCCAAAGCGATGCCAAAAGGTGGGAATTTGGGGAAAATACCCGGCACTGTATTGAAATACAGGTCCAAAAGCCCCGTGGGTGGATTTAAACCACCGCTGCCCCACGGAAGGGCTCCACGTGCGGATTCCTGCTGCAAGTCTTGCTGCTGTTCCGTATGGCTTCAAAAACCTCAAAGTTCTGACGCATAAACAGAATCTGGACCAGATTCTCTGGCACCAGGACGGCGCGCCCATGCTCCAGGGCACCTTCCCTGGCAGCGAAGGCATGGTCTGGCAGGAGGATGGTGGATGGGGATGGCGAGGTACTGCCGGCTCAGCCGCCCCGCGGCCGGGAAGCGATGCTCGTTGTTCTGCCACCAGTGCAGCGGCTGGTGCTGCGCTTGCAGAGGGGCTCCAGGATGTAGTTTTCCAGTTGCTGGTGGATCTCGGGGTTCTCTCCATGGCATCCTTCCCCAGAAGGATGTCGTAGCTGCGCATGGGTCCTTGCGAGTAGGCAGCTGGCTGCCAGCATCTGCGCCTGTGGCTTTGGAATCCGAGTTTGACACCCCAAACTGGGTGGCACATGGGGACTGGTGGTTGCAAACCCACAACAACATGGTTCTCACTGGCTGGTGCAGCTCGCTTCTCAGGCTGGGGCTGAGAAACCGCATCTCCTGGAAGCGCTACCCAAAACAGAGGCATCTTCGGGTCTGGGGTTCCCCTGATGGTGCTGGGGGTCCTTTTATGGTGTCCTGGTTTGTGCTGGATGGGCCCTTGAGGACACTGCGTGTCCGCTGCGGTGTCCTGGTGCTGTAGTAAAATCCCTAACATGGGTTCAATTACAGCAAGTCTGCCTTTACCAAAGACAGCAAACTCTCCTTTGGAGCAGGGAATTTGAACACAGAGAAAGGCATTATGTGCAATCTACTCCTTGGTGTATGGATTGGACAGGGAATCAGTCAAAAGAGAAGATAGGAAAAATTAATTTGCCTCCTGCTTGGATAGCAGAAATCTACAAGAGGCAATAGAAGTCAGATGGTTGAAGAAGATCTTGCTTGGCTTTGAGTTTGCCCGGACCAGATGGCTGCAAAGCCTATTGCGAAACCCAGTCATTTTTGTGATCGTAGTGATTTTTGTTTGTGTTTTGTTTGGATGTCTTAAGAGCATCGTTATCAAGCGATCATCTTAACCTTATGTATTAGTATGTGTATTAGGAAATGAGGCTCACTGAAGTACAGAAAGACTTGGGTAAGTCTCAAGGGGGGGGGAATTGTTGTAGTAAAATTGGTATAAACTAGGAAAATTAAATGTAAACTGTAATTGAAGCAACAAAGGAAACCTGCTGCTGCTCAAGTCCTCTATACTGCCCCAACTCTATTTATTTACCTAATGTCAAAATAGAGAAATAGTTAGTAGACACGATTTCTCTATGATTCAGTTAAGGAACTACCCAGCAGACAGTGTAGCACTGTCGATAAGCAGGGTATTCCTATCAAGAGAGCGACGAACTGTAGGCCTGGTCAGCAAACCCAGAAACCCACTTGGAACTGCCAAGATCAGAGGAAAAGCAGGTAAAAGGTGGTTCCGGCCGGGGGGAGATGGTGACCACCGGCTCATTGACCACCTCCCCAAATGATACCACCTATTAAAAAGAAGGAAAAAGAAGACAGAGTCTGCACACTCATTTACTCATTTACCCAATCATTAGAGGGAATAACACTGACTATGTATTAATTGTTTGAATATGTAATAATCAATGTGTAAAAGTGGACTTTTGGAACTAAGGTGTGAGCGCTCCTGTTTTGGGACAAGCACCCATTTCTGCACATTAATGGCATAAAATTAGAAGTACCTCTGCTCTGTGTGTTATTGGCTTGCCCAGCAGGTAAAGAACCCAGATTTGGGACGCCACTGGGCTGTCTGTAAGGGGTCCTGGGCTGCCCTTATGGGGTCCTGGGGGGGACTCTTGCAGGCCAGAGGGAGTCTGGGGCAGCCCTTCAAGGATCTGGGGGTCCCCTCTGGTGCCTCTGGGGAGGGTTTTGTGGCTGGAGAGGGCCGAGCTGGTTTCAAAAGGTGCTTCCTCCCTTTCTCCAGCCCACCCAGCTCCCCTGACACAGTCACCCCCCCAGGTTGGTGGGTGCCAGCAGTGCCAGCCTGTCCCACTGGGTCGGGCACTGAGGGGGGCACAGCCCCAGCCGCGGGATGGGAGGAGGAACCATAGCACCAGGGATAAAACGTTGGTCTCTATTTCTTTAACATTTCCCATGGGGAGCACCCCAGGGTTGCGCGGCTGCACCACAGATGGTGCCATGAGGGACTCCAACATCCCCCCCTGTGGAAAGATTACTAAAAATGATCAATAATACAGCATTGGTCACACGTTAAGGAATGGTATACAATCAAAAGGCTTTTGTGTGAGCTGACTCGGGCAGGACGCAGGAACGACCACAAGACCACGGATGAAAGACAAAGAACAAATGTGATCTCAATACCTCGCGAATCGGGGAGTCTCCACAGCAACGCCCGGACAGAGGGACACACGCAGGGGATGCAGGTGCCACAGGGTGGGAGAAAGTCCTTGTTAGCAGCAGCGTGAGCTCCAACTCGCTCTTCTCGCCTGCTTTTCAAGGGTTCAAGCAGGCGTAGTTTTCCACTGTGCTGTGACCTTCTTCAAGACCAAGGCAGTGATCTCCCATATGCCAGATAAGGTGTCCCTAAGCCCATCCCAGGCTCACGGTATCTAAGTGCGGATATTCCATCTGCGAGCACACGGGGCTGAATTAGTGTGATAGATGTGTTGTCCAGCACCCCAGGTGCGCGTCACTTGAGCGTGTTTACAGTCCTCCTCGCCAATCTTCTGTTACTTTCCCACATTCCACCCCCTCGCTTAAGAGACCGCTTCTGCTGGGGCTGACAAAGTTGGAAATGTTCATTCAAACTTGTGGGCTGTAATACAGAGTAATTTACAGAGGCATGAAATAAACACACATAAAAAAAGAAATAAACAACTCTCTAAAGTAAAGCTTTGAATCAGGTGTCCCATTCCTCCTGTCAAGAAATTAAACCCCTCAGCCAGCCGGGCACCGCCAGTACGTTGTTTCACTGGATGCATTAAGTCCTGGAGGATTTTGAATGTCTTGCTTCATGCTGACTGCTTCCTCAGTTATGTTGGAACAACACGTGTTTTCAAAGTCGAAGCAGCATTTCTGACGTCGAGGGAGGAAACAGTCCACCATCAGTTGGGTTTGTAATATTCATTGGTGTACAGCTGTTACCTACTCAGAAGAGAGAGCAATGAGAGACATTAATACCAAAACCACTTTGCACAGTGTAGTTCTGTAGTACAGCTGCTGGGGTTGATGTGCCACGGAAACAAGTTACCAAAAGACCTGCAGCTGCTAATCTTCCCTTGATACAAAAGGCAGATGAGTTAGTGACAGTAGAGGCTGACCAAATCTAAGTATTTGCATGTTGGTTTGTCAGAGCTGTACCCAGGGCATGCGCTTGTAGCACAAGACTACACAGCACGAGTGGCCAACCTGTGATAGGGGAGAAAAGCAGCAGTGTCATCTCCTTCCAGTGACACATAGACGTCGCTCCAGCTCCTTCAGCCAATATTACTCTAGATTTGATACCCTCATGTGGGCTAATTGCCCATACAGACTGGAGAGCTGTGGCGCGCACTTTTTCAGATGGAACTTCAACGTGATGTTGTGTTTGATGCCGTCTCCTCTAGATAAGACGCAGGTATTTGTCGAAGATACCTGAAATACAAGAACTCAAGAATCTGATACTAATAAGTGATGTCAAATAAGAGGGGAAGTTGGGGTATAATGTATTGTGGAGCCTTGTAATGCCTTGGACCAAAATCCTACAGGTTCTTTCTCATTTCTTGTCCCAATCGTCTGCCACAATCCCGAGAGTGTATCATCTGGACTTGTTCCTTCTAATTCAAAAGGATATCCTTGCTTAGGAGTGTATAATTGCAAATGCTCAATCAAAGCATTTTTGCAGGCATCAGAGGCTTCTTGTTGCTTGGTCCCCTGCCAGAAAACTTTCTTCCTCATTAATTTCTGCAGAAGGCACATTAATATCACCAAATGTGGGAAAAAGTTCTCCAATACCCTAAAAGTCCCCAAAAGGTCTGTAACTCTTTTACTGCGATGGGCACAGGAAGCTGCTGGTCTGTTTGCTGTACCCGATTTGGTATTCCTCTCATCTGTCCATGCCAAACTATTCCCCAAAATTGTACAGTAGCACTCGGACCCTGTACTCTCTTGGCATTCATTGCCCAGCCTCAGTCCTGCAAATGCGCTTTCAGCAATTTGGCAGCTGCTTCACTTTCTTGTTATGACTCGGCCAGAATCAATAGATCATCAATAGAACGGTAACCAGTAACAGTCCCCGAGCATAGTGCTAAATCAGCTGCTGTCATTAGGCGGCAAATGGAGGGACTGTGTGTGTATCCCTGAGGCAATACTCGGAAAGTACAGTGCTTTTGTTTCCAGGTCACACCTTGCAGTGAGGGGGCAGGCAGGGTGGAGGGGGGTGAGGAGTTGGTGGTGGGGCAGGGGGCGGTTGGCTTTTTTTGCATAAACGCTAACTTTTGCCATCGTCGAAACCTTTTTGATGCTGTGATCCCATCTATTTCTGGTCGGGGGATACTGGCTTGCACAAGATTATTCCACATTTGTTTCCTTGTAACCTGTGCTGTAACTCCCCCCGGTTTTGCCGGCTTTACTTTATTCACCACCTGCACAGATGGTCCCGAAATTGCAGCCCCAATTTCCCTCAAGGTCTTTCCTAGGGCACCTACATTACCCACAGCATTTGTCACGTGGGGTTTAGTGAGGCAGGCGCTCCTCTCACAAACTGCACTTTGATACTTCTCGTCACTGCTAAACTCTCCGGATTGCACCCTGTACCCAACACATGAGCCATCCCCACCTGCTGCACCAAATTAGTACCTTTCTCCATTGCACACCAGTTTCTGAGGGACGACACTGATCCAACGGGTTCTGTATATGCTGCTGAAACTGCTGCGCACAACCACCGATACAACATCGGTGCAATAATGTCTCGCCTGGCAGGACCTCTGCCATTTTGCAGCTGAGCATATCCTCATTGTGTCTGATCATCAATGGCTATAAGGCTTACTAAATCTTTTCCACCTGCTGATAAAAGAATAGATGTAGCTCTACTACCCCAAGATTGCAAAATCCATGCCGGCATGCCTTCCTCACTCTTTTACTGATACATCTCTAAAAACTCCCTTAAATCTTTCAGAGTTCCTCATCTACATCCTCCTCATTAACAGGAGGTCCCTAGCAGGTACCTGCGAGCACGGCACCCACGTTGGTCTGCCTGCTGACCCTGGCCCCTAAGCCGGCTCCTGTCCCACCCCGAGCAGCAGGCAAGTCCACCTCCTCGCCTTCCCACACGGCCCTTCCTGAAGAACCCGCGTCTCTCCACTGCAGCTCTCCTGCTGTGCCATTTACCCACCACACCTCCACGGTCCCAGTGTGGTCACAGCCTGGTAATCACGTGCAGACTTCTGGCCCTGCTGGTGGTACTCCGCGCAGTGTGCAGGAGCATGCCAGGCATGTCAGGGAGGTACCAGCTGGGCTGGTTTCCCACCTGGGATGGGTGTGAGAGTTCAGGGGGCTGCACGTCTTTGCGCTGTGGGGTATGTGTGGACTCCATCTCTCCTGCCCCTACAAGGAGTACTGGGATGACACATGGGGTGTGCACAATCCCTTTAGATTGATCCATGCCAGGCACAGGCCAGTCAGTCCAGCTGGGAACAGCCCCAGAGCTCTTGATTTTGTATTTCTAGGTGCATATCGGCAGCTGAGAAGCCACCCAGCCCCTTGGCTAACTGCCACCGCTACAGCCGCTGCTCCCAGCATCTGCCCCTCTGCTGCGGTACCAGCCTGTAGTGCCAGGGAGGAAGAAAGAAAAGTGTATGATCATATGGAGAGGGAGAAGGCAGAGATACCCCACAGGCATCGCTCAGGCCACCTGCGGTGGGAGGGATCTGCTTGCGAGAGAGCCTCAAGGTGTCTGTGAAGTGGGAGAGGCCCCTGATGCCCAAGCCCAGGAGAAGGTCCCAGGTACAGCTGGTCAGGTGGGGCTGAGACCTTGGCTGTCCCATAGTGGTATGCCCCCTCAGGGCAAGGCATCTTGGGGCAGGACATGCTCTCCAGTTTGGAAAGAGGAAGCTACAGCCATCAGAGGGATCCCTCTGCCTTCAGCCAGGACTTCTACTGCCCCCGTGGAAAGCCAATTCTGGGTGCCCAGGCAGTCCCCTTGGGGGTCAGGAAGGTCCAGCCTAAAGCCGGCCTCCAAAACCTCCTTCTGTCTGACGAGTGGTGTCAGAGATATCCCCCTCCTTCCCCCAGGGCTGCCCTCAGTGGAGGGATGGGTCCTGGAGCCAGGGGAAGCACCATCCCTTCTTGGACACAGTTACCAGGGGAGCTGCCTCTGCTGCTCTCCACACAGCCTGTTCTCAGTGACATGCTGGAGTACGTTCCTCTGTGCCTGATGCAGCTCCAGCCTTCTGAGGACTTGGGCGGCTCGTGGAGAAAGGTGGCTGCAACAAGAGGGCAACATCATCCCTCTGCCGGAGACCCCTTCTTGCCACCTCAAGTCCACACGCCCACCCTGTCCTACATCCACCCATCCTTTAACCCTGCGGGTGGGTTTTGGGCCTTGGCTTGGGAGAGCAATCCACATCATGCCCGTGGTAGGAGACATCAGAGAGTGTCCTGTGCAACCCCAGGACGCAGGGACCCCCTGGGCATCTCTGCGGGGTCATGGCTGCTCGACTGCCCCAGGCTGTGGCCCGAGTCAGCGCACACTTACTCAGGCTGGAGTCTCTGCAGCTGGGCTGCTGCTGCCATCTCCTCTGCTGGGAGAGGCTTTCCAGCCTTCCTCCACCTCTGGCTGACCTCCTTTCTCCTGGGCTGGGCTGGAGGGTGGGGAGTCCAAGTGCCTCCAGTGCCGAGTGCCTGCCGAGGAGGAGATGCTCTCAGCAAACCAGACAGCAAACAGAGGTGCCCTTTCCCAGAGGACCTCCTGAAAGGAGCCTTCAGCGGGACCTGGGAGCCAGGAGACTCGGCACCACGTGCCCGTCCTCACAGATGGCGGCTGCTTTGCCCCTCGCACCCTGCCGCCCACCTCTCCTGCACGGGGCTGAGCAGGCAAAGCCCTGCCCTGCAGCTGGGGGTCAGTCCTGCTCCCACCCCCACAGACCTGCCACCCCGGCTGCCGCGACAGAGAGGGTGGCTGCTGTCTCAGCGCTGTCAATGGCTGCCCGTACCTGGGGCAGCTGTCGGTCCTCCCCTGCAGACCAGGTTTCCCACGCCCCCCATTCGGCCCTCGCTTGTTCCTGCCGCTCCTGTCATGGCATCTTCAACCCGTCCCACTCTGCAGACAGCTCCTGACCTCTTGGAGGGCAGGGAAACGCAGCAGGAGGCAGGATTAGTCTTGGCTCCTGGAGGGGCTTCCTTTGGCTCTGACCCGTGTTGGTGCCCCTGCCTCAGCTGCTCGGTCGGCAGCGCTTTGCCCCTGACAGATCAGGGGCCGTGGAGTCATGCCAGGCTCCTCAAGTCCTGGCAAAACACAGCAGAGTGACCAAGACCTCCACTGCCAACCACCTGGAAAGGACTCGCACATTTTCCATAGCCCCTGTCCACAGTAAGGTTTCCCTGACCACTCAGGGGGCAATAAAAGGCAGGAAGGGCGTGCAGCACCTTCCTTGTCGTGAAGCAGATCTGAAGGAGGTGACAATGAATGCAGGCCAAGGGATCCTTTCAGGATGGCTCTCTGCACAAAGAGGCCTTTGCTGAGTCTCAGACAGCACAGCAGTTAAAGCAAGGCAGGGCACGTACCTGCGGTGCTCTCTTGCAGTTTTCAGAGGATGGGAGGGCCACGGTGGGCCTGGCTGGAGGAGCTGGTGCCTGCCTGCCCGCCTCCTTGGTCCTGAGGGAGCTGCCTGGACACGGGGGGAGCGCACTGCAAAGAGACACCAGGAAGAGGCGACATGAGCATGGGGCAGGTTGGCCTCCCGTGTGCATCTGGGATCAAAGCTTCCCAGGCTGGCAGAAGAAGCGGGGGAGGTGGGGCCATTTCCCATGGCAAGGGGGGATGAGCCCTGAGCCCCTTCAGGCAGATGGGAGAGGACTGCACCTCAGGTCTGCTGTAAGGGCAAGCAAAGTGATGCGGGCTGCACTCAGCATCTGCCGTCTTCCCCACTCAGAGGCCTGCAATGAGGCAAACAAGCTCATGAAAACCATATGGCACGTGCTGGGGACCTCCAGAGTCCCTACAGCCACAGTGTCCAAAGGGGATGGCTCTCCTGCATGGCTGCAACTTAAACCTGGAAAGCAAATGATGACACAGGCTTGAAGAGGGCTGACCCCACTGCAGCTCCCCAGCACTAGTCCTCCTGGCTGTCGTGTGAGGCGTGGCATCCCTCTCCCTTTGGGGCCATGCACGCCTTTTATTGGCAATCTCCCCCCAACACCAGAAAACTTGCCTCTCCGTGTCCTCTCCATCTGCACTTGGTTCTCTCTGCTGGCAATGACGGCAGGCTGGCTGCGAGAAATGCGATCACGATGCCCAGTCACTCCAGGAGAATACACACGCAGCCCAAACTCAGCATTAGTTAAACAGAAAGCAGTCCCTTCAGGACTGATCCCTGACTCGACGCGTAGTGTTGAGCCCCTACAACGCGTGCTCCTAAGCAGGAGCTGGCAAGCCACCCGCTCGCTCGCTCGAGGGCTGCAGAAGAACGGCACTCACTTTGGGAATGCATGGGGAACAAGCAGCTCAGCTCCAAGCTAACGGCCACAGTGCAGCAGCCCTCCCTCGCGCTTGCTGCTTGCCCTCAGCTCAGGGAAAAGGGATGCTCTTTGCAGCTCCCTGCCCAAAACTCCTCTCCGACGTGCTCCTGCTCTGCCTGTCAGCAAGGGTCCCCCAGCACAGCCCCGCTGCCTCCCGACCCCGCTCCTGGCTGTGCAGCAGATCTGAAGGGAAGCAGTAGGGAGCCCCTCAGCAGTGCCCAGCAGTGCCCAGGCCTCGCCGGGAAGTCCTGGCAATGCTGCTTTGCTGGGGTGACCTCCCTGTGCCATCAGCCTGCGTCACGTGAAGGTGTGTTATGACACCTGCAGGGAGGGGGCACAGCTGGGTAGAGAGGAAATAGGTTTCCCATCTTGTCCTGGGAATCAGCGATCCCCTTTTTCCCCAGTCCTTTTCCAAAAATCCCGACTGCCCCCTGCACCAGCATGTCTCTGCCACTGGCAGCCCGTCCGGGCAGGTGGGGTTTAGGGGTGGGCTGCGGCTGGGCAGTTACGAGAGAGGGCATCGAATGCCTCTGGGATGCATCGGCCCCTCCAGTGTGCTCCAACACTCCTCTCCGCTGCGTGTGGCTGCTGCGGCAGGAGTAGGATGGGCTTTACAGCACTGCTTTTGCCTGGGACGGAGTTAGTTTGCTCCACAGCAGCCCAAATGGTGCCCTGTTTTGGATCCGTGACCAAAACAGTCCTGATAACACAATGCACTTTTAGCTGTCGATGAACAGGGCTTGCACAGCAGCAAGGCCTTCTCTGCCTCTCATGCTGACCCACCAGCAACTAGCCTGGGGGTGGGCAAGAAGCTGGGAGAGGACACAGACGGGACAGCTGACCCCAAATGACCAAAGGGATATCCCACGCCATAGGACGTCGTGCTCAGCAATAAAAGTTGGGGAAAAATAGAGCAAGGTGTTGGGGGAAGGTCTGTTGAAGGCTTTCGCGTTTGTCCTTCCAAGTGACTGTTATGCGTGATGGAGCCCTGAACATAATGAGTAGCAAAAGGTGCAGTTGCTCTAAATTTTGGCATCTGCTGTCATCTCAGTTGGACAAAGGAATTTCCCAACAACCTCCAAGGAGATGCCCCTAGATGTTGCCCCGTCTCTCAGAGTTGCTCCCTTAGAGCTTGCGGTTCCCTGCACGTACCCTGGACCAACTCAGTACCTCCCATGTCACCAGGTGTTTGTGTCTGAGCAGCTCACCACTGCCCTCCACCTCCAGTCATTAGCAGCAGAGCCCAGACAAGGAGCTCCCATGAGGGCAGCTGTGTTGTGCACACCTGAGCTGAGGCAAGAGGAATCCCACCTCCTTTGATGTATATGTAGTGTGCATGGGAGGGAACCGAGTTCCCTCCTGTCCCCAGGACTGAAAACACCAGAGGAGGTGCCTCAATTGACTCAGCTGAATCCCTTCCTTCCACAGGGGTAAAGGAGATCCCTCCCTGGCACTGTCCAAGTGTCCTGCCTAACGATGGGACAAGGCAAGTCAATTCTCATGCCCAGCTGCTTTCCTGGAAGGAGAAATGACACTGCTGGAAAGAAGCCTTTGACCCTGGCTGAGAAAGGGAATATCAGTGATTCCTTCCGCAAAAGGAGCAAGGAGACAATTCTGAGAGAATGAGGTAACTTCAGAAGGCGGCCACCCAGCAACCAAGAAAACCAATAATGGTGGTCTCTTGATTTAGAGACCACCGACGAGAATGAAGCGATTGCACTTGGCATTGGGTGATGGGCGGTACGTTCTGGGGAATCTGTCTGTAAGGGTATAATTGGGGTGCGCAATCTGCAGTAGGGGTCCCTCCATGGAGGCAACAGCTCGAGCTGCTCTTCGTGTCGGGTAAATAAACCACTGAGTTACTCAGCAGACTGGCGACTCGTCTTCTGCAAGGGGCAACCTGGGGCTGAGCCCTGTTGGGGAGGCACCCACATAATTCCTACCACAGTCTCACTGGCAGCTGCGTAATTCCTGAAACAACAAGCCAGAGGCTTCTCCTGCCCTAACACCTACTCAAACACAGATGACATTACAAGCAGCTGCACAAGCCAGGTCCTGCTCCTGCCCTCAGGCAGGCACCTCTTCAGGCACATGGGACAGCACAAGCACATGAAAAAGCCAGGTGTGACCTTCTACACTATCACCTACTCGCCCAGCTGTGGCAGCACAAGCAGCTGCACAAGCCAGGGCCTTCTCCTGCCTTAAATCCTGCTCAGCCACCAGTGACCTCACAAGCACCTGCACAGCAGGAGCACCCTTACTGCCAACCCCCAAGATTTTGCCCCTCCATCCCTGTCTCCCACTTGCCCAGGCTCTCCCCTCTCCCAGGCACCTTTCTCACCTGCTCCATGACATCCCAACATCTCCGGCTGTCGCTGTGTTTGTCTGGCAGATGGTACCTCAGAAGCATTGTCCCAGCCACATCACCTGCATCTCCTTCTGCTCTCATCATTACTGCGCCAGCTGTCTGATGAGCTTTTGCACCTCATGCACCCTCTCATCCTGCCTCCCTTCTGCTCTTAAACCTGCAAGAGAAGTGACAGCCAGGCGGTGCCCCCTCTGTGGCATCTTACCAGCACCTGCCTGAGATGCACAGCTGGTGGGAACTGTCACCATCAGCCCCAGCATGGCGGGAAGTCTTCTCTTGGCACAGCAACAGCTCTGGCCGTGCTTGGTGCGTACCGTGCTTCCTGAAGGAGAACCACAGCACTCAGTGCCTCCTGGGAAGAGCTGATTTGAAGGCAGCTTTGCCGCAGGTCCCCAGGCCGCTCCAGGGGTTCTTCCTCTGCCCCGGCTCAGCCACAGGTCCCACATCTGGCTCCTTCCAGCAGGGTTTTGCAGAGCCTGTTCGAGCTGTGAGCACCGGGCCAAGGGCTCGGGGCACAAACAGCCCCCACCCCCCAAGGCCCAGCCCACAATGCGACTCTGTCCCCAAACTACTACACCTGCCAAACAGGCTCTCCCGCTACCGCAATGATCTTCCCTTTTAAGAAGAGCTTACTTAGTCGCACACCATGAGAGGGCGATTTGGGCTTCAGCCCCAGAACAAAAGAATTCCCATTACAGAATCTCAGCCAACACCTCCAGGAGCCTCTTGTCAGCGACCCACAAACACTGTGTTGCAAAGAAAGATGACAGCTGATACAAAGTATCTTTTCCTCCACAAATCTTTGTTTCCCTCCTACCCTCAGACTAAACCAGTAATAATCAGACGATTATACTGTCATTACCACCGGTCTGAAACCCCTCCAAACCATCACTCACAGATGTCAACGTGGACATCTCTGCCTGACAAGAGACGACCGGCCCCAAAACTGGATCTTAGGGTGTCCTGGCTCTACTGAAGCCAAACCATTTAGAATAAGGATACAAACAAGTTTCAGAGAAAGCAGCATAGTTAGTGAAAGAGGTGAGAAATGTGATGTGTCTCAGCCACCCCTAATTTCACAGGAAGTTTCAAGAGTTTTTGTTTTTTTTCTTTTTTAATCACTGCCCAGCACAAGTGAAAAAGCACACACCCGCTCTTTCAAGGAGAACAGAAAACTACAAGAGTAGGACTGTCGAGATCTGAGCAGCTCAACCACTGCCACAGCATTTTCTGTCCCTATGAGCAGTCGTGCCCCATTCTGAGTGTCCTGGTTTGAGGTAAAACAGGACCAATTTTGTTTAGTAACTTCGCTTCTTAGCTGGGCCTCTTCTAACTCCTGAAGTTAACTGCATATTGTGCAGACAGTTCACTCTCTCAGAGAGATCAGACCAATGTTTATAGCTGATGCCCAGGCATGGTATGCAGAGAGGCTCCTGCTTATACTTATTGCTATAACCCCCAAGGCCAACCAACTTTGTTATTTGCCCCATCGGAGGGTCAGAAGCAGAAAAGCACAGTCGGGTCCCATCTGTAGGGAGGAGCGGACAGGACAGGTGACCCAAAACTGATCAACAGGGTATTCCATCCCACTACCTCATGCTCAGTATAAAAGGTGAGGGATCAAAGGGTCAGGGGCTCTTCCTTCAATGGCCGACGTCTGAGGAGGACTCTGTTCGTCTGCCTGTGATCCCCATCCGTAATCCATTTCCGGAATCCAGTTCCCGTCCGTCACTGAGTCCAGCCTGGGACTGCCCCAGTGCCAGCCGGTGTTGCGATTGCCATCTCGGGAGCTTGATACGGTTTTGTATATATTTTTCATTATTGCTTTTTATTTTATTATTAATATTTAATTAAAGTAGTTTAGTTCCTTCTAAACTCATAAGTCTCTTTCCTCCTCTGCCTCTCTCTTTGAAGAGGGGTAGAGGGGAGCATCTGTCGGTCCCATCTTGGGTTCCCCAGGTCACCAGTAGTGGATTAAGGCCTAAACCACGACATTGAGCCACTCAGAAAGCGCCCACAAGGACCATCTCACTCACCGCCTTAATCACATCACTCCGATCTTCAAAAAAGGCAAGAAGGAGGACCCAGGGAACTACAGACCAGTTAGTCTCACCTCTGTCCCTGGGAAAGTAATGGAGCGACTCATTCTGGATGTCATCTCCAAACACGTTGAGGAACAGCAAGTTATTGGAAGTGGTCAACATGGATTTACCAAGGGTAAATCATGCTTGGCCAATCTGATAGCTTTCTATGATGTTATAACTGGTTGGCTGGATGAGGGGAGAGTCGTAGATGTCATCTACCTTGACTTTAGCAAGGCTTTTGACACTGTCTCCCATGACATCCTCATTAGGAAGCTGAGGAAGTATGGGCTAGATGAGGTGACAGCGAGGTGGATCGAGAGTTGGCTGCGGGACAGAACTCAGAGGGTTGTGATCAGCGGCACAGAGTCTAGTTGGAGGCCTGTAACCAGTGGTGTCCCCCAGGGGTCAATACTGGGTCCAATTTTGTTTAATATATTTATTAATGACCTGGATGAGGGGACAGAGTGTATCCTCAGCAAGTTTGCTGATGATACCAAACTGGGTGGGGTGGCTGACACCCCAGAGGGCCGTGCTGCCATCCAGCGTGACCTGGACAGGCTGGAGAGCTGGGCAGAGAAGAACCTAATGAGGTTCAACAAAAGCAAGTGCAAGGTCCTGCACCTGGGGAGGAAGAATGTAAAGCACCAGTATAGGTTAGGGGCGGACCTGCTGGGAAGTAGCTCTGAGGAGAAGGATCTGGGGGTCCTAGTAGACAGTAAATTATCCATGGCCCAGCAATGTGCCCTTGTTGCCAAAAAGGCCAATGGAATCCTGGGCTGCATAGGGAAGAGTGTGGCCAGTAGGTCGAGGGAGGTCATTCTCCCCCTCTACTCTGCACTGGTGAGGCCACAACTGGAATACTGTGTCCAGTTTTGGGCTCCCCAGTTCAAGAGGGACAGGGAACTGCTGGAGCGAGTCCAGCGAAGGGCAACTAAGATGATGAAGGGCTTGGAGCATCTGCCTTATGAGGAAAGGCTGAGAGAGCTGGGACTCTTTAGCCTGGAGAAGAGAAGGCTGAGGGGAGACCTTATTATGCCATAGAGTATCTAAAGAGTGGGCTGAAGGAGGATGGAGCCAGGCTCTTTTCAATGGTTCCAAGTAACAGGACGAGGGGCAATGGGCACAAGTTAGAACACAGGAAGTTCCGTTCAAATACACGGAAACACTTCTTTACGGTGAGGGTGACAGAGCACTGGCCCAGGCTGCCCAGGGAGGTTGTGGAGTCCCCTTCCCTGGAGATTTTCGAGACCCACCTGGATGCAGTCCTGAGTCATGTGCTCTGGGCAATCTTGCTTTAGCAGGGGAGTTGGACTAGATGATCTCTAGAGGTCCCTTCCAACTCTGAAAACTCCGTGATTCCAATACAGAATTGCACAGGCATGAAAAATACCCCGTGATTCAACTTGTAGACACTGCAGTTAATCTAGTGAAGAGTTTTGTCTGATTTCTCTTCGCTAGACTTGAGAGTAACTTTCTGCAATAAAATGAGACCGCCTTCAGAGTTTAGGAAATCAGTCAAACAAATTATTTAAGTTGAGGTCACTCGGCTATCTTTTGTAAACAAACCTGTGACTTCACCTTCAGTGATGAGTGTCTACTCATCATGAGGGTTTAAGGGAGTGGTCAGAACAATACTGCATGTACGTGTCACTGAGCAGATTACTGTGCAGTGCGATGTTTGGCATCATAAGCACATACCAATATCTGAAGAATAAAAGGTGTGGAGTTGAGATCGTGGCTAGATTACAAAGATGCATATTTGTTCTATTAAGAAAGAATGCTGCATGACATTGGCACCTTTCTTATGGACTGGGGATGTTCACTATCTATCCCTTGAGTGTCTACAGCCCCTGTTCCAAAGTTTGTTTCCCGGGAAAGAAGTACCTCCTGAATTTGTGATTTCATCCCCAAATTTTGAGAATTTTTGAATGGTGGATCACATCATCTGAATAGTGGATCACATTTTAAACTTCATTGAATGAAAAAGAAGTGAATTGTACCACCATTGAAATATACAGCTAGGCAATTCACAGGGGTTAGAAAACATTGCCTCGCTCACATCTGGGGACTACCAGTTCCAATATTTTGAGGATTAGCTGGAAGCTATTTCCAAAACTTGTCAACAACTCTTTTCTAACAATGTAATTGTTATTATAATACATCAGTTGTGATGTATACACTGCAAGAGTCCAAAAAACCCATTCTGCTTCCTTGTAAAAGAGAGAAAAAAACCCTTTACAGTTCTCTTCCTCTTCGTCATCCTCTTCATCCTCCTCGTCGTTGAGGTTTATAATCAGTGGAGGGTGAACGGGTAGTAAAATATTCTTTTGATTTCTGAGTGGTTCTTGATGATGGGCCGGAGGCAGAATCCCTTCTTGTACACCCTGTGGCAATGGGGCATCTGCAGACAAGAACATTATATTTATTTTATTCGGAGGGAACTAGAATATCAAGTCCAGGTTCAGACCAGCAGGTACAGTTTTTAAATCATTATATTGAAAGAATCATTAAATAGATAGATTGTGCCTTTTAGGAAACATCTTCTGCGGAGGTTGATGTCTTCCAACTACAAGAAAGTAGGAAAGACGCTCTCTTCCGAGAGCATCTTCCAACTACAGAGAGTAGGAAGAATCACGGGCACTCACTCCTCTGACTGGACAGATGAGGCAGTGCTGAATAAGGCCTTTTGAAAAGAGGAACACTTTGACCATTCTATGCTATTTTAAAAAGGCTGGCTGTCTCTTCCAGCTGGTGGATAGATTAATTTGAGGCAGAAACCTTCTTTCTTCCAATACCTTTTAAGATACTTACAGCTTAGGGAAACACACGATCAGTAATACCTGGGCTGAAGTGAGTGAGTTCAGGACCCCACCTGTGAAACTCGTTTAAACATGCTGAATAATAGGCAGGCCTGTATCGCTCCTCATGGCATCAGTTTTGGAGGATTTAGCAATGCTAAGATTACCTTTTTTTGGCTTGTAGACGTTCTTTTGCTATCAATTTTCTGAATCACAATTCTCTTTACTAAGTACAAAATGTAGATTTTGAGAAAGAATATCAAGTTCACAAAAATAATTTGCACTTAATTAGAAGAAAATCAGAAAAGATATTCTTTTCCTTAGGAATTTATATCTACCCATAATATTTGCAGCAAAACCATTCCACTACAGGGATAGCATTTTCTGAGAGCCAGGAAATGCAACGGACTGAAAATAAAAATGATGAAAAATGGTAAGTCTATTTGTGTTGTTCAAGCTGACCAATTTGCAGCTCTATATACAATCAGGATTCTGTGCATTATATTAAAAATATCAAAGAAATAAGATGAAGCGTGGGCATTTTCTGTTATTCCACTTGCTGTTATTCTTCCGCATCTCTTGCTTGCCTAGGAGCAGCATGCGTATCCTAGCAAACCCATTTCAATAACACTCCTGCAGATCAGATTTGTTGTATTTCATGCCAGAGAAAGTAAGATACAACACTTTACCTTGATAGAGCCTTTGTCAGTGTCCAGAATTGGATATTATTAGCCCTGGGTAGTGTAAGCCAAATCAAACTTGAATTCGTTTAACAAGATTTCTAAGTATTAAAAAGAATCAATGCACTTTTCGTATTTGCAATGTTATTGTGCAGCACACGAACTTTGAATTCATCCATATTGCAGTAAAAAGGAAAAGGCCTGCGTCCATTTTCTCTTTCTGATTGTTGGACGTTGCTCTTCTACAGGATGCCCTTGTCCGCAGTGCCTCTTAGGCACAGTCTCTGACTCACACCAGACCCAATGTCATGCCTATGTGGTGGGCACGGCAGCACCAGCTGCCTGGCGCCGACACGGGGGAAGTGGAAACTGCAGTGGAAGCAGTATGGGCACTCACAGAAAGAGCACACGACCCCTTGCCGTGGGGTTAGTTAGGCTCAACATGCCCAGATATGACAGGCTACCCTTTCCTGGGGGAATTTCAGGAACTCAAGGTGTTTGCTTCTGACTAGAGGTCTCTCTGGAGTTCTCTGGTGACACCTGTCCACAGCTCTGGAGATAAGGCCCAGGAACAACTCTGGTTTAGTCCACTTCTTCATCCATCTATGACACACCATGCCGACTCGCTGAAATGAGCAGTGCTGGTACAGGCAGGGCCGCAGCGGAACCCCTTTTTGGCCGCAAACCGGGCCTTTCTGGAGCTTTTCTGAGGCAGGAAAGGCTGGGCCAGTGCAGGGACACTCGCAGGGTGTTATCAGGATGGCTGTGACAAGCCAAGGGACGACACTCCAAGGTATGAGGGATGGGGCGCGAGCGAGGGCCCTCAGCCTCTTGCTCCAAGATGTGCTGGGTATACTGCAGCACACTCGTAGTCTTATGAAGAGGAGCCAGGGGCTCCTGAGGCAAGAGGAGCCAATGGGGAAACACAGGTAAACACCTCAAAGGAAGGCCACCTGGAGAACAGCACAAAGGAACTGCAGCCACTCCAGCCACTAAGTCACCTTCAACGGGGACCCAGCTTAAGTGCCTCTATGCAAACGCACATACCATGGGGAGTAAACAAGAGGAGTTAGGGACGTGTGCACACCTCCAGGTCCATGATCTCATTGGCATCACAGAGACGTGGTGGGATGGCGACTATGACTGGAGTGTTGGAATAGAGGGATACGGGCCCTTTAGGAAGGACAGGCAGGGGAAACAAGCAGGGGGTGTTGCCCTCTATGCCAATGACCACCTGGAGTGAGTGCATGGAGCTCCACCTAGGGATAGATGAGGAGCCGACAGAGAATTTATGAGTCAGGATTAAAGGGAACCGATCTTTGTCGGTGACATGGATAGTGGGATTGAGTGCGCCTTCAGCAAGTTTCCCATTGACACCAAGCTGCCTGGAGTGGTTGACACGCTGGAAGGAAGGGATGCCATCCAGAGGGACCTGGACAGGCTGGAGAGGTGGGCCCACGCCAACCTCATGCAGTTCAAACAAGGCCAAGTGCAGGGTCCTGCACCTGGGTCGGGGCAATCCCAAGCACAAATGCAGGCTGGGCAGAGAATGGATGGAGAGCAGCCCTGAGGAGAAGGACTTGGGGTTGCTGACCGACGAGAAGCTCAACATGAGCCGGCAACGTGTGCTCACAGCCCAGAAGGCCAACCATATCCTGGGCTGCATCAAAAGAAGCGTGGCCAGCAGGGCGAGGGAGGGGATTCTGCCCCTCTACTCCATTCTTCTGAGACCCCACCTGGACTATTGTGTCCAGCTCTGGATGCCTCCACATAAGAAGGACATGGACCTGTTGGAGCGGGTCCAGAGGAGGGCCACGAAGATGATCAGAGCACCTCTGCTGGGAGGACAGGCTGAGAGAGTTGGGGGTGTTCAGCCTGGAGAAGAGAAGGCTCGGGGGAGACCTTATAGCAGCTTTCCAGCATCTGAAGGGGGCCTACAAGAAGGCTGGAGAGGGACTTTTTACAAGGGCATGTAGTGATAGGATGAGGGGTAATGGCTTCAAACTGGAAGAGGGGAGATTTAGATTAGACATGAGGAAGAAATTTTTCACTCTGAGGTTGCTGAGCACTGGCCCAGGTTGCCCAGAGAAGTTGTGGATGCCTCATCCCTGGAGGTGTTCAAGGCCAGGGTGCATGGAGCTTTGAGCAACCTCTAGCGGTCTAGCGGGAGGTGTCCCTGCCCATGGCAGGGGACTTGGAACAGGATTATCTTTAAGGTCCTTTCCAACCTAAACTATTATATTATTCTATGGTTCGATGACTTGCTCTCACTTTGGCTTCCCCCGATTTCTGACATCTGTCTTGGTTCCCTGCCCTGGAGTCTTACCCCGTTCCAGGTTCCGGCTGTCTACTAGGACTCCTGGTAGACAAGAGCTCTTCTTAGAATGGACTGAGGGAAAAATCCCAACTTATAATTTTTTTTTTCCATAAATACTCTGATTTTCAGATATTATACTGCCTTGTACACTAGTACTGTACTTCAATAGCCTGCATCCAGTGTTCAAGCCTGAAAAATTTATTCGAAATGATGAACTGGAAGTACACCTGCACACACAGCATTGTAATCTGATGTTATCTGTCTGAGGGGGGTCTCATCCATCTCACATGTTGTGCTCTGTCAACAGATATTGCTACTCGTGGCCCTACCAACCGCCTCCCACCACCACACACACTACTTTTCATTTCTCTTACATCATCACCTGCCTACTCACCACTTTTACTACTAGAAAGATTTGATCTAGCAAATACCCAAGTAAAGCAACACTTTTACTCTGTGGACCTTGGCAACCTAATTGCTGTTTGCGAGTTCATCTTTCATGTCACTGACACTTAGGAAGATCCCTAAAATGACAGCTAAAAAAAATCATACGCAACCCTATTCAAATGCCAATTTCCTTTCTTTGCCTTCAACTTGCTGGCATAGCAGATTAAAAATTCTTGGTTTTAATTAACAGGGGAGGTGATTCAGTAGTCCAGGTATAACAGTATTATGGTGACAAATAGACACTTGGGTTTGTATCCTGGGTACGAACAACATCCCAGCTGACATCTGTAAGTGCCAAGTTGCCGGTTATTTCTTAACGGGTTTCTGCGTAATTTTTTAGAGGAAAACAAAGTCACATTTGAAAATATTTGAAGGTCAGTTTCACCCAGTTCCAGACATTAACAGCTGGCTCTAGGAGCAGCATCTCAAAACCACGCCGCTTTTGGTCTCTAGTCAGTACGACTGGGCCATCCCCTGAGACATGATGGGGTCTGGAGCCAAAGGCCATCACCCAGGTATCAACACCTAAATCCCCAGTGCTGAAATGGATGCAATGACAGAGAGCCCTACACCCACCCCCGGATTTTCACCAGGTGCAATATAAATGTTTCTTTGAAGAACAAACCTGTTTTGAAGGACTTTGTGTTAAATAACGGATTTTGCAGAAATTCAGGTAGTTGCTATAAGCAGAAATTACAAACATGGACTATTTATTCAGAATCAATATAATGTTGGTTCAATAAGAAAGTGATGAGTTATCCTCATGTGCGGTTTTTAACTTGTGTGTTCTTTGGGTATGTGAGCAGAGTTCCCAGGAGAAATTGCCCATAGTTTAGATGATCATTAGCTCTTCTCACCACTTCCAAAGATCAGATATTTGATCTACAGATGCTGCCATAACCCAGGCAGAGTGACATATCAACTTCTAACTTTACACAATAAACCTCCCTTTCAACATGACATGTCAAGAAAATCAAGGATACAAACCACTCTAAAATCTACAGCATTTACCTGTGCATAGCGGCAATAAAAATGGAAATAGCAGTCATTCCCAGCTGTGGCCATTTTCCCCTTTTGTGCTTCTCCTCCACTCTCTTAATACTGCCAGCACATACATGAAAACATTAAAGCTATCAACAGTCAGGCAAACCGTGTTCTCATCCTGAAAGCAGTACTTTTCTTTCAAAAACTAAACTATATTTTCTGCCAAAATTATTTTGCCCCTTCACCGAACACCTTTAAACCTCCAAATGGTTTAGCAGTACCGATGATCAAGGTCCAGGTCATGGGAATACTCACTGGTGTTGTTTAATTCAATCCCACGGATGCTGCCAAAAGCTCTCCCTCAGACAGCATCCCACGCTAACATACGCAGGGGCGGTTTCTTCACACTGCCTCAATGATAGAAGAGGGGCTCAGTATCTCCAGAATACAGCCTAGAGAGCATCTGGCGTCAAGACAAGTGTTCACTTGTAATTAATTTTTTCCATTACTGTGACAAACAGGTAGAAGGTGTGTGTGTGTGTGTGTGGGGGTTGTTTGCTTGTAAACTTCTTACTTTTAAATAAAAAAGGGAACAAAAGACATCAAGTATCTACAAAGACACAGGCCTGTAAAAACTACGTAAAAACTAGTAACAACTACGCCTGCTTGAACCCTTGAAAAGCAGTCGAGAAGAGCGAGTTGGAGCTCACGCTGCTGCTAACAAGGACTTTCTCCCACCCTGTGGCACCTGCATCCCCTGCGTGTGTCCCTCTGCCTGGGCGTTGCTGTGGAGACCCCCCAATTCGCGAGGTATTGAGATCACATTTGTTCTTTGTCTTCTGTGATCTTGTGGTCGTTCCTGCGTCCTGCCCGAGTCGGCTCACACAGAAGCCTTTTGATTGTATCCCTTTCCTTAACGTGTGACCAATGCTGTATTATTGATCATTTTTAGTAATCTGTGGAAACAGGGGGAGATGTTGGAGTCCCTCCTGGCCCCAGCTGCGGTGCAGCCGCGCAACCCTGGGGTGCCCCCATGGGAAATGTTAAAGAAATAGAGACCAACGTTTTATCCCTGGTGCTGTGGTTCCTCCTCCCGTCCCGCGGCTGGGGCTGTGCCCCCCTCAGTGCCCGACCCAGTGGGACAGGCTGGCACTGCTGGCACCCACCAACCTGGGGGGGAGGGTGGTGTCAGGGGAGCTGGGTGGGCTGGAGAAAGGGAGGAAGCACCTCTTGAAACCAGCTCGGCCCTCTCCAGACACAAAACCCTCCCCAGAAGCACCAGAGGGGACCCCCAGATCCTTGAAGGGCTGCCCCAGACTCCCTCTGGCCTGCAAGACTCCCCCCCAGGACCCCATAAGCGCCACCCAGGACCCCTTACAGACACCCCACTGTCCTCCCAAATCTGGGTTCTTTACCTGCTGGGCAAGCCAGTAACGCACAGAGCAGAGGTATTTCTAATTTTATGCCATTAATGCCCAGAAATGGATGCTTGTCCCAAAATGGGAGCGCTCACCTTAGTTCCAAACAGCTTCACTTTTAACACATTGATTCTTACATATTCAAACAATTAATGCATATTCACTGTTATTCCCTCCAATGATTGGTCGAGATTTCTTTGCTTCCCACGTAAATGAATGCGCAGACTCTGTCTTCTTTTTCCACTCTTATGTTTTTAATAGGTGGTATCGTTTGGGGAGGTGGTCAATGAGTCGGTGGTCACCATCTCCCCCCGGCCGGAACCACCTTTTACCTGCTTTTCCTCTGATCATGGCAGTTCCAAGTGGGTTTCTGGGTTTGCTGACCAGGCCTACAGTTCGTTGCTCTCTTGATAGGAATACCCTGCTTATCAACAGTGCTACACTGTCTGCTGGGTAGTTCCTTAACTGAATCATAGGGAAATCGTGTCTACTAAATATTTCCCTATATTGAGATTAGGTAAATAACTAGTGTTGGGGCAGTAGAGAGGACTTGAGCAGCAGCAGGTTTCCTTTGTTGCTTCAGTTACATTTTCCATTTAATTTTCCTGGTTTATGTCGATTTTACTACAACAATTCCCTCCCTTTGAGACTTAGCCAAGTCTTTCTGTACTTCAGTGAGCCTCATTTCCTATCCCGTATCACTAATACATAAGGTTGAGATAATTGCTTGATAACGATACTCTTAAGACATCTAAACAAAACACAAACAAAAATCACTACGATCACAAAAATGACTGGGTTTCGCAATAGGCTTTGCAGCCATCCGATCCGGGCAAACTCAAATCCAAGCAAGATCTTCTTCAACCATCTGACTTCTATTGCCTCTCGTAGATTTCTGCCATCCAAGCACGAGGCAAATTAATTTTTCCTATCTTCTCTTTTGACTGATTCTCTGTCCAAAGCCAATACGGGTTGCTGGGTCTCGTTAATATGCCAACACCAATTTTCAGAATCATTCCCCAGAACCTTCCATTTCCCTAATCCAAATCCCCTTTCCTTTTTCAAATTAAATCTTAATATTCCAGTTCCACTCATGAAGATGGTTTCAAAGGTCCAATTCAAAGCGAGGGTTCAAATTCCCTGCTCCAAAGGAGAGTTTGCTGTCTTTGGTAAAGGCAGACATGCTGTAATTGAACCCATGTTAGGGATTTTACTACAGCACCAGGACACCGCAGCGGACACACAGTGTCCTCAAGGGCCCGTCCAGCACAAACCAGGAAACCAAAAAAGGGACGCCCGACCCAAAGAGGCCTCTGATTTGGGCAGCGCTTCCAGGAGATGCGGTTTCTCAGCCCCAGCCTGAGAAGCGAGCTGCACCAGCCAGTGAGAACCATGCTGTTGCGAGTTTGCAACCGCCAGTCCCCATCTGCCACCCAGTCTGGGGTGCCAAACTCGGATTCCAAAGCCACAGGCGCAGATGCTGGCAGCCAGCTGCCTACTCGCAAGGACCCATGCGCCAGCGCCCCGTCTCAGAGCAGCTACGACATCCTTCTGGGGAAGGACGCCATGGAGAGAACCCCGAGATCCACCAGCAACTGGAAAACTACATCCTGGAGCCCCTCTGCAAGCGCAGCACCAGCCGCTGCACTGGTGGCAGAACAATGAGCATCGCTTCCCGGCCGCGGGGCAGCTGAGCCGGCAGTACCTCGCCATCCCCATCCACCGCCCTCCTGCCAGACCAGGCCTTCGCTGCCGGGGAAGGTACCCTGGAGCATGGGCGCGCTGTCCTGGTGCCAGAGAATCTGGTCCAGATTCTGTTTATGCGTCAGAACTTTGAGGTTTTTGAAGCCATACGGAACAGCAGCAAGACTTGCAGCAGGAATCCGTACGTGGAGCCCTTCCGTGGGGCAGCGGTGGTTTAAATCCACCCGCGGGGCTTTTGGACCTGTATTTCAATACAGTGCCAGGTATTTTCCCCAAATTCCCACCTTCTGGCATCGCTTTGGCAGCACCCGCAGCGAGGAGCGGGCTTAGGGAGGAGGTGTGAACACACCGCCGCTTCTTTGATTTTCAGGTTTTTTTACGAACAAGTGATGAGGAGCAAAAGGAGAATGTGCTGTTAATGTTAATTACCTAATCTAACTCTACTAAACATGTTTATACTTCAGCTCCCGGGTTTCCTTGTTTTACCCAATTCCCTTTCCCAGGTGGGGAGGGCTCATCGGGTGATAGAATGACAATAAATTGTTATGGGTCTCTCCAGCCATAACAGCACCACCAACCAAGCGGAACGAGTTTTAATTGCTTAAATTATTTACGGCACAAACAGCAAGATCAGTCCCAGAACTTTTACATTCACCAACCCAATTTAATAAGTTAAAGACATAAAATGTGTTGCAGTTGATCGCATGCTGTGGATTGCATGCTCTTGATTGCAGAAGCCAGGGCAGTCACAATTATGCCATGGGGGGTTATGATGTTGTTGTTCCTCCTCCTCTCCGATTGCGCTTCCTCCTCCTGGGAGGTGCCTTCCTCCTCGATGGTGGCCGGAAGCGGCTGTGGCATCCCATGCCAAGCTGAGCAGCTATCCGCCTCGCTGCACCGGCTGCTCCCTGGCAGGCAGATGCACTTGTGCTCCACGCCGTTCTCTCGTGGGCTTACAGCCATGCGCTGAGTGCCGTTCATCGTGGAAGCGAGGTCACTCGCACCTGTGCCTTGAGGACTGATGTTCCTCCTCCGCTGCTTGCGCTTTCTCCTCCTGGCAGGTGCCTTCCTCCTCCCTGGTTGCAGGGAGTGGCTCTGTGGCGTCCCATGCCAAAGTGGACGGCCATCTGCCTCACTGCTCTGGCTGTTCCCTGGCAGGCAGATGCGCTTGGGCTCCACGCTCTCTCCTGGTGAGCTTATGGTCAAGCGCTGCATGCCTCTGATTATAGAATCGAGGTCATCCGCGCTTGTGCCATCAGGAGTGGTGTGCCGCCTCTGCTTCCTCCTCCTGGGATGAGCCTGCCTCCTCTGCGGTTGCGGGGAGCGGCTCTGCGGCGTTCCACACAAAGGTGGGCAGCCATGCGCCTCGCTGCTCCAGCTCCTCTTCCTTCCAAGCATGCTTGGCATCCGAGGGCCTGGAAGCTTGGAAAACTGTGGGCCAGCTGCAGGGACCCCTGCTTTTATAGGTCCCCAAGAACAGGCAGTGTGAGGTGGCTGATGACATCAGGAAGCCATTGTGATGTTGATTGGGACTGTGGCTGATGCGTGTGGCCAACTATGGTATGTTTGGGCGTGGGGGGGCTGTGGCCTGAAACATGCCCAAATGTGGGAAGAGGAGGAGGGTCGAGGGGGCTGAAAGCCTCTTTCCTGGGGCTCACTCCTGCCCGCCATGTTGCTTGCCTGAGAGAAAGGCCACCCCTTGGGCATAGGGACCACCTTCCAGCTCCCCTCATGAGCCCTGGGCTCCAGCTCTCTCCTCATCCCGTGGCTGGGGTCTCAACCAGATGGTGGCAACAGTGTTCCAGGAGGGCTGGGGGTCCTCAGTGCCCTCCCACCAACCCAGTGCCCTGCAAGTGGCAAAGCCCCCCATGCTTGATAGTGGCTCTTCATCTGAAGTAAGGGCCTGGGTGGTAGTGCGACAGGCCGCCTTCCACAAGGTTGTGGCTGTCGCTGCCCATCTGGGGAAGGCAGGACAGCTCACCTTTGAAGAACCACAGAAGCATAGAGGTTGGTAGAGACGCTTGGAGGTCTTCAGTCCAAGCTTCTGCTCAGAGCAGCCCCAGCTGGATCCCGTTGCTTGGGACTTAGTTCAGTCATGTTTGGGTACCCTCAAGGACAGGCTTCACAACCCCTCTGGGCCCTTGTGCTGTGTCTGAGGAGCCTCATGGTGACAATCTTTTCCTTTTTATCTAGCTGGGATTTCTTCTGGGCCTAGTGCCACTTGTTCAGCTGTAGTCACCAGCTGGGTCCACCATGAGCCTCCTCTTCTTGATGCAGACCAGAGGCAGCTCCTTCTGCCTGCCTCTTGTGTGTTCCTCACCATCCCAAAGGCTTTGGGCTGGGCCCACAGCAAGTCTTTTCTTGGGCTGTGGAAACCAGGAGGGGGACAGAAGAGTCCAGATGAAGTTTCCCAAGTGCCAAAGAAGAGAGGAGGCATTTCAATTGCATTTTCTGGTGTTGTTTAATTGTCTGGGGTTTTTTTTAATGGATTATTGCCCAGTCTTCTTCCATGTTGTCAGTCACTTCTGTTGCTCTTTTCCTTAAAATGTGTTCATGTAAGGCACTGGGGCATTTGGATACAATGAAGGAAGTCTGTCCCTTTGTGTCCTTTGCCATTGATTTGTGAGGAGAAGAGCAAAGGGGAAGGAAGAGGAGGACAATCAGCAAATGGTTGCGGTAGCTCAAGAAATCCCTTAACTTGAAGCTGTTATCCAGCAACCTAATCAAACCAAGACCTCTTCCCATTGCAGTTTCTCTCACGGGACCTGTGCTGTGCTTTTTATCGTCTGGACTCTAAGTAGCTATAGATTTTATAAATATTTTTCCAGCTCCCCCGGTGATGAGTTTGCAAAGAGAGTGACAGTTCCCTGTTCATGCAGATTGATTTCTGAGGTGCATTGGGGTAAGGACAGTTTTCCAGCCTATTTGGAGCCAAGTGTTGAATCTGACTGGGGCCAGTAGGTGGAGGGAGGTCATTCTTCCCCTCTACTCTGCACTGGTGAGGCCACAACTGGAATAATGTGTCCAGTTCTGGGCTCCCCACTTCAAGAGAGACGGGGAACTACTGGAGAGAGTCCATGTCCTGGTTTGAGGTAAAACAGAACCAATTTTGTTCAGTAACTTCGCTTCTTAGCTGGGCCTCTTCTAACTACTGAAATTAACTGCATATTGTGCAGACAATGTTCACTCTCTCAGAGTGATAAGACCAATGTTTATAGCTGATGCCCAGGCATGGGATGCAGAGAGGCTCCTGCTTACACTTATTGCCAAAACAGCCAAGGCCAACCAACATTGTCATTTGCCACGTTGGAGGGTCGGAAGCGGAAAAGCATAGTGGGGTCCCACCTGGAGGGAGGAGCGGACAGGACAGGTGACCCAAAACTGACCAACAGGGTATTCCATCCCATCTGCCTCATGCTCAGTAGAAAAGCTGAGGGATCAAAGGGTCACGCGTTCTTCCTTCAATGGCCGACGTCTGAGGAGGACTCTCTCTGCCTGTGATCCCAATCCTGACTCCAGATCCGGAATCCAGTTCCCGTCCGTCACTGAGTCCAGCCTGGGACTGCCCCAGTGCCAGCCGGTGACGTGATTGTCATCTTGGGAGCTTGATACGGTTTTGTATATATTTTTCATTATTTCTTTTTATTTTCTTATTAATATTTCATTAAAGTAGTTTAGTTTCTTCTAAACTCGTAAGTCTCTTTTTCCTCCTCTGCCTCTCTCTTTGTAGAGGGGTAGAGGGGAGCATCTGTCGGTCCCGTCTGGGGTCCCTCGGGTCCCCAGTGGTGGATTTGGCCTAAACCACGACAGATTAATTGGCGCCCAACGTGGGGCCCGAACAGTGCTCCACCAGAGCTGTGATAAATTGTCCAAATAGTTTGAATTCCAACTTGCTCAGAGATTAGAACAGACAGCTTGCATCATGTCGTTCTTAGACGAAATCGCGTATCATGCCTTTAAACAGCTTTGTTGGACCTTAATGCAGTCAACTTGGTCTAACCTGTCAAATGTGTTGCAAACTTCATTTATTCTTTGTCTTTTTATGGGAAGGTTTAAAGGTGCTATGTTGGTGTGGTTCGCAATTCAGATGTATAACACGATGAGTTGGGTAACGGCTCTACCTGTATATCTCGGGCATCAGGTGATGGATTCTGTTATTAATTATACTTTCGGTTCTACCTGGGGGATGTTTACTTCGCCCTTTGATACTTATGCTGATGTGACACCCTCAGAGCTGGGGCATGGAAGCCTTTTGGGCTCTGAGGATAAGGACTGGTACCTTGTTAAGATCGTGATTTTGTTGTTGGGGCTCCTGAATGTGGTGCAGGGGTGGTTTCATGTGAAACATCTGTGCAGGGGGAGCTGTAGGGGACCGTGCGCTGCCGCCACTCAGACCCGCGCAGCCGCTCGGCGATCTGCAGCGGCGCGAACCGCGGCCCCGCCCGGCCCGGCCGCAGCCGCCCCCCCCGGAACAACGGCACCACCGGCAGCCGCCCCCCCCACCGCAACGGCACAGGCGCCTCCTCCGCCGCCGCCGCCTGCAACGGCACCGGCACCGGCACCACCGGCAGCCGCCCCCCCCACCGCAACACCACCGGCCCCTCCGCCGCCCGTCCCGGCAAAAGCCATGCCCCCCCCACAGCGGCACAAGCCACGCCGCCGCCTGTCCCGGCACAAGCTACTGCAGCCACTACAACCAGTACCAAAACTACTCAAACTCCATCAAAATCGGTACAAGCTGCCCCGGTAACCAGGAGGAAGAAGAGGAGGTCAACTCCTTCCCCTGCCCCTTACGACAAAGACCACCTCAAGTCAGATAGCTTGGGGGAGAGTTCTGAAGAAGATCCAGGGGAGGGTCCTTCAAGACCAGATAAGGGAAAGAGACCTTTGAAAACAGACAAAGGCGAGAGTCCTTCTAGAGCAGATGCTGGAGAGGCCCCTTCTGGGGCAGCCTCACCACAGGAGGACTCAGATGTAGAGGGAGTTGTTAAATCCTTCTCTAGGAAAGATCTGAGAAATATCAGGAAGGACTTTAGTCATCATGAAGGTGAAACACTTGTCTCCTGGTTGCTCCGATGCTGGGATAGTGGGGCAGATACCCTAGATTTAGATGGCAGAGAAGCTAGGCGATTGGGAAACCTGGCCAAGGATGGAGGTATTGATAAAGAGATTGGGAGAAAGACAAGCACTCTCAGTCTCTGGAGGCGACTGGTGTCAGCCATAAAGCGCAGGTATCCCTTTAAGGACGATATCGAATGCCGTCCAAGTAAATGGACCACCATGGAAAAAGGTATTAAGTACCTGAGAGAATTGGCTGTGCGAGAGGTGATTTATAGCGATGGGCAAGGGATTGTAGACCCTGATGAAATGCCATGCAAACGATCTATGCTAAAGAAGTTTGTACAAAGTGCACCATCAACATATTCCCACACATTGTCAACAATGGTCTGGGGAGGATCCGATACTGACACACCAACTGTAAATGAAGTGGTTAATAAGGTACGACAGTATGAAGACAGTCTCTCTCGTCCCTTTTCTGTGGCAGCCATAGAAAAGCTGACTGTGACCACCGAGAAAATGACTGAGAAACTGACTGAGAAAATAGAGCAAAAGACCCAGAAATTAGTTGAGCAAACCGATAAACTGTTTGATAAACTAACCAAGGTGGAGGAAAAACTCCATTCTTTCCCTGTACAGACTCATGTTGCAGCTGCTAAGAGGAAACGCCCTCCTACTCAAGAGAAAAAACATCCTCCGACTCAAGACAAATCAAACCCGATGCGAGATATCCTGTGGTTTTGCCTCTGTGAATATGGAGAAGACATGAAGAAGTGGGATGGAGAACCTACCTCAGCCCTACAGGCACGGGTGCTTGAGCTGCAAAATGAAGCAGATAGGAGAAAGGATTCTTACAGGAAGAAGGCTGCTCCAACCTACGGTAGGCGATCCTACGGACCAGGTAGGAACCGATCTGATAATCGTAGGTACTACGGTCAACATTAGAGGTGCCCTGCCTCCAGCCAGGAGGAGGAGAGGGACAACCTAGTTTATTGGACTGTGTGGATTCGATGGCCTGGCACATTAGAGCCACAAAAGTATAAAGCCCTGGTGGACACTGGTGCACAGTGTACCCTATTGCCATCGAATCATAAAGGGGCAGAAACTGTCACCATTTCTGGAGTGACAGGCGGATCTCAAGAAATGACTGTATTAGAAGCTGAAGTGAGCCTAACTGGGAATAAATGGGAGAAACACCCCATTGTTACTGGTCCAGATGCTCCGTGCATCCTTGGCATAGACTATCTCAAGAGAGGGTATTTTAAAGACCCAAAAGGGTATCGGTGGGCTTTTGGTATAGCAGCTGTAGAGACTGAGGATGTTACACAGCTGTCTACCTTACCCGGTCTTTCAGATGACCCTTCTGTTGTGGGACTGCTGAGGGTTGAAGATCAGCAGGTGCCAATTGCTTCTGCCACGGTGCATCGACGACAGTATCGCACCAACCGAGACTCCCTGATTCCCATCCATAACCTGATTCGCCGGCTAGAGAGCCAAGGAGTGATCAGCAAAACTCGCTCACCCTTTAACAGCCCTATATGGCCAGTGCGAAAGTCTGACGGGACTGGAGATTAACAGTAGACTATCGTGGCCTGAATGAAGTTACACCACCACTGAGTGCTGCTGTGCCAGATATGCTACAACTTCAGTATGAACTGGAGTCAAAGGCAGCCCAATGGTATGCTACAATTGACACTGCTCATGCCTTTTTCTCTATTCCTTTAGCAGCAGAGTGCAGGCCACAGTTTGCTTTCACCTGGAGGGGTATCCAGTACACCTGGAATCCACTGCCCCAGGGATGGAAACACAGCCCTACTGTTTGCCATGGACTGATCCAGACTGCACTGGAGAAGGGTGGAGCTCCAGAACACCTACAATACATCGATGACATCATTGTGTGGGGTAATTCAGCAGCAGAAGTTTTCCACAAAGGTAGGAAAATAATTAAGATTCTTCTGAAAGCAGGTTTTGCCATTAAAAGAGGTAAGGTCAAGGGACCTGCACGAGAAATCCAGGTTTTGGGAATTAAGTGGCAAGATGGCCGTCGCCAGATCCCAATGGATATAATTAACTGAATAACATCTATGTCCCCACCTACTAACAAAAAGGAAACACAAGCCTTTTTAGGTGTTGTGGGTTTCTGGAGAATGCATATTCCAGGTTATAGCCAGATTGTGAAACCTCTCTATGAAGTGACTCGAAAGAAAAATGAGTTTATGTGGGGCCCTGAGCAACGACAAGCCTTTGAGCAAATTAAACAAGAGATTGTGCATGCAGTAGCCCTTGGACCAGTCCGAACTGGACGGAACATTAAAAATGTGCTCTACACCGCAGCCGGGGACAATGGCCCTACCTGGAGCCTTTGGCAGAAAGCACCAGGGGAGACTCGAGGTCGACCCCTGGGATTCTGGAGTCGGGGATATAAAGGCTCCGAGGCCAACTATACTCCAACTGAGAAAGAAATCTTGGCAGCATACGAAGGAGTTAGAGCTGCTTCAGAAGTAATTGGTACTGAGGCACAGCTCCTCCTGGCGCCCTGATTACCAGTACTGGGCTGGATGTTCAAGGGTAAAGTTCCTTCTACTCATCATGCCACCGATACTACCTGGAGTAAGTGGGTTGCCTTAATCACGTAGCGAGCTCGAATAGGAAACCCAAATCTCCCAGGAATCGTAGAAGTGATCACAAATTGGCCTGAAGGCAAAGACTTTGGGATGCCACCAGAGGAGGTGGTGACACGTGCTGAGGAAGCTCCACCATATAATGAACTCTCAGATAATGAGAAACAGTATGCCTTGTTTACTGATGGGTCTTGTCGTATTGTAGGAAAACATCGAAGGTGGAAAGCTGCTGTATGGAGTCCTACACGACGAGTCGCGGAAGCTGCTGAAGGACAAGGTGAATCGAGTCAATTTGCAGAGGTAAAAGCCATCCAGCTGGCATTGGACGTTGCTGAACGAGAAAAGTGGCCAATACTCTATCTCTATACTGACTCATGGATGGTGGCAAATGCTCTGTGGGGGTGGCTAAAGCAGTGGAAGCAGAGCAACTGGCAGCGCAGAGGTAAACCCATCTGGGCTGCTGAGCTGTGGCAAGACATTGCCGACCGGCTAGCAAACCTAGTCGTAAAGGTACGTCACGTAGATGCCCATGTACCCATGGGTCGGGCCACTGAGGAACATCAAAACAATCAGCAAGCGGATCAGGCTGCTAAAATTTTCCAGACAGACTTGGACTGGGAACATAAAGGTGAACTATTCTTAGCTCGGTGGGCCCATGACACTTCAGGTCATCAAGGAAGGGATGCAACATATAAATGGGCACGTGACCGAGGGGTGGATTTAACCATGGACGCTATTGCGCAGGTTATCCGTGACTGTGAAACATGCGCCGAAATCAAGCAAGCTAAACAGTTAAAACCTTTGTGGTATGGGGGACGATGGCTGAAATATAAATATGGGGAAGCTTGGCAAGTTGATTACATCACACTCCCTCAAACTCGCCAGGGTAAGCGCTATGTGCTTACAATGGTGGAAGCAAGCACCGGATGGTTGGAAACCCATGCCGTACCTCATGCCACTGCCCGGAATACCATCCTGGGCCTTGAAAGGCAAGTCTTGTGGCGACATGGCACGCCAGAAAGAATTGAGTCAGACAATGGGACTCATTTTAAAAACAATCTTATAAGTAATTGGGCAAAAGAACATGGTATTGAGTGGATATATCATATCCCCTATCACGCACCAGCTTCTGGGAAGATTGAGCGATACAATGGACTGTTAAAAACCACCCTAAAAGCTATAGGAGGTGGAACCTTTAAAAATTGGGACAAGCATTTACAACAAGCTACCTGGTTAGTTAACACCAGGGGATCCTTCAATCGAGCTGGTCCTGCTCAATCAGACCTTTTACATATTGTAGAAGGGGATAAAGTCCCTGTGGTGCATGAAAGGAATTTGTTCGGGAAAACTGTTTGGGTTTTTCCTGCTTCAGGCAAAAGCAAACCCATTCGTGGGACTGTTTTTGCCCAAGGACCTGGATGTACTTGGTGGGTGATGCTGAAGGATGGAGAAGTTCAATGTGTACCTCAAGGGAATTTAACCCTTGGTGAGAATACTCAATCCTGAGCAGTATGATGCTGATCACTACATAATACTAACAGTGTTCAATAAGTGTTTTTCAGAATAACACAGTGGTGATGAAACCTGAGCTAGCTTCATCAAGTGGCGTCCAGCAAGCTCTTCAAGATGAACATGCTACCCATGGGCACGAACCAGAATGAATTTTGTACCATCTTTCCTGCCCTGAGATGAGATCCTGCAATCATGAACTAAATGGACTTAAAATTTTGTATATGAACATAAACCATAGATGAGTGACCGGCATATATCCATATCATATATAACTGTGTGTGCGTAAATTTGATGTATAAAAGTAATAGTAATCTGAGCAAGATGCAAATGGTATGGAATAAGGGGTGGAATGTCCTGGTTTGAGGTAAAACAGAACCAATTTTGTTCAGTAACTTCACTTCTTAGCTGGGCCTCTTCTAACAACTGAAATTAACTGCATATTGTGCAGAAAATGTTCACTCTCTCAGAGTGATAAGACCAATGTTTATAGCTGATGCCCAGGCATGGGATGCAGAGAGGCTCCTGCTTACACTTATTGCCAAAACAGCCAAGGCCAACCAACATTATCATTTGCCACGTTGGAAGGTCGGAAGCGGAAAAGCATAGTGGGGTCCCACCTGGAGGGAGGAGCGGACAGGACAGGTGACCCAAAACTGACCAACAGGGTATTCCATCCCATCTGCCTCATGCTCAGTAGAAAAGCTGAGGGATCAAAGGGTCACGGGTTCTTCCTTCAATGGCCGACGTCTGAGGAGGACTCTGTTTGTCTGCCTGTGATCCCAATCCTGACTCCGGATCCGGAATCCAGTTCCCGTCCGTCACTGAGTCCAGCCTGGGACTGCCCCAGTGCCAGCCGGTGACGTGATTGTCATCTTGGGAGCTTGACACGGTTTTGTATATATTTTTCATTATTTCTTTTTATTTTATTATTAATATTTCATTAAAGTAGTTTAGTTTCTTCTAAACTCGTAAGTCTCTTTTTCCTCCTCTGCCTCTCTCTTTGTAGAGGGGTAGAGGGGAGCATCTGTCGGTCCCGTCTGGGGTCCCTCGGGTCCCCAGTGGTGGATTTGGCCTAAACCACGACATACCCAAAGAACACACGAGTTAAAAACCGCACATGAGGATAACTCATCACTTTCTTATTGAACCAACATTATATTGATTCTGAATAAATAGTCCATGTTTGTAATTTCTGCTTATAGCAACTACCTGAATTTCTGCAAAATCCGTTATTTAACACAAAGTCCTTCAAAACAGGTTTGTTCTTCAAAGAAACATTTATATTGCACCTGGTGAAAATCCGGGGGTGGGTGTAGGGCTCTCTGTCATTGCATCCATTTCAGCACTGGGGATTTAGGTGTTGATACCTGGGTGATGGCCTTTGGCTCCAGACCCCATCATGTCTCAGGGGATGGCCCAGTCGTACTGACTAGAGACCAAAAGCGGCGTGGTTTTGAGATGCTGCTCCTAGAGCCAGCTGTTAATGTCTGGAACTGGGTGAAACTGACCTTCAAATATTCAAATATTTTCAAATGTGACTTTGTTTTCCTCTAAAAAATTACGCAGAAACCCGTTAAGAAATAACCGGCAACTTGGCACTTACAGATGTCAGCTGGGATGTTGTTCATACCCAGGGTACAAACCCAAGTGTCTATTTGTCACCATAATACTGTTATACCTGGACTACTGAATCACCTCCCCTGTTAATTAAAACCAAGAATTTTTAATCTGCTATGCCAGCAAGTTGAAGGCAAAGAAAGGAAATTGGCATTTGAATAGGGTTGCGTATGATTTTTTTTAGCTGTCATTTTAGGGATCTTCCTAAGTGTCGGTGACATGAAAGATGAACTCGCAAACAGCAATTAGGTTGCCAAGGTCCACAGAGTAAAAGTGTTGCTTTACTTGGGTATTTGCTAGATCAAATCCTTCTAGTAGTAAAAGTGGTGAGTAGGCAGGTGATGATGTAAGAGAAATGAAAAGTAGTGTGTGTGGTGGTGGGAGGCGGTTGGTAGGGCCATGAGTAGCAATATCTGTTGACAGAGCACAACATGTGAGATGGATGAGACCCCCCTCAGACAGATAACATCAGATTACAATGCTGTGTGTGCAGGTGTACTTCCAGTTCATCATTTCGAATAAATTTTTCAGGCTTGAACACTGGATGCAGGCTATTGAAGTACAGTACTAGTGTACAAGGCAGTATAATATCTGAAAATCAGAGTATTTATGGAAAAAAAAAATTATAAGTTGGGATTTTTCCCTCAGTCCATTCTAAGAAGAGCTCTTGTCTACCAGGAGTCCTAGTAGACAGCCGGAACCTGGAACGGGGTAAGACTCCAGGGCAGGGAACCAAGACAGATGTCAGAAATCGGGGGAAGCCAAAGTGAGAGCAAGTCATCGAACCATAGAATAATATAATAGTTTAGGTTGGAAAGGACCTTAAAGATAATCCTGTTCCAAGTCCCCTGCCATGGGCAGGGACACCTCCCACTAGACCAGGTTGCTCAAAGCTCCATGCACCCTGGCCTTGAACACCTCCAGGGATGAGGCATCCACAACTTCTCTGGGCAACCTGGGCCAGTGCTCAGCAACCTCAGAGTGAAAAATTTCTTCCTCATGTCTAATCTAAATCTCCCCTCTTCCAGTTTGAAGCCATTACCCCTCATCCTATCACTACATGCCCTTGTAAAAAGTCCCTCTCCAGCCTTCTTGTAGGCCCCCTTCAGATGCTGGAAAGCTGCTATAAGGTCTCCCCCGAGCCTTCTCTTCTCCAGGCTGAACACCCCCAACTCTCTCAGCCTGTCCTCCCAGCAGAGGTGCTCTGATCATCTTCGTGGCCCTCCTCTGGACCCGCTCCAACAGGTCCATGTCCTTCTTATGTGGAGGCATCCAGAGCTGGACACAATAGTCCAGGTGGGGTCTCAGAAGAATGGAGTAGAGGGGCAGAATCCCCTCCCTCGCCCTGCTGGCCACGCTTCTTTTGATGCAGCCCAGGATATGGTTGGCCTTCTGGGCTGTGAGCACACGTTGCCGGCTCATGTTGAGCTTCTCGTCGGTCAGCAACCCCAAGTCCTTCTCCTCAGGGCTGCTCTCCATCCATTCTCTGCCCAGCCTGCATTTGTGCTTGGGATTGCCCCGACCCAGGTGCAGGACCCTGCACTTGGCCTTGTTGAACTGCATGAGGTTGGTGTGGGCCCACCTCTCCAGCCTGTCCAGGTCCCTCTGGATGGCATCCCTTCCTTCCAGCGTGTCAACCACTCCAGGCAGCTTGGTGTCAATGGGAAACTTGCTGAAGGCGCACTCAATCCCACTATCCATGTCACCGACAAAGATCGGTTCCCTTTAATCCTGACTCTCAAACTCTCGGTCGGCTCCTCATCTATCCTTAGGTGGAGCTCCATGCACTCACTCCAGGTGGTCATGGACATAGAGGGCAACACCCCCTGCTTGTTTCCCCTTCCAGTCCTTCCTAAAGGGCCCGTATCCCTCTATTCCAACACTCCAGTCATAGGTGCCATCCCACCACGTCTCTGTGATGCCAGTGAGATCATAGACCTGGAGGTCTGCACACATCTCTAACTCCTCTTGTTTACTCCCCACGCCATGTGCGTTTGCATAGAGGCACTTAAGCTGGGTCCCCGTTGAAGGTGACTTAGTGGCTGGAGTGGCTGCAGTTCCTTTGTGCTGTTCTCCAGGTGGCCTTCCTTTGAGGTGTTTACCTGTGTTTCCCCATTGGCTCCTCTTGCCTCAGGAGCCCCTGGCTCCTCTTCATAAGACTACGAGTGTGCTGCAGTATACCCAGCACATCTTGGAGCAAGAGGCTGAGGGCCCTCGCTCGCGCCCCATCCCTCATACCTTGGAGTGTCGTCCCTTGGCTTGTCACAGCCATCCTGATAACACCCTGCGAGTGTCCCTGCACTGGCCCAGCCTTTCCTGCCCCAGAAAAGCTCCAGAAAGGCCCAGTTTGCTGCCAAAAAGGGGTTCCGCTGCGGCCCTGCCTGTACCAGCACTGCTCATTTCAGCGAAATGTTCCTGGGCCTTATCTCCAGAGCTGTGGACAGGTGTCACCAGAGAACTCCAGAGAGACCTCTAGTCAGAAGCAAACACCTTGAGTTCCTGAAATTCCCCCAGGAAAGGGTAGCCTGTCATATCTGGGCATGTTGAGCCTAACTAACCCCATGGCAAGGGGTCGTGTGCTCTTTCTGTGAGTGCCCATACTGCTTTCAGTGCAGTTTCCACTTCCCCCGTGTCGGCGCCAGGCAGCTGGTGCTGCCGTGCCCACCACATAGGCATGACATTGGGTCTGGTGTGAGTCAGAGACTGTGCCTAAGAGGCACTGCGGACAAGGGCATCCTGTAGAAGAGCAACGTCCAACAATCAGAAAGAGAAAATGGACGCAGGCCTTTTCCTTTTTACTGCAATATGGATGAATTCAAAGTTCGTGTGCTGCACAATAACATTGCAAATACGAAAAGTGCATTGATTCTTTTTAATACTTAGAAATCTTGTTAAACGAATTCAAGTTTGATTTGGCTTACACTACCCAGGGCTAATAATATCCAATTCTGGACACTGACAAAGGCTCTATCAAGGTAAAGTGTTGTATCTTACTTTCTCTGGCATGAAATACAACAAATCTGATCTGCAGGAGTGTTATTGAAATGGGTTTGCTAGGATACGCATGCTGCTCCTAGGCAAGCAAGAGATGCGGAAGAATAACAGCAAGTGGAATAACAGAAAATGCCCACGCTTCATCTTATTTCTTTGATATTTTTAATATAATGCACAGAATCCTGATTGTATATAGAGCTGCAAATTGGTCAGCTTGAACAACACAAATAGACTTACCATTTTTCATCATTTTTATTTTCAGTCCGTTGCATTTCCTGGCTCTCAGAAAATGCTATCCCTGTAGTGGAATGGTTTTGCTGCAAATATTATGGGTAGATATAAATTCCTAAGGAAAAGAATATCTTTTCTGATTTTCTTCTAATTAAGTGCAAATTATTTTTGTGAACTTGATATTCTTTCTCAAAATCTACATTTTGTACTTAGTAAAGAGAATTGTGATTCAGAAAATTGATAGCAAAAGAACGTCTACAAGCCAAAAAAAGGTAATCTTAGCATTGTGTCGTGGTTTAGGCCAAATCCACCACTGGGGACCCGAGGGACCCCAGACGGGACCGACAGATGCTCCCCTCTACCCCTCTACAAAGAGAGAGGCAGAGGAGGAAAAAGAGACTTACGAGTTTAGAAGAAACTAAACTACTTTAATGAAATATTAATAATAAAATAAAAAGAAATAATGAAAAATATATACAAAACCGTGTCAAGCTCCCAAGATGACAATCACGTCACCGGCTGGCACTGGGGCAGTCCCAGGCTGGACTCAGTGACGGACGGGAACTGGATTCCAGATGTGGATTCAGGATCGGGATCACAGGCAGACGAACAGAGTCCTCCTCAGACATCAGCCATTGAAGGAAGAACGCGTGACCCTTTGATCCCTCAGCTTTTCTACTGAGCATGAGGCAGATGGGATGGAATACCCTGTTGGTCAGTTTTGGGTCACCTGTCCTGTCCGCTCCTCCCTCCAGGTGGGACCCCACTATGCTTTTCCGCTTCCGAACCTCCAACGTGGCAAATAACAAAGTTGGTTGGCCTTGGCTGTTATGGCAATAAGTGTAAGCAGGAGCCTCTCTGCATCCCATGCCTGGGCATCAGCTATAAACATTGGTCTTATCACTCTGAGAGAGTGAACATTGTCTGCACAATATGCAGTTAATTTCAGTAGTTAGAAGAGGCCCAGCTAAGAAGCGAAGTTACTGAACAAAATTGGTTCTGTTTTTCCTCAAACCAGAACACATTGCTAAATCCTCCAAAACTGATGCCATGAGGAGCGATACAGGCCTGCCTATTATTCAGCATGTTTAACGAGTTTCACAGGTGGGGTCCTGAACTCACTCACTTCAGCCCAGGTATTACTGATCGTGTGTTTCCCTAAGCTGTAAATATCTTAAAAGGTATTGGAAGAAAGAAGGTTTCTGCCTCAAATTAATCTATCCACCAGCTGGAAGAGACAGCCAGACTTTTTAAAATAGCGTAGAATGGTCAAAGTGTTCCTCTTTTCAAAAGGCCTTATTCAGCACTGCCTCATCTGTCCAGTCAGAGGAGTGAGTGCCTGTGATTCTTCCTACTCTCTGTAGTTGGAAGATGCTCTCGGAAGAGAGCGTCTTTCCTACTTTCTTGTAGTTGGAAGACGTCAACCTCCGCAGAAGATTTTTCCTAAAAGGCACAATCTGTCTATTTAATGATTCCTTCAATATAATGATTTAAAAACTGTACCTGCTGGTCTGAACCTGGACTTGATATTCTAGTTCCCTCCTAATAAAATAAATATAATGTTCTTGTCTGCAGATGCCCCATTGCCACAGGGTGTACAAGAAGGGATTCTGCCTCCGGCCCATCATCAACAATCACTCAGAAATCAAAAGAATATTTTACTACCCGTTCACCCTCCACTGATTATAAACCTCAATGACGAGGAGGATGAAGAGGATGACGAAGAGGAAGAGAACTGTAAAGAGTTTTTTCTCTCTTTTACAAGGAAGCAGAATGGGTTTTTTGGACTCCTGCAGTGTATACATCACAACTGATGTATTATAATAACAATTACATTGTTAGAAAAGAGTTGTTGACAAGTTTTGGAAATAGCTTCCAGCTAATCCTCAAAATATTGGAACTGGTAGTCCCCAGATGTGAGTGAGGCAATGTTTTCTAACCCCTGTGAAATGCCTAGCTGTATATTTCAATGGTGGTACAATTCACTTCTTTTTCATTCAATGAAGTTTAAAATGTGATCCACTATTCAGATGATGTGATCCACCATTCAAAAATTCTCAGAATTTGGGGATGAAATCACAAATTCAGGAGGTACTTCTTTCCCGGGAAACAAACTTTGGAACAGGGGCTGTAGACACTCATCACTGAAGGTGAAGTCACAGGTTTGTTTACAAAAGATAGCCGAGTGACTTCAACTTAAATAATTTGTTTGACTGATTTCCTAAACTCTGAAGGCAGTCTCATTTTATTGCAGAAAGTTACTCTCGAGTCTAGCGAAGAGAAACCAGACAAAACTCTTCACTAGATTAACTGCAGTGTCTATATGTATATATTTACATTATTATTTATTCCCTTTTTGTGAACTGTAGTTAAACCGTTGACTGTATCTCACTCAGAGATGAGAGATTCAGAGTGATGGAATGAATTGCACATTCCCAGAGCGTGAGAGAACAACCTACTCTCCTGCGTGCACCCTGCAAATGACGGTGCATTTTTTTTCCCTCTTGGGATATATTTAGCTGAGTATTACAAGATTCCGTACCGTCTCGAACACCAATCAACAAAAACTGTGTCTTCACCTCAGCAAAATGAGCTATTACCCTTGGAAGCGACCGGGCGAGACTTGCAGAAAGGCAAGTACTTTCCATCTTCTCAGACAATGTTTACCAGTTTTTAAATTACTGTTAGAGGAAGAAACTATGACATCATTTGCCCATGCTCCCCGCTTTTTGAACTTAGTGATGATGAAAGATAGCATATTACAAAGAGGATAGAAACACTTTTAATTTTCCCCCATATATATAGGGGATCAGGCCTAGTACCAGGGGATCAGGCCTAGTTACCAGGGGGTGAGGCCTAGTCAGCATGGGTTTATGGAAGGCAGGTCCTGCCAAACGAACCTCATCTCCTTCTATGACAAGATAACCAGAATCTTGGACGAGGGAAAGGCTGTTGATATTGTATACCTGGACTTTCGAAAAGCATTCGATACTGTCCCCCATACAATTCTCGTGGAAAAACTGGCTTCGCAGGGCCTGGATGAGTATACGATCCGCTGGATCAAGCACTGGCTGACTGGAAGGTCCCAAAGAGTGGTGCTCAATGGATTTAAATCCAGCTGGTGGCCGGTCACAAGTGGTGTGCCTCAGGGCTCAGTGTTGGGACCATTTCTGTTTAACGTCTTTATTGATGATCTCAATAAGGACATAGGGTGTATCATCAGCAAGTTTGCAGATGACACCACGTTAAGCAGGAGTGTTGATTCCCAGGAGGATAGGGAAGCTCTACAGAGAGACTTAGATTGGATCATTGGGCCAACATCAATGGTATGAGTTTCAACAAGGGCAAGTGCCAGGTCCTGCACTTGGGCCACAATAACCCCGTGCAGCGCTACAGGCTTGGGGAGGTGTGGCTGGAAAGCTGCCGGGCAGAAAGAGACCTGGGGGTTCTAATTGACAAGGGGCTGAATATGAGCCGGCAGTGTGCCCAGCTGGCCAAGAAAGCCACCGGCATCCTGGCTGGTCTTAGAAATAGCGTGGCCAGCAGAAGTAGGGAGGTGATTGTGCCCCTGTACTCAGCACTGGTGAGGCCACACCTCGAGTATTGTGTCCAGTTTTGGGCACCTCAATACAAGAGAGATATCGAGGTGCTGGAGGGAGTGCAGAGGAGGGCAACGAAGCTGGTGAAGGGCCTAGCAAACAAATCATATGAAGAGCGGTTGAAGAAGCTGGGACTGTTTAGTTTGAGGCGGAGGAGGCTGAGGGGAGACCTCATCACTCTCTACAACTATTTGAAAGGGCACTGTAGAGAGGTTGGTGCTGGTCTCTTCTCACAGGTAATTAATGACAGAACAAGAGGGAATGGCTTCAAGCTCCAACAGGGTAGAGTTAGACTGAACATTAGGAAAGAATTTTTCACAGAGAGAGTGGTCGGGCATTGGAATAGACTGCCCAGGGAGGCAGTTGAGTCACTATCCCTGGATGTGTTTAAGAGACGTTTAGATGTGGTGTTGGGGGATATGGTGTAGGGGAGAACTTTGTAGAGTAGGGTAGATGGTTGGACTCGATGATCCCAAGGGTTTCTTCCAACCTAGACAATTCTATGATTCTATGATTCAATGATTCTACATATATTGTCACACACGTGGTGACTCCCTGTAACAACTGGGTGTAGATAGAAAAGGTGGAAATGGGCTGTTAACCCTTCGTGTACTTTCCTGAGATATACAACATACGTCTTTCATAGAGTTTTTCTTCATGATCAAGATTTGTGTGGTCTAAGTTTAGCCACCCTAAGGTTAGGAATGTAGTTTAAATTTCTCATGTAGGCTCTCTGTTGGAAATGGAGAGATATAGGCACTCTTTTGGGGCTATTTATTGAATCATAAGACAGTGCCAAAGACAGGTGGGAGGACTCACTTTCCCAGAGGTGCTCCGTGCTCTCTGCTGGCTGTCTTGAGTGTCTACAGGATTAGATGCAGTGATACACCAAACTTTTATATTACTAAATGTAGATTAAATAAATACCCCCTTGAAGTGTCTTGTAAAAGGTAGTAACAAGAGAGTTCCGTTTTGTTTTGAATGTTGGGCTTTATCCAACATAATTAAGGTCAGAGGAAGACAAGCTAATAAATATTTACCTCCCTTAATATGTTTCTCCTTATTCTTGGCCAAGTGGCATGACTGAAGAAAATATAATTAGTTTATTCAATGAATCAGTAACAATATAATTCCACTATAGGAGGGAGAGTTATGTTCTTAACATGACAAGACACCAGAGTAATCAGTAGATTAGGCATGAAGAATTGCCACTGACCTGCCACGTGTAATAAAAAAGATTATTATTGTTTGTTTTGTGTAAATGTGCGGGATAAAATCTTGATAATACTGTGTCGTTGTTGGGACGGACACGACACTGGACATCAAGTTGCAGCAATCCAATTTCTTTACTTAACAAGCAGTGCTTTTTTAGAGTCTTTTACCCAGGTGCTTATCTATGCATATATTCAGCATTCTACTTTTGCCCGATACGCTCTCACATCACACAATGTTCATGCTCTGGTCAAAGCCAGGATGTTTGCCAACCTTTATCTTTTTACTTAGCTCTTCTCAGGACTCCCCAGTCTCTTCAAGGGTACACGGATATCTGCTCAAGGTCAACGTTAAACTCGCATTCTGATCCCTCGGACCAGCCAAGGTTTCCCACAGGATGGAATACCCTGTTGGTCAGTTTTGGGTCACCTGTCCTGTCTGCTCCTCCCTCCAGGTGGGACCCCACTATGCTTTTCCGCTTCCGACCCTCCGACGGGGCAAATAACAAAGTTGGTTGGCCTTGTCTGTTATGGCAATAAGTATAAGCAGGAGCCTCTCTGCATCCCATGCCTGGGCATCAGCTATAAACAATTGGTCTGATCTCTCTGAGAGAGTGAACACTGTCTGCACAATATGCAGTTATTTTAGTAGTTAGAAGAGGCCCCGCTAAGAAGCGAAGTTACTGAACGAAATTGGTTCTGTTTTATCTCAAACCAGGACAGTCTCCATCCACAACCTTGGGGGATTCCTCATATACAGGGGTGAAGAGGTGGAGGGTCAGATGTACACATGCGGCACGGGCTGCGTTAACCCCCGCGCCTCCCACTGCAGGAATGACCGCAGGCAGATGCACTGTGAACCAAACATCAAACCTTTAATGAATTAAGAAAGAGAGAGAGATGTGGGAGAGTGGGGCTGGGGCTGGAGTGGGTGGGTGCGGGTCGCATGCGGTGGGGATGCGTGCTCCACGCCTTCTCTATCAGCCCATGAAGAGAGGCTGGGGGAGCGTGGGGCACTTTGCCCCCCAGCATCCACCAGGTTTCTGCGTCGCTTGGTGGCCATGGTGTTGCCATCAGATGCCCTCCGCTTGTTGCTGCCCATGTGCTGCCTGCTGCTGCCCACTGCGGCACCGTCCCGCTCCGGCGTCCCCTCCCACAGGGGTTTGGAGTGTTTTTCCACCTAGCACACCACCATCTTCCTCTTCTTGGGTGGGATGTTGTCCCACGGGGAGGTCTCTTGCGTCCTGGGGGTGCCGTGTGGCGCGGGGCGCTTGGCCTGCTTGCCACCCGCCTCTCCCGATCTAGGCACAGCCTGGCAGGAGACAACGGCTGGTGGCAGCAGCGAGCGGGTCAAAACCTCCTGGGACTGCCTCCTCAGCAGCTCCTCCAACAGTTGGGCCATGCGGGGTGGCCGATGCTGGGGGACAGCCGGGGGTCTGGCCAGGGTTCTTGGCAGCGGGTGACAGAGGGTTCTCAGCAGGGAACTCTCTGGAGGACTCTTCAGGGGATCCTTCCAGGGACTCTTCACAGGACTGTCCTTTAAAGTCTTCTCTGAACTCTCCATGGAGGGACAGCTTTGCTGGTTTTGCTGCCTCGGCTCGGTGGTGGCCGTTGGAGGGCCCCGTAGGCAGGCTCCTTGAGCAGGCTGACCTCAGAACTCGTTGCCGATAATACGGCTATTACAGACGTTATGAAGGCCGAGGCTTCGCGGGGATGGGAGGACTCGGCCTTCACCGCCTTCAGCACTGTGCTTTCGGTGAGGATTTTCTCCCCTATTCCTTCTCCTTCTCTTCCTCCTCCTCCTTCTCTTCCTCCTTCTCTTCCTCTTTCTCCTCCTTCTTTTCCTCCATCTCTTCCTCCTTCTCCTCCTCTTCCTCCTCTATCGGACTGAGGGTTGGCTGCCATCTCTTGGCTCTGCGTCCATGTTGTCTTTTGGGCATTGCTTTGCCCTTGGGTTGGCTGGTCATGGGTTGGTTTGTGTCGGAGGAGACCCTTGGGACCACCAACCGCCGCCTGGAAGGACACAAAGGAAGAGGTCTACCTGAGGACACAATGGGTTTGGGGCTGCTTTCTGCCCCTCCCCATGAGCCACGTGCCTCCTCATGTAGCCAGCAGCAGGTTGGCTGAGGAAACCCCCTGTGCCGGGACCCTCATCTGACACACAGCTGTCCCATTGTCCCTAGACCACGCTGGGGCTCTCCTGAAGAGCTGGAGAAGATCCAGCCCTGTGAAATGGGGGTGTTCCCGGCAGCCACATCCCACCCCTCCAGGTGCTGCCTTCACCACTCTTGAGTGGTGATGACCAAGGAGCGTTCAGGGCTGGGGAACGGGCTCTTGCTGGGTCAGAAAATCATGGAATGGTTTGGGTTGGAAGGGACATTTAGAGGTTCATCTAGTCCAACGCCCCCCGCTGTCATCGGCAGGGCCACCTTCCAGTAGACCAGGTTGGTTCCAGCCCCATCCAACCTGACCTTGAACACCTCCAGTCAGGCTGATGGAATGGTTTGGGTGGGAAGGGACCTTTGAAGGTCCATCTAGTCCAACACCCCTGCCATGAGCAGAGAGGTCTTCAACCAGATCAGGTTGCTCAAAGCCCCATCCAACCTGGCCTGGAATGTCTCCAGGGATGGAGCGTCTCCCACCTCTCCGGGTAAAATGGCCCCGTGCAGCCGCCCACCCTGAGCCTTCAGCCTCACCTGGCCAGAGACCTTGTCCTCTTCTTCTTCTGCAGCTCCGAGATTTCCCCGAACTGCGGTGTTTTGCTTTGAGTCGGGCTCGGAGCAGCAGGAAAGGGAAAACCGGGAAACCCCACTGGAACCAGAAAGAAGACACCTCCTCAGAAGAGCGTCGCTGTGACGCTGCCAGACCACCCAGGGACACGCAGGGGGTGCTCAGGCCCCTTCCCAAAATGTCTGAGGGTTGGACATTCTGCTCCTCTAGCAGCCCCATCGTGTCCTCCCCAACACCATCACCATTTCCAATGTGGTTTTCCGACTTCATCATCATCATGATGGTCAGGAAGGAGGAGCCGGGTGGTGCCAGGGAGGGGACAGGTGTCATTTCTGAGGGGAAGAGGGGGAGGAGAAGGCCTTGGCCCACCATCCTCCCACTGTACCCTTGGGCACATCCCACCCCGGGGCTCTCTTTTGGTGACACCAACAAATCGTTAGGACAAAAGGCCCTCAGGAGTTGGCCTGAAGCTTTGGGACAAGTCGGAGCCTTTTGGCGCTCAGCATCGGCCATTTCCCCACAACATGGCAGAAGTTGGCTGCCCGTCCCATGGAGAAGAGCTGGGAGCTGCTTTACCTTTCCCACCTTGCTGGAGAGGTGGCAAACTGTCTTTTCTCGTCTGCACATCCTCACCAGGGACTTGTCTCGAGGTCTTGAGGAGAGCCCTGGGTGGGTGTTTGGGCACACACTCCATCACAAACCTGGAAAGAAGGAGAAGACACCCATATGACCCATGGCACCACCAGCACTTGCCACTTGCTGCGGCCACTTGCCCGCAGGCAGAGTTTGGCATTGCCATGAAGGCCATTGACTTCCCAAGTCTACCACATCCCATCCCCAAGGACGGGCCTGGGAAATGGAGTCGCCCAGCAAAGAAGTCCAGGCCACCACGGGAAGAAATGTCATCCAAATTCCTCTGTCTTTCCCCTCAGAGCTGCCTTATGGGAGTGACTGCGGCCTGGGGACATCATCAAGAGTCGCCGCCTGGTGTCCCCAGGACACCCGCAGCGGCACAAGGAAGAGATGCTACCTTGGGCGTTGGCATCAAAGAGCGGCTACAGCCGCCAACGTACTCACTTGGGAAAGAGGATGACACGGCTGGAGAAGCTCAGTGAGGCCACGGGTACCACTGGGGACACAATCATGTCCTGCAATGGAGGAACACAAAGATTCAGGACATCCTCAAGGTGGTTGAAGCACTGCACACTGGAGGATGCCAAAGACAGCAGGACATCCTCAATGTGGTTGAGGGTCTCAGTGTTAGAGGAGGCCAAAGATGGCAGGACATCCCTCAACGTGGTTAAAGCACCCCACATTGGAAGAGGCCAAAAATGGTGGGACATCCCCCACATGGCTGAGGCACTCAAGTGTCGGAGGAGCTTGAGGCAGCAAGTGTTGGCAGGACCGTAACTCTCACCTGGACCGAGTGGCTGAACGTGTCCTGAGGGACCCCACACAAGCAGTGCCAGAACACTGCCGTGGGACCGCACGCACCACAGAGAAACCAAAATGCTTACCTTGAAGACAACCTTCTCCAAGTTCTCCTTCCCAGACAGCCTCTCCAGGAAGCTGCGGTAGAATTTCACGCGCACTTTCGTGCCTTCGATGAGGAGCACCCCCACCTCCCTCAGGATGAGGGCCACATTCTCCCCCTTCCCCAGGCAGTGCGAGAGGAGGGTCGTGGTGCCTTGGATGCAGTCCACCACTTTCTGCCGGGACACGGCGGCTGCCACGGCCACCCTGGAGTACTTGAGGGGCTCCAGCTCCTTGTTGCCTGGAAGAACCACAGGAGAAGGATGGAGACGCTCACCCGGTGGCCCGTGTCCTACAGCTTGTGTGTCACAATCATTGCATTGCCCCAAAAAAACTCAAAACCACTCAATTATTGGACTTTGGAGTTGCTTCAGGAAGATGACCATGCAGTCAGCCATCTTACCGGGCAGGTAGTCCTTGTTGTCCATCAGGTTGTGGACAACAGCAAGGTTCCTGGCCAGGTGGAACACCGGCTTCTGGATAGTCAGGGTTTCATCTCCGACCTGGACGCGTTCGAGGACAGTACCGAAGGAGCCAAGGGTGGGAATTCGGACGCCCTGCAAGTGGACGAGAAGGGTGGGAGGGTGAGGACTGGCTAGAGGGAAGATCTGGAGGTGACCTCCCCCATCCAGGGATGGTGCTTCAGGCTGGATCCTGCCCTCTCCCACTGTTTGGAGGCACGAGCTGGGCGGTGGAGAGAACTTTGGGGAGGAGATGTTGAGTCCTTCCCCTCCTCAGGAGAAAAAAACAGCACTGGAGTTTGGGCAGAACCAGGATGAGGCCATCCCGGGGGGGTCTCCAGCGACCTGGATCAGCCCTACCAGAAGTGACACCAACATTGCACAGGCCCCGTTTGGCCGTCAGTGGGGACTTTTGGGGTGAGATTCCTGTTTTCTGAGGAGTTGAAGGGTGAGAGCAGGCCACGCCCCAGGGGGATCCCACCACCCCTCATGGTGCATGAGGAGGACGCGGGTGTTGCACCACCTTGTGGAGCAGGAGTTGGTCTTGAATGTAGCCAGCCACTGCATCCCAGACGGCCGTTCGCTCTGAAAAAACAAAGAAGAACCAGGTCAGGCCCCATCTCCACCAGCTCTCAGGTCCACCCCAAACATCTCCCCCTTGAGCCGCGACGCGGTGGCAGACGCCAAGTGTCAGGGCTGGCTCCGAAATGGTGACAAGCCCTTGAGTCTTGGCTGCCGGAGAGGTGGCTGCAGTTGGCCGTACCTTCAGCGGTGACGCTGGACATAGCAAAGGTGTGCTCCATCCCATCCCAGAAGTCCATCTTGGTCCGCCTCACGCTGGCGGGTCGGTTCTTGGTGGCGACAGCCATGTTAGAGGTCATCTTATGGACGTTCCTCCAAAGTGTGGGACCCACCACCCGGTGGGCCCTTTTATACCCCCTGAGTGGGTGTGCCACGCACCTCTTGTGACATCAGGGTGACATGTTCATCGCTGATTGACTGACCGTGGTGACACGGCAACCGCCAACCTCTGGTGGGGTGGCCATTAGCAGGGAGAGCTTCAAGCAGCTCAGGATGCTCCAAGCCCCGTCCAACCTGACCTCGGACCTTCCAGTCATGGACACACAGATTGGTTTGGCTTGGAGGAGACATTTGAAGGTCCATCTCGTCCAACCTCCCCTGTCTTCGGCAGGGGCATATTCCAGTAGAGCAGGTTACTCAACGCCCCATCCAACCGGACCTTGGATACATCCACTCAGACCCACAGAATGGTTTGCATTGGTTGAGTTGGATTTTTGGGTGGTTTGGGTTCCAACAGACCAGGTTGGTCCCAGCCCTGTCCAATCTGACCTTGAACCCCTCCAATCAGACTCATAGAAGGTTTGGGTTGGTTGAGTTGGATTTTTGGGCTGGAAGGTTTGGGAACCAGTAGAGAAGGTTGGTCCCAGTCTCATCCAGCCTTACGTTGGACACTTCCAGTCATAGACCCACAGAACGGTTTGTGTTGAAGGGGACCTTTGAAGGTCCATCCAGTCCAACCTCCCCATCATCGGCTGGGACACCTTCCAGTAGACCAGGTTGGTCCCAGCCCCATCCAACCTGACCTTGAACACCTCCAACCGGACCCAAAGAACAGTTTGGATTGGATTTCTGGGTGGTTTGGGATCCAGTAGACGGGGTTGGTTGCAGCCCCATCCAACCTGACCTCAGACACTTCCAGTCATGGACCCAAAGACTGGTTTGGGTGGGAGGGGACCTTGGAAGGTCCATCCTGTCAAACCCCCCAATCACTGCAGTGGCCGAGAATAAAAGTAGTGCCACGAGTGGGGTGGGTGCTGCTGCGTTATTGTATCTCATCCTATTGTATTATTTTATCTCTTTCGTTTATTTTGTTTTTTCCTCTTGAGCTGTTGAGCAGAGATGGTTCTCATGCTCTCTTCCCATCTCGGGGGGGTCGTTGGGCTGCGGCGTGGGGCTGCAGAGCCCGGGAGGAGAGGACAACCCCGAAGAAAAGGTCCCCTTGCCGCCCTCCACCAGCAGCGGTGGGATGGGTGCAGGGACCCTCCTGCCATCGGCTTATCCCATCCCCTGCGGGAGCCTTTTTCTGCAGCAAACCGACCCAAACCGACAACGGCACGTTGGTGCTTCTTGCTAAATGGGGACGGGGGAGAAAACCAAATCTATCAGTTTGCTCTGTAAGGATGGAAGCAGCGCATCCCCAAACAGGGCCAAAATCAGGCGGCTTTTACAGGATGGGGTTTTGCAAAGCTGCTGGTGCCAGTGCCCCATGGTGACGGTCAGAGGGGGAAGAAACTGGTTGAGCCCTTAAAAAGAGGAAAAGAAAAAGGCTCGGAGGAAGGGAAAGGTGCAGTGCCGGGGTTTCCTTGCTGCTGTTCCTCCGGGATGCCCGTGCGCGTCCCCTCCACGCTGCCCTCCGGGCAGGACCGTGCTCGCTGCTCCGGCTCTGCCTCCCTGGAGGGGAAAGGTCCCGGCGCAGGAGAGTCCCCATCTCTCCCCCCTTCCCAAAAGAAACTTTAATTACCGGAGAGGTACATTATTACGCCGGTGACCCACAGTGGCTGTGGGGCTGGGGGGCTGTGGTACCAGCCCTATTGCTGCCCTACCCTTAAAATGGAATTATACACTTCTAATATAGGACAATTTGGTTTTCTTTTTTCCATTTTGTTTTCCTCCCTGTAAAAGGAGGGAGCGGGGCTGAGCTTCACTCCCTCCTGGCAGGGACCGGGAGAAATGAGAAAATCAGGATCTAATTTCTCATTTTTCAAAAAGTCTCCATCTGACTTTCAGAAGCTTGAGACACTGGCGTTTTTACAATTTCAGTATGTTATACAGCAGAAGGCCAACACTTTTGTTAGATTCATGAAAAAGTTAAGAGCCCCTGGGAGATAGCCTCCCAGCCTGCAGTTCCTAGACACATCCAGGCTTACTACAACTGTAATTGAGAGCTGGAAATCTTTTTGCTGGTTTGTCCACTGCACTTTGGCTTGTGCTCAGTAGCACTCCAGTGTCATATGCAAATCTATAGCCTGGGATGAGCCAGTGACTTGGAATCCACCATGACGCAAGCTACAGCAAAGACACACAGATATGCACAGTGAACATTGTACCTCTGAGTGGCTGCCAAACCTAGTATGCTAAGGGAATTAAGGCAGAATCTTACTATTGACAACTAAGCATTGCTTCAATCTTGCAAATGATGCTTTTTTTTCTTTTTAACCTTCTTGCTTTAACTGACATATCTTGATATCTGTAGAAACCCGATTTCTTTCCCAGAAAGAAAGAAAATAGGACTCTGGACAATTAGAACATCTTCCTACTAATAGTAGAGGATGAACAGGACAACCTGCTTACACTATATCCTTCAAGCCACTTCCCACTGCTTAGGTTCATCTTGTATACTAATTGAGACCAGGCTCGCTCTTAATTTATTTTTTAAAAAGCCATCTCCTTATACAAAACATGTATTAAGCAAGAGTCTGCAATTTACCTTGGGCTGGTCACATCATGGGTATTATGGAACAACTTCTGTATCTTGTTGCTAGAAACAACTCCCGCTTTCACCAGGTAGGAATAGGCTTCCACGTGAAAAGCCCAGAAGTGCTTCCCTTTGGCAATCCCAGTGTCGCCAATGATGTAATCCAGGGTTGTGTAGCATCCGACCTGCATGCGCTCAGACCCCAGCAGTAGAGGAAATCCAGCCCTACTTTCCACAGAGGTTCTTCCTGGGTTCAGCAGGAGATGTTCACTGTTGTACCCGCATTTGTCATCAAAAAGAAAACTGAGAACTGAAAAACAGCATCCCAAAAAATTTTCTCTTAGTTAAGTATTTCTGTGCTTATAAACTATATTTTAAGTCATGCTGGCACTAGAATTCCTCGCTTTTAAAGGCTACCAGGAACATTACGCAAGCTAACACAGTCTCAGTATGCTACCTACTTAACCTGTTTGTTAACAGTGCTTTTAAACATTTATACAACCGGTAACAGTGTAGTAGAAGTCTGGGAGCTACTGGAAACCACCTACAGCTCTTAACACCACCAGCAGCTCGTGGACATAAGAAAACCCAATACCTGGGGCTGGAGGCGTACGCAAGATAACTTCTCGGCTCCAAGGGCTAGAGATGGATCGTTTATATCCTCGAACTCTGAAGGCATAGCTGCTGTCGTCATCGAGATCAGATATTACTTTGCTCTTGCTGCAAACTTCGATCTCCTGCCACGTTGTACTCTCCTCTTCTCTATTAAGCTTATGATACTCAAGAGCATAGATATCAGCTGAGTCTGTCTTCCCAGGGCATTCCCAACTGATCAGAGCTTTGTTGTACATTTTGCTCTGCTCTTCATTGATTTCTGGTATTTCTAGACCTGGAATGACAGAGATTCAGGAGAAAAAAAACCTCAAATGTAGATACATGTTGTTTTAGAATTAAACACAGAAGCCCTTTGTTGAGTGGCTACAGCACTGGGGGGACAGTGGGGGGGGGAAATCTGACTCAGTCAAAGAGTGCAGATGAGGACGGGTCTGTTCATGCACTTAAATCCTTTCTGGTTTTACTTTGAAAGTTGTATTATTTATTTTTGCTGGCAACTAAAAAACCATATAAAAACCTATTCTTTTCTGTCATGCAATCACGACAAAAAGCTGCTAGGAAGACCTAGTATTACTTAACTACAATATTTTGGAAGCCAATGTAAACTGGTTCTGAATGCCATGGCATCTTAGCTTCTTTATCAAAGCTGAAGCTAGCATTGCTGCCAGGTAATGCCTTGAGAATCACAGAGGCAGAAGGGACAATGCAAGTCACAAGATTGAGTTCTGCAACTGCAGCCCTGCACAAGTTTTGCCTCTTTCCAGAGAAGCCCTTAAAGCTATAACTCAAGAAAGACATGATGCTCTCATAATTTACCATTGGAATGGAAGGACAAGTCACCAAGGATCTCTTCTTGCTTGGCTATGTCCATCACAAAGTCCTCGAAAGTAGTTTCAGCTGCTGGCTTGAAGCTCTTCAGAGATTCAGTAGCTTTTTGGATTCTGAAAGCACAGAAGCAGAGGGATGGCAGAAGAGGGAAAAAGGAATTCACATGGGTGCATTCCTTAAAGCAAAACCGCTAGGTTTTGCTTTAAAAAAAGTTCTCTTTTCAGGTACTTACTCACGTGTCCCAGAAACTTGTCTCTCTAGACAGAATTAAAATGCAAAATTTAAAGGCCTTTTGTACATCAGTGTAAAGATAACTAACAGGGAATCTTTTGGTTGGCAGAGCATTTTAACAATTTGGGGCATTACATTCAAAGAACAAAATAGGTGTGAAGCGCTAATGGAGCACAACTATTCAGATCAAAGAGTTTAAAGCCAGAAGAGACCTGTTAGATTAACTTGCAAATACCCGATGCAATCTCTGAGCAAAGGACTGTATCAGTGAGCTGAATGGGTTACCCTTCCACTGCAGTCCTACTGAAGAAGGCTAGGCGTTGGCGCAGGACAGAGCCCCTCCTCTGGGCTGTTTTTTAACGCACACTGTAATATAGGAATTTCTACTGAATGGTACCGGGACCGCCTCTGAGGCTCTGCAACACAAAGTACTTGCATTCAGTACTTTCCTAGCAGGTGTCCAAAGAATATGACTGACCAGACATCCCTGGAACAGTACCTGTACCTCAAACGGAAGATAATTAATAAGATACCTGACATGAAGTTGTTTTGCTGTTTGAACAAAACAAGATGGATCGGTTTCTTTAAGCAGTTCTTGAGCAAGTCCTACAAGGCCATTATTTTCCAGGAGCCCTTGAGATTCTTCTGCTTGTGTTTGCAATTTTTCCAGCCTTAAATTCTTAGAAGCTTCAATTGCCCTAAGAGCTGCGGATTTCTTCTCTTCCAGGACATGAGATAATTTCTCAAAACTCTGAGATGCTTCTTCTTTAGCTCTTTCACTGTTGCACTAGGAGGGAACAAAAGACATTTTAGACGGATCCCACAGCACTGTGGCTGTGTACAGAAACGTACTTAGGGTTGTTCAAGAGATCAGAGCAAACTAGTCATCTGTTTGACTGACAAGACTAATGAGCTTTGTTATGCTCTTCAACACTGAAAATGCAATCAGCACTGCACCCAAGCTAGTAAGCGTCTCCTACGTTAACACAGAGAGGAAAGAGCAGGAAATTATTCCTCCGATTATGTATTGAGTTACGCACAGCGTTTGTCTAAATAGTTCATGGAAAAGCACTGTAAAAGCAAGTCAGCGTCTGAAGTCTTCATGCCCAAGACCTAGGTGCTCTTCCACCTTCCCCAGTCACCCTGAACTGGGAGTCCAGCCCAGTTTCTCCCCTATGCCCTGTAGTGCCACCTCTGATGAGTGCCCTGGATAAAAGGAACTATGAAGCACAAAGGCCATCTGCAGCAAGATACAGGCAGGGCCAGGAGCTCCTGCCAATTTTTGCCATTGCGTTTTTCAGCTCCTATGTGAGCTCCCAGCTCTGACTCTTCTGCAGGGAGATTTTGCCCTTAATTCTGACTTCACTGCAACATCCTCAAGGTAAACAGACAGCATAAATTGTGCAGCACCACTCATATGCAAGAGCTGTAAGTCTAACCCACCTCTCTTTGGGTAAGGTATCAAATAAGCTTTATGTCAATTAAATTCACAGCAGCACCCAAAACTTAACTTCCCTCTGTAGGTTGCCCAAATTTCCCACACTGTCAGGATTAGGTCTTACCGTCTGTGACTCAGAACCAACACAAACTGTTCAGAAATGGTTTTGCTGGCTAACAAAAAAAAAACCCAAAGGATCTGGAACACTTCACTGTTCCATTTGGAGTCCCTGCTGTGTCCTTGCAAGGTCCATCCCCAGACAACCCACAAGCCACTCTCACCTCTGTTTCTTTCAGCAGCAGATCCAGCTGCGTGATGCGAGCTTTCACCTGGCTCTCCTTACTGATGAGGTACTCGATATCTTTTGAAAGCTTCTCCTGTTAAAATAAAACAGCAAACTGGCAGGCAGAACAAGGGCATCCCACCCAAACTGACAACAAGCACAGGTGGGCCACCCAGCCAGCACTCAGTTTCTGTAGTTACGAGGACAAGAGCCTGCCATCAGTTATGAGCAGCAACCCTGTGGAGAACTGCTCAGTGACCCGCCATGACTGGCCCGGGACATCAGGCCACTGCCATGTGCAGGACTGGTGGCACAGCCTCTGAGGAGAAGAGGTGACAGCCTCAGCTGGCTCATCCTTCCCCAGCCACAGCAGTCACCTTCTCTCTTAGGCTAGGAACACGAGTCTTCAAGGCATTACCAGAACTAATAGAAAAGCCTCATAGGTTATTAACTCATCTGTAGTAAGGTTTGCTAGAAAAATGAGTGGTTGGAAACTCGAACTTAGGAGTGTCTCTGCACTTCCTTAGTTGCAAGAGTTAACAGCTGTACAGGAAAAGCCTTGCAAACAGGCGAGGAGGCCAAAGAGCAGAAGGCAGGCTGGGATGGGCTTTTTTTTTTTTTTTCTCTCCTGTGAGCAAGAGAGGAAGCAAAGGAAGAAGAGGAGGCAGCAGCAATCATTCTTTAATAACAAAGCAGTGTTTGCAAGGCTGCCCTGTTGTATGGTGCTTAGGGAATCAACAGCTCTGCAACTTCAAAAACATACAGCGTCCCAGCAGATAACTGCCGATGCAGATTCTTCAGGAGTGCTTCTGAAGTATAAGCTAACCCAAGCCACAAGGACACTTGCCTTAAAAAAGCCAGATTGTAAACCATTAACTTCTTAAACCTTCTGCATTGGTCAGTACTGATGCACAGTTGGCTAACATAAGGTGGAAGCGCTTTTAAGGGGTTCTGTTTGAAGCCTCATAGAAAATATAGTTTAGTTTCTTAGCCGCACACTATGTCACACTAATATATACATTAACAGATGTTGCACAGCAGCATGCCTCATGACTCGTTCAGTGTCCTCCAAACACACGTCCTGGCATCCTGCCAGGGGAAGTTTGCCCTTAAACCCGAGGCTCAGTGCTCTTCCCCCTTCTTAAGGCCAGGTCCAACAATATTTACTTTTACCTTAAAGGTTTTGTAGGCAGTGCTTATGGTTGTTACTCTGTGGTTTGCATGACATCCACCCAGTTTACATAGACGACAAACAGGCCTTCTGCAGGTTTCACAGTACATGTTTACCCTCTCCGTTTCATGTTCTGGACACATCAAAATCTGGAAGAAAAAAAAAGAGAGCAGAGAGAATGCAGGTGTCCTTCCAAAAACTGAGGTGCTCAACAAACCACCAAAACACTCAATTATCCCACAGCAGCGTCTGACTTATCAGTGGGTATTTTTTATATTCTGTTTATCTTCCACCTTTTACATTTGTCCATGCCAGTGAAAGCCAGCAGATGAAAACAAACAGTTTCACCAGGTTTACAGTGAGTGAACCTGTAGCAATGTCTGTGTACACATCACATAGCCTCCATACTGCAATCAACCATTTTGCTAATCCCTGAAGTTGTCTGCACACCTCAAGCTCCCCGCACTCCAGTTCGGAGATGTAAATGCAATACATAACATGTCCACCCTGTCAAATTTAACCCTGTTCACACCGGCATCTCTTGAAACAGCTATGAACTGTTTCTTAAAGCAAGAGTTGACATAATACTGTAATGACTGAGGTCTAAGCTAGACTCTGACCAGCCACATAGCCATTGCTCTTGGAGCAACAAATGAAACGCAGCCACCACCACCAGTCACAGCCATCTTAAAGACAAAAGGCCCCAGTGTTTCAATTTTTCTGTCTGACTCCAATTACAAGTTGCTCATGCTGAGCGCTAATTCCAGCAACAGCTTAAACAGCACTGTAAAAAACCTGGTGTTCACTAAAACTCATCTTTCAAAAACTGAGCGTGTTGAAATAACTGCTCAAAGAGGGAAAAAGTGCTGCTCAACTCCAAGATCATGCAACAGATAAAGCCATCTAAAAGGCACATAAAGTAGCATAAACACGGACACTCAAAGCTAAGGTTGCAGACCATCTCCAAAACCAACTCTCAAGCTCCAAATGTTATCTTAGGCTATGGTGAAAAGCCCAAAGACAAAGGAAATGTTCAGGAAAATTAGCTGTGCAGGCAGACATCTCCAAAAACTGCAGTCATGCTGTTAGTCTGTGGAAGCAGTTTTTCCACAGCAGTGCACAGTCACACCTAACAGAAACTGCACACTTTTATTCATCTCCTCGTGTAAGTAAGAATTACAGCCTGCAAGCTAGAGACCGAAGAGGTCAGCAGATTACCTTGTCTAGTTCTCTCAGAATTCAAGAACAATCAGCCCAGTATCTGCTTCTCCCATCCCCACCACACACGTTACAAAGTGCTCTCCAGTCTGGTTGTGAATGAAAGCGGGTTTATGAAAGGTGGGTTAACCTTGACCAGCAGCCAGACAACAACCAAGCTGCTCACTCGCTCCCCGTCCTCAAGATGATACGAGGGGAAAGATGATCATGGGTCAAAACAAAGACAGGGAAATCACTTACAAATTATCAGTCCATTGCCAAGTCAAGTAGACTTGGATAGTCAGAAACTATGACTAAATATTTTAGACCATTCCCCCACCCCACTTTTTTTTTTTTCCCCTAGGCTCAAATTACTCCTTCATTTGCATTTGCATTTCTTCTTCTCACTCCCGCCTGGAGAGGCACACGAGGGATGGGAAATGGAGGATTACAGTCAGTGCATAACACTCCATCTCTGCTACTCCTTCCTCATTATAAGTTTCCTCTCTTCATCACAGGTCCTCTCCACAGGAGACCAAGGTGTTTATGGCCAAGGGGATCTGTTCTCATTTCTTTCTGTCTTACTTTTGTCCTCTACACTCACAGAATGGGTGAGGTTGGAAGGCACCTCTGGAGACCGTGTAGTCCAAGCCCCAGCTGAGGCAGGGTCAGCTACAGCAGGTTGCTCAGGACCTTCTCTCGGTGGGTTTTGAATAACTCCATTATTAGAGACTCCACCACCTCTCTGAGACACCTGTTCCAGTGTTTGTTCACCCTCAAAATTCAAAGCTCACTGGGAACTCCTGAGGGTTTGGAAGATCTCCATTGGTGGAGAGTTAACAACCTCTTTGGGCGGTTGCAGTGTTCCAGTGGTTCCAGAGTTTGACAACCTTCCGAGTCTACTCACTGGGAACTCCTGAGGTACAGTTGGCTCCCTTGCCTTCATTCCCTCCCATCAGGCATTGAGACACCTTAATAAGGTCTCCCTGAGCCATTTTTTCTCCAGACTGAACAGCCCCAGATCTCTCAGCCTGAAGAGGACTTCAGGTGTGTAGGGGCCATCGTGTCCACAGGCAGGTCCATGAAACTCTCCACGACAGCAGAGACAGGAGATGTGATGGGACACCGTACCACAGACCTATGGCACATCCTCCGCTTGAACGGCAGGTAACCGTGGCTGAAGAAGACACCAGAGGGGAAGGAAACACTGGAAAGTCTTGGGGAGAGTGAAAGAGGGAACGGGGAAGGAGGGCTAAGACAACAGTGACAGGAAAGGAGAAGAGACAAATTGTCCCTTCCCAGGGGCGGGCTCACAGGGGGCGGGCTCACAGGACACAGCCAAGGGGGGTGAAGATGTCTATAAGAGCGTCCCACCCTGTGCCTGAGCTCTGCTTCCAGCAACAATGGCCCAAGGAGCTGCTCAGACATGCAAGTTTATGCACGTACCTTCAGACAGCGCTGAGTAAGAAAGCAAGGCCTGGAGTTACTAGGAACCAATTAAGGAAGCTAATTATGGCCTTCAAGCATGAACTGAAGTCCTCCAACTTCTCCAATAACCAAAGCACCCACTGAACCTTGCTCCCAGACAGAACCGCTGTCCTGAGGATAACAGTTATTGCCCACCATGTCAGGGATGAGGTGGACTCTCCTTCCCAGGCCCAAGGGGGTTAAACCCACACCTTAGACTGAAATAACGACTTTTCAGAGCAGCACTGTCACAGTTGGAAGCCCATCATCACCTGAAGGGCTCTGAGCTTTGCACCAGGCCAGTGCCCCTGGACGCCACGGCCGCGGCACGAGGAAGCAGTGACTCGGGGCACTTACAGTCACCGTGAGGTTCTCCCAGGTGATGCCAGACACATTGATCTTGTTGCTCTCCCAGAACTGCAGGGTTTCGTTGCTGGGATGGGTCGGTGCCTCACACTTACAGCTGGGAGGAGAGGAGCCAAGACAGAGGTGAGGGGAAGGCGATGGAGGTGCAGCCCTGAGCTCCTGCCAAGGGGCAGCGGCACTTTAGGAGGAAGAAACCCACTAGGAGATGGTGAGGAAGTCCAGCTTGCTGTGCGTGTGCACAGGGTAGGCCTCTCGCAGGTGACTCAGCTTCTCCAGAGCCTCATAGATGAAGATGATGCAGATGAGGGAGGCGAAGGCTTCTTCGGTGAAGCGGGTGATGTAGCACACCAAAGAGCTAGCGTCAGTGGCCACCAGCACCGTGCAGAAGAAGGCGGTCCACAGCCCAATGCACGCCGTAGAGAGAGGTAGAAGAGTGCGTACTCCCTGGGAAAGCAAAAGAAAATGCAGGGTGGAAAGGGCAGCAAGAGGCTCCGAGCCGTGCCTTCCTTTGGGGAAAGTCGGCAGCAATTCAGGAGCGTGTCAAGGCTGCGGATGGTAAATGCAGTTTCCACGTCCTACGACAGACAGCCTCAGGGCTGCGGCGCAGGGTGTGGGCCCGCAGGAGGAGAGGCCAATTATTTATCATTCTTTAACAATTACCTTGTGTTAATGCCTCGGAGGCTAATTGAGGTCAGGTCCCTGTTGTGGAAGGTGGTGTTCTCCCACATCACCCCGATGCCCTAACAGCCAAACCGGCTGGGTTTGCACCCAGTTACCTGCTGCCAGCAAGTTGGGGCTTCATAATAAATTTAATTGCAATAAGAGAGGTTAATCTCCCATCACAGTTGCCACAACAAAAAGACTGTCATGGAAAATATCCATTTTGCCTGAAAAGCTCCTGCTTTTTCAAAAATCATCAAAACATTTGACCAGAGAACTGTTTGGATATGTGGGTAAAATATATTTCCACTTCCAGCAAAAAACATGCAAAAAAGTGCCCGAGTTTGTACTGAGAGGAAAGCAAATCTTCCCTCATTCCCAAACCAGAGTCATTTGTCTCATCTTCCCTGTGCAGCCCAGCTCGGGCATCCATATCCTTGTGGTTTCTCCTCCTCCTGCTCTTTCACTTTAACTCTAAAAACCCTCAACCACCCATCCATCCTTCAGAGACCGAGGGCTCCTGCACCGTCACATACTAAAGCAGCAGCGCGTGATGTCTGTGACACAGAAGACAACTTAAATCTACCAACTACCACTAAGAAAAACATCTTTTCTCCATCCCTGCCTTCTTCTGAAGGCGCTCGCAGCACCTGGCCGCAGCAGCCAGCCTTACTTGCAGAATTTGTAGAGGATCTTCTCGAACACGAGGACGGGGCTGGTGCTGCCGAGGATGGCGAGAGGTTGGCCAGCAAAGAGGAAATACACCACGCCGGTCATGGATGCGCCCAGCAGCGACTCCATGGCCCTCTGTCCAGGGAAGAGAGGCAGCAGCGAGTAATTAAATCATTAGAGGGAAAACCACAAGTGCAAATTCACTGCAGCAAGGACTTTTGCATGAGTGTTGTCCTCCCTCGTGCCACCCAACAGAGAGAGGTGCTCACTATGTGGCCGTTGGTCGCCTCCCCCAGCAGTCCCCCAAAGGTGATTGATGACGGGGGACATGCAGGCACAGTAGAGGAAGAGGAAGGACGCCAGACACTGCAGGCTCAGACCATCCCGAAAGTCACTCCAGAACCAGGGGGCTTTTCGCTTCACATCCCAGATCAAACCTCCAAAGAGCCTGGAGGAAGGAAAAAAAATTAAACCATTTTCGTGGAAGACCACGTTGTTTTCTTGGCTGAGGAAGGACAATCGCAAGCACAGAGTAACTTCCATTGCTAAAAAGAAGTCTCCTTCTCCCATTTTAGCCCCAGGAGAAACTGAGGCATACAAAAAAAACACAGAATCACAGAATAGTCAGGGTTGGAAGGGACCTCTGGAGATCATCTAGTCCAACCCCCCTGCCAGAGCAGGGTCACCTACAACAGGTTGCACAGGACAGCGTCCAGGCGGGTTTTGAACATCTCCAGAGTGGGAGACTCCACAACCTCTCTGGGCAGCCTGTTCCAGTGCTCCACTACCCTCAAAGTGAAGAAGTTCCTCCTCATGTTAAGATGGAACTTCCTATGTTCAAGCTTGTGCCCATTACCCCTCGTCCTATCAATGGGCACCACTGAAAAAAGACTCCTCCCATCCCTCTGGCATCCTCCCTTTAAGTATTTGAAAGCATTAATAAGATCCCCCCTCAGTCTTCTTTTCTCTACACTAAAGAGACCCAAGTTCCTCAGCCTTTCCTCATATGAAAGATGTTCTAATCCCCTAATCATCTTCGTAGCCCTTTGCTGGACCCTCTCCAGCAGATCCCTGTCTTTCTTGAACTGGGGAGCCCAGAACTGGACGCAGTACTCCAGATGCGGCCTCACCAGGGCAGAGTAGAGGGGGAGGATGACCTCCCTCCACCTGCTGGCCACACTCTTTTTGATGCACCCCAGGATGCCATTGGCCCTCTTGGCCGCCAGGGCACATTGCTGGCTCATGGTCATCCTGTTGTCCACCAGGACTCCCAGGTCCCTTTCCACAGAGCTGCTCTCCAGGAGAGAGTCAGCCCCCAACCTGTACTGATGCGTGGGGTTATTCCTCCCCAGATGCAGTACCCTACATTCACCCTTGTTGAATTTCATTAGGTTCCTCCCTGCCCAACTCTCCAGCCTGTCCAGGTCACGCTGTAAAGCAGCACAGCCTTCTGGCCTGTCAGCCACTCCTCCCAGTTTAGTGTCATCAGCAAACTTGCCGATGGTACACTCTATCCCTTCATCCAGATCATCGATGAATATATTGAACAGGACTGGACCCAGTACTGACCCCTGAGGGACACCACTTGTTACTGACCTCCAACTAGACTGCACCACTAACCACAACCCTCTGAGCTCTATCTGTCAGCTTCTCAATCCACCCCACTGTCCATCCTCCAACAGAAAGAAAAAGAGACCAAACCTGAGAGCCCGTCCCCTCTTATTGCAACAGTCCCTCACTTTGAGAAGCAGCAGAGCTCTACCTGGAGGTACTTACACATCTGCTTCCACCCCAAAGCAAGAAAACCTGTGTGCAACCACGCTGCGGCTGAGCCCAGCTGCCCAAATCTCCCACCCACCCAGCCCAAGGGACCAAGCTGGTAACCTGGAGCCCCTTCACTGACCCACTTCACCCCAAAACTCTGCTAGAAGGGAGGTGCGCACTCAGATTTTAGGGGCAAACAGAAAAACACCCCACCAAACTATTTCAGTTCACACCTTCCTGTCCGCTCCAGTTACTAAAAGGGGAGACAGTTGAGTGTTTCAAACCAAAACCAAACCTCCTGCTTCATTCTTGTGGTTCCTTTCGAAAAATTAAAATAGGGATTTCCAAACTGGGGGTGGGCTGGGGTGGGGAGACCCAACCCCACACTTTTGAGCACAGCCAGTTTCATTCTCCAAACATGATACCTGCAGGACTCACTAGATGGCACTTGGCCACAGGACATGGCCACCACCTACCTCCAAAGGCCCTCAGAACCTACAAGGGTGAAGCTTCGTCTTCAGCCCAACCAGGCTCAGGCTTCTCTTGCTGCAAGCCCGCTTTCCACACAAAACTGCATTTTTCCCCTCAAAAAAAAAAAGCCAAGGGCTGACAGCTAATGCCCTCCTTGGCTGAAATACCACTGCCAGCGCTGCACAAAGAGCATCTGTGCCTTAAAAGCTGAAGGAGAACTACAGGAGTTCTCTTCTCCCCTTGCCCCCGGGGCTGGGGAAGCATCACTGGGATCACCGCGCTCAAAGAAATAAAAAACCAACCACATCTCACACTCGAGTCGCAACTGCGGCTTTGAAAGGGCCTCCAGGAAACCCTTCTCTTTAGAGAAGAGCAAAATACCGGAAATCTGCTTTTTATCCCCCAAATTCCTGCTTCGACCGAATGGCATCACCTGCCGCCGCGCAGCAGCGACGCTCGGGGAAGCTCACATCTCCCACTCGCCAGCCAATTTAACGAGCAAAAGGAACAAACGTTCCCATCTGGGAATGAGCTTTTTCTGGCCCCCGAGTACTTTGTCCTTCGCCGCCGCTGCCAGGTGCCTGGAAAACATCAAAGCATCGAAACTGGGCTGGGAAAGGGGATGGCGAGCTCACTTTTGAGTTTCGGAGCAGAGAGTGTTGTTCCATCTCAAGAAAACTTCTCCAAATTATTATTTTGCTGCAGCGGTTTTTTTGTCCCAGCAGGAGAGAGAGGGATTTTTGACTGTCCTGCCTCAGTTTACCTGTCTCAGTGCAACTCCTCCAGTTAGAAAGAAAAATCTTTCCCTGGGGAAGCGTTGGTGTAATTGAGGATGAGGAAAAGTACAAAGCAGAGGTTCAGGTCCGGCTTTGAGTCCTCCCGGTGCCGGGGGAGGCCAAAAGCATCGCACGAGCACGCAAACTTCCCACCTCGGCCCCCTCGTCCCATCACACGCAAGCTGGACTGGCCACCAGCAGCAGGAGGGAGGATTAATGTAATTAATCTCGCGCAAAGTGTAATTAATAACACTGATCCCAGTGTTATAAGGGGATGAGGGGCCAAACTGGGGGAGCTGCTCTGGTGGCGGAGCAGGAGACCCCCCTCCTTGCCCCTCTCCATCTCCATCCTACCCAGACGAAGCCACCGGTCCTGTGGCTCCCTCCTTTGCTATCGTGGGGGTCAGCACCGTCCCCTGCGGGGACCCCTCTGGCTCCTGAGCCAGGATTTGGGCTGTGACGGGGACTGGACCCGGGAGAGGACACATCTCCAGAGCCCCAAAGTGGGGCTGTGAGGGGGGGACACACGCAGGTCACAGCTGAGCATCACCAGGACGTGACCGTCATCCCTTGCTGGCGGAGACGCAAATTCCTCTCAGTCTTTGCCGTGAGCTGTAATTTCAGGCCAGATTAATTAATTCCCCACCTCTCGTTTGCCCCCGAGAGCAGCTCCTGCAGCCGGGTCCCATGGGTGCAGCGGGGGGGCGGACAGGCCCTCCCCCAGGCTAAGGAAATGCAGAAAGATGGGGGGACCACCCAGCCACCTCCTGCCTGCACCCCAACACCAGGCGCATCCGCACAAGCGCCCGGTGGGACAATAGCTGAGGTGACCGGGTGGCATGGGGCTCTGTGGGGACAGTGGCCTTTGTCCCCCTGCTCTGAAGGGCCACAGCATCACCAGGGGGTCACATCGAGATGCGGAGGAGGGGACAAGGAGGGGGGGTCTGGTGGGGAGACCCACAACAGGCATCGCCCAGGTGCCTCCCTCCCACACCCACCTTGGGTACCCCTCACCTCCCCCTTTGAGCCCCCACCCCTCCGCCTTGCAGATGCCTTACACCCCCCTTCAGCGGCCTGCTGCCCCCCCTCCTTGCACACCCCCAGCACCCCATTTTAGACACCTACCACCCTCCTTACCCCCTCCAACCTTGCAGATGCCCTTCACTCCCCTTTCCATGGCCCTCACAGCCCCCTCCCTCCCCCCCGTGCAGATGCTTTGCCTCCCCCATTTGCCCCCACCCCCTGCTCCCCCTGTGTTTCCTCCCTGCCATGGGAAATGCCGCAGTGAGCAGCCATGGAGCATCCTCCAGCCACACCGGCGGCACGGCCCGCCCGGGGGTACCGGGCATCCCCCTCCCTGCCCCGGTGCCGCTGCCTCCCACCTGACAGCTGAGGACCCCATCGGCCCATTGCTGCCGGCGGGCATGGCGGGGCTGGGGGGAGATAATTGCTTGATAACGATACTCTTAAGACATCCAAACAGAACACCAACAAAAATCACTACGATCACAAAAATGAATAGGTTTCGCAATAGGCTTTGCAGCCGTCAGCTCAGGGCAAACTCAAAGCCATGCAAGATTTTGTTCAACCATCCGACTTCTATTGCCTCTCGTAGATTTCTGCCATCCAAGTAGAAGGCAAATTAATTTTTCTTATATTCTCTTTTGACTGATTCCCTGTCCAATCAACACACCAAGGAGTAGATCGCATGTAATGCCATTCTCCGTGTTCTGCCGTCTTCCAAACTGAAGGGAACTGCATTCGAGAAAGTGCTCGAAAGCCCAGCAGCTATCACCTCTGTTTTGGACCCGTGCTTCAAGGAGATGCAGTTTCTCAGCCCCAGCCTGAGAAGCGAGCTGCACCAGCCAGTGAGAACCACGCTGTTGTGGGTTTGCAACCACCAGTCCCCATCTGCCACCCAGTCTGGGGTGCCAAACTCGGATTCCAAAGCCACAGGCTCAGATGCCGGCAGCCAGCTGCCTGCTCGCAAGGACCCATGCACCAGCGCCCCATCTCAGAGCATCTATGACATCCTTTTGGGGTAGGACCCGAGGAGAGCATACCCGAGATCCACCAGCAACTGGAAAACTACATCCTGGAGCCCCTCTGCAAGCGCAGCACCAGCTGCTGCGCTGGTGGAAGAAGAACGAGCATCGCTTCCCGGCCATGGGGCGGCTGAGCCGGCAGTACCTTGCCATCCCCACCACCGCCTTCCTGCCAGACCATGCCTTCGCTGCCGGGGAAAGCACCCTGGAGCATCAGTGCACTGTCCTGGCGCCGGAGAATCTGGTCCAAATTCTGTTCTTGCATCCGCATTCTGATTTTTTAGAATGCACAATTTTTGGGATGGCGACTGAGAAATTAGCTCTTGTGGTTCCCATTGAAACACCCATTAATTCATACAACCAAAACCCAGCCACATGAAAAGGCGATGTTAAACCTCAGCCCCCAGGGAAAAGAAATGTGCCCGACCAGGTGCTAAAAGGCGCTCTGGCAAACCACCCCCCCTCTCCAAACTGCAGTTTGCTCTAGGAAACTGACAAGTTTTCTTCCTCTGCAGCCTTAGCGAGGCTGTAGATTTTTCCACCCTGCAGGGAAAGAAACAATCCTCAAAAGCAGATGTTATTCTGCCTGCAAGGAAAGCTTTAAAATATTTTTCTTTTTTTAAAGGCAGAATGCCTAAATGGAACATCCGAGCTGGTTTCTCCATGAAAATAACACTTTGCACTTGCACAGCAAAGCAACGCTCATTAACCAATCTCGGAAAGCTTCGCAGGCAGTAAGAAACACTCCAAGTAACACACCTGCGTGCACCCTGTAAGCACACGTGCAAAGAGGAATCCCTGTTTACGCACCCCGGCTATATCAAACCGCAATATTTCCCTCACAAGCCATGATGGAAACGGGCCACGCTCCCATTCCTCGGCTCCAGAGCTCCGGCGATGCCGGGATCATGCCAACCCTCAGCCGCTGCGGGCATCAGCTCTGCTAACACCCCGCTGGTGGGTCAGCGACAGGAATCTGGGAGCAGGAAGGGGATTGTACCACCCAGGCTCCCCAAAATCCCCCGCACTTAAGAGGAATGAGAATCTCAGGCTCCCCTAAGCCACCACATTTCTCACCGTGACCACTGCACTAACACCCAGAGCAGTTTTTAAGCAGCACGCACCAGGTTTAACCTCCACGCCTGAGAAAGTCCCTGTCCTGAGGGCTGCCGGTCCCCTCGGCCCAATGCAGGAGGCAGCAGCAAACCCCTCCAGACAGGGCAAGAGGTGCTTGTAAGAGTGACATCCAGCTAATAACCAAAAAGCACTTAAACCAACCCCAAACTTTGGAGACATTTAGTCTCGGGCCAGCAGCAGCATGTTGCTCAGTAAAGCACGCTTCCACGACTCCCCTCAATTAACCGTCACCTCCAGAGCCCGATCTCTGAAGGTGAGAAGTTCCTTTAGGTTGACTCTTGACGTCCCTTTCCCTCCCACAGGCAACGAGACCCCAAGTATTTCCACTTGAGAGTGCAGTTCCCCTTCCACGGGCACCCAGCTCGCTCTGCAGTTTTGGATTATCACTCAGCAGGGAGTGCGGGAGTCGCGGCAGCAGTTGCATCGATAAGCAATCTGTGCAACAGTTCCTAAAACAGGGGCTGCCCACAATCAGAAGTTGACTCTTTGGTACAAACTCCCTCCACACCAGTCATCACACAGGGGGAAAACAACCAAGCTATTGTAGGGCTCAGTATTACCCATTTCTCCGCAGCTGGGCAGAAATACACACTTTTGCGGCTTTTCCCACACTGGAAAATTCAAAGCATTAGTACTAATCAAAAGACTTCTTTTTCTAATGCCTCTGTTGGAGGGCTCCGGAACGTGGTCTGCAACGAGCGAATATCCACACAAAAACAAGCCCCAAAAGTCCCACAAAGCTGCTCTACCTCTTACGGTTTATTGCTGGGGTCCCCACCAACACCTAAACCCACGTCCCACCCCCCACACGGTACATCCTTTGCCATTTTGAACTTTGCCGCAAAACATTTTACCATTTTCCACCCCTCTTTCTTGGGAAAAGAAAGAGGGAACGAGACAACTCCAAACCGCTCGCTTTTATTTGATTTGCAGTGATCTGACAACCCCAGCCCTTCCCGCTGCCTTAGGCTTTGGGAAACAATTCAAGGGTCCTCAGCCACCAGTAAGGAACGAGCTGTTATTCATGGGCCAATCGGTAGAAACAGCAGCCCCGATCATTAGGAGAAAGTCTCATTTTTCAGTCATGGATTTTCACGGGTTTTGTTTTCAGGCCACCCAAACAGGGCGCGCTTTTAGAGCCATCAGCAATTAAATTCTCTGTCCCCTCCAGAAAAGCCTTTTCCTAAAGGCGCTCTCCTTCCAAGGGCAGACCCACAAAAAGAAGCCCACACTGCTTAATCCATTTCACAGAGAATTTCAAATGCAAACAACAATTAAACAGGACGTCTTTTCCCCGCTTCAGGGAAAGCCACTAATATAGACCTTGGCAACAGATTTAGCAAATCTATCAATGTAATGCCTTTGCATTTCCCATTTCCACCTGGAGAGCAGGCTGAAAGGACTCTCATAAAAAAAAACCCAAACCAACCACAAAACATATTCCTGTCTAGGGGGTAATTTTATGAAACGATTTGAACACCTTAACGATTTGAACATCTTTTTACAGGTACAAGGCAACGAGAAACATTCTTGAGGTGAAAAAAAAGAAAACAACACCTACTCACCTCTTTACCCCAAAGATCTTTTCACCACATGGATTCCACCACCAATACACAGCTGCTAAATATCCCCGGCTGCTGCCGATCCGTAAGAAACCCTTCAAAATACAAGAGAACGCCGAGCCCGGCATGCTGACGGTGCTGCCAGGGCTGTGAGTCAGAGCTGGACAGAGTTGCAGCCCCTGAAGTTGAAACCAGACCCACGTTTAGGCACAACCCGGGGTTTTAAGCCTCGCTACAAACCAGACCCCCGCTTTTCAAGAAAAACAGGGAGATTCACCTCAAAATAAACCACGTTCTCGACGCCAAAGGGGCGCTGGTCCATGGCCACCGCCGCCCTTAGGGCCAGTTCCATGGGGCTTCGCTTGACCTGGAGCAGAACTCGAGGGCATGAGGACAACAAGCCCCCTACACAAAATCTAAAAAAAAGGAAAATTTAAATAAGATTTGCTGTTACTCACCCACCAAAGCCTAACCACTACAACTGGCCCTTTCACAACCAGGACTGATTGCAGAAGAAAACTGAAATATCCCAATTCCTGGTTCAAACACAAGGCGTGGAGCTGCCCAGACCCCACGGGTGGGCTGGGCAGACGGGGGGCTCTTCTTCTCAAAACCCGCAGGAAGAGAAAGGGCAGGAGTGTTTTTCCAGCCCTGGAAGAGGCTGTGGGGAGAAGGTGGGAGGGAGGAAAAGGCTGCCCAGGAGTGGAGTCAGGGGAAGGAGAGGGCTCCATCCATAGGGGAAACGCCATTCCTGGCCACACAGGAGGCTGCGGGACCACCCTGGGGATGGATTTGGGGGCTCTCCCTGAGGGAAACCCCATTCCCGGCCACGCAAGAGGCTGTGGGGACACCCCGGGAATAGGTTTGGAGACTCTCCCTGAAGGAAACCCCATTCCTGGACACACAAGAGGCTGTGGGGCCGCCCGGGGGACAGATTTGGGGGCTCTCCCTGAGGGAAACACTGCTCCCAGCCATGCAGGAGGCTGTAGGGCAACGACAGAGATGGATTTGGGGGCTCTCCCTGAGGGAAACACTGCTCCCAGCCATGCAGGAGGCTGTAGGGCAACGACAGAGATGGATTTGGGGGCTCTCCCTGAGGGAAACACCATTCCCAGCCACGCAGGAGGCTGTGGGGACACCCCGGGAACGGGTTTGGAGACTCTCCCCGAGGGAACCGCTGCTTCCAGCCTCACAAGAGGCTGTGGGGCCGCCCGGGGAACAGATTTGGGAGCTCTCCCTGAGAGCCTGTGGGGAGGAGGGAGGTGGGGGCCGCCCCAGGGCCGGGGCCACTCCTGGAAGGGGAGGGGGGGATCTCCAGCCGCCCACGCGGGGCTGCCCGAAGCCTGAGGAGATGAAAAGAAGAGGAGAAAAGCCAAGAGTTCCCTCACCGCCATCGCCTCTCACAGCCCCGGCCCTCCCCGCCGCGCCTCATGGCGGCTGTGTGCGGTGTCACCTGAGCGGGGGGCGGCGGCTGTGGCAGGAAAAGGCGAGAGGGGAAGGGAAGGGAAGGGCGGCGCCATTTTGAATGGGAGGAGAGGGGAAAGGGGGGGCGAGAGATGGGGGGGGGGAGCGAGGGTGTGAGGGGAGTAGGTGTTGTGTGAGGGGGGAGTGAGGGGGGAATGGGTTTTCGGGAGAGGGAGGTTTGCAGGGCTGTGAGGTGCCTGTGAGAGAGGAGGCCCCGGAGGGAGGTGAGTGGAAAGGGCTGTGTGTGAAAAGAAAAGCTTTAAGGACAGGCTGGGCTGGGGAAAGGTGGTGGGCCCTGAGGGAGGGCTTGGGGACCGGGGCCGGAAGCGTGGGTTTGGGGCAAAACTCTGGGAAAGAACTGCAGGACAGGGCCAATCTGAGTATACAGTTTTCGCGAAGCTTCAAGAAAAAGGTGACCAAACGCGCCTCTTGCCCTTCTGAGAGCTGGTTTTGTCTAAGTTATTCATGTGAGTGGATTTTTGCCACATGGGATGGGAACTTACGCTTCCCGGGATAGCTGATGCCCCTGGATAACCACTGCCCGCGAAGCACTGCGAAACCCCGTGATCAAAAATGAGAACAAAGGCCGGGTTTTGCCTCTCAGAAGGATCTGAGAGGCCCACCTCCAAGCTATTTTCAGTACCTTTCTGGTTATTTTCTTTCCCCCCATCCCCGTGATGTCCGTCGGGGGGGCTGGCGGAGCTCTGCAGGCGGATGTCCGGCTCATTTTGGGGAGGGCTGGGATGGTTTCGGGGGGTCCCGGCTCTTTTTGGGGAGGGCTGGGATGGTTTCGGCCTCACATTGCCCGACGCGGAGAGAAGCTGTGGTGCGGGGCTCGTTGTCCTCGGCGCGGCCCCGCCCCCTCGCTCGCGTTTGCCGCGGCGACGCAGGGGGGCGTGGCCCGGGTTTTCGCCTCGGCACATGCGCGGGTGGGCGGACGTGAGGGGGAGCACTTCCGGTGTGCGTCGGCGGGCGGGAGCTGCGACGGTCGGTACCGGGGGAGACGGGGGGACCGGAGCCGAGGAGGGCGGGAGCGAGCGAGCGAGCGGGCGGGCGGGCGGGCGGGGCAAGGCGGGGCGGGGTGGCGGCGGCGGCGCGGAGGAGTGCAGGGCCAGTTCGGGGGGTTTGTGGGGTGGCGGGACCGGGCTGGGGGGCTCGGGGGGCGGTCTGGGCCTGTTTGGGGGGGGCGGAGCCGAGTGGGGGGTCCCCGGGGGAAACAGAGCCGATTCAGGCCACGTCCCCCGCTGCCGCCCCCTCACCCCCCGCTCGCTCCCCGCAGGTGGCGGCAGCCCTGGCCGCAGCGCAGGGTGCCCGGGGCCGGCCTGGCGGGGCGCTTGGCTCCGCTCTGGGCTCCGCTCTCAGCCCCCCCCCCTTCCCCCGGCAGGTCAGCCCGGCCGTGCCTGGAGCAGAAGGAGCTGTCCCCACTGATAGGACCTATAGGCGGGAGAGGAGGGCAGGGGGACCTGGGGGCTTGGGGGGGACAGGGGGTAGAGAGAGGCATCACTGCTCAGATGGTATATGGTTGGCAGGGAGCCCAGTGGGTTCTGTGGGGCCCGGTGCTCCCTCCTCGCTGCCTCCTCAGTTGCCCTGCAGAGGAGGAGAGAGAAGAGAGCCCGCTGCACCCCGTCTCCTCCGTCGGGGCCCACGGGCAGCACCCCCTCCTCAGCAGGTGGGCAGGGCTGCCCAGCACAGGCAGGGCAGGGCACGGGCTGAGGGTCGGGGGCAGCATCTGGGGGTCTCCCCCACACTCCCTGCTTCTCCTGCATCGACTTGAGCTCCCATCCTTCCTCTGCTAGTCAAGAAGCTGCTGAGGGAGGGGACGGAGTGAGTGGCCGGCAGCCCCCGGCACAGCCCCGGCTCAGGGCTGCCGTGGGGTGTGGGCTGTTTGCATGGTGCTCGGTGCCAGGGCCACTCACCGCTCTGCTCCTCTGGGCAGGCTCTCGTGTCTGTCGACCCTTGCTTTGGCTTCTTCCAGTCCCTCTGCAGGACCCCGGGAGCTGGGTGAGATGGGAGCAGCTCCCAGCCCCGCGCCGCAGCCCCCCACCCCACCCCACGCTGTGGCACAGTGCGGTGCAGCAGTCGCCTACCTGGAGCCGCTTGGTCCGTAGCACAGAAGAGACCGCGCTGAGCCCCATCAAAAGCATCACGAGCGGAGCCAGGTGAGCTGTGGGGGGGACATTGGAGTCCCTCCTGGCACCAGCTGCGGTGCAGCCGCGCAACCCTGGGGTGCCCCCCATGGGAAATGTTAAAGAAATAAAATGTTGGTCTCTATCCCTGGTGCTGTGGTTCCTCCTCCCATCCCGCGGCTGGGGCTGTGCCCCCCTCAGTGCCCGACCCAGTGGGACAGGCTGGCACTGCTGGCACCCACCAACCTGGGGGGGAGGGTGGTGTCGGGGGAGCTGGGTGGGCTGGAGAAAGGGAGGAAGCACCTCTTGAAACCAGCTGGGCCCTCTCCAGCCACAAAACCCTCCCCAGAGGCACCAGAGGGGACCCCCAGATCCTTGAAGGGCTGCCCCAGACTCCCTCTGGCCTGCAAGAGTACCCCCCAGGACCCCATAAGGGCCACCCAGGACCCCTAACGGACACCCCAGTAGCGTCCCAAATCTGGGTTCTTTACCTGCTGGGCAAGCCAGTAACACACTGTGTGGGAGCAGCCAGCCAAGCCGGTTTCAGAGCACAAGAGGTGAGAGGCAGGGAGCTGCCATCCCACTCAGCTCCATCTCCGCCGTGCCTTGGCTGTGCAGAGAGAACTTGGGGGCAGCTGCAGAACAGCTCAGCCCGGGCTTATCTCAAGATGGCACAGAACAACCAAAACCAAATGGCCCTTAACAAACAAAATGCCCCGAGTCCCATCCCACCACTATTCCCGTGAGGTTGAGCGCCGGACATCACAAATTGGCAACAGAGAGTTTGCTATTGCCCCACCAGAGGGAAATATCCCAGACAGTGTAATCCACTCGGGCATAATCCTGCACCCTCACCGAGTCAGGAAATATAAACCGCAGGGTCTGGGGAGACAAATGGGGAATCCTCCAAGGATACAGCTGGCCCCTAGGAGATCTGTCCCCCCCATCCAGGACGCTGTACAGGGTAACTTCCCAGGGATGGAGCGACCTCACCTGAGAGAGAGAGGGTAAGTGACTAAGAAACATCCGTACGGTATATGCCATGTGATTGAGTTTGTGACTGGTGCACTCTTTTAAGGCATTAATATCTAGCGCCCTTGTGGTTTGTGTTGCTACTTGTCGGGGGCATTTGTAGCTCGCAATAGTGGATCCTGCTAATTTCTTTTAAATTGCAATAGTGTAATCGCCATCGCACACACAGAACTTGCAATAGTGACGTATTGGACCCGTGAGCGAAGTCCAAAGAAATTGTTAATTTGAACCTCTCAGTGAAGCCCTTTTTCCCGTTTCGTCACACTCCCCGAGCCACTGGGTAAAGCGACACCTGGCAAAAAACCCACCACCACCACCCCAAAAAAAAACCCACACCACATCCCCCACTCCCCACCCACCCCTTCTCCCCCCATCACAGCCATGGGGCAAACTCCCACCACCACCCCCCCAATCTCAGCTCGGCCGTGACCCCCCCGAGACACTGGAACAAAAGCAACGGAGAGCGAGCTCAGGCTTGTGTGAGTTGGAGAGATTTCTCTTTGGTTTTTGATGTTGTCGTTGGGTGGGATTTGGTTGGTTGTTTTTCACAGAACACTTTGCAGTGTGGTGTCGCAGCCCCCAGGGCTGGCGCTGGCACCGCCACCTCACCCCCTGGCTCTCGTCCCTCCTCCTGCCCGATGGCTTTCACCACTTTCCTTGCTTGGTTAGTTTTGTTTTTTCCTTTGTACCTTTCTTTTTTTATATTTGGGGTTTTTGTTTCCTTTTCCTTTTTTTTTCTCTTCCCTCCCCTTTTTTCATTTTCCCTTTTTTTTTTTTCCCCCTTTTTTCTTCCCCCCCTTTTATCTCCTTTTTCTCTTTGTTCTTCTTTCCCCTCTTTTTTTTTCTCCCCCCATTTTTTTCTTTTGTTTTTTTTCTTTTTGTCTTTTCAAACATTTCTCAAGCTTTCTCCGAAGGAACGGCCCCTGGCTCTCAGCCAGCGGAAGGAGACTATGGAAGAGCTCTGGCACCCATGGGATTGCTTTCCTTCTCCCACCTCGCACTCAGTAAGAGTGTGTTTTCCAACTCATTTTTTTTTTATTAAGAAAATAAACAAAAATAATGCTCCAGCTATCAGTTTTACAAGGCATAGAAAATCTGTAAAAGGGAAACAGAAGCGCAATCTGCTGAGGTATGAAAACCTGAGGTAGTTTTTGTGTGTGGATGTGTGTGTGTCATTTGGGGTTGGGGGTTGTGTGTGTTTTATTTTTGAAATTAAAAAAAAAATAATAATTTTGCTAGTGTTTTGTTTTTTTTTTCCCCCAGCCCTGGGCTGACAACCTCTTGGAAATCTGTTTTCCCCCCCGCCCCTCTTTTCCCACCTTCTCTCCTTGCAACCGGGATCTTTCCCCAAAGCGTTTACGGCCGAGCACGGCCTTTCTTTAACCTCTAGAAAAGCCGGCTTGTGCTAAAAAACAAACATCCCCCTCCCGCCCCCACCCCCTCTGAAATGAAATAAATAAATAAAATCCTTACAAAACTTAAAAGTCGCCGTTAGTGTTGTTATCGTTACATTAATTCTAAAAACTCATGAGCCGCTGCGCTGTGTGCCGCAGCCCAACCTCCCCCCCTCAACGCTGGGTGAGCTCCTCTGGCCATGCCTGGGATGAAAAACCGGTGGCTTTTAGGAAATAAAAAATAAAAAATTAAAAAAAAAAAAGAATAATACAACCTCTCTTTCTCTCTCTCTCTGCCTGTGTTAGTCCAACTAAAGGGAGAGCGTCGGGAGGCGAGGGAGGAGGAAGGGGGAGGCTGTGGGATGGAGAGAGCCCTCCCCGTACCCCTCGTCTGTGCATCCTCACAGCGCTGCGGGGAATGGGGGTGGGGGGTCTTTGGTTTGCACAGGGTGGCCGTGGTGGGGGCTCAGCCCCATCCTTACAGTGCTGGGGAGCACGGGGCTACCAGGCGCAGAGAGTCCCTCCCCCAGTGAGGTGCTTTGGTGCGTTGAGGTGTTAGATGGGGTGGCACAGCCCCTGCCCACCCCGGGAGGGGGGACACCACGTTTCCGGTGGCACTGGATGGGTGGGAGGGAGGGAGGGAGCAGAGCTCTGGGAGCCATGGAGAAAGGTGTGGGGGTGTCCCTCATCGTGGCAGCCCCCAGCAGCCCTACCCCGCCACCCGGCCACCCCAAGGGACACCCAAGCCCCATCTTGGTCCTCTCCCCGTTGGGTGATGCCCTTCCACCCACCCCGGAGGTGCTCTCCTCTCCTGCGGGGGGGACGCCCAGCGCTCGCCTGGCTAGAGAAGCACCGGGGGGGTGCTTAGGGGGCATCTGAGCTTCCCCGTTAGATGGGCGTAATTAGTGCACCATTAATAACCATTAATAACGACTTTGGCTCTGCTAACCAACTGCGGCGAGGCCCCCACCCTGCTTTAGCACAGGCTTCCTGATGCCAACGCCTCCCCGAGCCACTGGGTAAAGCGACACCTGGCAAAAAAACACCACCACCCCAAAAAAAACCCCACACCACATCCTCCACTCCTCACCCACCCCTTCTCCCCCCATCACAGCCATGGGGCAAACTCCCACCACCCCCACCCCCAATCTCAGCTCGGCCATGACCCCCCCGAGACACTGGAAAGAGAGCAGCGGAGAGCGAGCTCAGGCTCGTGTGAGCTGGAGAGATTTCTCTTTGGTTTTTGATGTTGTCGTTGGGTGGGATTTGGTTGGTTGTTTTTCACAGAACACTTTGCAGTAGAGGACAAAAACGTGGTGTCGCAGCCCCCGGGGCCGGCGCTGGCACCGCCACCTCCCCCCACCTCCCCCCACCTGCCCCCTCCCCCGGCTCCTGTCCCTCCTCCTGCCCGGGGGATGTTCCCACTTTCCTTCCTTGGTTTGTTTGTTTGTTTTTTTCCTTTCTACCTTTCTTTTTTAATATGTGGGGTTTTTTTTCTTTTGCCCTTTTTCTTCTTTCTCCCTTTTGTTTTTCGCTTCCCCCTCCTTTTTTCTCTTTTTCCCCTTTTTTTTCCGATTTTTTTTTCCTTTTCCCCATTTTTCTCTGTTTTCCCTTCCCCCCCATTTTTATTTTTCTCTTTTTTCACTTCTTCCCCCTTTTTTCTCTTTTTCCCCTTTTTTCTTTTTCCCTTTTTGTTTTTTGCTTTTTCCCCCTTTTTTCTGTTTCCCGTCCCCCCCGTTTTACTTTTTCTCTTTTTTTACTTTTTTCCCCTTTTTTTATCTTTTTCCTCTTTTTTCTTTTCCCACTTCCCCCCCCCCCCCCCCCCTTTTTTTTTTTTTTCCTCTTTTTAAACAAGCTCTCTCCTGAAGGAGCGGCCCCTGGCTCTCCGCTAGCAGAAGGAGCCTACGGAAGAGCTCTGGCACTGACACGGGCAGGAACACCCACTCACACATCGCAACACAGCAGTTAGTTTGGCAACACCCCCACCCCCTGTCACAAGTGAGACCTGCACAGACAAAAGGCTCCTGAGTGAGGGCACTGGGGCAGCCCCACCTTAGAAGCAGCAGAGGAGCAGAGCCATCCGGAGCCATCAAGAGCACAGGAAGGGCTATTCAGGGCCTCATTGTCTGCGCCGAGTGACCGTCTGCCGAGAACCGCTCTGGCGGCTCAGAGCTCAGCCCCAGCAGCAGTCTGGAGCCAACGGGGAAAAGTACACTGGGAGGAAGACTGGCAGCCTTCCTCCACAACGCCCCGGACAGAATGACCAGAGTGCTGCCTATCCCCATCGCTTTTCCAACTCGGTTCTTTTTTTATTAGAAAATTAATTAAAAAAGGATCTCCAACTCTCAGGTTACCAAGGCACACAAAATCTCTAAAAGGGAGACACAAGCGTGAGGTGCTGAGGTACCCAAACCTGCCCACGTTAGTCCAACTAAAGGGAGAGCGTCGGGAGGCGAGGGAGGAGGAAGGGGGAGGCTGTGGGATGGAGAGAGCCCTCCCCGTACCCCTCGTCTGTGCATCCTCGCAGCGCCGCGGGGAATGGGGGGCTGTGTGTTTGGGGGGGTCTTTGGTTTGCTCCCCTGACCTGCTGGGGGTGGGGGAGGAGGGTTTGGGAGGGGGGGGGATGTCCGGCGGCGGGGTTACATTCATCGGGCGGTGCTGGGCGGCACGGCGGGAGCCTCCCTTGCTGTGCTGCGAGGCCGGGGCTCCCGGAGCGTGTTTCTGCTCCTGCTGCTTCACCTGCTGGAGCATTTCCCTCATCTTGCGCTGTGCAGTCTTGGGGAGGAGAGGGGAAAAGCAAGAGGTGGGGGTCAGGGCACCGCTTCTCCCCCACCCACCCACCCCCGAGCCCCCACCGAGCATCTCGACACTCCCAACAAGCTGTAATTAATTTCAGGTTTGTTATGGGTTAGTCCCACAAATTGATGCAAGGAGACGGAGCCAATTAAGACTGAAGTATTTATTAGCAAGCGGCAGCAAGCAAAACAGCGCTGGGCGGCCCGGGAGTCTCACTCCGCCGACGGCTCGCACCCGTTTCCCGAAAGTCCCTGGTTTTATACTCTTCTTTTTCCGGTAGAGGGGTACTCTGTGCTGTGGGATCCGTCTAAAATGTCTTTTGTTCCCTCCTAGTGCAACAGTGAAAGAGCTAAAGAAGAAGCATCTCAGAGTTTTGAGAAATTATCTCATGTCCTGGAAGAGAAGAAATCCGCAGCTCTTAGGGCAATTGAAGCTTCTAAGAATTTAAGGCTGGAAAAATTGCAAACACAAGCAGAAGAATCTCAAGGGCTCCTGGAAAATAATGGCCTTGTAGGACTTGCTCAAGAACTGCTTAAAGAAACCGATCCATCTTGTTTTGTTCAAACAGCAAAACAACTTCATGTCAGGTATCTTATTAATTATCTTCCGTTTGAGGTACAGGTACTGTTCCAGGGATGTCTGGTCAGTCATATTCTTTGGACACCTGCTAGGAAAGTACTGAATGCAAGTACTTTGTGTTGCAGAGCCTCAGAGGCGGTCCCGGTACCATTCAGTAGAAATTCCTATATTACAGTGTGCGTTAAAAAACAGCCCAGAGGAGGGGCTCTGTCCTGCGCCAACGCCTAGCCTTCTTCAGTAGGACTGCAGTGGAAGGGTAACCCATTCAGCTCACTGATACAGTCCTTTGCTCAGAGATTGCATCGGGTATTTGCAAGTTAATCTAACAGGTCTCTTCTGGCTTTAAACTCTTTGATCTGAATAGTTGTGCTCCATTAGCGCTTCACACCTATTTTGTTCTTTGAATGTAATGCCCCAAATTGTTAAAATGCTCTGCCAACCAAAAGATTCCCTGTTAGTTATCTTTACACTGATGTACAAAAGGCCTTTAAATTTTGCATTTTAATTCTGTCTAGAGAGACAAGTTTCTGGGACACATGAGTAAGTACCTGAAAAGAGAACTTTTTTTAAAGCAAAACCTAGCGGTTTTGCTTTAAGGAATGCACCCATGTGAATTCCTTTTTCCCTCTTCTGCCATCCCTCTGCTTCTGTGCTTTCAGAATCCAAAAAGCTACTGAATCTCTGAAGAGCTTCAAGCCAGCAGCTGAAACTACTTTCGAGGACTTTGTGATGGACATAGCCAAGCAAGAAGAGATCCTTGGTGACTTGTCCTTCCATTCCAATGGTAAATTATGAGAGCATCATGTCTTTCTTGAGTTATAGCTTTAAGGGCTTCTCTGGAAAGAGGCAAAACTTGTGCAGGGCTGCAGTTGCAGAACTCAATCTTGTGACTTGCATTGTCCCTTCTGCCTCTGTGATTCACAAGGCACTACCTGGCAGCAATGCTAGCTTCAGCTTTGATAAAGAAGTTAAGATGCCATGGCACTCAGAACCAGTTTACATTGGCTTCCAAAATATTGTAGTTAAGTAATACTAGGTCTTCCTAGCAGCTTTTTGTCGTGATTGCATGACAGAAAAGAATAGGTTTTTATATGGTTTTTTAGTTGCCAGCAAAAATAAATAATACAACTTTCAAAGTAAAACCAGAAAGGATTTAAGTGCATGAACAGACCCATCCTCATCTGCACTCTTTGACTGAGTCAGATTTCCCCCCCCCACTGTCCCCCCAGTGCTGTAGCCACTCAACAAAGGGCTTCTGTGTTTAATTCTAAAACAACATGTATCTACATTTGAGGTTTTTTTCTCCTGAATCTCTGTCATGCCAGGTCTAGAAATACCAGAAATCAATGAAGAGCAGAGCAAAATGTACAACAAAGCTCTGATCAGTTGGGAATGCCCTGGGAAGACAGACTCAGCTGATATCTATGTTCTTGAGTATCATAAGCTTAATAGAGAAGAGGAGAGTACAACGTGGCAGGAGATCGAAGTTTGCAGCAAGAGCAAAGTAATATCTGATCTCGATGACGACAGCAGCTATGCCTTCAGAGTTCGAGGATATAAAGGATCCATCTCTAGCCCTTGGAGCCGAGAAGTTATCTTGCGTACGCCTCCAGCCCCAGGTATTGGGTTTTCTTATGTCCACGAGCTGCTGGTGGTGTTAAGAGCTGTAGGTGGTTTCCAGTAGCTCCCAGACTTCTACTACACTGTTACCGGTTGTATACATGTTTAAAAGCACTGTTAACAAACAGGTTAAGTAGGTAGCATACTGAGACTGTGTTAGCTTGCGTAATGTTCCTGGTAGCCTTTAAAAGCGAGGAATTCTAGTGCCAGCATGACTTAAAATATAGTTTATAAGCACAGAAATACTTAACTAAGAGGAAATTTTTTGGGATGCTGTTTTTCAGTTCTCAGTTTTCTTTTTGATGACAAATGCGGGTACAACAGTGAACATCTCCTGCTGAACCCAGGAAGAACCTCTGTGGAAAGTAGGGCTGGATTTCCTCTACTGCTGGGGTCTGAGCGCATGCAGGCCGGATGCTACACAACCCTGGATTACATCATTGGCGACACTGGGATTGCCAAAGGGAAGCACTTCTGGGCTTTTCACGTGGAAGCCTATTCCTACCTGGTGAAAGTGGGAGTTGTTTCTAGCAACAAGATACAGAAGTTGTTCCATAATACCCATGATGTGACCAGCCCAAGGTAAATTGCAGACTCTTGCTTAATACATGTTTTGTATAAGGAGATGGCTTTTTAAAAAATAAATTAAGAGCGAGCCTGGTCTCAATTAGTATACAAGATGAACCTAAGCAGTGGGAAGTGGCTTGAAGGATATAGTGTAAGCACGTTGTCCTGTTCATCCTCTACTATTAGTAGGAAGATGTTCTAATTGTCCAGAGTCCTATTTTCTTTCTTTCTGGGAAAGAAATCGGGTTTCTACAGATATCAAGATATGTCAGTTAAAGCAAGAAGGTTAAAACAGAGAAAAAAAAGCATCATTTGCAAGATTGAAGCAATGCTTAGTTGTCAATAGTAAGATTCTGCCTTAATTCCCTTAGCATACTAGGTTTGGCAGCCACTCAGAGGTACAATGTTCACTGTGCATATCTGTGTGTCTTTGCTGTAGCTTGCGTCATGGTGGATTCCAAGTCACTGGCTCATCCCAGGCTATAGATTTGCATATGACACTGGAGTGCTACTGAGCACAAGCCAAAGTGCAGTGGACAAACCAGCAAAAAGATTTCCAGCTCTCAATTACAGTTGTAGTAAGCCTGGATGTGTCTAGGAACTGCAGGCTGGGAGGCTATCTCCCAGGGGCTCTTAACTTTTTCATGAATCTAACAAAAGTGTTGGCCTTCTGCTGTATAACATACTGAAATTGTAAAAACGCCAGTGTCTCAAGCTTCTGAAAGTCAGATGGAGACTTTTTGAAAAATGAGAAATTAGATCCTGATTTTCTCATTTCTCCCGGTCCCTGCCAGGAGGGAGTGAAGCTCAGCCCCGCTCCCTCCTTTTACAGGGAGGAAAACAAAATGGAAAAAAGAAAACCAAGTTGTCCTATATTAGAAGTGTATAATTCCATTTTAAGGGTAGGGCAGCAATAGGGCTGGTACCACAGCCCCCCAGCCCCACAGCCACTGTGGGTCACCGGCGTAATAATGTACCTCTCCGGTAATTAAAGTTTCTTTTGGGAAGGGGGGAGAGATGGGGACTCTCCTGCGCCGGGACCTTTCCCCTCCAGGGAGGCAGAGCCGGAGCAGCGAGCACGGTCCTGCCCGGAGGGCAGCGTGGAGGGGACGCGCACGGGCATCCCGGAGGAACAGCAGCAAGGAAACCCCGGCACTGCACCTTTCCCTTCCTCCGAGCCTTTTTCTTTTCCTCTTTTTAAGGGCTCAACCAGTTTCTTCCCCCTCTGACCGTCACCATGGGGCACTGGCACCAGCAGCTTTGCAAAACCCCATCCTGTAAAAGCCGCCTGATTTTGGCCCTGTTTGGGGATGCGCTGCTTCCATCCTTACAGAGCAAACTGATAGATTTGTTTTTCTCTCCCCTCCCCATTTAGCAAGAAGCACCAACGTGCCGTTGTCGTTTTGGGTCGGTTTGCTGCAGAAAAAGGCTCCCGCAGGGGACGGGATAAGCCGATGGCAGGAGGGTCCCTGCACCCATCCCACCGCTGCTGGTGGAGGGCGGCAAGGGGACCTTTTCTTCGGGGTTGTCCTCTCCTCCCGGGCTCTGCAGCCCCACGCCGCAGCCCAACGACCCCCCCCGAGATGGGAAGAGAGCACGAGAACCATCTCTGCTCAACAGCTTCTTCCTGCAAAGGGGCAGGAAAAAGGAGGAGGAAAAGGCACCTTCCCACTTGCCTCCGGGCTCATCCCACCCTGCGAGAGAGACGCGGCTTTGTGAGGAGAGGGGAGGAGGAAAAAACACCACAGAGAGAGAGCCAGGGAGGGAAAAGGAAGGAAAGCGGAGGGACAGCGGAGGGGCAGCCCGGGGACACAGAGCCCCAGGTCTCGCCTGGCCGCTCCCGCCACCACCCGGCGGATTGGAGGGGGTTGATCTGAAGCGCTGCCTTATATTAATTTAACAGCCGGGGGAGGAGAAGGCGCCGTTTCTGCCTTTTGCAGCTTCCAGGCTGATGGCAGAGCCGAAACAAGAAAAATAATTATCATAAAACAAACACACAAACAAACAAAAATTCCCCAAAAACTCCAATGTAAAACTGGAGCGCAGGGAGCAAATGCTTTTCCTTTGCCTCGGCCCAAGCACCTTGCATGAAAATCTGGCAGGAGTTCAGACCAAGTGGATTTGGGAGGTTTGTACAATAGCTACTTCTCAAAAAAAAAAAAACAAACAAAAAAGACTATTTTCATTCATAAAGAAAGTTCTACCACTGGCAAGCAAGGCGTGACCCCGAGTTATCCCTGGCAGCGCGTCAAAACGATTCCTTCCCCCAGCTCCTGCTGGCGTTCTGAAACAAAAACACGCTTCTATAGTGCTCGAAAATTAATTTGTTCCTCCAAAAGATTGCTCATCTGAAGTCCCCTCGTTTGCTCCCTGTGACATCACTAATCCAGCAGAGCATCCTGTCACACAGCCTGACCTTGTCCCAAGCCAACGCCTTCACAAAGCACTTGGCATAGGAGCTTCTCCCCACACCTGCAGCCCAGAGTGGGGTGGGGATGGGGTCAGCTCTTGCAGCCTCTTACCTTCAGCTTGTGCTCCTTCCTGTTGACAATGACAGCCGTGATCTGCTGGTCCATGAATATCAAGATGGTGCAGAGCAGAGCTGGGATGGACGTGCCAACACCCGTCCACCAAGGGTTGGGCCCTATGGGGTTGACCAACCACCCGCGGTCGTCTCTGGTAGGCTGCAACAAAGCCAAACCACACATCAGGATCAACTCCCAGCCCAGCCACTTCACTGGCTTTGATTTTCCCCTCCATTGCTGTGGTGCCTCATCTCCTGGCCCTGCCTTCATGTCACCCTCTCCTACGGGGTTCAGCAGTGCCAGTGTCCTCGTCGCAAGCACCTATAGATGCTTCTGTAGGTATCAAGTTTTGGGGCTGGCTTCTTCTTTCCAGAAGGAAACGATGCACTCGGAGGTGGAAGAGGAGATGGTAACACCACCAGCATCCTCAGACTCAGCCCTGTCCTGTCCCAGCATCACCCTGTGGCATCCCCAAGAGCTGAAAGCAGCTCCACACCAAAACACCCCATTACCTTGAACATGTGGGGGACATGGAGCTTCGGTGACGGGATCCCAACCAGGAAGTCAATGAGCACCATGATGACAATGGTGAGGAAGACACCAAAGTCACTTACTGCGGACCGTACCTGGGCCAAGAAAGCAGAGCTGAAAGGGACAGCACAAACAGGGCCATACCGTGAGATGGAAAAGTTAAAGACATCAACAGCATTAAGGCTGGTTAACAAATTCCCACCACTCTGAGGACATGCAGCAAATCCCTCGGTTAGATACTGTTGCTGTGTTTGTCCCTGTGAGATCTGGTGTCAGAGAATAAAAAAAGTTTAATAAAAGCCAATAAATATTAAAAAATAAGGAAACAGATGTCTGCCACTACAGCTGCACTCACAGCTACAATGGGAATAAGGCACTGAGGCATCATTTACTCCTCAAAAGGAAGAAACAGTGTCTTTTGTGTCTTTTTCTATGGCAGCTCCTCATTTGAATCAACTTTCCCCTTGGGCACACCAGGTGAAAAAAAAAACACAAACAAAAAACCAACAACCAACCAACTTTGGAAGACCTGATTTCCCACTGCCTGGGCAAAAAACCGCTCCAGGACAGGTTGCGAGGCAGGTGGGAAACGCTACGATCGTTTTGCACTCCTGGAAATGAGTGAGGGACATCCAAGTTTGGCCTTCAAGGTCAACATTTCCCAGTTTGACCAAGCGGTGGCAAACACTGCTTAGTGCTCCGGGAAAGCCATTTTGGGAAATGAGTGTGGAGACTGCTGCTGGCCACTGTCTTCTACCTACTCTGGTTGGGAAGTAACGGCTGGTTTTAAACTTCTTCAATAAGCTCGACAGGACAAAGGTGGAGAAGAAGAGGATGCAGCACCAGAAGAGGACTTCAGGTGTGTAGGGGCCATCGTGTCCACAGGCAGGTCCATGAAACTCTCCACGACAGCGGAGACAGGAGATGTGATGGGACACCGTACCACAGACCTATGGCACATCCTCCGCTTGAACGGCAGGTAACCGTGGCTGAAGAAGACACCAGAGGGGAAGGAAACACTGGAAACTCTTGGGGAGAGTGAAAGAGGGAACGGGGAAGGAGGGCTAAGACAACAGTGACAGGAAAGGAGAAGAGACAAATTGTCCCTTCCCAGGGGCGGGCTCACAGGGGGCGGGCTCACAGGACACAGCCAAGGGGGGTGAAGATGTCCATAAGAGCGTCCCACCCTGTGCCTGAGCTCTGCTTCCAGCAACAATGGCCCAAGGAGCTGCTCAGACATGCAAGTTTATGCACGTACCTTCAGACAGCGCTGAGTAAGAAAGCAAGGCCTGGAGTTACTAGGAACCAATTAAGGAAGCTAATTATGGCCTTCAGGCATGAACTGAAGTCCTCCAACTTCTCCAATAACCAAAGCACCCACTGAACCTTGCTCCCAGACAGAACCGCTGTCCTGAGGATAACAGTTATTGCCCACCATGTCGGGGATGAGGTGGACTCTCCTTCCCAGGCCCAAGGGGGTTAAACCCACACCTTAGACTGAAATAACGACTTTTCAGAGCAGCACTGGCACAGTTGGAAGCCCATCATCACCTGAAGGGCTCTGAGCTTTGCACCAGGCCAGTGCCCCTGGACGCCACAGCCACGGCACGAGGAAGCAGTGACTCGGGGCACTTACAGTCACCGTGAGGTTCTCCCAGGTGATGCCAGACACATTGATCTTGTTGCTCTCCCAGAACTGCAGGGTTTCGTTGCTGGGATGGGTCGGTGCCTCACACTTACAGCTGGGAGGAGAGGAGCCAAGACAGAGGTGAGGGGAAGGCGATGGAGGTGCAGCCCTGAGCTCCTGCCAAGGGACAGCGGCACTTTAGGAGGAAGAAACCCACTAGGAGATGGTGAGGAAGTCCAGCTTGCTGTGCGTGTGCACAGGGTAGGCCTCTCGCAGGTGACTCAGCTTCTCCAGAGCCTCATAGATGAAGATGATGCAGATGAGGGAGGCGAAGGCTTCTTCGGTGAAGCGGGTGATGTAGCACACCAAAGAGCTAGCGTCAGTGGCCACCAGCACCATGCAGAAGAAGGCGGTCCACAGCCCAATGCACGCCGTAGAGAGAGGTAGAAGAGCGCGTAGTCCCTGGGAAAGCAAAAGAAAATGCAGGGTGGAAAGGGCAGCAAGAGGCTCCGAGCCATGCCTTCCTTTGGGGAAAGTCGGCAGCAATTCAGGAGCGTGTCAAGGCTGCGGATGGTAAATGCAGTTTCCACGTCCTACGACAGACAGCCTCGGGGCTGCGGCGCAGGGTGTGGGCCCGCAGGAGGAGAGGCCAATTATTTAATTATCATTCTTTAACAATTACCTTGGGTTAATGCCTCAGAGGCTAATTGAGGTCAGGTCCCTGTTGTGGAAGGTGGTGTTCTCCCACATCACCCCGATGCCCTAACAGCGAAACCGGCTGGGTTTGCACCCAGTTACCTGCTGCCAGCAAGTTGGGGCTTCATAATAAATTTAATTGCAATAAGAGAGGTTAATCTCCCATCACAGTTGCCACAACAAAAAGACTGTCATGGAAAATATCCATTTTGCCTGAAAAGCTCCTGCTTTTTCAAAAATCATCAAAACATTTGACCAGAGAACTGTTTGGATATGTGGGTAAAATATATTTCCACTTCCAGCAAAAAACATGCAAAAAAGTGCCCGAGTTTGTACTGAGAGGAAAGCAAATCTTCCCTCATTCCCAAACCAGAGTCATTTGTCTCATCTTCCCTGTGCAGCCCATCTCGGGCATCCATATCCTTGTGGTTTCTCCTCCTCCTGCTCTTTCACTTTAACTCTAAAAACCCTGAACCACCCATCCATCCTTCAGAGACCGAGGGCTCCTGCACCGTCACATACTAAAGCAGCAGCGCGTGATGTCTGTGACACAGAAGACAACTAAAATCTACCAACTACCACTAACAAAAACATCTTTTCTCCATCCCTGCCTTCTTCTGAAGGCGCTCGCAGCACCTGGCCGCCGCAGCCAGCCTTACTTGCAGAATTTGTAGAGGATCTTCTCGAACACGAGGACGGGGCCGGTGCTGCCGAGGATGGCGAGAGGTTGGCCAGCAAAGAGGAAATACACCACGCCGGTCATGGGTGCGCCCAGCAGCGACTCCATGGCACTCTGTCCAGGGAAGAGAGGCAGCAGCGAGTAATTAAATCATTAGAGGGAAAACCACAAGTGCAAATTCACTGCAGCAAGGACTTTTGCATGAGTGTTGTCCTCCCTCATGCCACCCAACAGAGAGAGGTGCTCACTATGTGGCTGTTGGTCGCCTCCCCCAGCAGTCCCCCAAAGGTGATTGATGACGGGGGACATGCAGGCACAGTAGAGGAAGAGGAAGGACGCCAGACACTGCAGGCTCAGACCATCCCGAAAGTCACTCCAGAACCAGGGGGCTTTTCGCTTCACATCCCGGATCAAACCTCCAAAGAGCCTGGAGGAAGGAAAAAAAATTAAACCATTTTCATGGAAGACCACGTTAAGTTTTCTTGGCTGAGGAAGGACAATCGCAAGCACAGAGTAACTTCCATTGCTAAAAAGAAGTCTCCTTCTCCCATTTTAGCCCCAGTAGAAACTGAGGCATACAAAAAAAACACAGAATCACAGAATAGTCAGGGTTGGAAGGGACCTCTGGAGATCATCTAGTCCAACCCCCCTGCCAGAGCAGGGTCACCTACAACAGGTTGCACAGGACAGCGTCCAGGCGGGTTTTGAACATCTCCAGAGTGGGAGACTCCACAACCTCTCTGGGCAGCCTGTTCCAGTGCTCCACTACCCTCAAAGTGAAGAAGTTCCTCCTCATGTTAAGATGGAACTTCCTATGTTCAAGCTTGTGCCCATTACCCCTCGTCCTATCAATGGGCACCACTGAAAAAAGACTCCTCCCATCCCTCTGGCATCCTCCCTTTAAGTATTTGAAAGCATTAATAAGATCCCCCCTCAGTCTTCTTTTCTCTACACTAAAGAGACCCAAGTTCCTCAGCCTTTCCTCATATGAAAGATGTTCTAATCCCCTAATCATCTTCGTAGCCCTTTGCTGGACCCTCTCCAGCAGATCCCTGTCTTTCTTGAACTGGGGAGCCCAGAACTGGACGCAGTACTCCAGATGTGGCCTCACCAGGGCAGAGTAGAGGGGGAGGATGACCTCCCTCCACCTGCTGGCCACACTCTTTTTGATGCCCCCCAGGATGCCACTGGCCCTCTTGGCCGCCAGGGCACATTGCTGGCTCATGGTCATCCTGTTGTCCACCAGGACTCCCAGGTCCCTTTCCACAGAGCTGCTCTCCAGGAGAGAGTCAGCCCCCAACCTGTACTGATGCGTGGGGTTATTCCTCCCCAGATACAGTACCCTACATTCACCCTTGTTGAATTTCATTAGGTTCCTCCCTGCCCAACTCTCCAGCCTGTCCAGGTCACGCTGTAAAGCAGCACAGCCTTCTGGCCTGTCAGCCACTCCTCCCAGTTTAGTGTCATCAGCAAACTTGCCGATGGTACACTCTATCCCTTCATCCAGATCATCGACGAATATATTGAACAGGACTGGACCCAGTACTGACCCCTGAGGGACACCACTTGTTACTGACCTCCAACTAGACTGCACCACTAACCACAACCCTCTGAGCTCTACCTGTCAGCCAGTTCTCAATCCACCCCACTGTCCATCCTCCAACAAAAGAAACCCTCCAACAAAAAGAAAAAGAGACCAAACCTGAGAGCCCGTCCCCTCTTATTGCAACAGTCCCTCACTTTGAGAAGCAGCACAGCTCTACCTGGAGGTACTTACACATCTGCTTCCACCCCAAAGCAAGAAAACCTGTGTGCAACCACGCTGCGGCTGAGCCCAGCTGCCCAAATCTCCCACCCACCCAGCCCAAGGGACCAAGCTGGTAACCTGGAGCCCCTTCACTGACCCACTTCACCCCAAAACTCTGCTAGAAGGGAGGTGCGCACTCAGATTTTAGGGGCAAACAGAAAAACACCCCACCAAACTATTGCAGTTCACACCTTCCTGTCCGCTCCAGTTCAGGACCGCTGTGTTTCTCTGGCTTGCTGTGAGGAGCACTGTCATCGAGAGCTTCTGGCACCTTCCTTTTTTCCTGGTAAAATGGAAATAAGATAAAGATATGTCTTTTAAGCCACTGGCTTGTTTTGCTTTTTGGGCTGGGTATGTGACCTGTAAATTTGGGCCCCTGAGCAGCACCCCCAGCCGTGCTGCCCTCCTGCCCGTCCCCATCGTGCCTCCTTCTGCCGCAGCACCCACCTGCGAAGGGACGTTTCTCGGGGGCTCAATTCGGATGGAGGGATCCCACTCTCCTGGCAGCAAAACCATGACCTGATCCAGAAACTCATCGATGCCAGCCACCAGGTCAGCCCGGTTCTTGGCTTTATAGGCAACATCGTGGAAGACCTGCCGTAGGAGACAACCAGGTGAGAGGATGACCCATCTCGGATGTCCTAACCAGTGCAATAAGCTCTTGGCTAAATGCAAGGTCATTTTCCGCAAATCGCCTGTTGGAAATGGCAGGAAATATTCCCCCCAAAGGAAAAATCTGTGCATCACAGTATTTGTAACCATCTCCACCAGGCTCCCGTCCCCCATGGCACCCCACAGCCTTCTGCTTCAAGAGGAGAAGTTTCACTGGCCCTGGCAATGCCACCACTGGGGGCAGCATGCTGGGGACCCTGGGGAGAAGGATGAGGCGCAGGCTGCAGCCCAGGTGGTTTTCTTGCAACGGGGCTGATCCTGCCCGATGTCCGCAGGTGGCTGAAGTTTGAGGAGGACGTGGAAGACGGCAGCGAGCGCTGGAGCAAGCCCTACGTGGCCATTGATTGGCACCAGTTCAGCCCTAAATATTGGGCTGGCCCCTCTGCCCCGGGTCTGGCCAGGCTTGCACAGAGCCATGGAGAAGGAGAACCATCTGTTCCACCTCTGCATAAGGATGGGCCACTTTCCTTCCCCACGTTTCCATTTTTAAAGGCAGGATCCCTCTAAGGAAGACCAGCCTCAATCCATTATGCCTTCAACTGCCTCCCAAATAATGCCACTTTCCCTCAGAAGAACAGCAAACCACACAAATCAGCCACACGGACCTGCTTGCAGAGGACCCCGGCACCCACGCAGCCCCGAGGAGGCTCATGAATGCTGCGGCGGGACTTACAGTGGTAGCCCTGCTCCATCAGGGCACAGTCCTCCCGTTCCTTCTTCCGATGCTTCTGGCGGTGGGGTCGGTGGTGCTGGTAGCTTTGCCTCACCAGCGGCATCCGCATGCCCACGGACAGGGTGTGGTGGCCTGCAAAAAAAGCAGCGTTCTCATCACTCTCGATATTGCGGAGACGGTTGACGCCGCTGCCATGATTAAACCAGCACAGCCACCCCAGGAGGAAACACCAACTTCTCTTCATTTTAGTTTCACTGCATTCCTGAATGTCAGAGACCCGTCCCTTTTTCCAAGCCTGTTTTACTCTAACTTTGCAACAACAGAGCAACAACAAGCGATGGCTCCGGGTCACCTAAAAGTGCCCTGAAAGTATCAACCCTCGTCTCAAATTCCAGCTTCGGCTGGACAACACTCAGACCTGCTCATTAAGCAGCCACAGAAGGTAATTATTTTTAAAATCTTTGTCGGCACAAGGCGACAAGAGGAGATCCAATTAGTCCCGTGATAATGAAGTCTGGAACAAAAAAAAAGAAAATCACAGCCCTGTGTCTGCAGCCATCAAATTATTCTCCTGACCTCTCCAAGCCAAGAGCAGCCTCTGAGAAAACAAGCTGGGAACTGCCCAGCTCTGTGGCCAACACTCACACCACAGATGCCGTGGGGGCTTTTTCCCCTCTGTCTAAAAGCCACAACATTAAAAAAAATGTGAAAATAACTGTGCTTGTTTATTTAGAAGCACGCCACGTTTCGCTGCAGGTGATGCGTACACTGAGCACAGGACGCGGCAGGGACTTTGCGCAACGGGAAAACGCGTGGAGCTGGTGCCACCTCTCCCGACTGACCTTCCAGCTCCTCCTTCTCATAGTGAATATTGGCAACGGTGCTCGTTCTTCCCTGGTCCATCACCGCCTCCTCGTAGTGTCTCTGTTTAGCGAGAAGAAGAAGGTACAAGCTGGGGCCAGGTGAGGAGAGCTCCCTTACGTCCTCCCAGTCATCACCCATCCCCGCGGCCACGCGAGCCAACGAGCATCACACCTCTGCATGTCTCCTCCTTCAGGCACAGCCCTAAAAACATGGACTTGGAGGAGGTTTTTTTTCCCCTACCCAAATAAAACCACCTGTAATGTCACCTGTATTGTATACACCGTGAGTCTGGAAGGATTTACTAAAAGGGGAGACAGTTGAGTGTTTCAAACCAAAACCAAACCTCCTGCTTCATTCTTGTGGTTCCTTTCGAAAAATTAAAATAGGGATTTCCAAACTGGGGGTGGGCTGGGGTGGGGAGACCCAACCCCACACTTTTGAGCACAGCCAGTTTCATTCTCCAAACATGATACCTGCAGGACTCACTAGATGGCACTTGGCCACAGGACATGGCCACCACCAACCTCCAAAGGCCCTCAGAACCTACAAGGGTGAAGCTTCGTCTTCAGCCCAACCAGGCTCAGGCTTCTCTTGCTGCAAGCCCGCTTTCCACACAAAACTGCATTTTTCTCCTCAAAAGAAAAAAGCCAAGGGCTGACAGCTAATGCCCTCCTTGGCTGAAATACCACTGCCAGCGCTGCACAAAGAGCATCTGTGCCTTAAAAGCTGAAGGAGAACTACAGGAGTTCTCTTCTCCCCTTGCCCCCGGGGCTGGGGAAGCATCACTGGGATCACCGCGCTCAAAGAAATAAAAAACCAACCACGTCTCACACTCGAGTCGCAACTGCAGCTTTGAAAGGGCCTCCAGGAAACCCTTCTCTTTAGAGAAGAGCAAAATACTGGAAATCTGCTTTTTATCCCCCAAATTCCTGCTTCGACGGAATGGCATCACCTGCTGCCATGCAGCAGCGACGCTCGGGGAAGCTCACACCTCCCACTCGCCAGCCAATTTAACGAGCAAAAGGAACAAGCATTCCCATCTGGGAATGAGCTTTTTCTGGCCCCCAAGTACTTTGTCCTTCGCCGCCGCTGCCAGGTGCCTGGAAAACCTCAAAGCATCGAAACTGGGCTGGGAAAGGGGATGGCGAGCTCACTTTTGAGTTTCGGAGCAGAGAGTGTTGTTCCATCTCAAGAAAACTTCTCCAAATTACTATTTTGCTGCAGCGGTTTTTTTGTCCCAGCAGGAGAGAGAGGGATTTTTGACTGTCCTGCCTCAGTTTACCTGTCTCAGTGCAACTCCTCCAGTTAGAAAGAAAAATCTTTCCCTGGGGAAGCGTTGGTGTAATTGAGGATGAGGAAAAGTACAAAGCAGAGGTTCACGTCCGGCTTTGAGTCCTCCCGGTGCTGGGGGAGGCCAAAAGCATCGCACGAGCACGCAAACTTCCCACCTCGGCCCCCTCGTCCCGTCACACGCAAGCTGGACTGGCCACCAGCAGCAGGAGGGAGGATTAATGTAATTAATCTCGCGCAAAGTGTAATTAATAACACTGATCCCAGTGTTATAAGGGGATGAGGGGCCAAACTGGGGGAGCTGCTCTGGTGGCGGAGCAGGAGACCCCCCTCCTTGCCCCTCTCCATCTCCATCCTACCCAGACGAAGCCACCGGTCCTGTGGCTCCCTCCTTTGCTATCGTGGGGGTCAGCACCGTCCCCTGCGGGGACCCCTCTGGCTCCTGAGCCAGGATTTGGGCTGTGACGGGGACTGGACCCGGGAGAGGACACATCTCCAGAGCCCCAAAGTGGGGCTGTGAGGGGGGGACACACGCAGGTCACAGCTGAGCATCACCAGGACGTGACCATCATCCCTTGCTGGCGGAGACGCAAATTCCTCTCAGTCTTTGCCGTGAGCTGTAATTTCAGGGCAGATTAATTAATTCCCCACCTCTCGTTTGCCCCCGAGAGCAGCTCCTGCAGCCGGGTCCCATGGGTGCAGCGGGGGGGCGGACAGGCCCTCCCCCAGGCTAAGGAAATGCAGAAAGATGGGGGGACCACCCAGCCACCTCCTGCCTGCACCCCAACACCAGGCGCATCCGCACAAGCGCCCGGTGGGACAATAGCTGAGGTGACCAGGTGGCATGGGGCTCTGTGGGGACAGTGGCCTTTGTCCCCCTGCTCTGAAGGGCCACAGCATCACCAGGGGGTCACATCGAGATGCGGAGGAGGGGACAAGGAGGGGGGGTCTGGCGGGGAGACCCCCAACAGGCATCGCCCAGGTGCCTCCCTCCCACACCCACCTTGGGTACCCCTCACGTCCCCCTTTGAGCCCCCACCCCTCTGCCTCGCAGATGCCTTACACCCCCCTTCAGCGGCCTGCTGCCCCCCCTCCTTGCACACCCCCAGCACCCCATTTTAGACACCTACCACCCTCCTTACCCCCTCCAACCTTGCAGATGCCCTTCACTCCCCTTTCCATGGCCCTCACAGCCCCCTCCCTCCCCCCCGTGCAGATGCTTTGCCTCCCCCATTTGCCCCCACCCCCTGCTCCCCCTGTGTTTCCTCCCTGCCATGGGAAATGCCACAGTGAGCAGCCATGGAGCATCCTCCAGCCACACCGGCGGCACGGCACGGCCCGCCCGGGGGTACCGGGCATCTCCCTCCCTGCCCCGGTGCCGCTGCCTCCCACCTGACAGCTGAGGACCCCATCGGCCCATTGCTGCCGGCGGGCATGGCGGGGCTGGGGGGAGATAATTGCTTGATAACGATACTCTTAAGACATCCAAACAAAACACCAACAAAAATCACTACAATCACAAAAATGAATAGGTTTCGCAATAGGCTTTGCAGCCGTCAGCTCAGGGCAAACTCAAAGCCATGCAAGATTTTGTTCAACCATCCGACTTCTATTGCCTCTCGTAGATTTCTGCCATCCAAGTAGAAGGCAAATTAATTTTTCTTATTTTCTCTTTTGACTGATTCCCTGTCCAACCAACACACCAAGGAGTAGATCGCATGTAATGCCATTCTCCGTGTTCTGCTGTCTTCCAAACTGAAGGGAACTGCATTCGAGAAAGTGCTCGAAAGCCCAGCAGTTATCACCTCTGTTTTGGACCCGCGCTTCAAGGAGATGCAGTTTCTCAGCCCCAGCCTGAGAAGCGAGCTGCACCAGCCAGTGAGAAACACGCTGTTGTGGGTTTGCAACCACCAGTCCCCATCTGCCACCCAGTCTGGGGTGCCAAACTCGGATTCCAAAGCCACAGGCGCAGATGCCGGCAGCCAGCTGCCTGCTCGCAAGGACCCATGCACCAGCGCCCCATCTCAGAGCATCTATGACATCCTTTTGGGGTAGGACCCGAGGAGAGCATACCCGAGATCCACCAGCAACTGGAAAACTACATCCTGGAGCCCCTCTGCAAGCGCAGCACTAGCTGCTGCGCTGGTGGAAGAAGAACGAGCATCGCTTCCCGGCCATGGGGCGGCTGAGCCAACAGTACCTTGCCATCCCCACCACCGCCTTCCTGCCAGACCAGGCCTTCGCTGCCGGGGAAAGCACCCTGGAGCATCGGTGCACTGTCCTGGCGCCGGAGAATCTGGTCCAAATTCTGTTCTTGCATCCGCATTCTGATTCTTTAGAATGCACAATTTTTGGGATGGCGACTGAGAAATTAGGTCTTGTGGTTCCCATTGAAACACCCATTAATTCATACAACCAAAACCCAGCCACATGAAAAGGCGATGTTAAACCTCAGCCCCGAGGGAAAAGAAATGTGCCCGAGCAGGTGCTAAAAGGCGCTCTGGCAAACCACCCCCCCTCTCCAACCTGCAGTTTGCTCTAGGAAACTGACAAGTTTTCTTCCTCTGCGGCCTTAGCGAGGCTGTAGATTTTTCCACCCTGCAGGGAAAGAAACAATCCTCAAAAGCAGATGTTATTCTGCCTGCAAGGAAAGCTTTAAAGTATTTTTCTTTTTTTAAAGGCAGAATGCCTAAATGGAACATCCGAGCTGGTTTCTCCATGAAAATAACACTTTGCACTTGCACAGCAAAGCAACGCTCATTAACCAATCTCGGAAAGCCTCGCAGGCATTAAGAAACGCTCCAAGTAACACACCTGCGTGCACCCTGTAAGCACACGTGCAAAGAGGAATCCCTGTTTACGCACCCCGGCTATATCAAACCGCACTATTTCCCTCACAAGCCATGATGGAAACGGGCCACGCTCCCATTCCTCGGCTCCAGAGCTCCGGCGATGCCGGGATCATGCCAACCCTCAGCCGCTGCGGGCATCAGCTCTGCTAACACCCCGCTGTTGTGGTTTAGGCCAAATCCACCACTGGGGACCCGAGGGACCCCAGAAGGGACCGACAGATGCTCCCCTCTACCCCTCTACAAAGAGAGAGGCAGAGGAGGAAAAAGAGACTTACGAGTTTAGAAGAAACTAAACTACTTTAATGAAATATTAATAATAAAATAAAAAGAAATAATGAAAAATATATACAAAACCGTATCAAGCTCCCGAGATGACAATCACATCACCGGCTGGCACTGGGGCAGTCCCAGGCTGGACTCAGTGACGGACGGGAACTGGATTCCGGATCTGGAGTCAGGATTGGGATCACAGGCAGACAGAGTCCTCCTCAGACGTCGGCCATTGAAGGAAGAGCCCGTGACCATTTGGTCCCTCAGCTTTTCTACTGAGCATGAGGCAGATGGGATGGAATACCCTGTTGGTCAGTTTTGGGTCACCTGTCCTGTCCGCTCCTCCCTCCAGGTGGGACCCCACTATGCTTTTCCGCTTCCGACCCTCCAACGTGGCAAATGACAAAGTTGGTTGGCCTTGGCTGTTATGGCAATAAGTGTAAGCAAGAGCCTCTCTGCATGCCATGCCTGGGCATCAGCTGTAAACAATTGGTCTTATCACTCAGAGAGAGTGAACATTGTCTGCACAATATGCAGTTAATTTCAGTAGTTAGAAGAGGCCCAGCTAAGAAGCCAAGTTACTGAACAAAATTGGTTCTGTTTTACCTCAAACCAGGACACCCGCTGATGGGTCAGCGACAGGAATCTGGGAGCAGGAAGGGGATTGTACCACCCAGGCTCCCCAAAATCCCACGCACTTAAGAGGAATGCAAATCTCAGGCTCCCCTAAGCCACCACATTTCTCACCGTGACCACTGCACTAACACCTAGAGCAGTTTTTAAGCAGCACGCACCAGGTTTAACCTCCACGCCTGAGAAAGTCCCTGTCCTGAGGGCTGCCGGTCCCCTCGGCCCAATGCAGGAGGCAGCAGCAAACCCCTCCAGACAGGGCAAGAGGTGCTTGTAAGAGTGACATCCAGCTAATAACCAAAAAGCACTTAAACCAACCCCAAACTTTGGAGACATTTAGTCTTGGGCCAGCAGCAGCATGTTGCTCAGTAAAGCACGCTTCCACGACTCCCCTCAATTAACCGTCACCTCCAGAGCCCGATCTCTGAAGGTGAGAAGTTCCTTTAGGTTGACTCTTGACATCCCTTTCCCTCCCACAGGCAACGAGACCCCAAGTATTTCCACTTGAGAGTGCAGTTCCCCTTCCACGGGCACCCAGCTCGCTCTGCAGTTTTGGATTATCACTCAGCAGGGAGTGCGGGAGTCGCGGCAGCAGTTGCATCAATAAGCAATCTGTGCAACAGTTCCTAAAACAGGGGCTGCCCACAATCAGAAGTTGACTCTTTGGTACAAACTCCCTCCACACCAGTCATCACACAGAGGGAAAAAAAACAACCAAGCTATTGTAGGGCTCAGTATTACCCATTTCTCCGCAGCTGGGCAGAAATACACACTTTTGCGGCTTTTCCCACACTGGAAAATTCAAAGCATTAGTACTAAGAAAAAGACTTCTTTTTCTAATGCCTCTGCTGGAGGGCTCCGGCACGTGGTCTGCAACGAGCGAATATCCACACAAAAACAAGCCCCAAAAGTCCCACAAAGCTGCTCTACCTCTTACGGTTTATTGCTGGGGTCCCCACCAACACCTAAACCCACGTCCCACCCCCCACACGGTACATCCTTTGCCATTTTGAACTTTGCCGCAAAACATTTTACCATTTTCCACCCCTCTTTCTTGGGAAAAGAAAGAGGGAACGAGACAACTCCAAACCGCTCGCTTTTATTTGATTTGCAGTGATCTGACAACCCCAGCCCTTCCCGCTGCCTTAGGCTTTGGGAAACAATTCAAGGGTCCTCAGCCACCAGTAAGGAACGAGCTGTTATTCATGGGCCAATCGGTAGAAACAGCAGCCCCGATCATTAGGAGAAAGTCTCATTTTTCAGTCATGGATTTTCACGGGTTTTGTTTTCAGGCCACCCAAACAGGGCGCGCTTTTAGAGCCATCAGCAATTAAATTCTCTGTCCCCTCCAGAAAAGCCTTTTCCTAAAGGCGCTCTCCTTCCAAGGGCAGACCCACAAAAAGAAGCCCACACTGCTTAATCCATTTCACAGAGAATTTCAAATGCAAACAACAATTAAACAGGACGTCTTTTCCCCGCTTCAGGGAAAGCCAGTAATATAGACCTCGGCAACAGATTTAGCAAATCTATCATTGTAATGCCTTTGCATTTCCCATTTCCACCTGGAGAGCAGGCTGAAAGGACTCTCATAAAAAAAAAACCCAAACCAACCACAAAACATATTCCTGTCTAGGGGGTAATTTTATGAAACGATTTGAACACCTTAACGATTTGAACATCTTTTTACAGGTACAAGGCAACAAGAAACATTCTCCAGGTGAAAAAAAAGAAAACAACACCTATTCACCTCTTTACCCCAAAGATCTTTTCACCACATGGATTCCACCACCAATACACAGCTGCTAAATATCCCCGGCTGCTGCCGATCCGTAAGAAACCCTTCAAAATACAAGAGAACGCCGAGCCCGGCATGCTGACGGTGCTGCCAGGGCTGTGAGTCGGAGCTGGACAGAGTTGCAGCCCCTGAGGTTGAAATCAGACCCACGTTTAGGCACAACCCGGGGTTTTAAGCCTCGCTACAAACCAGACCCCCGCTTTTCAAGAAAAACAGGGAGATTCACCTCAAAATAAACCACGTTCTCGACGCCAAAGGGGCGCTGGTACATGGCCACCGCCGCCCTTAGGGCCAGTTCCATGGGGCTTCGCTTGACCTGGAGCAGAACTCGAGGGCGTGAGGACAACAAGCCCCCTACACAAAATCTAAAAAAAAGGAAAATTTAAATAAGATTTGCTGTTACTCACCCACCAAAGCCTAACCACTACAACTGGCCCTTTCACAACCAGGCCTGATCGCAGAAGAAAACTGAAATATCCCAATTCCCGGTTCAAACACAAGGCGTGGATCTGCCCAGACCCCACGTGTGGGCTGGGCAGACGGGGGGCTCTTCTTCTCAAAACCCGCAGGAAGAGAAAGGGCAGGAGTGTTCTCCCAGCCCTGGAAGAGGCTGTGGGGAGAAGGTGGGAGGGAGGAAAAGGCTGCCCAGGAGTGGGGTTGGGGGAAGGAGAGGGCTCCATCCATAGGGGAAACGCCATTCCTGGCCACACAGGAGGCTGCAGGACCACCCTGGGGATGGATCTGGGGGCTCTCCCTGAGGGAAACACCATTCCCGGCCACGCAAGAGGCTGTGGGGACACCCCGGGAATAGGTTTGGAGACTCTCCCTGAAGGAAACCCCATTCCCGGACACACAGGAGGCTGTGGGGGCGCCCGGGGGACACATTTGGGGGCTCTCCCTGAGGAGAGCCTGTGGGGAGAAGGGAGGTGGGGGCCGCCCCAGGGCCGGGGCCACTCCTGGAAGGGGAGGGGGGGATCTCCAGCCGCCCGCGCGGGGCTGCCCGAAGCCTGAGGAGATGAAAAGAAGAGGAGAAAAGCCAAGAGTTCCCTCACCGCCATCGCCTCTCACAGCCCCGGCCCTCCCCGCCGCGCCTCATGGCGGCTGTGTGCGGTGTCACCTGAGCGGGGGGCGGGGGCTGAGGCAGGAAAAGGCGAGAGGGGAAGGGAAGGGAAGGGCGGCGCCATTTTGAATGGGAGGAGAGGGGAAAGGGGGGGCGAGAGATGGGGGGGGGGTGTGTGGGAGCGAGGGTGTGAGGGGAGTAGGTGTTGTGTGAGGGGGGAATGGGTTTTCGGGAGAGGGAGGTTTGCAGGGCTGTGAGGTGTCTGTGAGAGAGGAGGCCCCGGAGGGAGGTGAGTGGAAAGGGCTGTGTGTGAAAAGAAAAGCTTTAAGGACAGGCCGGGCTGGGGAAAGGTGGTGGGCCCTGAGGGAGGGCTTGGGGACTGGGGCCGGAAGCGTGGGTTTGGGGGCAAAACTCTGGGAAAGAAACTGCAGGACAGGGCCAATCTGAGTATACAGTTTAGCGAAGCTTCTAGGAAAAGGTGACCAAAGGTGCCTCTTGTCCTTTTGTGGGCTGGTTTTGTCTAAGTTATTCATGCGAGTGGACTTTTGCCACATGGGATGGGAACTTTCGCTTCCCGGGATAGCTGATGCCCCTGGATAACCACTGCCCGCGAAGCACTGCGAAACCCCGTGATCAAAAATGAGAACAAAGGCCGGGTTTTGCCTCTCAGAAGGATCTCTAAGCCCCATCTCCAAGCTATTTTCAGTACCTTTCTGGTTGTTTTCTTCCCCCCCATCCCCGTGATGTTCGTCGGGGAGGCTGGCGGAGCTCTGCAGGCGGATGTCCGGCTCATTCTGGGGAGGGCTGGAATGGTTTCGGCCTCGCATTGCCCGACGCGGAGAGAAGCTGTGGTGCGGGGCTCGTTGTCCTCGGCGCGGCCCCGCCCCCTCGCTCGCGTTTGCCGCGGCGACGCAGGGGGGCGTGGCCCGGGTTTTCGCCTCGGCACATGCGCGGGTGGGCGGACGTGAGGGGGAGCACTTCCGGTGTACGGCGGCGGGCGGGAGCTGCGACGGTCGGTACCGGGGCAGACGGGGGGACCGGAGCCGAGGAGGGCGGGAGCGGGCGGGCGTGGCGGCGGCGGCGGCGGCGGCGGCGGCGGCGGCGGCGGCGCGGAGGTGTGCAGGGCTAGTTCGGGGGATTTGTGGGGTGGCGGGACCGGGCTGGGGGGCTCGGGGGGCGGTCTGGGCCTGTTTGGGGGGGGCGGAGCCGAGTGGGGGGTCCCCGGGGGAAACAGAGCCGATTCAGGCCCCCCCGTCCCCCGCTGCCGCCCCCTCACCCCCCGCTCGCTCCCCGCAGGTGGCGGCAGCCCCGGCCGCAGCGCAGGGTGCCCGGGGCCGGCCTGGCGGGGCGCTTGGCTCCGCTCTGGGCTCCGCTCTCAGCCCCCCCCCTTCCTCCGGCAGGTCAGCCTGGCCGCGCCCCCTTCGCCCGCCTCCAGCCCACGGCCGAGTCCCCCCAGGTACCCCCGAGATGGGTCGGGGGGTGTCAGTGCTGGGCCCCCTGAAGCGGGGTTGTGTGGTGGGCACGGGCATTACTGGGAGCCCGTGGGCAGCCCTGGGACCCCCTTAAAGCCCACGGAGAGCCCCGGGGCCCCCTTGTCTCCCCCAGAGCCGACGGGGAGCCGTAGCTGTGGAGTCAGCTTAAGGAGTCTGCCCTAAGGACTGCTGCTTTTTGGAGCGTTGGGGGAGGGGGAGGGTTGTCGGTGTGGGGAGTGGAGGTGTGTGGGAGGAGTCCCGTGTCTTTGGGGAGGTTTGGGGATGTTGAGCAGATTTGGGGGAGTGGGGGAGGGGTCCCCTCACTTGGAACTCCCTGGTTCTTCTAAACTGTGGGAGGCAGCGGGCGTAGGGGGAAGGCAGTAGAGTGGGTTGCTGTGTTTCAGTCCTTGGTTGAGAGTCAGCGACTCTGCTCCCTTGCTGCTCAGCAGACTATTAGCTCCGTGGGGCTGTTTCTCCAGGCAGGCTACGACTACAGAAACGGACCGACTTCTTCGGAAGAGTTGTTAGCGGTGACGTCTCCTGTGAATGTACTGCCTGACGTTGGATAGACCTGGCACCAGGCAGCAGCTCAGAGCCCCACAGCGTACGCTGCCGCTCTCATTTGGCTCCATCAAATCCTCCGACCTGAGAATACCAAAGGTACGGAGTTGAAACGGGCCCTTCCTCACCCGCTGAGTCAGATCAGATGAACCTTTCTGTGCCCAAGTTGGCTGGGGACTGCTCCTGCCTCGCCGCCTTCAGGCGGAGCATGGCTGTGAGCAGGGGAGCTCAACACACAGTGCTTGCTGATTGCACCTGCTCCCTCGGGGGAGCACCCGCAGCGGTGGGATGGGAGGAGGGAGGACAGCACGAGGGCTAGAGACAAACATTTTATTTCTTTAACATTTCACATAGGGGGTACCCCAGAGGGGTTCCCGGCCCCACACCCCACAGCCGCTCAGTATTCGGGGCACTGTTGGTCTTCTGGGCCTGGCGCTGTCACCACTTGCAGGGCTGGCAGAAGCAGACACGGCTAGTGGCATCTCCACCAGCCCTTCAGGTAGCCCCACAGCCAGGCGCAGCCCTGCCGTGGGCATCTTCCTGCCCTGCACAGCCCTGGGTCTGCCTGGCCACACTCCCTGCCCGTGGTCTTGCAGGACTCCTCCCTCTTTGCCTTCAAGGCCTGGAAAGCGCAGGTGATCTCCCGCACCCGCTCCACCTTGTCCATGTCCATGGCTGGGGGCCTTCCGGGGGACAGTTGCTCGTCCGTGGGCCTCTGTGTCCTGTCCATCCCTTGCCGGGGAACCCACTCTTTCTCGGTCCCTGCTGGCAGCTCCTGTGGAGGCTCCTGGCTGAGGACCAGCCCCAGTTTCCCCACTGCCCCACCAGCAGCCATGGGAGAGCAGGGTTGTCCTGAGTGTGTGAGCACCACTGGCTCTGTTGCTGCACTGGGCCAGGGCTCCAGGAAGTGGTAGAGGGAGCTCTGGGAAGAGGAGCTGCTCCTCAACAGGCTGCTGCAGTCCTCAGAGTTGGCCAGCGAGCACAGGCTGCAGGGGCTCTTGCGGTGGCCCTCGGGGGGCCCAGGAGCCCGGGGGGTGCCTGGACCAGAAGGAGCTGTCCCCACTGATAGGACCTGTAGGCGGGAGAGGAGGGCAGGGGGACCTGTGGGCTTGGGGGGGACAGGGGGTAGAGAGAGGCATCACTGCTCGGATGGTATATGGTTGGCAGGGAGCCCAGTGGGTCCTGTGGGGCCCGGTGCTCCCTCCTCGCTGCCTCCTCAGTTGCCCTGCAGAGGAGGAGAGAGAAGAGAGCCCGCTGCACCCCGTCTCCTCCGCTGGAGCCCGCGGGCAGCACCCCCTCCTCAGCAGGCGGGCAGGGCTGCCCAGCACAGGCAGGGCAGGGCATGGGCTGAGGGTCTGGGGCAGGATCTGGGGGTCTCCCCCACACTCCCTGCTTCTCCTGCATCGATCGGGTCCTGCACTTAGGTCACAACAACCCCATGCAGCGCTACAGACTGGGGGCGGAGTGGCTCGAAAGCTGCCTGGCAGAAAAGGACCTGGGGGTGTTGGTGGACAACCGGCTGAGCATGAGCCAGCAGTGTGCCCAGGCAGCCAAGAAGGCCAACACCATCCTGGCCTGCATCAGGAATAGTGTGGTGAGCCGGACTAGGGAAGTAATCATCCCCCTGTACTCGGCTCTGGTGAGGCCTCACCTCGAGTACTGTGTTCAGTTTTGGGCCCCTCACTACAAGAAGGACATTGAGGTGTTGGAGCGTGTCCAGAGAAGGGCTACAAAGCTGGTGAAGGGTCTGGAGGACAAACCTTATGAGGAACGACTGAGGGATCTGGGGTTGTTTAGCCTGGAGAAGAGGAGGCTGAGGGGAGACCTTATCACCCTCTACAACTACCTGAAAGGAGGTTTTAGAGAGATGGGAGCTGACCTCTTCTCCCTGGCGACAAGTGATAGGACAAGAGGAAATGGGTTCAAGTTATGTCAGGGCAGGTTTAGATTAGATGTTAGGAAGCATTTTTTCACTGAAAGGGTTATTAAACATTGGAATAAGCTGCCCAGAGAGGTGGTGGAATCACCATCCCTGGAGGTGTTTAAGAAAAGGGTAGATGAGGTGCTTAGGGACATGGTTTAGGAGTGGTGGTGTTTTTATCAGGGTAGGTTAATGGTTGGACTTGATGATCTTAAAGGTCCCTTCCAACCTCACTGATTCTATGATTCTATGACTTGAGCTCCCATCCTTCATCTGCTAGCCGAGAAGCTGCTGAGGGAGGGGACGGAGTGAGCGGCCGGCAGCCCCCGGCACAGCCCCGGCTCAGGGCTGCCGTGGGGTGTGGGCTGTTTGCATGGTGCTCGGTGCCAGGGCCACTCACCGCTCCGCTCCGCTCCTCTGGGCGGGCTCTCGTGTCCGTCGTCCCTTGCTTTGGCTTCTTCCAGTCCCTCTGCAGGACCCCGGGAGCTGGGTGAGATGGGAGCAGCTCCCAGCCCCGTGCCGCAGCCCCCCACACCACCCCACGCTGCGGCACAGTGCGGTGCAGCAGTCGCCTACCTGGAGCCGCTTGGTCCGTAGCACAGAAGAGACCGCGCTGAGCCCCATCAAAAGCATCACGAGCGGAGCCAGGTGAGCTGTGGGGGGGACGTTGGAGTCCCTCCTGGCACCAGCTGCGGTGCAGCCGCGCAACCCTGGGGTGCCCCCCATGGGAAATGTTAAAGAAATAAAATGTTGGTCTCTATCCCTGGTGCTGTGGTTCCTCCTCCCATCCCGCGGCTGGGGCTGTGCCCCCCTCAGTGCCCGACCCAGTGGGACAGGCTGGCACTGCTGGCACCCACCAACCTGGGGGGTGGGGGTGTCGGGGGAGCTGGGTGGGCTGGAGAAAGGGAGGAAGCACCTCTTGAAACCAGCTTGGCCCTCCCCAGCCACAAAACCCTCCCCAGAGGCACCAGAGGGCACCCCCAGATCCTTGAAGGGCTGCCCCAGACTCCCTCTGGCCTGCAAGAGTCCCTCCCAGGACCCCATAAGGGCAGCCCAGGACCCCTTACGGACACCCCAGTGGCGTCCCAAATCTGGGTTCTTTACCTGCTGGGAAGCCAGTAACACACTGTGTGGGAGCAGCCAGCCAAGCCGGTTTCAGAGCACAAGAGGTGAGAGGCAGGGAGCTGCCATCCCACTCAGCTCCATCTCCGCCGTGCCTTGGCTGTGCAGAGAGAACTTGGGGGAGCTGCAAAACAGCTCAGCCCGGGCTAATCTCAAGATGGCACAGAACAACCAAAACCAAATGGCCCTTAACAAACAAAATGCCCCGAGTCCCATCCCACCACTCTTCCCGTGACGTTGAGTGCCGGACATCACAAATTGGCAACAGAGACTTCGCTATGGCACCACCAGAGGGAAATATCCCAGACAGTGTAATCCACTCGGGCATAATCCTGCACCCTCACCGAGTCAGGAAATATAAACCGCAGGGTCTGGGGAGACAAATGGGGAATCCTCCAAGGATACAGCTGGCCCCTAGGAGATCCGCCCCCCCATCCAGGACGCTCTACAGGGTAACTTCCCCGGGATGGAGCGACCTCACCTGAGAGAGAGAGGGTAAGTGACTAAGAAACATCCGTACGGTATAGGGCATGCGATTGAGTTTGTGACTGGTGCACTCTTCTAAGGTATTAATATCTAGCGCCCTTGTGGTTTGTGTTGCTATTTTTCAGGGGCATTTGTAGCTCGCAATAGTGGATCCCGCTAATTTCTTTTAAATTGCAATAGTGTAATCGCCATCGCACACACAGAACTTGCAATAGTGACGTATTGGACCCGTGAGCAAAGTCCAAAGTAATTGTTAATTTGAACCTCTCAGTGAAGCCCTTTTTCCCGTTTCGTCACACTCCCCGAGCCACTGGGTAAAGCGACACCTGGCAAAAAAAACACCACCACCCCAAAAAAAACCCCACACCACATCCCCCACTCCCCACCCACCCCTTCTCCCCCCATCACAGCCATGGGGCAAACTCCCACCACCACCCCCCCAATCTCAGCTCGGCCCTGACCCCCCCGAGACACTGGAACAAAAGCAACGGAGAGCGAGCTCAGGCTCGTGTGAGCTGGAGAGATTTCTCTTTGTTTTTTGATGTTGTCGTTGGGTGGGTTTTGGTTGGTTTTTTTCACAGAACACTTTGCAGTGTGGTGTCGCAGCCCCCAGGGCCAGCGCTGGCACCGCCACCTCACCCCCGGCTCTCGTCCCTCTTGCCCAATAGATTTCACCACTTTCCTTGCTTGGTTTGGTTGTTTTTTTTTTTTTCCTTTTTACCTCTCTTTTTTTATATTTGGGGTTTTTGTTTCCTTTTCCTTTTTTTTTCTCTTCCCTCCCCTTTTTTCATTTTCCCTTTTTTTCTTTTTCGCCCTTTTTTCTTCCCCCCCTTTTATCTCCTTTTTCTCTCTGTTCTTCTTTCCCTTCTTTTTTTTTCTCCCCCCATTTTTTTCTTTTGGTTTTTTTCTTTTTCTCTTTTCAAACATCTCTCAAGCTTTCTCCGAAGGAACAGCCCCTGGCTCTCAGCCAGCGGAAGGAGACTATGGAAGAGCTCTGGCACCCGTGGGATTGCTTTCCTTCTCCCGCCTCGCACTCAGTAAGAGTGTGTTTTCCAACTCATTTTTTTTTTATTAAGAAAATAAACAAAAATAATGCTCCAGCTATCAGTTTTACAAGGCATAGAAAATCTCTAAAAGGGAAACAGAAGCGCAATGTGCTGAGGTATGAAAACCTGAGGTAGTTTTTGTGTGTGGATGTGTGTGTGTCATTTGGGGTTGGGGGTTGTGTGTGTTTTATTTTTGAAATTAAAAAAAAAATAATAATTTTGCTAGTGTTTTGTTTTTTTTTTCCCCCAGCCCTGGGCTGACAACCTCTTGGAAATCTGTTTCCCCCCCTGCCCCTCTTTTCCCACCTTCTCTCCTTGCAACCGGGATCTTTCCCCAAAGCGTTTACGGCCGAGCACGGCCTTTCTTTAACCTCTAGAAAAGCTGGCTTGTGCTAAAAAACGAACATCCCCCTCCTGCCCCCACCCCCTCTGAAATGAAATAAATAAATAAATAAATAAATAAATAAAAACCTTACAAAACTTAAAAATCGCCGTTAGTTTTGTTATTGTTACATTAATTCTAAAAACCGATGAGCCGCTGCGCTGTGTGCCGCGGCCCAACCGCCCCCCCTCAACGCTGGGTGAGCTCCTCTGGCCATGCCTGGGATGAAAAACCGGTGGCTTTTAGGAAATAAAAAATAAAAAATTAAAAACAAAAAGAATAATAAAACCTCTCTTTCTCTCTCTCTCTGCCTGTGTTAGTCCAACTGAAGGGAGAGCGTCGGGAGGCGAGGGAGGAGGAAGGGGGAGGCTGTGGGATGGAGAGAGCCTTCCCCGTACCCCTCGGCTGTGCATCCTCGCAGCGCTGTGGGGAATGGGGGGGGGGGGGTCTTTGGTTTGCACAGGGTGGCCATGGTGGGGGCTCAGCCCCATCCTTACAGTGCTGGGGAGCACGGGGCTACCAGGCGCAGAGTCCCTCCCCCAGTGAGGTGCTTTGGTGCGTTGAGGTGTTAGATGGGGTGGCACAGCCCCTGCCCGCCCCGGGAGGGGGGACACCACCTCTCCGGTGGCACTGGATGGGTGGGAGGGAGGGAGGGAGCAGAGCTCTGGGAGCCATGGAGAAAGGTGTGGGGGTGTCCCTCATCGTGGCAGCCCCCAGCAGCCCTACCCCGCCACCCGGCCACCCCAAGGGACACCCAAGCCCCATCTTGGTCCTCTCCCCGTTGGGTGATGCCCTTCCACCCACCCCAGAGGTGCTCTCCTCTCCTGCGGGGGGGACGCCCAGCGCTCGCCTGGCTAGAGAAGCACCGGGGGGGTGCTTAGGGGGCATCTGAGCTTCCCAGTTACAAGGGCGTAATTAGTGCACCATTAATAACCATTAATAACGACTTTGGCTTTGCTAACCAACTGCGGCGAGGCCCCCACCCCGCTTTAGCACAGGCTTCCTGATGCCAACGCCTCCCCGAGCCACTGGGTAAAGCGACACCTGGCAAAAAAACACCACCACCCCAAAAAAAACCCCCACACCACATCCTCCACTCCTCACCCACCCCTTCTCCCCCCATCACAGCCATGGGGCAAACTCCCACCACCACCACCCCAGTCTCAGCTCGGCCGTGACCCCCCCGAGACACTGGAACGAAAGCAGCGGAGAGCAGCTCAGGCTCGTGTGAGCTGGAGAGATTTCTCTTTGTTTTTTGATGTTGCCGTTGGGTGGGATTTGGTTGGTTGTTTTTCACAGAACACTTTGCAGTAGAGGACAAAAACGTGGTGTCGCAGCCCCCGGGGCCGGCGCTGGCACCGCCACCTCCCCCCACCTCCCCCCGCCTCCCCCCGCCTCCCCCCGCCTCCCCCCACCTCCCCCCACCTTCCCCCACCTTCCCCCACCTCCCCCCTCCCCCGGCTCCTGTCCCTCCTCCTGCCCGGGGGATGTTCCCACTTTCCTTCCTTGGTTGGTTTGTTTGTTTTTTTCCTTTCTACCTTTCTTTTTTAATATGTGGGGTTTTTTTTTCTTTTGCCCTTTTTCTTCTTTCTCCCTTTTGTTTTTCGCTTCCCCCTCCTTTTTTCTCTTTTTCCCCTTTTTTTTCCGATTTTTTTTTGCCTTTTCCCCCATTTTTCTCTGTTTCCCCTTTCCCCCATTTTTATTTTTCTCTTTTTTACTTCTTCCCCCTTTTTTCTCTTTTTCCCCTTTGTTCTTTTTCCCTTTTTTTCTTTTCCCCCCTTTTTTCTCTGTTTCTCCCTTTTCCCCCGTTTTAATTTTTCTCTTTTTTTACTTTTTTCCCCTTTGTTTATCTTTTTCCTCTTTTTTCTTTTCCCACTTCCCCCCCCCCAACCCCTTTTTTTTTTTCCTCTTTTTAAACAAGCTCTCTCCCGAAGGAGCGGCCCCTGGCTCTCCGCTAGCAGAAGAGCCTACGGAAGAGCTCTGGCACTGACACGGGCGGGAACACCCACTCACACATCGCAGCACAGCAGTTAGTTTGGCAACACCCCCACCCCCTGTCACAAGTGAGACCCGCACAGACAAAAGGCTCCTGAGTGAGGGCACTGGGGCAGCCCCACCTTAGAAGCAGCAGAGGAGCAGAGCCGTCCGGAGCCATCAAGAGCACAGGAAGGGCTATTCAGGGCCTCATTGTCTGCGCCGAGTGACCGTCTGCTGAGAACCGCTCTGGCGGCTCAGAGCTCAGCCCCAGCAGCAGTCTGGAGCCAACGGGGAAAAGTACACTGGGAGGAAGACTGGCAGCCTTCCTCCACAACGCCCCGGACAGAATGACCAGAGTGCTGCCTATCCCCATCGCTTTTCCAACTCGGTTCTTTTTTTATTAGAAAATTAATTAAAAAAAGATCTCCAACTCTCAGGTTTCCAAGGCACACAAAATCTCTAAAAGGGAGACACAAGCGTGAGGTGCTGAGGTACCCAAACCTGCCCACGTTAGTCCAACTAAAGGGAGAGCGTCGGGAGGCGAGGGAGGAGGAAGGGGGAGGCTGTGGGATGGAGAGAGCCCTCCCCGTACCCCTCGGCTGTGCATCCTCGCAGCGCCATGGAGAATGGGGGGCTGTGTGTTTGGGGGGGTCTTTGGTTTGCTCCCCTGACCTGCTGGGGGTGGGGGAGGAGGATTTGGGAGGGGGGGGATGTCCGGCGGCGGGGTTACATTCATCGGGCGGTGCTGGGCGGCACGGCGGGAGCCTCCCTTGCTGTGCTGCGAGGCCGGGGCTCCCGGAGCGTGTTTCTGCTCCTGCTGCTTCACCTGCTGGAGCATTTCCCTCATCTTGCGCTGTGCAGTCTTGGGGAGGAGAGGGGAAAAGCAAGAGGTGGGGGTCAGGGCACTGTTTCTCCCCCCACCAACCACTCCCGAGCCCCCATCGAGCATCTCGCTGCTCCCAACTTGTCACTCTGGACAAGCTGTAATTAATTTCAGGTTGGTTGGTTGGTTGTTTTTTTAACTTGTGCTTCACTCCTCGAGAGAGCCTGAATTTTCTGGGGGGTCGCCATGCCACCTAAGTGTACAGGAGACAAGGTTATGGAAGATGCACCCAGGTGGGATGCGCATGGATTTGCCCGCACCGGGGAGTCCATTCACACCCTGGGTGCTGCTCTGCACAGCATCCAAAACACCCATTTTTAGATCAATCAAGCCAATCTTCAATTTCAGCGCTCGCACAGCCGGGGGGAGCTACCGAAACACCTTCAGTGCCTCTTGGGGACACAGGGACCTCCCAAAAGAAGAGCAGCAGGTCGCTCGGTGGTGCTGGGCTCAGCAAGCCCCACACCTTTCCTCGGCGGATGAAAGCGGCCGGGGAAGATCAGGTAAAGCCACAGCCAAACCGTACCTGACTGGCAAAGAAATGCCCAATGATTTTAACGATGACCTCCTCGTTCTCGTCCAGGGTTTGGTCTCATGGCACAATGACTTCCGCACTGGTTAAGTTTTGCAGTTCGTTCACCTGGAGCGAACCACAAGAGGCTTCTGTTGTGGAAGAGCCAAAATCCTCCACTGCCGGTGTCACCACGGCACCAGGCACCCTGTGTGTCTCCCCCTTCCTTGGGACCAACGAGAACCACCACCAGGACATGGGGGCTGAGGGTCAAGACGTCGCTGAAACCACTGTGCACCCGGGATTTGTCCCCCTGGGGTGGGCAGGGGTGATGGGTGATGCCCAACTCTGCATCCCCGGGGCACCACCACCTACCGTTTTGCCACCTTTGCCTATCACATGGCCGGCTGCGAAGGAAGGCACCTTGATGTGGGCTTCAAGCTTCACTTCTTCTTTCGCGTTAAAGAAGTTTGCCTCTTTCAGCTTCCCAAATATTCACCCCTGGGCCTGGGGAGGAGACGGACGGGAAGGAAAACCATCAGGCAGCGCCCGCTGTGCCTCTCCATCCCCAAAGCTGATAATGTCCCCACGTCCAGCAGCATCAAAACCACGGTACCCAGCAAAGAGCTCCCCCGGCGCTGAGGGAGGCCAAGCCAGGCTGGCAGCACAGTGGTGACCACAGGGACGCCCGCGACTTGTCCCTTACTGTCCCCCACCCCATAGCCCCCACCCAGCGCACCCTGAACTGAGCCTCGGGCGGCCCTGTGATGATGACCATCTGCTCGCTGCCCTCGGGACCTTCTGCCGGGGCGATCTGGGGAGGGATGGGGGAGAGGGAGCATGAGCGCGGCCCCCACTTTGGCGAGACCTTCCCTCTGTGGCATTTCCCCCCCAGTGCAGGGCAACCCCCCCATGCAGGAGCATCCCCTCCCACCCGAGCCGGGGTGATAACCGGGTGCTGCAGGCCTGGCCTTCTACTAACGACAGGCCGGAGAGGTGGGCACATGCCAACCTCATGAAGTTCAATGAGGCCCAGTGCAAGGTCCTGCACCTGGGTCGGGGCAATCCCAAGCCCAAATCCAGGCTGGGCGGAGAATGGATGGAGCGCAGCCCTGGGGAGAAGGACCTGGGGGTGCTGATTGATGAGAAGCTCAACATGAGCCGGCAACACGTGATCGCAGCCCAGAAAGCCATCCATATCCCAGGCTGCATCAGAAGTGTGGCCAGCAGGGCAAGGGATGTGGTTCTGCCCCTCTGCTGCGTTCTGGTGAGACCCCACCTGGAGTACTGCGTCCAGCTCTGGAGCCCCCAACATAGGAAAGACATGGACCTGCTGGAGCGGGGCCAGAGGAGGCCACAGAGATGCTGAGAGGGCTGGAGCCCCTCTGCTGGGAGGACAGGCTGAGCGTTGGGGTTGTTCAGCCTGGAGCAGGTGCCGGCTGGGGGGGCTCCGTACAGACCCGAGAGGTACACCCAGGAGCTCCATGGTGGGAGAGAAAACGAGGGTCAGTGACGGCCCCAGTGTGCCAGACCCTTCCCCGCCACCCCCAGCCCGACGCAGAGCAGCGTGCCACCACAGTGAGCCCGGCAGGAACACAGGGACAACCCAACAGGCCCTGAAACCCCCCCTCACAGAGCACGGGGGCACCCGAGGGTGCATTGGGGTGAGCTGCGGCCCCGACCCAGCACCCAGGTACCCCCAGTTCCTCCCTGCTGCCATCTTTCTGCCTGTGTCCTGCCTTTGTAGGGGAAAACAGGCCCCAACGGCCTTTCAGAGCAGCCGTAACCCCGCAAAGCTGAAACCGTGCTGTGACCACCATCGGTCCCCTGCACAGAAAGTAGGGGGTTGGCGAGAACCAAGCACCATGTCTGGTTTGGCTCTGATTTCCATCATCATTTCACTTTTCCAGGTCCAAGAGAAGAGAAAGCCAAGGCTGAGGAAGATGTTCCCCCAAGACCTGGGCTGGGGACAGGGGGGAAAGCAGCAAGGGGTGCGTGCCAGCACCCCAACCCAAGTCAACCCAGCCCAAAGCCTCGTCAACTCTTCCATGTCTCAAATCCATCAGAAATCTCCCCTGGCAGTAGACACAACTCTCTCCTGCTCTGCATTCCAGCAAGTGCAACCAGATGCTACCTGCAAACCACCATTTCTCACATGGAGGACGAGCAGACCCAGCTCCCCTGCCCAGGCTGGACGCCGCTCTCGCTCCCAGCCCTCTAGTTAAACCCGCTGCGCCGAGGTTGTGCTCCCTCTCACATTGAGCCCATGCTCCCCGTGTCCACCCTCTGCTTCTGGCCACGGGCTGCTCCGTGGCTCCTGCACCAACATGTCCTCTCCTGCCCAGACAGTCCTCAAGGCCAGCGTGGACACCGCACCTCCTCACTTCCCTCCCTTCACCAGGAGCCTCGTTCCTTCTCCTCCATCCTTCCCAGGTCTCTACAGCTCCACAGTTGAAGCTACTGCCACCGGCCCCAGGTCCTGCTGAGGATGCAGTCAGAAATGACCACTCCACGGTGTGAAACGTAAAGTACTTGGGTGGAAGGAGCAGAGGCCTCACCAGGGTGGCTTCAATAAGGTCCCACAAAGTTTTGGGCTGAAGGGGGTCCCACCAAACGCTGCCCTTTGGGACACCTGCCCAGCTCTTCTCCAATACGCCAACAAATGCTCAACCAGACGCTTCCCCAAGGCCGCGCTTGCTCGGGCGGTCGCCGCGGGCAGAGCATCCTCCCGCACAGCCAGACCAACCGACCCTTCTCAGTGCCCTCCGGGGCCACCGCGCACATCACACTCACATGCCCCTCCGCACCACCAGCCTGGCACTCACCCTTCTCCTCTGACGGCTCTGCTGCTGGCGTTGCCAGGAGAAGAAAACAGCACAAGTAAACTTCAGACAACAGCACAAGTGAACTTCAGAACTCAGCTTGGCCACTGCAGTTAAAGACAATAAGAAGAGATTCTTTGAGTATATCAATAGAAAAAGGAAGATTAGGGAAAATGTAGGCCCACTGGCGAATGAGACAGGTGCCCTAGTGGTGGAAGACACAGAGAAGGCAGAGTTCCTGAATGCCGCCTTTTCTTCGGTCTTCACTGCTAAAGCTGTCCCTCATGAATCCCATACTCTGAAGGCAAAGGAGAAGGTCTGGAGAGAGGAAGATTTTCCCTCAGTTGAGGAGGACCGGGTCAGAGACCACTTGGCCAAGCTGGACATTCATAAGTCCATGGGCCTTGACGGGATGCACCCGCGAGTGCTGAGAGAGCTGGCGGATGTTATTGCTAGACTACTCTCCATCATCTTTGAAAGGTCATGGAGAACAGGAGAGGTGCCTGAGGACTGGAGGAAGGCTGACATCACTCCGATCTTCAAAAAAGGCAAGAAGGAGGACCCAGGGAACTAAAGACCAATTAGTCTCACCTCTGTCCCTGGGAAAGTAATGGAGCAACTCATCTCCAAACACGTTGAGGAACAGGAAGTTAATGGAAGTGGTCAACATGGATTTACCAAGGGTAAATCATGCTTGGCCAATCTGATAGCTTTCTATGATGTTATAAGTGGTTGGCTGGATGAGGGGAGAGTCGTAGATGTCACCTACCTTGACTTTAGCAAGGCTTTTGACACTGTCTCCCACAACATCCTCATTAGGAAGCTGAGGAAGTTTGGGCTAGATGAGGCAACAGCGAGGTGGATCGAGAGTTGGCTGCGGGACAGAACTCAGAGGGTTGTGATCAGCGGCACAGAGTCTAGTTGGAGGCCTGTAACCAGTGGTGTCCCCCAGGGGTCAATACTGGGTCCAATTTTGTTTAATATATTCATTAGTGACCTGGATGAGGGGGCAGAGTGTATCCTCAGCAAGTTTGCTGATGATACCAAACTGGGTGGAGTGGCTGACACCCCAGAGGGCCGTGCTGCCATCCAGCGTGACCTGGACAGGCTGGAGAGCTGGGCAGAGAAGAACCTAATGAGGTTCAACAAAAGCAAGTGCAAGGTCCTGCACCTGGGGAGGAAGAATGTAAAGCACCAGTATCGGTTAGGGGCGGACCTGCTGGGAAGTAGCTCTGAGGAGAAGGATCTGGGGGTCATGGTAGACAGTAAATTATCCATGGCCCAGCAATGTGCCCTTGTTGCCAAAAAGGCCAATGGAATCCTGGGCTGCATAGGGAAGAGTGTGGCCAGTAGGTCGAGGGAGGTCATTCTCCCCCTCTACTCTGCACTGGTGAGGCCACAACTGGAATACTGTGTCCAGTTTTGGGCTCCCCAGTTCAAGAGGGACAGGGAACTGCTGGAGCGAGTCCAGCGAAGGGCAACTAAGATGATGAAGGGATTGGAGCATCTGCCTTATGAGGAAAGGCTGAGAGAGCTGGGACTCTTTAGCCTGGAGAAGAGAAGGCTGAGGGGAGACCTTATTATGGCATATGAGTATCTAAAGGGTGGGTTGAAGGAGGATGGAGCCAGGCTCTTTTCAATGGTTCCCAGTGACAGGACGAGGGGCAATGGGCACAAGTTAGAACACAGGAAGTTCCGTTCAAATACACAGAAACACTTCTTTACGGTGAGGGTGACAGAGCACTGGCCCAGGCTGCCCAGGGAGGTTGTGGAGTCCCCTTCTCTGGAGCTTTTCAAGACCCACCTGGATGCAGTCCTGAGTCATGTGCTCTGGGCAATCCTGCTTTAGCAGGGGAGTGGGGCTGGATGATCTCTAGAGGTCCCTTCCAACTCTTAAAACTCCGTGATTCTGTGATTCCATAGTGGAAATTGCTAAAATAGCATTAACTGCACGAGAGTCCAGGAGATCGGGCATCTCAGACTGAGTTCGTGGTTAAGGAAAGTTCAGAGTTACGAGATTGCCCTGATCCAATAAATTCTAACGCAGATGCTTCAAAACTTAAGCGACAGCCTCACTCTGATTTGCCAGGATGTTATGAATCACCTACGAAGAAGTCTAATACTGCAAGTTTCACAGGGGAAGGTACTATTTTAGCAGACTTTAATGAAGATGTCCCTTTTTGATATGTTCCAGTTGAAAAATGGAGGCAAATAAAGCAAAAGGCACTGGACAGTGGAGATGCAGCATGTGGAAATGCAATAGCGTGTCCCGTCTTACGACGAACGGATCAGCCTAATGAGCACTCGCCTTTTCCTTATGGAGTAATTAAAGACTTGAGACAAACTCTTATGCAAAATGGGTTAAGTGCACCACATACTCAAAGTTTGCTACAAGGAATATTTGGGGGGAATGAGTTAACACCCTATGATATTTGGCAAATTACACGTTTAATACTTACTCCTACGCAAATGGTATTATTTGAGTCAATGTGGAAATCTGCTTGCCAAGTGGCAGCCCTTGCAAGCAGCGAATGCTGCTGCGAAAGAGTCTTTGTTAACGCAGCTTGTTGTGGGAAATGCTAATTATGAATGTCAGTGTATTTTGCGTTCGTTACAAAATCCAACGATAGTCCAAATGATTGAGGCATGTCAAAGAATCGGTTCTAACTCTCATAACATGGAGATGTTGGTGACAACTTTTGCTGCAGCGGTGAAAGTACGAGGAAGTTGGTTTTTGTGTGGGCCGGCTATAGCCCAGCGGTTACTTTGGTCTTTCACAAGTGTGTCGCGTGAATCTGTCAGATCATTCAGAATCTGTGCGTAAAAGCATTCAAATGTTAAAGGAGGGGGTCAGAAAGTTGCAAATAGACAATGGATGGAATTGGTTGAACGATTTGTTATCTGGTTGGGGAATTACAGGATGGATAGCTGCAATTATTAAGACAGGATTAATGATATTGATCATAATTTTTTTTATAGCATTAATTTTTCCATGTTTATACTCTTGTCTGCAAAGGGCCCTGCAGAAGATGATAAACTCGGCGTTTCTAATTGAAAAACAAAAAAGGGGGAGATGTGGGGACTGAGGCAAAAGAAGGGTTAAGTGGGGTAGAACTAATAGGGAGGAATAAGCAGCTGCAGCACTGTTCTGGCAGACCACGAAGTTGTGTGAAGCTCCTCCCGAGATAAGGAGGTGCTGCTCACAGGGAAGAGAGATTCCCTTTTCGGTGGGAACGTGATCTTTTGGAGTACGCGATGGTGTAAACAAGCAAAGTAGGCAATTACTGCCGTGGTAGAAAAGTATGTAAAGAGCACGCTTGCTTAATACAGCGGATGTCGGTTTCCATCCTGCATATCGCAGTCCGCGCGTTCCCACCGCCACACGCCCCCTCCCCCGCGGGCCGCCCCCCGGCCCCGGCAGCGCCCCGCTCCGCCCGCCCGCCCCCGCCCTGGGCAGGAGCTCCCCGAGCCCGCGCCGCCCCGCCGGAGCGCAGCGGGACGAGCAGCTGCAGCGCCCGGTGCCGCGGGGCCGGTTCCTGCGCGCCGTCACCCGCGGCGGGAGGAGCCGCACCGCGCCCGCGGGCACCGGCGGGGCTCGGCTCCGCTCGGATGGGGTCGGATGGGGTCGGCGGGGGTCGGATCTGTTCGGCCCATCCATCCCCCAGTGGTGGGAGGGGAGAAGGGAACCCCCCCGTCTTTGCCAGCGCCGCCTCCTCCCCACAGTGTCCCCCAGAGAAGGCTCTGAACTCGGGACGATGCCAACGCGGGGGGGGACTGCAGTCTCCGCCCTCCGGCACCCACTCCGAGGGGATCTTCCGCTCTCTGACCATCTCCTGCTCCCGCTGCGGGGAGTTCCTGCTCTGGATGGATCCAGCCGGTTATGGAGGTATCGAGGGAAGTTGGACTCTCGCGTCCGCTACGGGGAGGTCAGAGCTGGGAAGCGCTCCGTACCCCGGCAGCAGCGGGGGGGGTCGAGCTGAGCAGGGAGGTGTTGGCCGGGCAGGAGGAACTGCTGCGCTGTCCCTGTGTCCCTCCAGAAGGACAGCGGCAAGAGAGGAGTGTGGGAGGAGGAGGTGGCGGGGGCAGAAGAGGAGGGGGAAGGGGAGCCGAACGCGGAGGAGCTGCGGGAGAAGAGCTGGACCATGGGGCTGTCCTGCCCCCCGCTGCCGGGCACGGGGGTCTGGGGGCACCGAGGGCTGGAGCTGTGCTCCGCAGAGCTGTGCTGGCCCCCAGGTGCGGTTTTAATGTTGAATTTCTGTAAAGAACTGGCTTGTAGAAGGCATGTGTAGATTTGGGGAGGGGGGAAACAGGAGCTGTGGCCGTGGGGGGGTGCATGCAGCTGAGGGGGTGGAGCTGTGACCTTGCTGGGCAGGAAGGACCACGGGCCTGTCCGTGTCTGATCCCTGCAGCCCCCCCGGCTGTCCCCCTGCAGCTCTAGGGGAAGGGGCTGCCAGCGTCGGACAGGCGGCTCCTGCTCCTGCCCCCCTCCGGGGGAAAAGGGTCCCCGGGGCTGCGGGCAGAGCCCCTCCTGTGCTCCCCGGGGGCTCTCGGGACAACGCCAAGGTGCCGTCAGGGGCGACCTCCTCTTGCAGTAGCAGCGGGGGGGGCAATGCCGCCCGAACCAAGGTGCCTGCCTGTGTCAGGTTCTGCAGGCAGCCTGTGGGCAGGGACGGTGCCCGGAGGGGGCTGGGGGCACCCCGCGCTCTTCCCACATGCCTGCAGCAGGGCAAGCAGCCCCAGGACCCTCCAGCTCCCCACGAGCGCTGGGGGATGTGCCTGTCCCCACCATGGCCCCGCTGGGGGGAAACAACATCCAGTGAGACATTGCAACATGGCAAAATGCATAGCAAGAGTTGTAGCTGAGAGGTTCCTGAATGGTGACCCTGGGGCAGCTCTACCTTGGAAGTGGCAGAAAGCAGAGCCATCTGGAGCCATAGAGCATCGGCTTTGGCAACCAGATAAGGACAGTTGACCAAAACAATACAGTGATTAAAAAGGAGTCAACGACTCCCAGAGGATTCTGAAGGACTATCCGAGAGACTATAATGCGCATACCGGGGTGGGTAGTAGCCTATGGTAATGAGTTCCCGGAAAAGTAACGAACATGTTAAGCATTTCCCCAAAACCTTGTGAATGTGTATATATGGCATGTCTGTAAGCTGTATAACTAACCCTTTACGGTGTGCAAGTTTGGAGGAGCGATCCCCCTTGCACCCAGCGCTGCAATAGACATAGCTGCTTTATAACTCTGCGTGAGTTGTGGAGTTTGTTTCCGCACCTCAGCACTGCAGGGCTCAAGGATGGGGACCCCCCCCCCCGTCCCCCGTCCCCGTCCCCCGTCCCCTCCCTTCTGCCCGCAGGGAGCAGCCCCAGGCAGGGATGCTGAGCACGGGGGTTTCTTGACAGGCCTGGGGCTGGCAGCGGTGACACTTGGCTGTAGGACATGTCCCACCCAGGCAGGGGTGCAACTCCTTCTGGGGGCAGCATGTCACTGAGAGCTGGGGGGGACTTGGATGGTCTCGGGCAGAGCGAGTGTTACCCCAGCCTGCCACCATGGCCCTTTGCAGCTCCGGCGGTACCCAGGCAGGGACGGGATGGGCTGGCCTGAGGCTGGAGCACCCGAGGGTGATGCCCCCCCCACCACAGAGCATCCTCAGACCAATGGGTGCTGTGGAGATGGTGGGGCAGGGCTGGATAAAGGATGTGGGGCAGCGGGGCCAGGGCAGGGCCAGGGCCATCACCTGTAGCTGTAGCCAAGGGGAAGCCGAAGTCCTTTTGGGGTGAAGGTGGTGGAAGGAGTAGCAAGGGCGGCACTCGCTGTCGGACAGGTCCAGGTTGCAGTTCCAGCCGATGGTCACACTGATCATCCAGTCCTGCAGCAGGGACCAGCAGACCTCGCACAGTGCCAGCACGCTGCGGGCACAGCATCCCAACGGGCACGGCACCACCATGGTCACAGCATCTCCAGGGGCACGGCATCCCCATGGGTACAGCACCTACGTCCCTGCAGGCGTAGAACCTCCACAGACATGGTAATCCCCCAGGCACAGCACCCCAGTGGGCATGGGAACCCCCACGGGCATGGCATCCCTGCGGGCACAGCATGTCCACGGCTATGGCATCCCTGGGGGCATGCAGCATCCCCCCAACCCACACTGCTCCGCCCGGCCACGAGCACAGCCCCATCCTCGCCCTCCCCAGCAGGACGGGGCTGGGTTGCCACAGGCGTTGGGCCACAGGCCCTTGCCAGGGACGCCGTTGGCACTGCCTGCTGGCCCAAGAATGCCCGGGAAGGGGCTTCCCAGAGGAGCTGGCCGGGCAGCAAGGAGCAGGTCCCAAAGGACGGGAAGACGCTGGGGACGGGCAGGGGGGCAGAGAGCGGGGGAAGGATGGAACAGCGTCGAGTGCCTCTCCTGGGGGGGACTTGTCTGCTCCCGCAGGTGCAGAGGGCAGGGAGGGCCCTGCGGGGACGCTGCGCTGCTCGGCCACCCGCCCCCCCATCCCCGGCAGAGGCGGGAGGGAGTCCCGGGGAGGCGGCACTGCCTCGCTCCGGCCGCGCCTGCCGCCTGCTCCCCCCGCCCGGCTCGGCCCGGCTCTGCCCGCACGGCTGGCTGGATCGGCTCGGCTCGTCTGGGCTCGGCTCGAGTGGGCTGCGACCCTGCGGGCCCGGGCCGGGCCGTGCGGCGGGAGCCCCGGCGGAGCGGCGGGGCAGGTGTGGGCGCGGAGGGGGCCGGGGGTCCCGGTGGGTGCGTGCGGGGGCTGCGGGCAGGGGGCGTGTGGGCCTCGCTCCGCGGAGGCTGCGGAGGCCGCGGCGGGGCCCGAGGGCAGAAGCGCGGGGCCGGCGGGCCCGTGAGCGGGTCCCCGCGGGAGCGGGCAGCGGCGCAGCCGTCGGGCGTCCCCCGGGCGCGGCCCCGCCCCTGCCCGCTGCTGCCGGGGGTCTGGCGGGGCGGCCGTCGGCGGGCAGCGGGGGTGCGGAGAGGGGCCGGGCTGCGGCCGCTGGCTGCGCTTCCCCCGGTGCCGGCGGGGACGGGGACGGGGACGGGGACGGGGACGGGCCCGGGGAGAGGCGGGCTGGCGGCGGGGCAGAGGGGGCACAGGGGCTCCCCCGGGGCACAGGGTCGGGCCCGGGCCGGTGGAGACGCTCTCGGGCTGCGGCCGGGACAGACGAGGCACAGCCGGCGGCTCTGGCAGAGGAGACGGAGGCTCCGCTTCGATTGCCCGCTCCGTCCTGAGGCAGCATGGCGCCTGCAGCCTGTGCAAGCAGGCCGTGCCCGGCCCAGGGCAGAAGACCCCCGGGGGGCTCGTGCAGGGAGGTCCCGGAGGTGCCCCTGCCAAGCTGGCACAGGGAGGAGAGGCGGAGGGATGGAGGGCACCGCTGGACTCCCGCTCCTGCCAGGACAGGGAACCGCTGGCCACAACTGGCCCCGAGGAGCCCTGGCGAGGGGCCGTGCTCGGGGCTGCAGAGGAAGGCGAAAGACCCCCGGGGGCCCGTGCCAGTGTGCCCCGGGGAAAAATTCCTTCCTGACCCCAAAAGTGGCGATGGGCTGTTCCCCGAGGACTCGAGCAAGACCTTTTGCGTGGCCTCCTGGGCAGCCGTGGCTGCAGGGGACACCAGCACTGCCCAACCCCTCCTCTGCTTCCACTGGGGGCACATCAGGGCCATCCCACAATGGAAAACTGACATGGTTTTCTCTACCAAAACACTCTTTTTCTATGAAAATATATCCTCCAGGGTCCACACAAGACTCCTCCGAGGCAACTCCTGCAGGCTCTTGATCACAGCTTTAGGGACCTTAGATCCCAGGAAGCAACCCCAGACTCGTCCAGGGAAGATACCCGAGATGATTTTTCTCCTTGGACAATGCTCCATCCTCTGGGATGCACCCGAGACTTATCCCAGCTATGTCCCAGGTATGGCCCTGAGTCTTTTTTTCCAGTGTTTTGGTGACCTGTGATCCCGGGTAGCAACCCCAGACTCCTCCAGGGAAGATACCCGAGATGATTTTTCTCCTTGGACAATGCTCCATCCTGCGGGATCTACCCAGAAGTCCTCCCAGGCATCTCCCGCAGAGTTTTCTCCAATGCTTTAGGGCCCTGTGATCCCGGGTAGCAACCCCAGACTCCTCCAGGGAAGATACCCGAGATGATTTTTATCCTTGGACAATGCTCCATCCTCTGGGATGCACCCAAGATTCCTCCCAGGCATCTCCCGCAGATATTTTTCCTGTGGTTTGGGGCCCTATAATCCTGGATAGCAAGACCAGACTTCTCCAGGGAAGATATCTGAGATGATTTTTCTCCTTGGACAATTCTCCATCCTGCTGGATGCACCCGAGACTCCTCGCATCTCTGTTTCTGAGTGTTTTCTTCTTGTGGTTTAGGGTCCTGTGATCCCAGGTAGCAACCCCGGACTCCTCCAGCGAAGATACCCCAGATGATTTTTCTCCTTTGACAATGCTCCATCCTGCGGGATGCACCCGAGACTCCTCGCAGGTATGTCACCGAGTCTTATTTCTGGTGATTTAGGGTCCTGTCATCTCGGGTAGCAACCCCAGACTCCTCCAGGGAAGATACCCGACATGAATTTTCTCTTTAGAAAGTGTTCCATCCTCTGGGATGCATCAAGATTCTTCCCAGGCATCTCCCGCAGACTTTTCTCCAGTGGTTTGGGGCCCTGTTATCCCAGGTAGCAACCCCAGACTCCTCCAGGGAAGATACCCGAGATGATTTTTCTCTTTAGAATATGCTCCATCCTCTGGGATGTACCCCTGACTCCTCCCAGGTGTCTCCCGCAGACTTTTCTCTAGTGGTTTAGGTATCTGAAATCCCAGGTAGCAACCCCAGACTCCTCCAGGGAAGATACCCGAGATGATTTTTCTCCTTGGACAATGCACCATCCTCTGGGATGCACCTGAGATTTCTCCCAGGCATCTCCCTCAGATATTTTTCCTGTGGTTTGGCGCACTATAATCCTGGGTAGCAACCCCAAATTCCTCCAGGGAAGATACCTGAGATGATTTTTCTCCTTGGGCAATGCTCCATCCTCTGGAATTCACCGGAGGTTCCTCACAGGTATGTCCCTCAGTCTTTTTTCCGGTGGTTTAGGGTCCTGTCATCCCAGGTAGCAACCCCAGACTCCTGCAGGAAAGATACCCAAGATGATTTTTCTCCTTTGACAATGCTCCATCCTGCGGGATGCACCCGAGACTGCTCGCAGGTATGTCCCTGAGTCTTATTTCCGGTGGTTTAGGGCCCTGTGATCCCGGGTAGCAACCCCAGACTCCTCCAAGGAAGATACCCGAGGTGATTTTTCTCTTTAGAAAATGCAACATCCTCTGGGATGCATCCGAGACGTATCCCAGCTATGTCCCTGAGTCTTTATTCCGGTGATTTAGGGTCCTGTCATCTCGGGTAGCAACCCCAGACTCCTCCAGGGAAGATACCTGAGATGATTTTCCTCCTTGGGCAATGCTCCATCCTCTGGGATGCATCCGAGACATATCGCAGCTATGTCCCTGAGACATTCTTCTGGTGGTTTAGGGTCCTGTCATCCCAGGTAGCAACCCCAGACTCCTCCAGGGAAGACACCCGAGCTGATTTTTCTCTCTTGACAGTCGTCCATCCTGCAGGATCTACCCAGAACTCCTCCCAGGCATCTCCCGCAGAGTTTTCTCCAATGCTTTAGGGCCCTGTGATCCCAGGTGGCAACCCCAGACTCCTCCAGGGAAGATACCCGAGATGATTTTTCTCCTTGGGCAATGCTCCATCCTCTGGGATGCACCCGAGACTCCTCCCAGCTCTGTTTCTGAGTGTTTTCTTCCTGGGGTTTAGGGCCCTGTGATCGCAGGTAGCAACCCCGGACTCCTCCAGGGAAGATACCCAAGATGATTTTTCTCCTTGGACAATGCTCCATCCTGCGGGATGCACCCGAGACTCCTCGCAGGTATGTCACCGCGTCTTATTTCCGGTGGTTTAGGGTCCTGTGATCCCGGGTAGCAACCCCAGACTCCTCCACGGAAGGTACCCAAGATGATTTTTCTCCTTGGATAATGCTCCATCCTCTGGGATGCATCCGAGACTTATCGCAGCTATGTCCCTGAGACATTTTTCCGGTGGTTTAGATACCTGTCATCCCAGGTAGCAACCCCAGACTCCTCCAGGGAAGATACCCGAGATGATATTTCTCTCCTGACAGTGGTCCATCCTGCGGGATCTACCCAGAACTCTTCCCAGGCGTCTCCCGCAGAGTTTTCTCCAATGCTTTAGGGCCCTGTGATCCCGGGTAGCAACCCCAGACTCCTCCAGGGAAGATACCCGAGATGATTTTTCTCTTTAGAATATGCTCCATCCTCTGGGATGTACCCCTGACTCCTCCCAGGTGTCTCCCGCAGACTTTTCTCTAGTGGTTTAGGTATCTGAAATCCCAGGTAGCAACCCCAGACTCCTCCAGGGAAGATACCCGAGATGATTTTTCTCCTTGGACAATGCACCATCCTCTGGGATGCACCTGAGATTTCTCCCAGGCATCTCCCTCAGATATTTTTCCTGTGGTTTGGCGCACTATAATCCTGGGTAGCAACCCCAAATTCCTCCAGGGAAGATACCTGAGATGATTTTTCTCCTTGGGCAATGCTCCATCCTCTGGAATTCACCGGAGGTTCCTCACAGGTATGTCCCTCAGTCTTTTTTCCGGTGGTTTAGGGTCCTGTCATCCCAGGTAGCAACCCCAGACTCCTGCAGGAAAGATACCCAAGATGATTTTTCTCCTTTGACAATGCTCCATCCTGCGGGATGCACCCGAGACTGCTCGCAGGTATGTCCCTGAGTCTTATTTCTGGTGGTTTAGGGCCCTGTGATCCCGGGTAGCAACCCCAGACTCCTCCAAGGAAGATACCCGAGGTGATTTTTCTCTTTAGAAAATGCAACATCCTCTGGGATGCATCCGAGACGTATCCCAGCTATGTCCCTGAGTCTTTATTCCGGTGATTTAGGGTCCTGTCATCTCGGGTAGCAACCCCAGACTCCTCCAGGGAAGATACCTGAGATGATTTTCCTCCTTGGGCAATGCTCCATCCTCTGGGATGCATCCGAGACATATCGCAGCTATGTCCCTGAGACATTCTTCTGGTGGTTTAGGGTCCTGTCATCCCAGGTAGCAACCCCAGACTCCTCCAGGGAAGACACCCGAGCTGATTTTTCTCTCTTGACAGTCGTCCATCCTGCAGGATCTACCCAGAACTCCTCCCAGGCATCTCCCGCAGAGTTTTCTCCAATACTTTAGGGCCCTGTGATCCCAGGTGGCAACCCCAGACTCCTCCAGGGAAGATACCCGAGATGATTTTTCTCCTTGGGCAATGCTCCATCCTCTGGGATGCACCCGAGACTCCTCCCAGCTCTGTTTCTGAGTGTTTTCTTCCTGGGGTTTAGGGCCCTGTGATCGCAGGTAGCAACCCCGGACTCCTCCAGGGAAGATACCCAAGATGATTTTTCTCCTTGGACAATGCTCCATCCTGCGGGATGCACCCGAGACTCCTCGCAGGTATGTCACCGAGTCTTATTTCCGGTGGTTTAGGGTCCTGTGATCCCGGGTAGCAACCCCAGACTCCTCCACGGAAGGTACCCAAGACGATTTTTCTCCTTGGATAATGCTCGATCCTCTGGGATGCATCCGAGACTTATCGCAGCTATGTCCCTGAGACATTTTTCCGGTGGTTTAGATACCTGTCATCCCAGGTAGCAACCCCAGACTCCTCCAGGGAAGATACCCGAGATGATATTTCTCTCTTGACTGTGGTCCATCCTGCGGGATCTACCCAGAACTCCTCCCAGGCATCTCCCGCAGAGTTTTCTCCAATGCTTTAGGGCCCTGTGATCCCGGGTAGCAACCCCAGACTCCTCCAGGGAAGATACCTGAGATGAATTTTCTCCTTAGAAAATGTTCCATCCTCTGGGATGCATCTGAGATTCTTCCCAGGCATCTCCCGCAGAGTTTTCTCCAGTGGTTTGGGGCCCTGTTATCCCAGGTAGCAACCCCAGACTCCTCCAGGAAAGATACCCAAGATGATTTTTCTCCTTTGACAATGCTCCATCCTGCGGGATGCACCCGAGACTGTTCGCAGGTATGTCTCTGAGTCTTATTTCCGGTGGATTAGGGCCCTGTGATCCCTGGTAGCAACCCCAGACTCCTCCAAGGAAGATACCCGAGGTGATTTTTCTCTTTAGAAAATGCAACATCCTCTGGGATGCATCCGAGACGTATCCCAGCTATGTCCCTGAGTCTTTATTCCGGTGATTTAGGGTCCTGTCATCTCGGGTAGCAACCCCAGACTCCTCCAGGGAAGATACCTGAGATGATTTTCCTCCTTGGGCAATGCTCCATCCTCTGGGATGCATCCGAGACATATCGCAGCTATGTCCCTGAGACATTTTTCCGGTGGTTTAGGGTCCTGTCATCCCAGGTAGCAACCCCAGACTCCACCAGGGAAGACACCCGAGCTGATTTTTCTCTCTTGACAGTCGTCCATCCTGCAGGATCTACCCAGAACTCCTCCCAGGCATCTCCCGCAGAGTTTTCTCCAATGCTTTAGGGCCCTGTGATCCCAGGTGGCAACCCCAGACTCCTCCAGGGAAGATACCCGAGATGATTTTTCTCTTTAGAATATGCTCCATCCTCTGGGATGTACCCCTGACTCCTCCCAGGTGTCTCCCGCAGACTTTTCTCTAGTGGTTTAGGTATCTGAAATCCCAGGTAGCAACCCCAGACTCCTCCAGGGAAGATACCCGAGATGATTTTTCTCCTTGGACAATGCACCATCCTCTGGGATGCACCTGAGATTTCTCCCAGGCATCTCCCTCAGATATTTTTCCTGTGGTTTGGCGCACTATAATCCTGGGTAGCAACCCCAAATTCCTCCAGGGAAGATACCTGAGATGATTTTTCTCCTTGGGCAATGCTCCATCCTCTGGAATTCACCGGAGGTTCCTCACAGGTATGTCCCTCAGTCTTTTTTCCGGTGGTTTAGGGTCCTGTCATCCCAGGTAGCAACCCCAGACTCCTGCAGGAAAGATACCCAAGATGATTTTTCTCCTTTGACAATGCTCCATCCTGCGGGATGCACCCGAGACTGCTCGCAGGTATGTCCCTGAGTCTTATTTCCGGTGGTTTAGGGCCCTGTGATCCCGGGTAGCAACCCCAGACTCCTCCAAGGAAGATACCCGAGGTGATTTTTCTCTTTAGAAAATGCAACATCCTCTGGGATGCATCCGAGACGTATCCCAGCTATGTCCCTGAGTCTTTATTCCGGTGATTTAGGGTCCTGTCATCTCGGGTAGCAACCCCAGACTCCTCCAGGGAAGATACCTGAGATGATTTTCCTCCTTGGGCAATGCTCCATCCTCTGGGATGCATCCGAGACATATCGCAGCTATGTCCCTGAGACATTTTTCCGGTGGTTTAGGGTCCTGTCATCCCAGGTAGCAACCCCAGACTCCACCAGGGAAGACACCCGAGCTGATTTTTCTCTCTTGACAGTCGTCCATCCTGCAGGATCTACCCAGAACTCCTCCCAGGCATCTCCCGCAGAGTTTTCTCCAATGCTTTAGGGCCCTGTGATCCCAGGTGGCAACCCCAGACTCCTCCAGGGAAGATACCCGAGATGATTTTTCTCCTTGGGCAATGCTCCATCCTCTGGGATGCACCCGAGACTCCTCCCAGCTCTGTTTCTGAGTGTTTTCTTCCTGGGGTTTAGGGCCCTGTGATCGCAGGTAGCAACCCCGGACTCCTCCAGGGAAGATACCCAAGATGATTTTTCTCCTTGGACAATGCTCCATCCTGCGGGATGCACCCGAGACTCCTCGCAGGTATGTCACCGCGTCTTATTTCCGGTGGTTTAGGGTCCTGTGATCCCGGGTAGCAACCCCAGACTCCTCCACGGAAGGTACCCAAGATGATTTTTCTCCTTGGATAATGCTCCATCCTCTGGGATGCATCCGAGACTTATCGCAGCTATGTCCCTGAGACATTTTTCCGGTGGTTTAGATACCTGTCATCCCAGGTAGCAACCCCAGACTCCTCCAGGGAAGATACCCGAGATGATATTTCTCTCCTGACAGTGGTCCATCCTGCGGGATCTACCCAGAACTCTTCCCAGGCGTCTCCCGCAGAGTTTTCTCCAATGCTTTAGGGCCCTGTGATCCCGGGTAGCAACCCCAGACTCCTCCAGGGAAGATACCCGAGATGATTTTTCTCTTTAGAATATGCTCCATCCTCTGGGATGTACCCCTGACTCCTCCCAGGTGTCTCCCGCAGACTTTTCTCTAGTGGTTTAGGTATCTGAAATCCCAGGTAGCAACCCCAGACTCCTCCAGGGAAGATACCCGAGATGATTTTTCTCCTTGGACAATGCACCATCCTCTGGGATGCACCTGAGATTTCTCCCAGGCATCTCCCTCAGATATTTTTCCTGTGGTTTGGCGCACTATAATCCTGGGTAGCAACCCCAAATTCCTCCAGGGAAGATACCTGAGATGATTTTTCTCCTTGGGCAATGCTCCATCCTCTGGAATTCACCGGAGGTTCCTCACAGGTATGTCCCTCAGTCTTTTTTCCGGTGGTTTAGGGTCCTGTCATCCCAGGTAGCAACCCCAGACTCCTCCAGGAAAGATACCCAAGATGATTTTTCTCCTTTGACAATGCTCCATCCTGCGGGATGCACCCGAGACTGCTCGCAGGTATGTCCCTGAGTCTTATTTCCGGTGGTTTAGGGCCCTGTGATCCCGGGTAGCAACCCCAGACTCCTCCAAGGAAGATACCCGAGGTGATTTTTCTCTTTAGAAAATGCAACATCCTCTGGGATGCATCCGAGACGTATCCCAGCTATGTCCCTGAGTCTTTATTCCGGTGATTTAGGGTCCTGTCATCTCGGGTTGCAACCCCAGACTCCTCCAGGGAAGATACCTGAGATGATTTTCCTCCTTGGGCAATGCTCCATCCTCTGGGATGCATCCGAGACATATCGCAGCTATGTCCCTGAGACATTTTTCCGGTGGTTTAGGGTCCTGTCATCCCAGGTAGCAACCCCAGACTCCACCAGGGAAGACACCCGAGCTGATTTTTCTCTCTTGACAGTCGTCCATCCTGCAGGATCTACCCAGAACTCCTCCCAGGCATCTCCCGCAGAGTTTTCTCCAATGCTTTAGGGCCCTGTGATCCCAGGTGGCAACCCCAGACTCCTCCAGGGAAGATACCCGAGATGATTTTTCTCCTTGGGCAATGCTCCATCCTCTGGGATGCACCCGAGACTCCTCCCAGCTCTGTTTCTGAGTGTTTTCTTCCTGGGGTTTAGGGCCCTGTGATCGCAGGTAGCAACCCCGGACTCCTCCAGGGAAGATACCCAAGATGATTTTTCTCCTTGGACAATGCTCCATCCTGCGGGATGCACCCGAGACTCCTCGCAGGTATGTCACCGCGTCTTATTTCCGGTGGTTTAGGGTCCTGTGATCCCGGGTAGCAACCCCAGACTCCTCCACGGAAGGTACCCAAGATGATTTTTCTCCTTGGATAATGCTCCATCCTCTGGGATGCATCCGAGACTTATCGCAGCTATGTCCCTGAGACATTTTTCCGGTGGTTTAGATACCTGTCATCCCAGGTAGCAACCCCAGACTCCTCCAGGGAAGATACCCGAGATGATATTTCTCTCCTGACAGTGGTCCATCCTGCGGGATCTACCCAGAACTCTTCCCAGGCGTCTCCCGCAGAGTTTTCTCCAATGCTTTAGGGCCCTGTGATCCCGGGTAGCAACCCCAGACTCCTCCAGGGAAGATACCCGAGATGATTTTTCTCTTTAGAATATGCTCCATCCTCTGGGATGTACCCCTGACTCCTCCCAGGTGTCTCCCGCAGACTTTTCTCTAGTGGTTTAGGTATCTGAAATCCCAGGTAGCAACCCCAGACTCCTCCAGGGAAGATACCCGAGATGATTTTTCTCCTTGGACAATGCACCATCCTCTGGGATGCACCTGAGATTTCTCCCAGGCATCTCCCTCAGATATTTTTCCTGTGGTTTGGCGCACTATAATCCTGGGTAGCAACCCCAAATTCCTCCAGGGAAGATACCTGAGATGATTTTTCTCCTTGGGCAATGCTCCATCCCCTGGAATTCACCGGAGGTTCCTCACAGGTATGTCCCTCAGTCTTTTTTCCGGTGGTTTAGGGTCCTGTCATCCCAGGTAGCAACCCCAGACTCCTCCAGGAAAGATACCCAAGATGATTTTTCTCCTTTGACAATGCTCCATCCTGCGGGATGCACCCGAGACTGCTCGCAGGTATGTCCCTGAGTCTTATTTCCGGTGGTTTAGGGCCCTGTGATCCCGGGTAGCAACCCCAGACTCCTCCAAGGAAGATACCCGAGGTGATTTTTCTCTTTAGAAAATGCAACATCCTCTGGGATGCATCCGAGACGTATCCCAGCTATGTCCCTGAGTCTTTATTCCGGTGATTTAGGGTCCTGTCATCTCGGGTTGCAACCCCAGACTCCTCCAGGGAAGATACCTGAGATGATTTTCCTCCTTGGGCAATGCTCCATCCTCTGGGATGCATCCGAGACATATCGCAGCTATGTCCCTGAGACATTTTTCCGGTGGTTTAGGGTCCTGTCATCCCAGGTAGCAACCCCAGACTCCACCAGGGAAGACACCCGAGCTGATTTTTCTCTCTTGACAGTCGTCCATCCTGCAGGATCTACCCAGAACTCCTCCCAGGCATCTCCCGCAGAGTTTTCTCCAATGCTTTAGGGCCCTGTGATCCCAGGTGGCAACCCCAGACTCCTCCAGGGAAGATACCCGAGATGATTTTTCTCCTTGGGCAATGCTCCATCCTCTGGGATGCACCCGAGACTCCTCCCAGCTCTGTTTCTGAGTGTTTTCTTCCTGGGGTTTAGGGCCCTGTGATCGCAGGTAGCAACCCCAGACTCCTCCAGGGAAGATACCCAAGATGATTTTTCTCCTTGGACAATGCTCCATCCTGCGGGATGCACCCGAGACTCCTCGCAGGTATGTCACCGCGTCTTATTTCCGGTGGTTTAGGGTCCTGTGATCCCGGGTAGCAACCCCAGACTCCTCCACGGAAGGTACCCAAGATGATTTTTCTCCTTGGATAATGCTCCATCCTCTGGGATGCATCCGAGACTTATCGCAGCTATGTCCCTGAGACATTTTTCCGGTGGTTTAGATACCTGTCATCCCAGGTAGCAACCCCAGACTCCTCCAGGGAAGATACCCGAGATGATATTTCTCTCCTGACAGTGGTCCATCCTGCGGGATCTACCCAGAACTCTTCCCAGGCGTCTCCCGCAGAGTTTTCTCCAATGCTTTAGTGCCCTGTGATCCCGGGTAGCAACCCCAGACTCCTCCAGGGAAGATACCCGAGATGATTTTTCTCTTTAGAATATGCTCCATCCTCTGGGATGTACCCCTGACTCCTCCCAGGTGTCTCCCGCAGACTTTTCTCTAGTGGTTTAGGTATCTGAAATCCCAGGTAGCAACCCCAGACTCCTCCAGGGAAGATACCCGAGATGATTTTTCTCCTTGGACAATGCACCATCCTCTGGGATGCACCTGAGATTTCTCCCAGGCATCTCCCTCAGATATTTTTCCTGTGGTTTGGCGCACTATAATCCTGGGTAGCAACCCCAAATTCCTCCAGGGAAGATACCTGAGATGATTTTTCTCCTTGGGCAATGCTCCATCCTCTGGAATTCACCGGAGGTTCCTCACAGGTATGTCCCTCAGTCTTTTTTCCGGTGGTTTAGGGTCCTGTCATCCCAGGTAGCAACCCCAGACTCCTGCAGGAAAGATACCCAAGATGATTTTTCTCCTTTGACAATGCTCCATCCTGCGGGATGCACCCGAGACTGCTCGCAGGTATGTCCCTGAGTCTTATTTCCGGTGGTTTAGGGCCCTGTGATCCCGGGTAGCAACCCCAGACTCCTCCAAGGAAGATACCCGAGGTGATTTTTCTCTTTAGAAAATGCAACATCCTCTGGGATGCATCCGAGACGTATCCCAGCTATGTCCCTGAGTCTTTATTCCGGTGATTTAGGGTCCTGTCATCTCGGGTAGCAACCCCAGACTCCTCCAGGGAAGATACCTGAGATGATTTTCCTCCTTGGGCAATGCTCCATCCTCTGGGATGCATCCGAGACATATCGCAGCTATGTCCCTGAGACATTCTTCTGGTGGTTTAGGGTCCTGTCATCCCAGGTAGCAACCCCAGACTCCTCCAGGGAAGACACCCGAGCTGATTTTTCTCTCTTGACAGTCGTCCATCCTGCAGGATCTACCCAGAACTCCTCCCAGGCATCTCCCGCAGAGTTTTCTCCAATGCTTTAGGGCCCTGTGATCCCAGGTGGCAACCCCAGACTCCTCCAGGGAAGATACCCGAGATGATTTTTCTCCTTGGGCAATGGTCCATCCTCTGGGATGCACCCGAGACTCCTCCCAGCTCTGTTTCTGAGTGTTTTCTTCCTGGGGTTTAGGGCCCTGTGATCGCAGGTAGCAACCCCGGACTCTTCCAGGGAAGATACCCAAGATGATTTTTCTCCTTGGACAATGCTCCATCCTGCGGGATGCACCCGAGACTCCTCGCAGGTATGTCACCGAGTCTTATTTCCGGTGGTTTAGGGTCCTGTGATCCCGGGTAGCAACCCCAGACTCCTCCACGGAAGGTACCCAAGATGATTTTTCTCCTTGGATAATGCTCGATCCTCTGGGATGCATCCGAGACTTATCGCAGCTATGTCCCTGAGACATTTTTCCGGTGGTTTAGATACCTGTCATCCCAGGTAGCAACCCCAGACTCCTCCAGGGAAGATACCCGAGATGATATTTCTCTCCTGACAGTGGTCCATCCTGCGGGATCTACCCAGAACTCTTCCCAGGCGTCTCCCGCAGAGTTTTCTCCAATGCTTTAGGGCCCTGTGATCCCGGGTAGCAACCCCAGACTCCTCCAGGGAAGATACCCGAGATGATTTTTCTCTTTAGAATATGCTCCATCCTCTGGGATGTACCCCTGACTCCTCCCAGGTGTCTCCCGCAGACTTTTCTCTAGTGGTTTAGGTATCTGAAATCCCAGGTAGCAACCCCAGACTCCTCCAGGGAAGATACCCGAGATGATTTTTCTCCTTGGACAATGCACCATCCTCTGGGATGCACCTGAGATTTCTCCCAGGCATCTCCCTCAGATATTTTTCCTGTGGTTTGGCGCACTATAATCCTGGGTAGCAACCCCAAATTCCTCCAGGGAAGATACCTGAGATGATTTTTCTCCTTGGGCAATGCTCCATCCTCTGGAATTCACCGGAGGTTCCTCACAGGTATGTCCCTCAGTCTTTTTTCCGGTGGTTTAGGGTCCTGTCATCCCAGGTAGCAACCCCAGACTCCTGCAGGAAAGATACCCAAGATGATTTTTCTCCTTTGACAATGCTCCATCCTGCGGGATGCACCCGAGACTGCTCGCAGGTATGTCCCTGAGTCTTATTTCCGGTGGTTTAGGGCCCTGTGATCCCGGGTAGCAACCCCAGACTCCTCCAAGGAAGATACCCGAGGTGATTTTTCTCTTTAGAAAATGCAACATCCTCTGGGATGCATCCGAGACGTATCCCAGCTATGTCCCTGAGTCTTTATTCCGGTGATTTAGGGTCCTGTCATCTCGGGTAGCAACCCCAGACTCCTCCAGGGAAGATACCTGAGATGATTTTCCTCCTTGGGCAATGCTCCATCCTCTGGGATGCATCCGAGACATATCGCAGCTATGTCCCTGAGACATTCTTCTGGTGGTTTAGGGTCCTGTCATCCCAGGTAGCAACCCCAGACTCCTCCAGGGAAGACACCCGAGCTGATTTTTCTCTCTTGACAGTCGTCCATCCTGCAGGATCTACCCAGAACTCCTCCCAGGCATCTCCCGCAGAGTTTTCTCCAATGCTTTAGGGCCCTGTGATCCCAGGTGGCAACCCCAGACTCCTCCAGGGAAGATACCCGAGATGATTTTTCTCCTTGGGCAATGGTCCATCCTCTGGGATGCACCCGAGACTCCTCCCAGCTCTGTTTCTGAGTGTTTTCTTCCTGGGGTTTAGGGCCCTGTGATCGCAGGTAGCAACCCCGGACTCCTCCAGGGAAGATACCCAAGATGATTTTTCTCCTTGGACAATGCTCCATCCTGCGGGATGCACCCGAGACTCCTCGCAGGTATGTCACCGCGTCTTATTTCCGGTGGTTTAGGGTCCTGTGATCCCGGGTAGCAACCCCAGACTCCTCCACGGAAGGTACCCAAGATGATTTTTCTCCTTGGATAATGCTCGATCCTCTGGGATGCATCCGAGACTTATCGCAGCTATGTCCCTGAGACATTTTTCCGGTGGTTTAGATACCTGTCATCCCAGGTAGCAACCCCAGACTCCTCCAGGGAAGATACCCGAGATGATATTTCTCTCTTGACTGTGGTCCATCCTGCGGGATCTACCCAGAACTCCTCCCAGGCATCTCCCGCAGAGTTTTCTCCAATGCTTTAGGGCCCTGTGATCCCGGGTAGCAACCCCAGACTCCTCCAGGGAAGATACCTGAGATGAATTTTCTCCTTAGAAAATGTTCCATCCTCTGGGATGCATCTGAGATTCTTCCCAGGCATCTCCCGCAGAGTTTTCTCCAGTGGTTTGGGGCCCTGTTATCCCAGGTAGCAACCCCAGACTCCTCCAGGAAAGATACCCAAGATGATTTTTCTCCTTTGACAATGCTCCATCCTGCGGGATGCACCCGAGACTGTTCGCAGGTATGTCTCTGAGTCTTATTTCCGGTGGATTAGGGCCCTGTGATCCCGGGTAGCAACCCCAGACTCCTCCAAGGAAGATACCCGAGGTGATTTTTCTCTTTAGAAAATGCAACATCCTCTGGGATGCATCCGAGACGTATCCCAGCTATGTCCCTGAGTCTTTATTCCGGTGATTTAGGGTCCTGTCATCTCGGGTAGCAACCCCAGACTCCTCCAGGGAAGATACCTGAGATGATTTTCCTCCTTGGGCAATGCTCCATCCTCTGGGATGCATCCGAGACATATCGCAGCTATGTCCCTGAGACATTTTTCCGGTGGTTTAGGGTCCTGTCATCCCAGGTAGCAACCCCAGACTCCACCAGGGAAGACACCCGAGCTGATTTTTCTCTCTTGACAGTCGTCCATCCTGCAGGATCTACCCAGAACTCCTCCCAGGCATCTCCCGCAGAGTTTTCTCCAATGCTTTAGGGCCCTGTGATCCCAGGTGGCAACCCCAGACTCCTCCAGGGAAGATACCCGAGATGATTTTTCTCCTTGGGCAATGCTCCATCCTCTGGGATGCACCCGAGACTCCTCCCAGCTCTGTTTCTGAGTGTTTTCTTCCTGGGGTTTAGGGCCCTGTGATCGCAGGTAGCAACCCCGGACTCCTCCAGGGAAGATACCCAAGATGATTTTTCTCCTTGGACAATGCTCCATCCTGCGGGATGCACCCGAGACTCCTCGCAGGTATGTCACCGCGTCTTATTTCCGGTGGTTTAGGGTCCTGTGATCCCGGGTAGCAACCCCAGACTCCTCCACGGAAGGTACCCAAGATGATTTTTCTCCTTGGATAATGCTCCATCCTCTGGGATGCATCCGAGACTTATCGCAGCTATGTCCCTGAGACATTTTTCCGGTGGTTTAGATACCTGTCATCCCAGGTAGCAACCCCAGACTCCTCCAGGGAAGATACCCGAGATGATATTTCTCTCCTGACAGTGGTCCATCCTGCGGGATCTACCCAGAACTCTTCCCAGGCGTCTCCCGCAGAGTTTTCTCCAATGCTTTAGGGCCCTGTGATCCCGGGTAGCAACCCCAGACTCCTCCAGGGAAGATACCCGAGATGATTTTTCTCTTTAGAATATGCTCCATCCTCTGGGATGTACCCCTGACTCCTCCCAGGTGTCTCCCGCAGACTTTTCTCTAGTGGTTTAGGTATCTGAAATCCCAGGTAGCAACCCCAGACTCCTCCAGGGAAGATACCCGAGATGATTTTTCTCCTTGGACAATGCACCATCCTCTGGGATGCACCTGAGATTTCTCCCAGGCATCTCCCTCAGATATTTTTCCTGTGGTTTGGCGCACTATAATCCTGGGTAGCAACCCCAAATTCCTCCAGGGAAGATACCTGAGATGATTTTTCTCCTTGGGCAATGCTCCATCCTCTGGAATTCACCGGAGGTTCCTCACAGGTATGTCCCTCAGTCTTTTTTCCGGTGGTTTAGGGTCCTGTCATCCCAGGTAGCAACCCCAGACTCCTGCAGGAAAGATACCCAAGATGATTTTTCTCCTTTGACAATGCTCCATCCTGCGGGATGCACCCGAGACTGCTCGCAGGTATGTCCCTGAGTCTTATTTCCGGTGGTTTAGGGCCCTGTGATCCCGGGTAGCAACCCCAGACTCCTCCAAGGAAGATACCCGAGGTGATTTTTCTCTTTAGAAAATGCAACATCCTCTGGGATGCATCCGAGACGTATCCCAGCTATGTCCCTGAGTCTTTATTCCGGTGATTTAGGGTCCTGTCATCTCGGGTAGCAACCCCAGACTCCTCCAGGGAAGATACCTGAGATGATTTTCCTCCTTGGGCAATGCTCCATCCTCTGGGATGCATCCGAGACATATCGCAGCTATGTCCCTGAGACATTCTTCTGGTGGTTTAGGGTCCTGTCATCCCAGGTAGCAACCCCAGACTCCTCCAGGGAAGACACCCGAGCTGATTTTTCTCTCTTGACAGTCGTCCATCCTGCAGGATCTACCCAGAACTCCTCCCAGGCATCTCCCGCAGAGTTTTCTCCAATGCTTTAGGGCCCTGTGATCCCAGGTGGCAACCCCAGACTCCTCCAGGGAAGATACCCGAGATGATTTTTCTCCTTGGGCAATGGTCCATCCTCTGGGATGCACCCGAGACTCCTCCCAGCTCTGTTTCTGAGTGTTTTCTTCCTGGGGTTTAGGGCCCTGTGATCGCAGGTAGCAACCCCGGACTCCTCCAGGGAAGATACCCAAGATGATTTTTCTCCTTGGACAATGCTCCATCCTGCGGGATGCACCCGAGACTCCTCGCAGGTATGTCACCGAGTCTTATTTCCGGTGGTTTAGGGTCCTGTGATCCCGGGTAGCAACCCCAGACTCCTCCACGGAAGGTACCCAAGATGATTTTTCTCCTTGGATAATGCTCGATCCTCTGGGATGCATCCGAGACTTATCGCAGCTATGTCCCTGAGACATTTTTCCGGTGGTTTAGATACCTGTCATCCCAGGTAGCAACCCCAGACTCCTCCAGGGAAGATACCCGAGATGATATTTCTCTCTTGACTGTGGTCCATCCTGCGGGATCTACCCAGAACTCCTCCCAGGCATCTCCCGCAGAGTTTTCTCCAATGCTTTAGGGCCCTGTGATCCCGGGTAGCAACCCCAGACTCCTCCAGGGAAGATACCTGAGATGAATTTTCTCCTTAGAAAATGTTCCATCCTCTGGGATGCATCTGAGATTCTTCCCAGGCATCTCCCGCAGAGTTTTCTCCAGTGGTTTGGGGCCCTGTTATCCCAGGTAGCAACCCCAGACTCCTCCAGGAAAGATACCCAAGATGATTTTTCTCCTTTGACAATGCTCCATCCTGCGGGATGCACCCGAGACTGTTCGCAGGTATGTCTCTGAGTCTTATTTCCGGTGGATTAGGGCCCTGTGATCCCGGGTAGCAACCCCAGACTCCTCCAAGGAAGATACCCGAGGTGATTTTTCTCTTTAGAAAATGCAACATCCTCTGGGATGCATCCGAGACGTATCCCAGCTATGTCCCTGAGTCTTTATTCCGGTGATTTAGGGTCCTGTCATCTCGGGTAGCAACCCCAGACTCCTCCAGGGAAGATACCTGAGATGATTTTCCTCCTTGGGCAATGCTCCATCCTCTGGGATGCATCCGAGACATATCGCAGCTATGTCCCTGAGACATTTTTCCGGTGGTTTAGGGTCCTGTCATCCCAGGTAGCAACCCCAGACTCCACCAGGGAAGACACCCGAGCTGATTTTTCTCTCTTGACAGTCGTCCATCCTGCAGGATCTACCCAGAACTCCTCCCAGGCATCTCCCGCAGAGTTTTCTCCAATGCTTTAGGGCCCTGTGATCCCAGGTGGCAACCCCAGACTCCTCCAGGGAAGATACCCGAGATGATTTTTCTCCTTGGGCAATGCTACATCCTCTGGGATGCACCCGAGACTCCTCCCAGCTCTGTTTCTGAGTGTTTTCTTCCTGGGGTTTAGGGCCCTGTGATCGCAGGTAGCAACCCCGGACTCCTCCAGGGAAGATACCCAAGATGATTTTTCTCCTTGGACAATGCTCCATCCTGCGGGATGCACCCGAGACTCCTCGCAGGTATGTCACCGCGTCTTATTTCCGGTGGTTTAGGGTCCTGTGATCCCGGGTAGCAACCCCAGACTCCTCCACGGAAGGTACCCAAGATGATTTTTCTCCTTGGATAATGCTCCATCCTCTGGGATGCATCCGAGACTTATCGCAGCTATGTCCCTGAGACATTTTTCCGGTGGTTTAGATACCTGTCATCCCAGGTAGCAACCCCAGACTCCTCCAGGGAAGATACCCGAGATGATATTTCTCTCCTGACAGTGGTCCATCCTGCGGGATCTACCCAGAACTCTTCCCAGGCGTCTCCCGCAGAGTTTTCTCCAATGCTTTAGGGCCCTGTGATCCCGGGTAGCAACCCCAGACTCCTCCAGGGAAGATACCCGAGATGATTTTTCTCTTTAGAATATGCTCCATCCTCTGGGATGTACCCCTGACTCCTCCCAGGTGTCTCCCGCAGACTTTTCTCTAGTGGTTTAGGTATCTGAAATCCCAGGTAGCAACCCCAGACTCCTCCAGGGAAGATACCCGAGATGATTTTTCTCCTTGGACAATGCACCATCCTCTGGGATGCACCTGAGATTTCTCCCAGGCATCTCCCTCAGATATTTTTCCTGTGGTTTGGCGCACTATAATCCTGGGTAGCAACCCCAAATTCCTCCAGGGAAGATACCTGAGATGATTTTTCTCCTTGGGCAATGCTCCATCCTCTGGAATTCACCGGAGGTTCCTCACAGGTATGTCCCTCAGTCTTTTTTCCGGTGGTTTAGGGTCCTGTCATCCCAGGTAGCAACCCCAGACTCCTGCAGGAAAGATACCCAAGATGATTTTTCTCCTTTGACAATGCTCCATCCTGCGGGATGCACCCGAGACTGCTCGCAGGTATGTCCCTGAGTCTTATTTCCGGTGGTTTAGGGCCCTGTGATCCCGGGTAGCAACCCCAGACTCCTCCAAGGAAGATACCCGAGGTGATTTTTCTCTTTAGAAAATGCAACATCCTCTGGGATGCATCCGAGACGTATCCCAGCTATGTCCCTGAGTCTTTATTCCGGTGATTTAGGGTCCTGTCATCTCGGGTAGCAACCCCAGACTCCTCCAGGGAAGATACCTGAGATGATTTTCCTCCTTGGGCAATGCTCCATCCTCTGGGATGCATCCGAGACATATCGCAGCTATGTCCCTGAGACATTCTTCTGGTGGTTTAGGGTCCTGTCATCCCAGGTAGCAACCCCAGACTCCTCCAGGGAAGACACCCGAGCTGATTTTTCTCTCTTGACAGTCGTCCATCCTGCAGGATCTACCCAGAACTCCTCCCAGGCATCTCCCGCAGAGTTTTCTCCAATGCTTTAGGGCCCTGTGATCCCAGGTGGCAACCCCAGACTCCTCCAGGGAAGATACCCGAGATGATTTTTCTCCTTGGGCAATGGTCCATCCTCTGGGATGCACCCGAGACTCCTCCCAGCTCTGTTTCTGAGTGTTTTCTTCCTGGGGTTTAGGGCCCTGTGATCGCAGGTAGCAACCCCGGACTCCTCCAGGGAAGATACCCAAGATGATTTTTCTCCTTGGACAATGCTCCATCCTGCGGGATGCACCCGAGACTCCTCGCAGGTATGTCACCGAGTCTTATTTCCGGTGGTTTAGGGTCCTGTGATCCCGGGTAGCAACCCCAGACTCCTCCACGGAAGGTACCCAAGATGATTTTTCTCCTTGGATAATGCTCGATCCTCTGGGATGCATCCGAGACTTATCGCAGCTATGTCCCTGAGACATTTTTCCGGTGGTTTAGATACCTGTCATCCCAGGTAGCAACCCCAGACTCCTCCAGGGAAGATACCCGAGATGATATTTCTCTCTTGACTGTGGTCCATCCTGCGGGATCTACCCAGAACTCCTCCCAGGCATCTCCCGCAGAGTTTTCTCCAATGCTTTAGGGCCCTGTGATCCCGGGTAGCAACCCCAGACTCCTCCAGGGAAGATACCTGAGATGAATTTTCTCCTTAGAAAATGTTCCATCCTCTGGGATGCATCTGAGATTCTTCCCAGGCATCTCCCGCAGAGTTTTCTCCAGTGGTTTGGGGCCCTGTTATCCCAGGTAGCAACCCCAGACTCCTCCAGGAAAGATACCCAAGATGATTTTTCTCCTTTGACAATGCTCCATCCTGCGGGATGCACCCGAGACTGTTCGCAGGTATGTCTCTGAGTCTTATTTCCGGTGGATTAGGGCCCTGTGATCCCGGGTAGCAACCCCAGACTCCTCCAAGGAAGATACCCGAGGTGATTTTTCTCTTTAGAAAATGCAACATCCTCTGGGATGCATCCGAGACGTATCCCAGCTATGTCCCTGAGTCTTTATTCCGGTGATTTAGGGTCCTGTCATCTCGGGTAGCAACCCCAGACTCCTCCAGGGAAGATACCTGAGATGATTTTCCTCCTTGGGCAATGCTCCATCCTCTGGGATGCATCCGAGACATATCGCAGCTATGTCCCTGAGACATTTTTCCGGTGGTTTAGGGTCCTGTCATCCCAGGTAGCAACCCCAGACTCCACCAGGGAAGACACCCGAGCTGATTTTTCTCTCTTGACAGTCGTCCATCCTGCAGGATCTACCCAGAACTCCTCCCAGGCATCTCCCGCAGAGTTTTCTCCAATGCTTTAGGGCCCTGTGATCCCAGGTGGCAACCCCAGACTCCTCCAGGGAAGATACCCAAGATGATTTTTCTCCTTGGGCAATGCTCCATCCTCTGGGATGCACCCGAGACTCCTCCCAGCTCTGTTTCTGAGTGTTTTCTTCCTGGGGTTTAGGGCCCTGTGATCGCAGGTAGCAACCCCGGACTCCTCCAGGGAAGATACCCAAGATGATTTTTCTCCTTGGACAATGCTCCATCCTGCGGGATGCACCCGAGACTCCTCGCAGGTATGTCACCGCGTCTTATTTCCGGTGGTTTAGGGTCCTGTGATCCCGGGTAGCAACCCCAGACTCCTCCACGGAAGGTACCCAAGATGATTTTTCTCCTTGGATAATGCTCCATCCTCTGGGATGCATCCGAGACTTATCGCAGCTATGTCCCTGAGACATTTTTCCGGTGGTTTAGATACCTGTCATCCCAGGTAGCAACCCCAGACTCCTCCAGGGAAGATACCCGAGATGATATTTCTCTCCTGACAGTGGTCCATCCTGCGGGATCTACCCAGAACTCCTCCCAGGCGTCTCCCGCAGAGTTTTCTCCAATGCTTTAGGGCCCTGTGATCCCGGGTAGCAACCCCAGACTCCTCCAGGGAAGATACCCGAGATGATTTTTCTCTTTAGAATATGCTCCATCCTCTGGGATGTACCCCTGACTCCTCCCAGGTGTCTCCCGCAGACTTTTCTCTAGTGGTTTAGGTATCTGAAATCCCAGGTAGCAACCCCAGACTCCTCCAGGGAAGATACCCGAGATGATTTTTCTCCTTGGACAATGCACCATCCTCTGGGATGCACCTGAGATTTCTCCCAGGCATCTCCCTCAGATATTTTTCCTGTGGTTTGGCGCACTATAATCCTGGGTAGCAACCCCAAATTCCTCCAGGGAAGATACCTGAGATGATTTTTCTCCTTGGGCAATGCTCCATCCTCTGGAATTCACCGGAGGTTCCTCACAGGTATGTCCCTCAGTCTTTTTTCCGGTGGTTTAGGGTCCTGTCATCCCAGGTAGCAACCCCAGACTCCTGCAGGAAAGATACCCAAGATGATTTTTCTCCTTTGACAATGCTCCATCCTGCGGGATGCACCCGAGACTGCTCGCAGGTATGTCCCTGAGTCTTATTTCCGGTGGTTTAGGGCCCTGTGATCCCGGGTAGCAACCCCAGACTCCTCCAAGGAAGATACCCGAGGTGATTTTTCTCTTTAGAAAATGCAACATCCTCTGGGATGCATCCGAGACGTATCCCAGCTATGTCCCTGAGTCTTTATTCCGGTGATTTAGGGTCCTGTCATCTCGGGTAGCAACCCCAGACTCCTCCAGGGAAGATACCTGAGATGATTTTCCTCCTTGGGCAATGCTCCATCCTCTGGGATGCATCCGAGACATATCGCAGCTATGTCCCTGAGACATTCTTCTGGTGGTTTAGGGTCCTGTCATCCCAGGTAGCAACCCCAGACTCCTCCAGGGAAGACACCCGAGCTGATTTTTCTCTCTTGACAGTCGTCCATCCTGCAGGATCTACCCAGAACTCCTCCCAGGCATCTCCCGCAGAGTTTTCTCCAATGCTTTAGGGCCCTGTGATCCCAGGTGGCAACCCCAGACTCCTCCAGGGAAGATACCCGAGATGATTTTTCTCCTTGGGCAATGGTCCATCCTCTGGGATGCACCCGAGACTCCTCCCAGCTCTGTTTCTGAGTGTTTTCTTCCTGGGGTTTAGGGCCCTGTGATCGCAGGTAGCAACCCCGGACTCCTCCAGGGAAGATACCCAAGATGATTTTTCTCCTTGGACAATGCTCCATCCTGCGGGATGCACCCGAGACTCCTCGCAGGTATGTCACCGAGTCTTATTTCCGGTGGTTTAGGGTCCTGTGATCCCGGGTAGCAACCCCAGACTCCTCCACGGAAGGTACCCAAGATGATTTTTCTCCTTGGATAATGCTCGATCCTCTGGGATGCATCCGAGACTTATCGCAGCTATGTCCCTGAGACATTTTTCCGGTGGTTTAGATACCTGTCATCCCAGGTAGCAACCCCAGACTCCTCCAGGGAAGATACCCGAGATGATATTTCTCTCTTGACTGTGGTCCATCCTGCGGGATCTACCCAGAACTCCTCCCAGGCATCTCCCGCAGAGTTTTCTCCAATGCTTTAGGGCCCTGTGATCCCGGGTAGCAACCCCAGACTCCTCCAGGGAAGATACCTGAGATGAATTTTCTCCTTAGAAAATGTTCCATCCTCTGGGATGCATCTGAGATTCTTCCCAGGCATCTCCCGCAGAGTTTTCTCCAGTGGTTTGGGGCCCTGTTATCCCAGGTAGCAACCCCAGACTCCTCCAGGAAAGATACCCAAGATGATTTTTCTCCTTTGACAATGCTCCATCCTGCGGGATGCACCCGAGACTGTTCGCAGGTATGTCTCTGAGTCTTATTTCCGGTGGATTAGGGCCCTGTGATCCCGGGTAGCAACCCCAGACTCCTCCAAGGAAGATACCCGAGGTGATTTTTCTCTTTAGAAAATGCAACATCCTCTGGGATGCCTCCGAGACGTATCCCAGCTATGTCCCTGAGTCTTTATTCCGGTGATTTAGGGTCCTGTCATCTCGGGTAGCAACCCCAGACTCCTCCAGGGAAGATACCTGAGATGATTTTCCTCCTTGGGCAATGCTCCATCCTCTGGGATGCATCCGAGACATATCGCAGCTATGTCCCTGAGACATTTTTCCGGTGGTTTAGGGTCCTGTCATCCCAGGTAGCAACCCCAGACTCCACCAGGGAAGACACCCGAGCTGATTTTTCTCTCTTGACAGTCGTCCATCCTGCAGGATCTACCCAGAACTCCTCCCAGGCATCTCCCGCAGAGTTTTCTCCAATGCTTTAGGGCCCTGTGATCCCAGGTGGCAACCCCAGACTCCTCCAGGGAAGATACCCGAGATGATTTTTCTCCTTGGGCAATGCTCCATCCTCTGGGATGCACCCGAGACTCCTCCCAGCTCTGTTTCTGAGTGTTTTCTTCCTGGGGTTTAGGGCCCTGTGATCGCAGGTAGCAACCCCGGACTCCTCCAGGGAAGATACCCAAGATGATTTTTCTCCTTGGACAATGCTCCATCCTGCGGGATGCACCCGAGACTCCTCGCAGGTATGTCACCGCGTCTTATTTCCGGTGGTTTAGGGTCCTGTGATCCCGGGTAGCAACCCCAGACTCCTCCACGGAAGGTACCCAAGATGATTTTTCTCCTTGGATAATGCTCCATCCTCTGGGATGCATCCGAGACTTATCGCAGCTATGTCCCTGAGACATTTTTCCGGTGGTTTAGATACCTGTCATCCCAGGTAGCAACCCCAGACTCCTCCAGGGAAGATACCCGAGATGATATTTCTCTCCTGACAGTGGTCCATCCTGCGGGATCTACCCAGAACTCTTCCCAGGCGTCTCCCGCAGAGTTTTCTCCAATGCTTTAGGGCCCTGTGATCCCGGGTAGCAACCCCAGACTCCTCCAGGGAAGATACCCGAGATGATTTTTCTCTTTAGAATATGCTCCATCCTCTGGGATGTACCCCTGACTCCTCCCAGGTGTCTCCCGCAGACTTTTCTCTAGTGGTTTAGGTATCTGAAATCCCAGGTAGCAACCCCAGACTCCTCCAGGGAAGATACCCGAGATGATTTTTCTCCTTGGACAATGCACCATCCTCTGGGATGCACCTGAGATTTCTCCCAGGCATCTCCCTCAGATATTTTTCCTGTGGTTTGGCGCACTATAAGCCTGGGTAGCAACCCCAAATTCCTCCAGGGAAGATACCTGAGATGATTTTTCTCCTTGGGCAATGCTCCATCCTCTGGAATTCACCGGAGGTTCCTCACAGGTATGTCCCTCAGTCTTTTTTCCGGTGGTTTAGGGTCCTGTCATCCCAGGTAGCAACCCCAGACTCCTGCAGGAAAGATACCCAAGATGATTTTTCTCCTTTGACAATGCTCCATCCTTCGGGATGCACCCGAGACTGCTCGCAGGTATGTCCCTGAGTCTTATTTCCGGTGGTTTAGGGCCCTGTGATCCCGGGTAGCAACCCCAGACTCCTCCAAGGAAGATACCCGAGGTGATTTTTCTCTTTAGAAAATGCAACATCCTCTGGGATGCATCCGAGACGTATCCCAGCTATGTCCCTGAGTCTTTATTCCGGTGATTTAGGGTCCTGTCATCTCGGGTAGCAACCCCAGACTCCTCCAGGGAAGATACCTGAGATGATTTTCCTCCTTGGGCAATGCTCCATCCTCTGGGATGCATCCGAGACATATCGCAGCTATGTCCCTGAGACATTCTTCTGGTGGTTTAGGGTCCTGTCATCCCAGGTAGCAACCCCAGACTCCTCCAGGGAAGACACCCGAGCTGATTTTTCTCTCTTGACAGTCGTCCATCCTGCAGGATCTACCCAGAACTCCTCCCAGGCATCTCCCGCAGAGTTTTCTCCAATGCTTTAGGGCCCTGTGATCCCAGGTGGCAACCCCAGACTCCTCCAGGGAAGATACCCGAGATGATTTTTCTCCTTGGGCAATGGTCCATCCTCTGGGATGCACCCGAGACTCCTCCCAGCTCTGTTTCTGAGTGTTTTCTTCCTGGGGTTTAGGGCCCTGTGATCGCAGGTAGCAACCCCGGACTCCTCCAGGGAAGATACCCAAGATGATTTTTCTCCTTGGACAATGCTCCATCCTGCGGGATGCACCCGAGACTCCTCGCAGGTATGTCACCGAGTCTTATTTCCGGTGGTTTAGGGTCCTGTGATCCCGGGTAGCAACCCCAGACTCCTCCACGGAAGGTACCCAAGATGATTTTTCTCCTTGGATAATGCTCGATCCTCTGGGATGCATCCGAGACTTATCGCAGCTATGTCCCTGAGACATTTTTCCGGTGGTTTAGATACCTGTCATCCCAGGTAGCAACCCCAGACTCCTCCAGGGAAGATACCCGAGATGATATTTCTCTCTTGACTGTGGTCCATCCTGCGGGATCTACCCAGAACTCCTCCCAGGCATCTCCCGCAGAGTTTTCTCCAATGCTTTAGGGCCCTGTGATCCCGGGTAGCAACCCCAGACTCCTCCAGGGAAGATACCTGAGATGAATTTTCTCCTTAGAAAATGTTCCATCCTCTGGGATGCATCTGAGATTCTTCCCAGGCATCTCCCGCAGAGTTTTCTCCAGTGGTTTGGGGCCCTGTTATCCCAGGTAGCAACCCCAGACTCCTCCAGGAAAGATACCCAAGATGATTTTTCTCCTTTGACAATGCTCCATCCTGCGGGATGCACCCGAGACTGTTCGCAGGTATGTCTCTGAGTCTTATTTCCGGTGGATTAGGGCCCTGTGATCCCGGGTAGCAACCCCAGACTCCTCCAAGGAAGATACCCGAGGTGATTTTTCTCTTTAGAAAATGCAACATCCTCTGGGATGCATCCGAGACGTATCCCAGCTATGTCCCTGAGTCTTTATTCCGGTGATTTAGGGTCCTGTCATCTCGGGTAGCAACCCCAGACTCCTCCAGGGAAGATACCTGAGATGATTTTCCTCCTTGGGCAATGCTCCATCCTCTGGGATGCATCCGAGACATATCGCAGCTATGTCCCTGAGACATTTTTCCGGTGGTTTAGGGTCCTGTCATCCCAGGTAGCAACCCCAGACTCCACCAGGGAAGACACCCGAGATGATTTTTCTCTCTTGACAGTCGTCCATCCTGCAGGATCTACCCAGAACTCCTCCCAGGCATCTCCCGCAGAGTTTTCTCCAATGCTTTGGGGCCCTGTGATCCCAGGTGGCAACCCCAGACTCCTCCAGGGAAGATACCCGAGATGATTTTTCTCCTTGGGCAATGCTCCATCCTCTGGGATGCACCCGAGACTCCTCCCAGCTCTGTTTCTGAGTGTTTTCTTCCTGGGGTTTAGGGCCCTGTGATCGCAGGTAGCAACCCCGGACTCCTCCAGGGAAGATACCCAAGATGATTTTTCTCCTTGGACAATGCTCCATCCTGCGGGATGCACCCGAGACTCCTCGCAGGTATGTCACCGCGTCTTATTTCCGGTGGTTTAGGGTCCTGTGATCCCGGGTAGCAACCCCAGACTCCTCCACGGAAGGTACCCAAGATGATTTTTCTCCTTGGATAATGCTCCATCCTCTGGGATGCATCCGAGACTTATCGCAGCTATGTCCCTGAGACATTTTTCCGGTGGTTTAGATACCTGTCATCCCAGGTAGCAACCCCAGACTCCTCCAGGGAAGATACCCGAGATGATATTTCTCTCCTGACAGTGGTCCATCCTGCGGGATCTACCCAGAACTCTTCCCAGGCGTCTCCCGCAGAGTTTTCTCCAATGCTTTAGGGCCCTGTGATCCCGGGTAGCAACCCCAGACTCCTCCAGGGAAGATACCCGAGATGATTTTTCTCTTTAGAATATGCTCCATCCTCTGGGATGTACCCCTGACTCCTCCCAGGTGTCTCCCGCAGACTTTTCTCTAGTGGTTTAGGTATCTGAAATCCCAGGTAGCAACCCCAGACTCCTCCAGGGAAGATACCCGAGATGATTTTTCTCCTTGGACAATGCACCATCCTCTGGGATGCACCTGAGATTTCTCCCAGGCATCTCCCTCAGATATTTTTCCTGTGGTTTGGCGCACTATAATCCTGGGTAGCAACCCCAAATTCCTCCAGGGAAGATACCTGAGATGATTTTTCTCCTTGGGCAATGCTCCATCCTCTGGAATTCACCGGAGGTTCCTCACAGGTATGTCCCTCAGTCTTTTTTCCGGTGGTTTAGGGTCCTGTCATCCCAGGTAGCAACCCCAGACTCCTGCAGGAAAGATACCCAAGATGATTTTTCTCCTTTGACAATGCTCCATCCTGCGGGATGCACCCGAGACTGCTCGCAGGTATGTCCCTGAGTCTTATTTCCGGTGGTTTAGGGCCCTGTGATCCCGGGTAGCAACCCCAGACTCCTCCAAGGAAGATACCCGAGGTGATTTTTCTCTTTAGAAAATGCAACATCCTCTGGGATGCATCCGAGACGTATCCCAGCTATGTCCCTGAGTCTTTATTCCGGTGATTTAGGGTCCTGTCATCTCGGGTAGCAACCCCAGACTCCTCCAGGGAAGATACCTGAGATGATTTTCCTCCTTGGGCAATGCTCCATCCTCTGGGATGCATCCGAGACATATCGCAGCTATGTCCCTGAGACATTCTTCTGGTGGTTTAGGGTCCTGTCATCCCAGGTAGCAACCCCAGACTCCTCCAGGGAAGACACCCGAGCTGATTTTTCTCTCTTGACAGTCGTCCATCCTGCAGGATCTACCCAGAACTCCTCCCAGGCATCTCCCGCAGAGTTTTCTCCAATGCTTTAGGGCCCTGTGATCCCAGGTAGCAACCCCAGACTCCTCCAGGGAAGATACCCGAGATGATTTTTCTCCTTGGGCAATGCTCCATCCTCTGGGATGCACCCGAGACTCCTCCCAGCTCTGTTTCTGAGTGTTTTCTTCCTGGGGTTTAGGGCCCTGTGATCGCAGGTAGCAACCCCGGACTCCTCCAGGGAAGATACCCAAGATGATTTTTCTCCTTGGACAATGCTCCATCCTGCGGGATGCACCCGAGACTCCTCGCAGGTATGTCACCGAGTCTTATTTCCGGTGGTTTAGGGTCCTGTGATCCCGGGTAGCAACCCCAGACTCCTCCACGGAAGGTACCCAAGATGATTTTTCTCCTTGGATAATGCTCGATCCTCTGGGATGCATCCGAGACTTATCGCAGCTATGTCCCTGAGACATTTTTCCGGTGGTTTAGATACCTGTCATCCCAGGTAGCAACCCCAGACTCCTCCAGGGAAGATACCCGAGATGATATTTCTCTCTTGACTGTGGTCCATCCTGCGGGATCTACCCAGAACTCCTCCCAGGCATCTCCCGCAGAGTTTTCTCCAATGCTTTAGGGCCCTGTGATCCCGGGTAGCAACCCCAGACTCCTCCAGGGAAGATACCTGAGATGAATTTTCTCCTTAGAAAATGTTCCATCCTCTGGGATGCATCTGAGATTCTTCCCAGGCATCTCCCGCAGAGTTTTCTCCAGTGGTTTGGGGCCCTGTTATCCCAGGTAGCAACCCCAGACTCCTCCAGGAAAGATACCCAAGATGATTTTTCTCCTTTGACAATGCTCCATCCTGCGGGATGCACCCGAGACTGTTCGCAGGTATGTCTCTGAGTCTTATTTCCGGTGGATTAGGGCCCTGTGATCCCGGGTAGCAACCCCAGACTCCTCCAAGGAAGATACCCGAGGTGATTTTTCTCTTTAGAAAATGCAACATCCTCTGGGATGCATCCGAGACGTATCCCAGCTATGTCCCTGAGTCTTTATTCCGGTGATTTAGGGTCCTGTCATCTCGGGTAGCAACCCCAGACTCCTCCAGGGAAGATACCTGAGATGATTTTCCTCCTTGGGCAATGCTCCATCCTCTGGGATGCATCCGAGACATATCGCAGCTATGTCCCTGAGACATTTTTCCGGTGGTTTAGGGTCCTGTCATCCCAGGTAGCAACCCCAGACTCCACCAGGGAAGACACCCGAGATGATTTTTCTCTCTTGACAGTCGTCCATCCTGCAGGATCTACCCAGAACTCCTCCCAGGCATCTCCCGCAGAGTTTTCTCCAATGCTTTGGGGCCCTGTGATCCCAGGTGGCAACCCCAGACTCCTCCAGGGAAGATACCCGAGATGATTTTTCTCCTTGGGCAATGCTCCATCCTCTGGGATGCACCCGAGACTCCTCCCAGCTCTGTTTCTGAGTGTTTTCTTCCTGGGGTTTAGGGCCCTGTGATCGCAGGTAGCAACCCCGGACTCCTCCAGGGAAGATACCCAAGATGATTTTTCTCCTTGGACAATGCTCCATCCTGCGGGATGCACCCGAGACTCCTCGCAGGTATGTCACCGCGTCTTATTTCCGGTGGTTTAGGGTCCTGTGATCCCGGGTAGCAACCCCAGACTCCTCCACGGAAGGTACCCAAGATGATTTTTCTCCTTGGATAATGCTCCATCCTCTGGGATGCATCCGAGACTTATCGCAGCTATGTCCCTGAGACATTTTTCCGGTGGTTTAGATACCTGTCATCCCAGGTAGCAACCCCAGACTCCTCCAGGGAAGATACCCGAGATGATATTTCTCTCCTGACAGTGGTCCATCCTGCGGGATCTACCCAGAACTCTTCCCAGGCGTCTCCCGCAGAGTTTTCTCCAATGCTTTAGGGCCCTGTGATCCCGGGTAGCAACCCCAGACTCCTCCAGGGAAGATACCCGAGATGATTTTTCTCTTTAGAATATGCTCCATCCTCTGGGATGTACCCCTGACTCCTCCCAGGTGTCTCCCGCAGACTTTTCTCTAGTGGTTTAGGTATCTGAAATCCCAGGTAGCAACCCCAGACTCCTCCAGGGAAGATACCCGAGATGATTTTTCTCCTTGGACAATGCACCATCCTCTGGGATGCACCTGAGATTTCTCCCAGGCATCTCCCTCAGATATTTTTCCTGTGGTTTGGCGCACTATAATCCTGGGTAGCAACCCCAAATTCCTCCAGGGAAGATACCTGAGATGATTTTTCTCCTTGGGCAATGCTCCATCCTCTGGAATTCACCGGAGGTTCCTCACAGGTATGTCCCTCAGTCTTTTTTCCGGTGGTTTAGGGTCCTGTCATCCCAGGTAGCAACCCCAGACTCCTGCAGGAAAGATACCCAAGATGATTTTTCTCCTTTGACAATGCTCCATCCTGCGGGATGCACCCGAGACTGCTCGCAGGTATGTCCCTGAGTCTTATTTCCGGTGGTTTAGGGCCCTGTGATCCCGGGTAGCAACCCCAGACTCCTCCAAGGAAGATACCCGAGGTGATTTTTCTCTTTAGAAAATGCAACATCCTCTGGGATGCATCCGAGACGTATCCCAGCTATGTCCCTGAGTCTTTATTCCGGTGATTTAGGGTCCTGTCATCTCGGGTAGCAACCCCAGACTCCTCCAGGGAAGATACCTGAGATGATTTTCCTCCTTGGGCAATGCTCCATCCTCTGGGATGCATCCGAGACATATCGCAGCTATGTCCCTGAGACATTCTTCTGGTGGTTTAGGGTCCTGTCATCCCAGGTAGCAACCCCAGACTCCTCCAGGGAAGACACCCGAGCTGATTTTTCTCTCTTGACAGTCGTCCATCCTGCAGGATCTACCCAGAACTCCTCCCAGGCATCTCCCGCAGAGTTTTCTCCAATGCTTTAGGGCCCTGTGATCCCAGGTGGCAACCCCAGACTCCTCCAGGGAAGATACCCGAGATGATTTTTCTCCTTGGGCAATGGTCCATCCTCTGGGATGCACCCGAGACTCCTCCCAGCTCTGTTTCTGAGTGTTTTCTTCCTGGGGTTTAGGGCCCTGTGATCGCAGGTAGCAACCCCGGACTCCTCCAGGGAAGATACCCAAGATGATTTTTCTCCTTGGACAATGCTCCATCCTGCGGGATGCACCCGAGACTCCTCGCAGGTATGTCACCGAGTCTTATTTCCGGTGGTTTAGGGTCCTGTGATCCCGGGTAGCAACCCCAGACTCCTCCACGGAAGGTACCCAAGATGATTTTTCTCCTTGGATAATGCTCGATCCTCTGGGATGCATCCGAGACTTATCGCAGCTATGTCCCTGAGACATTTTTCCGGTGGTTTAGATACCTGTCATCCCAGGTAGCAACCCCAGACTCCTCCAGGGAAGATACCCGAGATGATATTTCTCTCTTGACTGTGGTCCATCCTGCGGGATCTACCCAGAACTCCTCCCAGGCATCTCCCGCAGAGTTTTCTCCAATGCTTTAGGGCCCTGTGATCCCGGGTAGCAACCCCAGACTCCTCCAGGGAAGATACCTGAGATGAATTTTCTCCTTAGAAAATGTTCCATCCTCTGGGATGCATCTGAGATTCTTCCCAGGCATCTCCCGCAGAGTTTTCTCCAGTGGTTTGGGGCCCTGTTATCCCAGGTAGCAACCCCAGACTCCTCCAGGAAAGATACCCAAGATGATTTTTCTCCTTTGACAATGCTCCATCCTGCGGGATGCACCCGAGACTGTTCGCAGGTATGTCTCTGAGTCTTATTTCCGGTGGATTAGGGCCCTGTGATCCCGGGTAGCAACCCCAGACTCCTCCAAGGAAGATACCCGAGGTGATTTTTCTCTTTAGAAAATGCACCATCCTCTGGGATGCATCCGAGACGTATCCCAGCTATGTCCCTGAGTCTTTATTCCGGTGATTTAGGGTCCTGTCATCTCGGGTAGCAACCCCAGACTCCTCCAGGGAAGATACCTGAGATGATTTTCCTCCTTGGGCAATGCTCCATCCTCTGGGATGCATCCGAGACATATCGCAGCTATGTCCCTGAGACATTTTTCCGGTGGTTTAGGGTCCTGTCATCCCAGGTAGCAACCCCAGACTCCACCAGGGAAGACACCCGAGCTGATTTTTCTCTCTTGACAGTCGTCCATCCTGCAGGATCTACCCAGAACTCCTCCCAGGCATCTCCCGCAGAGTTTTCTCCAATGCTTTAGGGCCCTGTGATCCCAGGTGGCAACCCCAGACTCCTCCAGGGAAGATACCCAAGATGATTTTTCTCCTTGGGCAATGCTCCATCCTCTGGGATGCACCCGAGACTCCTCCCAGCTCTGTTTCTGAGTGTTTTCTTCCTGGGGTTTAGGGCCCTGTGATCGCAGGTAGCAACCCCGGACTCCTCCAGGGAAGATACCCAAGATGATTTTTCTCCTTGGACAATGCTCCATCCTGCGGGATGCACCCGAGACTCCTCGCAGGTATGTCACCGCGTCTTATTTCCGGTGGTTTAGGGTCCTGTGATCCCGGGTAGCAACCCCAGACTCCTCCACGGAAGGTACCCAAGATGATTTTTCTCCTTGGATAATGCTCCATCCTCTGGGATGCATCCGAGACTTATCGCAGCTATGTCCCTGAGACATTTTTCCGGTGGTTTAGATACCTGTCATCCCAGGTAGCAACCCCAGACTCCTCCAGGGAAGATACCCGAGATGATATTTCTCTCCTGACAGTGGTCCATCCTGCGGGATCTACCCAGAACTCTTCCCAGGCGTCTCCCGCAGAGTTTTCTCCAATGCTTTAGGGCCCTGTGATCCCGGGTAGCAACCCCAGACTCCTCCAGGGAAGATACCCGAGATGATTTTTCTCTTTAGAATATGCTCCATCCTCTGGGATGTACCCCTGACTCCTCCCAGGTGTCTCCCGCAGACTTTTCTCTAGTGGTTTAGGTATCTGAAATCCCAGGTAGCAACCCCAGACTCCTCCAGGGAAGATACCCGAGATGATTTTTCTCCTTGGACAATGCACCATCCTCTGGGATGCACCTGAGATTTCTCCCAGGCATCTCCCTCAGATATTTTTCCTGTGGTTTGGCGCACTATAATCCTGGGTAGCAACCCCAAATTCCTCCAGGGAAGATACCTGAGATGATTTTTCTCCTTGGGCAATGCTCCATCCTCTGGAATTCACCGGAGGTTCCTCACAGGTATGTCCCTCAGTCTTTTTTCCGGTGGTTTAGGGTCCTGTCATCCCAGGTAGCAACCCCAGACTCCTGCAGGAAAGATACCCAAGATGATTTTTCTCCTTTGACAATGCTCCATCCTGCGGGATGCACCCGAGACTGCTCGCAGGTATGTCCCTGAGTCTTATTTCCGGTGGTTTAGGGCCCTGTGATCCCGGGTAGCAACCCCAGACTCCTCCAAGGAAGATACCCGAGGTGATTTTTCTCTTTAGAAAATGCAACATCCTCTGGGATGCATCCGAGACGTATCCCAGCTATGTCCCTGAGTCTTTATTCCGGTGATTTAGGGTCCTGTCATCTCGGGTAGCAACCCCAGACTCCTCCAGGGAAGATACCTGAGATGATTTTCCTCCTTGGGCAATGCTCCATCCTCTGGGATGCATCCGAGACATATCGCAGCTATGTCCCTGAGACATTCTTCTGGTGGTTTAGGGTCCTGTCATCCCAGGTAGCAACCCCAGACTCCACCAGGGAAGACACCCGAGCTGATTTTTCTCTCTTGACAGTCGTCCATCCTGCAGGATCTACCCAGAACTCCTCCCAGGCATCTCCCGCAGAGTTTTCTCCAATGCTTTAGGGCCCTGTGATCCCAGGTGGCAACCCCAGACTCCTCCAGGGAAGATACCCGAGATGATTTTTCTCCTTGGGCAATGGTCCATCCTCTGGGATGCACCCGAGACTCCTCCCAGCTCTGTTTCTGAGTGTTTTCTTCCTGGGGTTTAGGGCCCTGTGATCGCAGGTAGCAACCCCGGACTCCTCCAGGGAAGATACCCAAGATGATTTTTCTCCTTGGACAATGCTCCATCCTGCGGGATGCACCCGAGACTCCTCGCAGGTATGTCACCGAGTCTTATTTCCGGTGGTTTAGGGTCCTGTAATCCCGGGTAGCAACCCCAGACTCCTCCACGGAAGGTACCCAAGATGATTTTTCTCCTTGGATAATGCTCGATCCTCTGGGATGCATCCGAGACTTATCGCAGCTATGTCCCTGAGACATTTTTCCGGTGGTTTAGATACCTGTCATCCCAGGTAGCAACCCCAGACTCCTCCAGGGAAGATACCCGAGATGATATTTCTCTCTTGACTGTGGTCCATCCTGCGGGATCTACCCAGAACTCCTCCCAGGCATCTCCCGCAGAGTTTTCTCCAATGCTTTAGGGCCCTGTGATCCCGGGTAGCAACCCCAGACTCCTCCAGGGAAGATACCTGAGATGAATTTTCTCCTTAGAAAATGTTCCATCCTCTGGGATGCATCTGAGATTCTTCCCAGGCATCTCCCGCAGAGTTTTCTCCAGTGGTTTGGGGCCCTGTTATCCCAGGTAGCAACCCCAGACTCCTCCAGGAAAGATACCCAAGATGATTTTTCTCCTTTGACAATGCTCCATCCTGCGGGATGCACCCGAGACTGTTCGCAGGTATGTCTCTGAGTCTTATTTCCGGTGGATTAGGGCCCTGTGATCCCGGGTAGCAACCCCAGACTCCTCCAAGGAAGATACCCGAGGTGATTTTTCTCTTTAGAAAATGCAACATCCTCTGGGATGCATCCGAGACGTATCCCAGCTATGTCCCTGAGTCTTTATTCCGGTGATTTAGGGTCCTGTCATCTCGGGTAGCAACCCCAGACTCCTCCAGGGAAGATACCTGAGATGATTTTCCTCCTTGGGCAATGCTCCATCCTCTGGGATGCATCCGAGACATATCGCAGCTATGTCCCTGAGACATTCTTCTGGTGGTTTAGGGTCCTGTCATCCCAGGTAGCAACCCCAGACTCCACCAGGGAAGACACCCGAGCTGATTTTTCTCTCTTGACAGTCGTCCATCCTGCAGGATCTACCCAGAACTCCTCCCAGGCATCTCCCGCAGAGTTTTCTCCAATGCTTTAGGGCCCTGTGATCCCAGGTGGCAACCCCAGACTCCTCCAGGGAAGATACCCGAGATGATTTTTCTCCTTGGGCAATGGTCCATCCTCTGGGATGCACCCGAGACTCCTCCCAGCTCTGTTTCTGAGTGTTTTCTTCCTGGGGTTTAGGGCCCTGTGATCGCAGGTAGCAACCCCGGACTCCTCCAGGGAAGATACCCAAGATGATTTTTCTCCTTGGACAATGCTCCATCCTGCGGGATGCACCCGAGACTCCTCGCAGGTATGTCACCGAGTCTTATTTCCGGTGGTTTAGGGTCCTGTAATCCCGGGTAGCAACCCCAGACTCCTCCACGGAAGGTACCCAAGATGATTTTTCTCCTTGGATAATGCTCGATCCTCTGGGATGCATCCGAGACTTATCGCAGCTATGTCCCTGAGACATTTTTCCGGTGGTTTAGATACCTGTCATCCCAGGTAGCAACCCCAGACTCCTCCAGGGAAGATACCCGAGATGATATTTCTCTCTTGACTGTGGTCCATCCTGCGGGATCTACCCAGAACTCCTCCCAGGCATCTCCCGCAGAGTTTTCTCCAATGCTTTAGGGCCCTGTGATCCCGGGTAGCAACCCCAGACTCCTCCAGGGAAGATACCTGAGATGAATTTTCTCCTTAGAAAATGTTCCATCCTCTGGGATGCATCTGAGATTCTTCCCAGGCATCTCCCGCAGAGTTTTCTCCAGTGGTTTGGGGCCCTGTTATCCCAGGTAGCAACCCCAGACTCCTCCAGGAAAGATACCCAAGATGATTTTTCTCCTTTGACAATGCTCCATCCTGCGGGATGCACCCGAGACTGTTCGCAGGTATGTCTCTGAGTCTTATTTCCGGTGGATTAGGGCCCTGTGATCCCGGGTAGCAACCCCAGACTCCTCCAAGGAAGATACCCGAGGTGATTTTTCTCTTTAGAAAATGCAACATCCTCTGGGATGCATCCGAGACGTATCCCAGCTATGTCCCTGAGTCTTTATTCCGGTGATTTAGGGTCCTGTCATCTCGGGTAGCAACCCCAGACTCCTCCAGGGAAGATACCTGAGATGATTTTCCTCCTTGGGCAATGCTCCATCCTCTGGGATGCATCCGAGACATATCGCAGCTATGTCCCTGAGACATTTTTCCGGTGGTTTAGGGTCCTGTCATTCCAGGTAGCAACCCCAGACTCCTCCAGGGAAGACACCCGAGCTGATTTTTCTCTCTTGACAGTCGTCCATCCTGCAGGATCTACCCAGAACTCCTCCCAGGCATCTCCCGCAGAGTTTTCTCCAATGCTTTAGGGCCCTGTGATCCCAGGTGGCAACCCCAGACTCCTCCAGGGAAGATACCCGAGATGATTTTTCTCCTTGGGCAATGCTCCATCCTCTGGGATGCACCCGAGACTCCTCCCAGCTCTGTTTCTGAGTGTTTTCTTCCTGGGGTTTAGGGCCCTGTGATCGCAGGTAGCAACCCCGGACTCCTCCAGGGAAGATACCCAAGATGATTTTTCTCCTTGGACAATGCTCCATCCTGCGGGATGCACCCGAGACTCCTCGCAGGTATGTCACCGCGTCTTATTTCCGGTGGTTTAGGGTCCTGTGATCCCGGGTAGCAACCCCAGACTCCTCCACGGAAGGTACCCAAGATGATTTTTCTCCTTGGATAATGCTCCATCCTCTGGGATGCATCCGAGACTTATCGCAGCTATGTCCCTGAGACATTTTTCCGGTGGTTTAGATACCTGTCATCCCAGGTAGCAACCCCAGACTCCTCCAGGGAAGATACCCGAGATGATATTTCTCTCCTGACAGTGGTCCATCCTGCGGGATCTACCCAGAACTCTTCCCAGGCGTCTCCCGCAGAGTTTTCTCCAATGCTTTAGGGCCCTGTGATCCCGGGTAGCAACCCCAGACTCCTCCAGGGAAGATACCCGAGATGATTTTTCTCTTTAGAATATGCTCCATCCTCTGGGATGTACCCCTGACTCCTCCCAGGTGTCTCCCGCAGACTTTTCTCTAGTGGTTTAGGTATCTGAAATCCCAGGTAGCAACCCCAGACTCCTCCAGGGAAGATACCCGAGATGATTTTTCTCCTTGGACAATGCACCATCCTCTGGGATGCACCTGAGATTTCTCCCAGGCATCTCCCTCAGATATTTTTCCTGTGGTTTGGCGCACTATAATCCTGGGTAGCAACCCCAAATTCCTCCAGGGAAGATACCTGAGATGATTTTTCTCCTTGGGCAATGCTCCATCCTCTGGAATTCACCGGAGGTTCCTCACAGGTATGTCCCTCAGTCTTTTTTCCGGTGGTTTAGGGTCCTGTCATCCCAGGTAGCAACCCCAGACTCCTGCAGGAAAGATACCCAAGATGATTTTTCTCCTTTGACAATGCTCCATCCTTCGGGATGCACCCGAGACTGCTCGCAGGTATGTCCCTGAGTCTTATTTCCGGTGGTTTAGGGCCCTGTGATCCCGGGTAGCAACCCCAGACTCCTCCAAGGAAGATACCCGAGGTGATTTTTCTCTTTAGAAAATGCAACATCCTCTGGGATGCATCCGAGACGTATCCCAGCTATGTCCCTGAGTCTTTATTCCGGTGATTTAGGGTCCTGTCATCTCGGGTAGCAACCCCAGACTCCTCCAGGGAAGATACCTGAGATGATTTTCCTCCTTGGGCAATGCTCCATCCTCTGGGATGCATCCGAGACATATCGCAGCTATGTCCCTGAGACATTCTTCTGGTGGTTTAGGGTCCTGTCATCCCAGGTAGCAACCCCAGACTCCTCCAGGGAAGACACCCGAGCTGATTTTTCTCTCTTGACAGTCGTCCATCCTGCAGGATCTACCCAGAACTCCTCCCAGGCATCTCCCGCAGAGTTTTCTCCAATGCTTTAGGGCCCTGTGATCCCAGGTGGCAACCCCAGACTCCTCCAGGGAAGATACCCGAGATGATTTTTCTCCTTGGGCAATGGTCCATCCTCTGGGATGCACCCGAGACTCCTCCCAGCTCTGTTTCTGAGTGTTTTCTTCCTGGGGTTTAGGGCCCTGTGATCGCAGGTAGCAACCCCGGACTCCTCCAGGGAAGATACCCAAGATGATTTTTCTCCTTGGACAATGCTCCATCCTGCGGGATGCACCCGAGACTCCTCGCAGGTATGTCACCGAGTCTTATTTCCGGTGGTTTAGGGTCCTGTGATCCCGGGTAGCAACCCCAGACTCCTCCACGGAAGGTACCCAAGATGATTTTTCTCCTTGGATAATGCTCGATCCTCTGGGATGCATCCGAGACTTATCGCAGCTATGTCCCTGAGACATTTTTCCGGTGGTTTAGATACCTGTCATCCCAGGTAGCAACCCCAGACTCCTCCAGGGAAGATACCCGAGATGATATTTCTCTCTTGACTGTGGTCCATCCTGCGGGATCTACCCAGAACTCCTCCCAGGCATCTCCCGCAGAGTTTTCTCCAATGCTTTAGGGCCCTGTGATCCCGGGTAGCAACCCCAGACTCCTCCAGGGAAGATACCTGAGATGAATTTTCTCCTTAGAAAATGTTCCATCCTCTGGGATGCATCTGAGATTCTTCCCAGGCATCTCCCGCAGAGTTTTCTCCAGTGGTTTGGGGCCCTGTTATCCCAGGTAGCAACCCCAGACTCCTCCAGGAAAGATACCCAAGATGATTTTTCTCCTTTGACAATGCTCCATCCTGCGGGATGCACCCGAGACTGTTCGCAGGTATGTCTCTGAGTCTTATTTCCGGTGGATTAGGGCCCTGTGATCCCGGGTAGCAACCCCAGACTCCTCCAAGGAAGATACCCGAGGTGATTTTTCTCTTTAGAAAATGCAACATCCTCTGGGATGCATCCGAGACGTATCCCAGCTATGTCCCTGAGTCTTTATTACGGTGATTTAGGGTCCTGTCATCTCGGGTAGCAACCCCAGACTCCTCCAGGGAAGATACCTGAGATGATTTTCCTCCTTGGGCAATGCTCCATCCTCTGGGATGCATCCGAGACATATCGCAGCTATGTCCCTGAGACATTTTTCCGGTGGTTTAGGGTCCTGTCATCCCAGGTAGCAACCCCAGACTCCACCAGGGAAGACACCCGAGATGATTTTTCTCTCTTGACAGTCGTCCATCCTGCAGGATCTACCCAGAACTCCTCCCAGGCATCTCCCGCAGAGTTTTCTCCAATGCTTTGGGGCCCTGTGATCCCAGGTGGCAACCCCAGACTCCTCCAGGGAAGATACCCGAGATGATTTTTCTCCTTGGGCAATGCTCCATCCTCTGGGATGCACCCGAGACTCCTCCCAGCTCTGTTTCTGAGTGTTTTCTTCCTGGGGTTTAGGGCCCTGTGATCGCAGGTAGCAACCCCGGACTCCTCCAGGGAAGATACCCAAGATGATTTTTCTCCTTGGACAATGCTCCATCCTGCGGGATGCACCCGAGACTCCTCGCAGGTATGTCACCGCGTCTTATTTCCGGTGGTTTAGGGTCCTGTGATCCCGGGTAGCAACCCCAGACTCCTCCACGGAAGGTACCCAAGATGATTTTTCTCCTTGGATAATGCTCCATCCTCTGGGATGCATCCGAGACTTATCGCAGCTATGTCCCTGAGACATTTTTCCGGTGGTTTAGATACCTGTCATCCCAGGTAGCAACCCCAGACTCCTCCAGGGAAGATACCCGAGATGATATTTCTCTCCTGACAGTGGTCCATCCTGCGGGATCTACCCAGAACTCTTCCCAGGCGTCTCCCGCAGAGTTTTCTCCAATGCTTTAGGGCCCTGTGATCCCGGGTAGCAACCCCAGACTCCTCCAGGGAAGATACCCGAGATGATTTTTCTCTTTAGAATATGCTCCATCCTCTGGGATGTACCCCTGACTCCTCCCAGGTGTCTCCCGCAGACTTTTCTCTAGTGGTTTAGGTATCTGAAATCCCAGGTAGCAACCCCAGACTCCTCCAGGGAAGATACCCGAGATGATTTTTCTCCTTGGACAATGCACCATCCTCTGGGATGCACCTGAGATTTCTCCCAGGCATCTCCCTCAGATATTTTTCCTGTGGTTTGGCGCACTATAATCCTGGGTAGCAACCCCAAATTCCTCCAGGGAAGATACCTGAGATGATTTTTCTCCTTGGGCAATGCTCCATCCTCTGGAATTCACCGGAGGTTCCTCACAGGTATGTCCCTCAGTCTTTTTTCCGGTGGTTTAGGGTCCTGTCATCCCAGGTAGCAACCCCAGACTCCTGCAGGAAAGATACCCAAGATGATTTTTCTCCTTTGACAATGCTCCATCCTGCGGGATGCACCCGAGACTGCTCGCAGGTATGTCCCTGAGTCTTATTTCCGGTGGTTTAGGGCCCTGTGATCCCGGGTAGCAACCCCAGACTCCTCCAAGGAAGATACCCGAGGTGATTTTTCTCTTTAGAAAATGCAACATCCTCTGGGATGCATCCGAGACGTATCCCAGCTATGTCCCTGAGTCTTTATTCCGGTGATTTAGGGTCCTGTCATCTCGGGTAGCAACCCCAGACTCCTCCAGGGAAGATACCTGAGATGATTTTCCTCCTTGGGCAATGCTCCATCCTCTGGGATGCATCCGAGACATATCGCAGCTATGTCCCTGAGACATTCTTCTGGTGGTTTAGGGTCCTGTCATCCCAGGTAGCAACCCCAGACTCCTCCAGGGAAGACACCCGAGCTGATTTTTCTCTCTTGACAGTCGTCCATCCTGCAGGATCTACCCAGAACTCCTCCCAGGCATCTCCCGCAGAGTTTTCTCCAATGCTTTAGGGCCCTGTGATCCCAGGTAGCAACCCCAGACTCCTCCAGGGAAGATACCCGAGATGATTTTTCTCCTTGGGCAATGCTCCATCCTCTGGGATGCACCCGAGACTCCTCCCAGCTCTGTTTCTGAGTGTTTTCTTCCTGGGGTTTAGGGCCCTGTGATCGCAGGTAGCAACCCCGGACTCCTCCAGGGAAGATACCCAAGATGATTTTTCTCCTTGGACAATGCTCCATCCTGCGGGATGCACCCGAGACTCCTCGCAGGTATGTCACCGAGTCTTATTTCCGGTGGTTTAGGGTCCTGTGATCCCGGGTAGCAACCCCAGACTCCTCCACGGAAGGTACCCAAGATGATTTTTCTCCTTGGATAATGCTCGATCCTCTGGGATGCATCCGAGACTTATCGCAGCTATGTCCCTGAGACATTTTTCCGGTGGTTTAGATACCTGTCATCCCAGGTAGCAACCCCAGACTCCTCCAGGGAAGATACCCGAGATGATATTTCTCTCTTGACTGTGGTCCATCCTGCGGGATCTACCCAGAACTCCTCCCAGGCATCTCCCGCAGAGTTTTCTCCAATGCTTTAGGGCCCTGTGATCCCGGGTAGCAACCCCAGACTCCTCCAGGGAAGATACCTGAGATGAATTTTCTCCTTAGAAAATGTTCCATCCTCTGGGATGCATCTGAGATTCTTCCCAGGCATCTCCCGCAGAGTTTTCTCCAGTGGTTTGGGGCCCTGTTATCCCAGGTAGCAACCCCAGACTCCTCCAGGAAAGATACCCAAGATGATTTTTCTCCTTTGACAATGCTCCATCCTGCGGGATGCACCCGAGACTGTTCGCAGGTATGTCTCTGAGTCTTATTTCCGGTGGATTAGGGCCCTGTGATCCCGGGTAGCAACCCCAGACTCCTCCAAGGAAGATACCCGAGGTGATTTTTCTCTTTAGAAAATGCAACATCCTCTGGGATGCATCCGAGACGTATCCCAGCTATGTCCCTGAGTCTTTATTCCGGTGATTTAGGGTCCTGTCATCTCGGGTAGCAACCCCAGACTCCTCCAGGGAAGATACCTGAGATGATTTTCCTCCTTGGGCAATGCTCCATCCTCTGGGATGCATCCGAGACATATCGCAGCTATGTCCCTGAGACATTTTTCCGGTGGTTTAGGGTCCTGTCATCCCAGGTAGCAACCCCAGACTCCACCAGGGAAGACACCCGAGATGATTTTTCTCTCTTGACAGTCGTCCATCCTGCAGGATCTACCCAGAACTCCTCCCAGGCATCTCCCGCAGAGTTTTCTCCAATGCTTTGGGGCCCTGTGATCCCAGGTGGCAACCCCAGACTCCTCCAGGGAAGATACCCGAGATGATTTTTCTCCTTGGGCAATGCTCCATCCTCTGGGATGCACCCGAGACTCCTCCCAGCTCTGTTTCTGAGTGTTTTCTTCCTGGGGTTTAGGGCCCTGTGATCGCAGGTAGCAACCCCGGACTCCTCCAGGGAAGATACCCAAGATGATTTTTCTCCTTGGACAATGCTCCATCCTGCGGGATGCACCCGAGACTCCTCGCAGGTATGTCACCGCGTCTTATTTCCGGTGGTTTAGGGTCCTGTGATCCCGGGTAGCAACCCCAGACTCCTCCACGGAAGGTACCCAAGATGATTTTTCTCCTTGGATAATGCTCCATCCTCTGGGATGCATCCGAGACTTATCGCAGCTATGTCCCTGAGACATTTTTCCGGTGGTTTAGATACCTGTCATCCCAGGTAGCAACCCCAGACTCCTCCAGGGAAGATACCCGAGATGATATTTCTCTCCTGACAGTGGTCCATCCTGCGGGATCTACCCAGAACTCTTCCCAGGCGTCTCCCGCAGAGTTTTCTCCAATGCTTTAGGGCCCTGTGATCCCGGGTAGCAACCCCAGACTCCTCCAGGGAAGATACCCGAGATGATTTTTCTCTTTAGAATATGCTCCATCCTCTGGGATGTACCCCTGACTCCTCCCAGGTGTCTCCCGCAGACTTTTCTCTAGTGGTTTAGGTATCTGAAATCCCAGGTAGCAACCCCAGACTCCTCCAGGGAAGATACCCGAGATGATTTTTCTCCTTGGACAATGCACCATCCTCTGGGATGCACCTGAGATTTCTCCCAGGCATCTCCCTCAGATATTTTTCCTGTGGTTTGGCGCACTATAATCCTGGGTAGCAACCCCAAATTCCTCCAGGGAAGATACCTGAGATGATTTTTCTCCTTGGGCAATGCTCCATCCTCTGGAATTCACCGGAGGTTCCTCACAGGTATGTCCCTCAGTCTTTTTTCCGGTGGTTTAGGGTCCTGTCATCCCAGGTAGCAACCCCAGACTCCTGCAGGAAAGATACCCAAGATGATTTTTCTCCTTTGACAATGCTCCATCCTGCGGGATGCACCCGAGACTGCTCGCAGGTATGTCCCTGAGTCTTATTTCCGGTGGTTTAGGGCCCTGTGATCCCGGGTAGCAACCCCAGACTCCTCCAAGGAAGATACCCGAGGTGATTTTTCTCTTTAGAAAATGCAACATCCTCTGGGATGCATCCGAGACGTATCCCAGCTATGTCCCTGAGTCTTTATTCCGGTGATTTAGGGTCCTGTCATCTCGGGTAGCAACCCCAGACTCCTCCAGGGAAGATACCTGAGATGATTTTCCTCCTTGGGCAATGCTCCATCCTCTGGGATGCATCCGAGACATATCGCAGCTATGTCCCTGAGACATTCTTCTGGTGGTTTAGGGTCCTGTCATCCCAGGTAGCAACCCCAGACTCCTCCAGGGAAGACACCCGAGCTGATTTTTCTCTCTTGACAGTCGTCCATCCTGCAGGATCTACCCAGAACTCCTCCCAGGCATCTCCCGCAGAGTTTTCTCCAATGCTTTAGGGCCCTGTGATCCCAGGTGGCAACCCCAGACTCCTCCAGGGAAGATACCCGAGATGATTTTTCTCCTTGGGCAATGGTCCATCCTCTGGGATGCACCCGAGACTCCTCCCAGCTCTGTTTCTGAGTGTTTTCTTCCTGGGGTTTAGGGCCCTGTGATCGCAGGTAGCAACCCCGGACTCCTCCAGGGAAGATACCCAAGATGATTTTTCTCCTTGGACAATGCTCCATCCTGCGGGATGCACCCGAGACTCCTCGCAGGTATGTCACCGAGTCTTATTTCCGGTGGTTTAGGGTCCTGTGATCCCGGGTAGCAACCCCAGACTCCTCCACGGAAGGTACCCAAGATGATTTTTCTCCTTGGATAATGCTCGATCCTCTGGGATGCATCCGAGACTTATCGCAGCTATGTCCCTGAGACATTTTTCCGGTGGTTTAGATACCTGTCATCCCAGGTAGCAACCCCAGACTCCTCCAGGGAAGATACCCGAGATGATATTTCTCTCTTGACTGTGGTCCATCCTGCGGGATCTACCCAGAACTCCTCCCAGGCATCTCCCGCAGAGTTTTCTCCAATGCTTTAGGGCCCTGTGATCCCGGGTAGCAACCCCAGACTCCTCCAGGGAAGATACCTGAGATGAATTTTCTCCTTAGAAAATGTTCCATCCTCTGGGATGCATCTGAGATTCTTCCCAGGCATCTCCCGCAGAGTTTTCTCCAGTGGTTTGGGGCCCTGTTATCCCAGGTAGCAACCCCAGACTCCTCCAGGAAAGATACCCAAGATGATTTTTCTCCTTTGACAATGCTCCATCCTGCGGGATGCACCCGAGACTGTTCGCAGGTATGTCTCTGAGTCTTATTTCCGGTGGATTAGGGCCCTGTGATCCCGGGTAGCAACCCCAGACTCCTCCAAGGAAGATACCCGAGGTGATTTTTCTCTTTAGAAAATGCAACATCCTCTGGGATGCATCCGAGACGTATCCCAGCTATGTCCCTGAGTCTTTATTCCGGTGATTTAGGGTCCTGTCATCTCGGGTAGCAACCCCAGACTCCTCCAGGGAAGATACCTGAGATGATTTTCCTCCTTGGGCAATGCTCCATCCTCTGGGATGCATCCGAGACATATCGCAGCTATGTCCCTGAGACATTTTTCCGGTGGTTTAGGGTCCTGTCATCCCAGGTAGCAACCCCAGACTCCACCAGGGAAGACACCCGAGCTGATTTTTCTCTCTTGACAGTCGTCCATCCTGCAGGATCTACCCAGAACTCCTCCCAGGCATCTCCCGCAGAGTTTTCTCCAATGCTTTGGGGCCCTGTGATCCCAGGTGGCAACCCCAGACTCCTCCAGGGAAGATACCCGAGATGATTTTTCTCCTTGGACAATGCTCCATCCTCTGGGATGCACCCGAGACTCCTCCCAGCTCTGTTTCTGAGTGTTTTCTTCCTGGGGTTTAGGGCCCTGTGATCGCAGGTAGCAACCCCGGACTCCTCCAGGGAAGATACCCAAGATGATTTTTCTCCTTGGACAATGCTCCATCCTGCGGGATGCACCCGAGACTCCTCGCAGGTATGTCACCGCGTCTTATTTCCGGTGGTTTAGGGTCCTGTGATCCCGGGTAGCAACCCCAGACTCCTCCACGGAAGGTACCCAAGATGATTTTTCTCCTTGGATAATGCTCCATCCTCTGGGATGCATCCGAGACTTATCGCAGCTATGTCCCTGAGACATTTTTCCGGTGGTTTAGATACCTGTCATCCCAGGTAGCAACCCCAGACTCCTCCAGGGAAGATACCCGAGATGATATTTCTCTCCTGACAGTGGTCCATCCTGCGGGATCTACCCAGAACTCTTCCCAGGCGTCTCCCGCAGAGTTTTCTCCAATGCTTTAGGGCCCTGTGATCCCGGGTAGCAACCCCAGACTCCTCCAGGGAAGATACCCGAGATGATTTTTCTCTTTAGAATATGCTCCATCCTCTGGGATGTACCCCTGACTCCTCCCAGGTGTCTCCCGCAGACTTTTCTCTAGTGGTTTAGGTATCTGAAATCCCAGGTAGCAACCCCAGACTCCTCCAGGGAAGATACCCGAGATGATTTTTCTCCTTGGACAATGCACCATCCTCTGGGATGCACCTGAGATTTCTCCCAGGCATCTCCCTCAGATATTTTTCCTGTGGTTTGGCGCACTATAATCCTGGGTAGCAACCCCAAATTCCTCCAGGGAAGATACCTGAGATGATTTTTCTCCTTGGGCAATGCTCCATCCTCTGGAATTCACCGGAGGTTCCTCACAGGTATGTCCCTCAGTCTTTTTTCCGGTGGTTTAGGGTCCTGTCATCCCAGGTAGCAACCCCAGACTCCTGCAGGAAAGATACCCAAGATGATTTTTCTCCTTTGACAATGCTCCATCCTGCGGGATGCACCCGAGACTGCTCGCAGGTATGTCCCTGAGTCTTATTTCCGGTGGTTTAGGGCCCTGTGATCCCGGGTAGCAACCCCAGACTCCTCCAAGGAAGATACCCGAGGTGATTTTTCTCTTTAGAAAATGCAACATCCTCTGGGATGCATCCGAGACGTATCCCAGCTATGTCCCTGAGTCTTTATTCCGGTGATTTAGGGTCCTGTCATCTCGGGTAGCAACCCCAGACTCCTCCAGGGAAGATACCTGAGATGATTTTCCTCCTTGGGCAATGCTCCATCCTCTGGGATGCATCCGAGACATATCGCAGCTATGTCCCTGAGACATTCTTCTGGTGGTTTAGGGTCCTGTCATCCCAGGTAGCAACCCCAGACTCCTCCAGGGAAGATACCCGAGATGATTTTTCTCCTTTGACAATGCTCCATCCTGCGGGATGCACCCGAGACTGCTCGCAGGTTTGTCACCCAGTCTTATTTCCGGTGGTTTAGGGTCCTGTCATACCGGATAGCAACCCCAGACTCCTCCAGGGAAGATAACCGAGATGATTTTTCTCTTTAGAAAATGCTCCATCCTCTGGGATGCATCCGAGACTTATCCCAGCTATGTCCCTGAGTCTTTATTCCGGTGGTTTAGGGTCCTGTCATCCTGGGTAGCAACCTCAGACTCCTCCAGGGAAGATACCCAAGATGATATTTCTCTCTTGACAGTGGTTCATCCTGCGGGATCTACCCAGAACTCTTCCCAGGCGTCTCCCGCAGAGGTTTCTCCAATGCTTTAGGGCCCTGTGATCCCGGGTAGCAACCCCAGACTCCTCCAGGGAAGATACCCGAGATGAATTTTCTCCTTAGAAAATGTTCCATCCTCTGGGATGCATCTGAGATTCTTCCCAGGCGTTTCCTGCAGACATTTCTCCAGTGGTTTGGGGCCCTGTTATCCCGGGTAGCAACGCCAGACTCCTCCAGGGAAGATACCCGAGATGATTTTTCTCTTTTGAATATGCTCCATCCTCTGGGATGTACCCCTGACTCCTCCCAGGTGTCTCCCGCAGACTTTTCTCTAGTGGTTTAGGTATCTGAAATCCCAGGTAGCAACCCCAGACTCCTCCAGGGAAGATACCCGAGATGATTTTTCTCCTTGGGCAATGCTCCATCCTCTGGGATTCACCGGAGACTCCTCGCAGGTATGTCCCTGAGTCTTTTTTCCGGTGGTTTAGGGTCCTGTGTTCCCGGGTAGCAACCCCAGACTCCTCCAGGGAAGGTACCCAAGATGATTTTTCTCCTTGGATAATTCTCCATCCTCTGGGATGCATCCGAGACTTATCGCAGCTATGTCCCTGAGACATTTTTCCGGTGCTTTAGGGTCCTGTCATCCCAGGTAGCAACCCCAGACTCCTCCAGGGAAGATACCCGAGATGATTTTTCTCCTTGGGCAATGCTCCATCCTCTGGGATGCACTCGAGACTCCTCCCAGCTCTGTTTCTTCGTGTTTTCTTCCTCGGTTTAGGTCCCTGTGATCCCGGGTAGCAACCCCAGACTCCTCCAGGGAAGATACCCGATATGAATTTTCTCCTTAGAAAATGTTCCATCCTCTGAGATGCATCTGAGATTCTTCCCAGGCATCTCCCGCAGACTTTTCTCCAGTGGTTTGGGGCCCTGTAATCCTGGGTAGCAACCCCAGACTCCTCCAGGGAAGATACCCGAGATGATTTTTCTCCTTGGACAATGCTCCATCCTCTGCGATGCACCTGAGATTTCTCCCAGGCATCTCCCGCAGATATTTTTCCTTTGGTTTGGGGCACTGTAATCCTGGGTAGCAACCCCAGACTCCTCCAGGGAAGATACCCGAGATGATTTTCCTCCTTTGGCAGTGCTCCATCCTCTGGGATGCACCTGAGATTCCTCCCAGTCGTTTCCCGCAGACATTTTTCCTGTGGTTTGGGGCCCTATAATCCTGGATAGCAAGACCAGACTTCTCCAGGGAAGATATCCGAGATGATTTTTCTCCTTGGACAATTCTCCATCCTGCTGGATGCACCCGAGACTCCTCCCAGCTCTGTTTCTGAGTGTTTTCTTCCTGGGGTTTAGGGCCATGTGATCCCAGGTAGCAACCCCGGACTTCTCCAGGGAAGATACCCAAGATGATTTTTCTCCTTTGACAATGCTCCATCCTGCGGGATGCACCCGAGACTGCTCGCAGGTATGTCACCGAGTCTTATTTCCGGTGGTTTAGGGTCCTGTCATCCCGGGTAGCAACCCCAGACTCCTCCAGTGAAGATACCCGAGATGATTTTTCTGTTTAGAAAATGCTCCATCCTCTGGGATGCATCGAGACTTATCCCAGCTATGTCCCTGAGTCTTTATTCCAGTGATTTAGGGTCTGTCATCTCGGGTAGCAACCCCAGACTCCTCCAGGGAAGATACCCGAGGTGATTTTTCTGCTTGGACAATGCTGCATCGTCTGGGATTCACCGGAGACTCCTCTTAGGTATGTCCCTGAGTCCTTTTTCCGGTGGTTTACGGTCCTGTCATCCCGGGTAGGAACCCAGACTCCTCCAGGGAAGATACCCAAGATGATATTTCTCTCTTGACAGTGGTCCATCCTGCCGGATATACCCAGAACTCTTCCCAGGCATCTCCCGCAGAGGTTTCTCCAATGCTTTAGGGCCCTGTGATCCCGGGTAGCAACCCCAGACTCCTCCAGGGAAGATACCCGAGATGATTTTTCTCCTTGGACAATGCTCCATCCTCTGGGATGCACCCGAGACTCTTCCCAGCTCTGTTTCTGAGTGTTTTCTTCCTGGGGTTTAGGGCCCTGTGATCCCAGGTAGCAACCCCAGACTCCTCCAGGAAAGATATCCAAGATGATTTTTCTCCTTGGACAATGCTCCATCCTGCGGGATGCACCCGAGGCTCCTCGCAGGTATGTCACCGAGTCTTATTTCCGGTGGTTTAGGGTCCTGTGATCCCGGGTAGCAACCCCAGACTCCTCCACGGAAGGTACCCGAGATGATTTTTCTCCTTGGATAATGCTCCATCGTCTGGGATGCATCCGAGACTTATCGCAGCTATGTCCCTGAGACATTATTCCGGTGGTTTAGATACCTGTCATCCCAGGTAGCAACCCCAGACTCCTCCAGGGAAGATACCCGAGATGATATTTCTCTCTTGACTGTGGTCCATCCTGCGGGTTCTACCCAGAACTCCTCCCAGGCATCTCCCGCAGAGTTTTCTCCAATGCTTTAGGGCCCTGTGATCCCAGGTAGCAACCCCAGACTCCTCCAGGGAAGATACCCGAGATTATTTTTCTCCTTGGGCAATGCTCCATCCTCTGGGATTCACCGGAGACTCCTCGCAGGTATGTCCCTGAGTCTTTTTTCCGGTGATATAGGGTCCTGTGTTCCCAGGTAGCAACCCCAGACTCCTCCAGGGAAGATACCCAAGATGATATTTCTCTCTTGACAGTGGTCCATCCTGCCGGATCTACCCAGAACTCTTCCCAGGCGTCTCCCGCAGAGGTTTCTCCAATGCTTTAGGGCCCTGTGATCCCGGGTAGCAACCCTAGACTCCTCCAGGGAAGATACCCAAGATGATATTTCTCTCTTGACAGTGGTCCATCCTGCCGGATCTACCCAGAACTCTTCCCAGGCGTCTCCCGCAGAGGTTTCTCCAATGCTTTAGGGCCCTGTGATCCCGGGTAGCAACCCCAGACTCCTCCAGGGAAGATACCCGAGGTGATTTTTCTCTTTGGTACAATTCTCCATCCTGCTGGATGCACCCGAGACTCCTCCCAGTTCTGTTTCTGAGTGTTTTCTTCCTGGGGTTTAGGGCCCTGTGATCCCAGGTAGCAACCCCAGACTCCTCCAGGGAAGATACCCGAGATGATTTTTCTCCTTGGATAATGCTCCATCGTCTGGGATGCATCTGAGACTTTTCTCAGCTATGTCCCTGAGACATTTTTCCGGTGGTTTAGATGCCCGTCATCCCAGGTAGCAACCCCAGACTCCTCCAGGGAACATACCCGAGATGATATTTCTCTCTTGACTGTGGTCCATCCTGCGGGATCTACCCAGAACTCCTCCCAGGCATCTCCCGGAGAGTTTTCTCCAATGCTTTAGGGCCCTGTGATCCCGGGTAGCAACCCCAGACAACTCCAGGGAAGATACCCAAGATGATTTTTATCCTTGGACTATTGTCCATCCTTCGGGATGCACCCGAGACTCCTCCCAGCTCTGTTTCTGAGTGTTTTCTTCCTGGGGTTTGGGGCCCTGTGATCCCAGGTAGCAACCCCAGACTCCTCCAGGGAAGATACCCAAGATGATTTTTCTCCTTGGGCAATGCTCCATCCTCTCGTATTCACCGGAGATTCCTCACAGGTATGTCCCTCAGTCTTTTTTCCGGTGCTTTAGGGCTCTGTGATCCCAGGTGGCAACCCCAGACTCCTCCAGGGAAGATACCCGAGATGATTTTTCTCCTTGGGCAATGCTCCATCCTCTGGGATGCACCAGAGATTCTTCCCAGTCGTCTCCCGCAGATATTTTTCCTGTGGTTTGGGGCCCTGTAATCCTGGGTAGCAACCCCAGACTCCTCCAGGGAAGATACCCGAGGTGAATTTTCTCCTTGGACAATGCTGCATCGTCTGGGATTCACCGGAGACTCCTCGCAGGTATGTCCCTGAGTCTTTTTTCCGGTGGTTTAGGGTCCTGTCATCCCGGGTAGCAACCCCAGACTCCTCCAGGGAAGATACCCGACATGAATTTTCTCTTTAGAAAATGTTCCATCCTCTGGGATGCATCCGAGATTCTTCCCAGGCATCTCCCGCAGCCTTTTCTCCAGTGGTTTGGGGCCCTGTTATCCCAGGTAGCAACCCCAGACTCCTCCAGGGAAAATACCCAAGATGATTTTTCTCCTTGGGCAATGCTCCTTCCTCTGGGATGTATCTGAGATTCTTCCCAGGCGTCTCCCTGAGACATTTTTCCTGTGGTTTGGGGCCCTGTAATCCCTGGTAGCAACCCCAGACTCCTCTAGGGAAGATACCCAAGATGATTTTCGTCCTTGGGCAATGCTCCATCCTGCGGGATGCACCCGAGACTCCTCCCAGCTCTGTTCCTGAGTGTTTTCTTCCTGGGGTTTAGGGCCCTGTGATCCCAGGTAGCAACCCCAGACTCCTCCAGCGAAGATACCCGAGATGATTTTTCTCCTTGGGCAATGCTCCATCCTCTGGAATTCACCGGAGGTTCCTCACAGGTATGTCACCGAGTCTTATTTCCGGTGGTTTAGGGCCCTGTGATCACGGGTAGCAACCCCAGACTCCTCCAGGGAAGATACCCGAGATGATTTTTCTCTTTAGAAAATGCTCCATGCTCTGGGATGCATCCGAGACTTCTCCCAGCTATGTCCCTGAGTCTTTATTCCGGTGATTTAGGGCCCTGTGATCCCGGGTAGCAACCCCAGACTCCTCCAGGGAAGATACCCGAGATGATTTTTCTCCTTGGGCAAGGCTCCGTCCTCTGGGATGCACCAGAGATTCTTCCCAGTCGTCTCCCGCAGATATTTTTCCTGTGGTTTGGGGCCCTGTAATCCTGGGTAGCAACCGCAGACTCCTCCAGGGAAGATACCCGAGGTGATTTTTCTCCTTGGACAATGCTGCATCGTCTGGGATTCACCGGAGACTCCTCGCAGGTATGTCCCTGAGTCTTTTTTCCGGTGGTTTAGGGTCCTGTCATCCCGGGTAGCAACCCCAGACTCCTCCAGGGAAGATACCCAAGATGATATTTCTCTCTTGACAGTGGTCCATCCTGCGGGATCTACCCAGAACTCTTCCCAGGCGTCTCCCGCAGAGGTTTCTCCAATGCTTTAGGGCCCTGTGATCCCGGGTAGCAACCCCAGACTCCTCCAGGGAAGATACCCGAGATGAATTTTCTCCTTAGAAAATGTTCCATCCTCTGGGATGCATCTAAGATTCTTCCCAGGCATCTCCCGCAGACTTTTCTCCAGTGGTTTGGGGCCCTGTTATCCCAGGTAGCAACCCCAGACTCCTCCAGGGAAGATACCTGAGATGATTTTTCTCATTGGCCAATGTTCCATCCTCTGGGTTTCACCCGAGGCTCCTTCCAGGCTTCTGGTGTTGTCTTTTGTCATGTATTTTAGGGACCTCAGATCCCTGGTAGGACCTCCAGACTCTCCGAAGGGAGATAACTGTGATGGTTTTTTCTCATTGGGAAATGTTTTTTCTCTTTTAGGCAAAGCTTTTTACCCTGCGACAAACCCATGACTCCTCCCAGGGATCTCCCACAGACTTTTGATCTCTAGTTGAGGGACCTGATATCACAGGTAGCTACCAAGACTCCTCCAAGGAAGCTTCCTTCTGTTTTGCCAATAGGTCTCTGTTCCTGGATCCATCCAACCCTCCCATTAGCGTTAGGTTAGGGTGTGAGTTCTGTATGAGAATCCCACAGCTCCAGGGACACCTGGCTGGAAAAGATATGTCGAGGAGGGAACGGTATTGCACCAACATCGCTTCCTTGACACTGTGATGGTGTGCTCCCCCTCCCCGCCTTCCAACCTGACCTTTATCTCCCGTGACCCTGCCCAAGCACTAACACCTGTGGTGGTCACAATGGGCACGTGTACATGTGATGGCTGCCCCCGGCTCGATGTGGTTTCGGGGAAACACATAACACCACAGTAGCCAAGGGCTAACTTGAGCAGTGCTGGTACTGTGGCCAATATGCAGATATGACTATAGGTCAATCATCTCACCCACATCAACAGCGAACAGCCCAAGAGCCCTTTGAGCTCCCCTGCACGCCAGGATCTCCCCATGAGCGGGGACGCCTCTCAAGGTTACTCCTCGAGCTTCACAGATTCTTTGCCGCAACAGATCCTCGGTCAGTGACTAATAGCACGCGAAACTGTGAAATCTTAGCTAAGTGATAGAAAGGATCGATTGCACATATATAATCCCTTAGACATAAACCGTTGACCCAGTCTGGGACCAGGATTGGATCCAGCCGCACCCAGACTCCTCTCTGAGAAGGAGGTTAGAAAGCAAGGGGCTCCTTTCCGAACCTCAGCCCAACAGGAGGGTCTCCCTGGCAGTTCTGCCTGACCCTGTCCTCCATGCAGGAAATAACCAAGTGTACCTTGCCATCGAATCCTGCTACAGCACTGTCGCATTTACTCTCAAACTTTGTTAAATCCCTGTTTTGTATCAATAAACGTGTCGCTGCTTCTCTCTACGAGTGAAGTGCATCGCTCCATCCGCAACAGACACCTCTCTCCTCTGGGCCACCCGTGCTGCTGGGGACCTCAGCCTCAGCCCACGCTGCCATTAGCTGCCTGTCAGAGCGCTGCTACGGGATGGTGAAGGCAGGAACAGCTTTCCATCCTTGCTCCTTTTGTGTAGGAGCAGTCGCTGGATGTTTTCCATTTTGGAGCGGGGCTCTGGCGAGTGTGGGAGAGAGTGTTGGGAGCGTTACGGTGCAAGGAAAGCGCAGAGCCCCAGTGTTGGTCGGGCTGTGAAAGTGCTGCCGAGGGATAGTGAGGGCAAGCAGTCTAATATGACCGAATTGAATGAAACAATCCAGGAATTCTTTACTTACAGAATCTCACTTGGCTACAGCCCACGCTAAGGGGCTGTAACAGTAACTCACCAGCAGGAGTGAGGGAGAATAGCGGCGCGGTTGGGTGTTTGCGGTGTTAAGATGTCGAGCAGGAGGAGTGTCGGGGACCCGGAGTATTTAACCAGACACATCCCTCAGAATCCCAGATACCAACATATAAAAACCCGCCTTGATACTGGAAACAGTTTGACAAAATACACCGAGAGGTTGGAAGAGATCAAAAGAAATTACAGGTATAAAAAGGATGAGCTGTTTAAAAGACTGAAAGTGACTACTTTTGCCCAGTTGGTCATCCAGGTTGCCTCTCTATCTGATGAAACCTTAGAAGTGACAAATGAGGAGATCCACAAGCTGGAAGATGGTGATTCTGTTGCTCCAGATGCTGAAGTCACAGCAGGGACAAATGGGAAAGGAAGCCCTGATGTGACACCTAGTCCAATCCTGTTTATAAACAACACAGGAGCTGGGGAATCCTATCGGTCCACGCTGCAGAGTGTGATAAGTGGCATTGGTGAACTGGATATAGAAAAGGACACTCCTTTCTGTTACACAATGTAAAATTCTGTTGTACAGGAGAAGTTTATTTGTTTGCTTGCTTTAAGAACTAAAGGTGGTTTCAAACCCTAAAAATGCAAGGTAACCAAAGTACAGAAGGAGATACCCGAGCTAAACAAAAGACATCTCTCTCGTCTGTGCTATCGCCTAGCAGCCAACTACTCCCCTCGATAAATATCACCGTCAGGAGGAGCCCAATTTGACCTCTCCCTGAATGGCAGCTGGACTGCACGCCAGGCGACTCTCCCCGTGGGCAGGGGCGACTCTCAAGGTTAGAGATTCCTTACCTGAGACTGAGAGCCTTCCTCACCCACGGCGGAGAGATGCCTTAGCTGCGGCAGATCCTCAGTAAGTGACTGAGAGCGTGCTGAATTAGTACTAATGAGACATTACTAATCCATGCAGCTACTCAATATTATTGCAAACATTGTATAGATAATTCCGTTAGACATAAGCTGTTCTCCAAGTGTGAGACCGGGGCTCCATAAGGAGTTTAGAAGGCAAGGGGATCCACTCTGAACCTCGTGACTCAATGGGAGGGTCTTCCTTACTCTTTGCGTCTCCAGTCTCTGTGTGAATCAGCCTAACCTGCTTCTAACTCAGTTTTCCTTTGTATGTTTTTTCCATGCGGTAGTTAATCATAGAATGGTCTGGGTCGTCTTCAATTGGATCTGGTTGCTCAGAGCCCCATCCAACCTGACCTGGAATGTTTCCAGGTATGGGCCATCTCCCACCTCTTTGGGCAACCTGGGCCAGTGTCTCCCCACCCTCATCATCAAAAAACATAATCTTCCCAGATGCCCCATCCCTGCTTATTGCAGGGGGTTGGACTCAACAACCTCTAAAGGTCCCTTCCAACCCAAATGATTCTATGATACTGTGATTTCACTGATGTTTCCCTGTTGGCTTCTGTTCCGTCAGAAGCCCCTGGCTCATCTCCATAAGACTGCGAGTCTGCTGCACCCAGCACGTCTCAGACCTACAGGCTGAGGGTCCTCGCTGGCGCCCCGTCCCCCTGACCTTAGCATGTTCCCGCAGCTTGTCACGGGCAAGCCTGATCCTATCCCTGACCCCTTCAAGTCTAGTTTAAAGCTCTGCCAATGAGCCCCACTGGCTCCTGAGCAAAGACCCTCTTCCCCCTTTCAGAAAGCTCAATCCCATCTGACCCCAGCAGGCCTGGCACCATGGAGGCCACCCTATTTGTGCAAAAAAACGAAAATTGTGGTGGTGACAGCAGCCACGGAGCCATGTATTAAGAGACCAGGTCCGCCTGTTCCTTCCAGTGTCGCTGCACATAACTGGAAGGAGAGAGGAAAAATAGCCGGCGCTCCAGATTCCCTTACCACCCATCCCAAGGCCCTGAAGTCTCTCCGGATCGCCCTCGGACTACGCATTGTGGCTTCGTGGCCACCCACAGGGAAGAGCAGCGCTGGGCAATAGTCCGAGGGCCGTACCAGGCCGGGAAGTTTCCTAGTGACGTCCTTAACCCGGGCCCAGGGGGGCAGCAGACTTCCCCAAGAGGAGGGTCTGCCCGGTGAGTCAGGGGTATGTGATAGAGACAATAACACATTGTGCACTGATTGACTAGCAGTGATTCATAACCTAAAGGACAGGCCTGATAAAAAGCAAGAAGTCTTGAGATTGCCAAGGTCAGCTCCTGATAACGAATAAGAGTATGCCTTGAAAAGCGGCTGAAACCAACCCTGCGGTCTGGACAAAGACCAAAGAAGAACTGAGTCTGCGCAAGGACAAAGAGTTACTTGCGGTGATGAAGAGGAATCATCAGCCTTCGTGGTCACGACCCTCAGTGACCACCACCAGGAGGCATTGCGCGAGCGCAGTTGGGAGGAGTTTATGGAAATGACTTCTTAGAGCTAATTTGAATACGAAGTGGGGACAGGTTATGCATATGTATAGGCGTATTGGGAAATCTTATGATTATGTAATTAAGAACTATATATATTTGAGAAGGCCGCTGCATTGGGCGCGCACGATTGTGGTGGGGCGACCCCCCCGTGCTGCCCAGCGCTGAATAAACACCTACTTTACAACCTTCCCGGTTGTGGAGTCTGGAGTTTCGTTTCCGCATGTCACCGGCAGATCCGGTCCTCTGTTCCCGTCCCCGTCTCCGGGAGGGCAGAGCGTGGCTCCAGCGGCCCCTCTCTCTCTCGCTCACGCTCCCGGCTGCTCCTCAGCCTTTCTCCTTCCTCCCGCGGCTCTGCCGCCAGGCCGAGCGCACCGTCCCCCTGCTCCCCCCTCACGCTGCGCTGCTCTCCGCCGCGGAGCGGGCCGGCCCCGGAGCGGCTCCCTCGGCCACCGGCCGCTCCCTCCGCTGCGGCGCGTTTGAGCCTCCCGCCGTTGCCCGGGCAACGCCCAGGTCTCGCCAGCGGCTGTGGCGAGAGGTACCGGCTGCCGCTCGGCCCCGCTCGGCAACACTCGGCCCCGCTCGGATCGGCTCGTCATCTCGCGGCCCCTCTCGGCCGGTCAGGGCCGTCCCCGAGCGCGGCGGCGGGGCCGGGCTGGCGCAGGGCGGGCAGAGGAGCGGCGGGCGGAAGGGCCGAGCCGCCCCGGGAGGCGGCCGCGGGGCGCTCCCCTCCTGCGCTGCCCCGAGGTCCCGGCCGGTCCGGGGCAGCCGCGCGGTGTCCCTCGGGTCCCCGCTGTCCGGGCGTCGGGGCAGCCCCGGGGCTGGGCTGGGGCCGCTCCGTCCCGGCGGCCATCCCCCTTTGGCGGGGCAGCCGGCGGGGGGCACGGCCGGACCCTCCTGCCTGCCCCGGGCCCCGCCGCACGGGCTCTGTGCCGCACACACCGTCCCGTCCGTACCCGCCCTCTCCCCCGCTGGGAGGGCGGTGGGGCCACCGCGGGGCGGGCAGAGCCCTGCGGGGCTGCGCCCGGGAGTCACCGAGCGCCGCAGGTTGCCCGATGCGGAGCGAAAGGAGCCCGAGGGGCCGCCCAGAGCAGCCCCCGCAGCGCAGCGCAGCGGCACAGGCAGCGGCAGGAGGGGCAGCCCCCGGCCGGGGGAGCCCCCGTCGGGGCGGGTAAGTAGCACAGCCACGTCTGCGCAAGAGGAGCAACGCAGAAGCCTTTTCCCGCCCCGACTGCTCCCGCCAGCGAGCTCGGGGCCGGTGGCACTGACGGCGGCAGCCAGGAGCATCGGGCCCCGAGTCACCGGTGCCGACAGCACAGGCGCCGCTGGAGGCGTCCGCCTCTTCCCGCCCCGACGGGATGCCGAGGGCAAGAGCGGGAAGAGGCCCCCAGACGCAGCCCCGCTGCCTTGCTGCGGCTCCTCTGCTTCCAGTACCTTTCCCTTTCCTTCCACAAGGCCGCCGTATCTTCACCAATCTTGACCTTTTCATGCTGGGAAGCAGAGGCCCGGCTCATACTAGAAACCTCTGCTGCTTCTTGGAGGGAATGAGTGTTTTCTGCCGGGGTAAGACTGATTAAAGACTGATTAAAATAACACCAAGTTCCAAGTTGCTGCTTCTTTTATTAGAATCCCATAGAACAGTTTTTCAAAGGCACATTCCCGCTTTGTGACACGCAAGGATCAAAATCTTAAAGCTTGTTGCTCTTTTCCCCAAAACTCTAGGTTGTGCAGAAAAACACATTCCAACCCAACACCTTCAGTACATCATTTTGGAAACATAAACAAAGTAGCATTTCACTTAAAGCATTCACTAGCTGAGACAAGCCATGTGAAAAGCAGAGTTACACAAGAAACAATACCACCAAATAGTCACACTACAAGTTTACCTTTCCACAACAATCAGTGCTTCCAGGTCAGTTCTTTCCACCAAAAAGATGCTGGAGTGGCAAAACGATGATGCTGGGGAAACAACAACAAGAGCACGTTACACTGCCAGTCCTTCTCTGCGAATTGTAATGACAAGGCCATTTCTGGCCACCGGAAAGACACAACCCCAGCACAAAACAGACAGGGAAAGACTGAAAAAATAGAGACAACATAAAGAATAACTGGTGCACGGTGATGTTAATTTCAGTTTGCAATGGTGTCTTCAGGAGTGTTATGGTTTGAGAGACCCATAACAATCTGTTGTCATTTAGACAATCATTCTATCACCCGATGACCCCTCCCCACCTGGGAAAGAGAAATCGGGAAAAACAAGAAAACCCGAGAGCTGAAGTATAAACAGATTTAATAAAATAAGATTAGATAATTAACATTAACAGCACTAAAGAACTGATATCGATCCCAACACCAATACAGAATATGCAAAGATTATACTCAGCCAATTCTATCAGTAGGAAGCTGTGCACTCCCAGCAGTGGACAGCAAATGTCGGACACTGCGAGCGCTACGGCTTCAGGAGGAAGGGAAGGCCTCAGGGCTCCGGCACCAGGGCACGAAGTTCTCAGGATGGCAGCCATCAAGGGAGAGAGAGAACTTCGCAGCAAACTTTCTAATTTATAATGAGTGTGACGTTGATGGTATGAAATAATCCTGTTGGCCAGCTTGGGTCAAGTGCCCGGGTCTCGCTCCTCCTCATCCCTGCACCTGGCGAGCTCGAAAACACTGAGGCCTTGAGACCCACACACCATAGCTGGCTGTAAAGTAAATATTTTCACAAATTCAGACACTGGAGTCTTCTGAAAGTGCAGTTTTCCCAAGCATTAGAAGAGAAATTAGTCCTGTGTCTCTCAAACCAGGACATTCCACCCCTTATTTCATACCATATATATGACACACTCAAATTACTGTTGTATTAGTCCTCTCATATATATACACACAAATATATAATCCTCTAAAGCTATAAGCTCTTCCTCTAAAAGGTCTATTAAGTTTTTTAGTTGAAAACTAGGAGTTCCATCTATCATAATAATCTTTTAGGGTAGGAACCAGTGATGTGGCATCGTCTCAGTTGTCAGATCGGGACCAGGCCTCCATACAGGACAACAGACGTGTAGGGTTGGGCGCAGCAATATATCGTGTTGTGCTCACGGCTAGCATGTTCCCTGTCGCTGGACGCCATTCGATGGAGTTGGCTCCGGTTTCATTACCACCGTGTTATCCTGAAAAACACTTATTGAACACTGTTAGTGTTATGTGACAATTAACACCACACATTTTAAAATTAAGGATTCTCGCCCCAAATCAAATCTCCTAACGGGTACATCGAACTTCTCCATTTTCCTGCATCACCCACCAGGTATGCCCTGGTCCTTCAGCAAAAGCAACCCCACGAGTGGGCCTGCCTTTACCTGAGGCCGGGGTAACCCAGACTGTTTTCCCCAACATATTCTTTACATGCACCACAGGGACCTTGTCCCCTTCTACAGTAGGTAAAAGCTCTGACTGAGCCGGACCAGCTCGGCTGACAGTTCCCCTGGTGTTGACTAACCAGGTGGCTTTCGGTAAATGCTCATCCCACTTTTTAAATGTTCCAGCAGTCATTGCTTTCAAGGTAGTCTCCAGTAATCCATCGCATCGTTCGACCTTCCCAGCAGCTGGTGCGTGGTAGGGGATATGATATATCCATTCAATACCATGTTCTTTAGCCCAGGCATCTATGAGATTATTTCGGAAGTGAGTCCCATTGTCTGACTCAATTCTCTCTGGAGTACCATGTTGCCACAACATTTGTCTTTCCAGGCCTAAAATAGTGTTACGGGCAGTGGCATGAGACACAGCATACGTTTCCAGCCATCCAGTGGTTGCTTCCACCATTGTAAGCACATAGCACTTGCCCTGGCGGGTTTGTGGAAGGGAAATATAGTCACTTTGCCAGGCCTCTCCATACTTATATTTCAGCCACCGTTCTCCGTACCATAAAGGTTTTGACCGTTTAGCTTGCTTAATTTCAGCACGTTTCACATTCATGAATAACCTGTGATATATTATCCATAGTCAAACCCACCCCTCGGTCACGAGCCCATCTGTATGTTGCATCTCTTCCTTGATGACCTGAGGTGTCATGGGCCCGCTGAGCTAAAAAGAATTCACCCTTATGTTGCCAGTCCAAGTCTACTTGGGACACTTTAATTTTAGCAGCCTGATCCACCTGCTGGTTGATTTGTTGTTCCTCAGTGGCCCGGCTCTTGGGTACATGGGCATCTACATGGCGTACCTTAACAGACAACTTTTCTAATCGGGCAGCAATATCTTGCCACAAATCAGCAGCCCAAATGGGTTTACCTCTGCACTGCCAGTTACTCTTTTTCCACTCCTTTAACCATCCCCACAAGGCATGTGCCACCATCCATGAGTCAGTATAAAGATAAAGCACCGGCCACTTTTCTCGCTCGGCAATATTTAAAGCCAACTGGATGGCTTTCACTTCTGCAAACTGACTCGACTCACCCACTCCCTCAGCCACTTCTGCGACTCGTCGAGTGGGACTCCATACAGCAGCTTTCCACCTTCTCTGGTTTCCTACAATACGACAAGATCCATCTGTGAATAGCGCATATTGCCTTTCATTTGCTGATAATTGATTATATGGTGGGGCTTCCTCAGCACGCACCACCCTCTCCTCTGGGGACCCGCCAAAATCTGTGCCTTGTGGCCAATCCGTGATCACCTCCAAAATTCCTGGACGATTAGGGTTCCCTATTCGAGCTCGCTGAGTAATTAGTGCTATCCACTTACTCCATGTCGCATCAGTGGCGTGATGTGTGGAAGGAGCCTTCCCTTTAAACATCCAGTTCAACACTGGCAACCGAGGCGCCGGGAGGAGCTGTGCTTCAGTACCAATTACCTCCGAAGCAGCTCCAACTCCTTCATATGCTGCCAATATCTCTTTCTCAGTAGTGGTATACCGAGCCTCTGATCCTCTATATGCTCAGCTCCAAAACCCACGGGGTCGGCCTCGAGTCTCTCCAGGTGCCCTTTGCCAGAGACTCCAGGTAGGGCCGTTCTCCCCTGCTGCAGTGTAGAGCCCATTTTTTACATCTGGTCCAGTCCGAACTGGCCCAAGGGCTACTGCATGGACAATTTCCCGTTTAATTTGTTCAAAGGCTGATTGCTGCTCAGGGCCCCATTTAAAATCATTCTTCTTCCTCGTCACTTCATAGAGAGGGCTCACAATCTGACTGTAACCAGGAATATGCATTCTCCAGAAACCCACAACGCCTAAGAAGGTTTGTGTTTCCTTTTTGTTAGTAGGTGGTGACATAGCTGTTATTTTATTAATCACGTCCATTGGGATCTGATGACGCCTGTCTTGCCACTTAATTCCTAAAAACTGGATTTCTTGCGCAGGCCCCTTGACCTTACCTCGTTTGATGGCAAAACCAGCTTCCAGAAGGATTTGGATTACCTCCTCCCCTTTCTCAAAAACTTCTTCTGCTGTATTACCTCATACAATGATGTCATCAATGTATTGCAGGTGTTCTGGAGCTCCACCCTTCTCCAGTGCAGTCTGGAAGTCCAGTGCAGTCCATGGCAAACAGTAGGGCTGTGTTTCCACCCCTGGGGCAGTCGATTCCAGGTGTACTGGACACCCCTCCAGGTGAAAGCAAACTGTGGCCTGCACTCTGCCGCTAAAGGAATAGAGAAAAAGGCATGAGCAATGTCAATTGTAGCATACCACTCAGCTTCCTTTGACTCCAGCTCATAATGAAGTTCTAACATATCTGGGACGGCAGCACTCAATGGTGGTGCGACTTCATTCAGGCCATGATAGTCTACCGTCAGTCTCCATTCCCCATTAGGCTTTCGCACTGGCCATATGGGACTGTTAAAGGGTGAACGAGTCCTACTGATCACCCCTTGGCTTTCCAGCTGACGGATCAACTTCTGGATAGGGAGCAAAGAATCTCGATTAGTGCGATATTGTCGCCTATGCACCGTTGTAATAGCAATGGGCACCTTTTGTTCCTCAACCCTCAATAACCCCACAATAGAAGGGTCCTCTGACAGCCCAGGCAAAGTAGACAGTTGGATAACTTCCTCCATCTCCACCGCCGCTACACCAAACGCCCAGCAGTACCCCCTCGGGTCCTTAAAATACCCTCTCCTGAGGTAATCAATGCCAAGAATGCATGGAGCATCTGGACCAGTCACAATGGGGAACTTTTCCCATTTATTCCCAGTTAGGCTCACTTTGGCCTCCAATACAGTCAGCTCTTGAGATCCCCCCATCACTCCAACAATCGTGATGGGTTCTGCCCCTCTATGATTTGACGGCATTATGGTGCACTGTGCACCAGTGTCCACCAAGGCCCTATACTTTTGTGGTTCTGATGTGCCAGGCCATCGAATCCACACAGTCCAATAAACTCGATTATCCCCCTCCTCCTCCTGGCTGGAGGCAGGGCACCTCTACTTTCGACTAGAGGGTCCCTCAGTGCCATCCCTGACATCCACATGTCGTAAATCAGGTTCCGAAGCCCATCTGTGCTGTCTGGGGGACTGTCCACTGGAAACTGGAGTAGCATGTCTTCTGAAAGAACCCCTCCTTGGGGGTCTTTTACTCCGCAAGTCATGTACGCGTGTCTGTAATGCTGAAGTAGGTTTTCCATCCCACTGCTTCATGTTTTCCCCCCAGTCACGCAAAGTAGCCCACAGAACACGTCGCGGTCACGTAACCTGTCCAATGCTGAGACACCGTCCTGTGGGGTAGAAAAAAGATTATGTGCATAATGCTGCATGTCAGTATCCACATCTCCCACTGTCGGTGCCTCATCCTCTTTCCAACGAAAGAATGCCAATACATGAGCGTACGCTGCCGGTGCACTCAGTACCCACTTGTGCCAAATGGGTCCAGTAATTTTGAGTCCATCCGGATTTAATGATGCCTGCAGGTTGTCCAAATCAGTAAAAATCATCTCTCTCACAGCTATTTCCCTCAGATTCTGAACACCTCTCTCAATAGTTGTCCACTTGGATGGGCAGTATGGGATATCGTCCCTATAGGGATACCTGCTCCTCACACTGAACAGGTGTCGTGGTTTAGGCCAAATCCACCACTGGGGACCCGAGGGACCCCAGACGGGACCGACAGATGCTCCCCTCTACCCCTCTACAAAGAGAGAGGCAGAGGAGGAAAAAGAGACTTATGAGTTTAGAAGAAACTAAACTACTTTAATGAAATATTAATAATAAAATAAAAGGAAATAATGAAAAATATATACAAAACCGTATCCAGCTCCCGAGATGACAATCACGTCACCGGCTGGCACTGGGGCAGTCCCAGGTTGGACTCAGTGACGGACGGGAACTGGATTCCGGATCTGGAGTCAGGATTGGGATCACAGGCAGACAGAGTCCTCCTCAGACGTCGGCCATTGAAGGAAGAGCCCCTGACCCTTTGATCCCTCAGCTTTTCTACTGAGCATGAGGCAGATGGGATGGAATACCCTGTTGGTCAGTTTTGGTTCACCTGTCCTGTCCGCTCCTCCCTCCAGGTGGGACCCCACTATGCTTTTCCGCTTCCGACCCTCCAACGTGGCAAATGACAAAGTTGGTTGGCCTTGGCTGTTATGGCAATAAGTGTAAGCAGGAGCCTCTCTGCATCCCATGCCTGGGCATCAGCTATAAACATTGGTCTGATCTCTCTGAGAGAGTGAACATTTTCTGCACAATATGCAGTTAATTTCAGTTGTTAGAAGAGGCCCAGCTAAGAAGCGAAGTTACTGAACAAAATTGGTTCTGTTTTACATCAAACCAGGACATTCCACCCCTTATTCCATACCATTTGCATCTTGCTCAGATTACTATTACTTTTATACATCAAATTTACGCACACACAGTCATATATGATATGGATATATGCTGGTCACTCATCTACGGTTTATGTTTATATACAAAATTTTAAGTCCATTTATTTCATGATTGCAGGATCTCATCTCAGGGCAGGAAAGATGGTACAAAATTCATTCTTGTTCGTGCCCATGCGTAGCATGTTCATCTTGAAGAGCTTGCTGGACGCCACTTGATGAAGCTAGCTCAGGTTTCATCACCACTGTGTTATTCTGAAAAACACTTATTGAACACCGTTAGTATTATGTAGTGATCAGCATCATACTGCTCAGGATTGAGTATTCTCACCAAGGGTTAAATTCCCTTGAGGTACACATTGAACTTCTCCATCCTTCAGCATCACCCACCAAGTACATCCAGGTCCTTGGGCAAAAACAGTCCCACGAATGGGTTTGCTTTTGCCTGAAGCAGGAAAAAACCAAACAGTTTTCCCTAACAAATTCCTTTCATGCACCACAGGGACTTTATCCCCTTCTACAATATGTAAAAGGTCTGATTGAGCAGGACCAGCTCGATTGAAGGATCCCCTGGTGTTAACTAACCAGGTAGCTTGTTGTAAATGCTTGTCCCAATTTTTAAAGGTTCCACCTCCTATAGCTTTTAGGGTGGTTTTTAACAGTCCATTGTATCGCTCAATCTTCCCAGAAGCTGGTGCGTGATAGGGGATATGATATATCCACTCAATACCATGTTCTTTTGCCCAATTACTTATAAGACTGTTTTTAAAATGAGTCCCATTGGCTGACTCAATTCTTTCTGGCGTGCCATGTCGCCACAAGACTTGCCTTTCAAGGCCCAGGATGGTATTCCGGGCAGTGGCATGAGGTACGGCATGGGTTTCCAACCATCCGGTGCTTGCTTCCACCATTGTAAGCACATAGCGCTTACCCTGGCGAGTTTGAGGGAGTGTGATGTAATCAACTTGCCAAGCTTCCCCATATTTACATTTCAGCCATCGTCCCCCATACCACAAAGGTTTTAACTGTTTAGCTTGCTTGATTTCGGCGCATGTTTCACAGTCATGGATACCCTGCGCAATAGCGTCCATGGTTAAATCCACCCCTCGGTCACGTGCCCATTTATATGTTGCATCCCTTCCTTGATGACCTGAAGTGTCATGGGCCCACCGAGCTAAGAATAGTTCACCTTTATGTTCCCAGTCCAAGTCTGTCTGGAAAATTTTAGCAGCCTGATCCGCTTGCTGATTGTTTTGATGTTCCTCAGTGGCCCGACCCATGGGTACATGGGCATCTACGTGACGTACCTTTACGACTAGGTTTGCTAGCCGGTCGGCAATGTCTTGCCACAGCTCAGCAGCCCAGATGGGTTTACCTCTGCGCTGCCAGTTGCTCTGCTTCCACTGCTTTAGCCACCCCCACAGAGCATTTGCCACCATCCATGAGTCAGTATAGAGATAGAGTATTGGCCACTTTTCTCGTTCAGCAATGTCCAATGCCAGCTGGATGGCTTTTACCTCTGCAAATTGACTCGATTCACCTTGTCCTTCAGCAGCTTCCGCGACTCGTCGTGTAGGACTCCATACAGCAGCTTTCCACCTTCGATGTTTTCCTACAATACGACAAGACCCATCAGTAAACAAGGCATACTGTTTCTCGTTATCTGAGAGTTCATTATATGGTGGAGCTTCCTCAGCACGTGTCACCACCTCCTCTGGTGGCATCCCAAAGTCTTTGCCTTCGGGCCATTTTGTGATCACTTCTACGATTCCTGGGCGATGGATTATGGATGGTTATGGATGGGAATCGGGGAGTCTCGGTTGGTGCGATACAGTCGTCGATGCACCGTGGCAGTAGCAATTGGCACCTGCTGATCTTCAACCCTCAGCAGTCCCACAACAGAAGGGTCATCTGAAAGACCGGGTAAGGTAGACAGCTGTGTAACATCCTCAGTCTCTACAGCTGCTATACCAAAAGCCCACCGATACCCTTTTGGGTCTTTAAAATACCCTCTCTTGAGATAGTCTATGCCAAGGATGCGCGGAGCATCTGGACCAGTAACAATGGGGTATTTCTCCCATTTATTCCCAGTTAGGCTCACTTCAGCCTCTAATACAGTCATTTCTTGAGATCCGCCTGTCACTCCAGAAATGGTGACAGTTTCTGCCCCTTTATGATTCGATGGCAATAGGGTACACTGTGCACCAGTGTCCACCAGGGCTTTATACTTTTGTGGCTCTAATGTGCCAGGCCATCGAATCCACACAGTCCAATAAACTCGGTTGTCCCTCTCCTCCTCCTGGCTGGAGGCAGGGCACCTCTAATGTTGACCATAGTACCTACGATTATCAGATCGGTTCCTACCTGGTCCGTAGGATCGCCTACCGTAGGTTGGAGCAGCCTTCTTCCTGTAAGAATCCTTTCTCCTATCTGCTTCATTTTGCAGCTCAAGCACCCGTGCCTGTAGGGCTGAGGTAGGTTCTCCATCCCACTTCTTCATGTCTTCTCCATATTCACAGAGGCAAAACCACAGGATATCTCGCATGGGGTTTGATTTGTCTTGAGTCGGAGGATGTTTTTTCTCTTGAGTAGGAGGGCGTTTCCTCTTAGCAGCTGCAACATGAGTCTGTACAGGGAAAGAATGGAGTTTTTCCTCCACCTTGGTTAGTTTATCAAACAGTTTATCGGTTTGCTCAACTAATTTCTGGGTCATTTGCTCTATTTTCTCAGTCAGTTTCTCAGTCATTTTCTCGGTGGTCACAGTCAGCTTTTCTATGGCTGCCACAGAGAAGGGACGAGAGAGACTGTCTTCATACTGTTGTACCTTATTAACCACTTCATTTACAGTTGGTGTGTCAGTATCAGATCCTCCCCAGACCATTGTTGACAATGGGTGGGAATATGTTGATGGTGCACTTTGTACAAACTTTTTGAGCATAGATCGTTTGCATGGCATTTCATCAGGGTCTACAATCCCTTGCCCATCGCTATAAATCACCTCTCGCACAGCCAATTCTCTCAGGTACTTAATACTTTTTTCCATGGTGGTCCATTTACTTGGACGGCATTCGATATCGTCCTTAAAGGGATACCTGCGCTTTATGGCTGACACCAGTCGCCTCCAGAGACTGAGAGTGCTTGTCTTTCTCCCAATCTCTTTATCAATACCTCCATCCTTGGCCAGGTTTCCCAATTGCCTAGCTTCTCTACCATCTAAATCTAGGGTATCTGCCCCACTATCCCAGCATCGGAGCAACCAGGAGACAAGTGTTTCACCTTCATGACGACTAAAGTCCTTCCTGAGATTTCTCAGATCTTTCCTAGAGAAGGATTTAACAACTCCCTCTACATCTGAGTCCTCCTGTGGTGAGGCTGCCCCAGAAGGGGCCTCTCCAGCATCTGCTCTAGAAGGACTCTCGCCTTTGTCTGTTTTCAAAGGTCTCTTTCCCTTATCTGGTCTTGAAGGACCCTCCCCTGGATCTTCTTCAGAACTCTCCCCCAAGCTATCTGACTTGAGGTGGTCTTTGTCGTAAGGGGCAGGGGAAGGAGTTGACCTCCTCTTCTTCCTCCTGGTTACCGGGGCAGCTTGTACCGATTTTGATGGAGTTTGAGTAGTTTTGGTACTGGTTGTAGTGGCTGCAGTAGCTTGTGCCGGGACAGGCGGCGGCGTGGCTTGTGCCGCTGTGGGGGGGGGCACGGCTTGTGCCGCGACGGGCGGCGGAGGGGCCGGTGTTGTTGCGGTGGGGGGGGCGGCTACCGGTGGTGCCGGTGCCGGTGCAGGCGGCGGCGGCGGTGGTGCCGGTGCCGTCGCAGGCGTCGGCGGCGGAGGAGGCGCCTGTGCCGTTGCGGTGGGGGGCGCGGCTGCCGGTGGTGCCGTCGCTCCGGGGGGGGCGGCTGCGGCCGGGCCGGGCGGGGCCGCGGTTTGTGCCGCTGCAGATCGCCGAGCGGCTGCGCGGGTCTGAGTGGCGGCAGCGCACGGTCCCCTACAGCTACCCCTGCACAGATGTTTCACATGAAACCACCCCTGCACCACATTCAGGAGCCCCAACAACAAAATCACGATCTTAACAAGGTACCAGTCCTTATCCTCAGAGCCCAAAAGGCTTCCATGCCCCAGCTCTGAGGGTGTCACATCAGCATAAGTATCAAAGGGCGAAGTAAACATTCCCCAGGTAGAACCGAAAGTATAATTAATAACAGAATCCATCACCTGATGCCCGAGATATACAGGTAGAGCCGTTACCCAACTCATCGTGTTATACATCTGAATTGCGAACCACACCAAAACAGCACCTTTAAACCTTCGCATAAAAAGACAAAGAATAAATGAAGTTTGCAACACATTTGACAGGTTAGACCAAGCTGACTGCATTAAGGTCCAACAAAGCTGTTTAAAGGCATGATACACGATTTCGTCTATGAACGACATGATGCAAGCTGTCTGTTCTAATCTCTGAGCAAGTTGGAATTCAAACTATTTGGACAATTTATCACAGCTCTGGTGGAGCACTGTTCGGGCCCCACGTTGGGCGCCAATTAATCTGTCGTGGTTTAGGCCAAATCCACCACTGGGGACCCGAGGGACCCCAGACGGGACCGACAGATGCTCCCCTCTACCCCTCTACAAAGAGAGAGGCAGAGGAGGAAAAAGAGACTTACGAGTTTAGAAGAAACTAAACTACTTTAATGAAATATTAATAATAAAATAAAAAGAAATAATGAAAAATATATACAAAACTGTATCAAGCTCCCGAGATGACAATCACGTCACCGGCTGGCACTGGGGCAGTCCCAGGCTGGACTCAGTGACGGACGGGAACTGGATTCCGGATCTGGAGTCAGGATTGGGATCACAGGCAGACAGAGTCCTCCTCAGACGTCGGCCATTGAAGGAAGAACCCGTGACCCTTTGATCCCTCAGCTTTTCTACTGAGCATGAGGCAGATGGGATGGAATACCCTGTTGGTCAGTTTTGGGTCACCTGTCCTGTCCGCTCCTCCCTCCAGGTGGGACCCCACTATGCTTTTCCGCTTCCGACCCTCCAACAGGGCAAATCACAAAGTTGTTTGGCCGTGGGGATTATGGCAATGAGTATAAGCAGGAGCCTCTCTGCATCCCATGCCTGGGCATCAGCTGTAAACATTGGTCTGATCTCTCTGAGAGAGTGAACACTGTCTGCACAATATGCAGTTAACTTCAGGAGTTAGAAGAGGCCCCGCTAAGCAGCGAAGTTACTGAACAAAATTGGTTCTGTTTTACCTCAAACCAGGACAGTCATACAGGCAGAAGTACATGTCTGCACATAAACAAAACTGCTCAGCGTTGCTTAGAATCCTGCGGGACTTTGGTTGGGGAAGTTTGAAGCGCTCTTTTACATTTCCAAGGTGGGGAGAGACACATTGCTTTTTCCAAAAAGACTGAACTGTAGCAATTTATATCAAACAGTCACCGGAATGGTTGTTTTATTCTTAGATGATGGTTTCGCACGTGGACTTCTTTTCCCCCAAGTTGGTGCATTAGAAGATCCTGAAGGATATTTGTCTATAGATAAAATACAGACATTGTTTCCTAATTCCAGCTACAATTTCAGGAAAGACTCTCTCAGTCTGAGCAGTGAATTGTCAGTGACAGCAGCTGAAGTGTCAGTGAAGGCATCAGGCGAATCGTACACCGTCTCTGCCCTACAAGCTGCTGTTAAATACAGACTTTCTCTCTGGCATTTTAAAGACCATTTGTAACTCGCAGCGTTTGCGTCAGCCTCACAGGATCTTCCAAATGAGGCGATTCTGCCACAGACACCCGTGACCTGAACAAAGGGAATGTTCCTGTGCTGAAAACCTTCCCAAAGGCATCAACTGCTTTTGGATCTGATGACTCCATAGTGCAGTCTCCTCCTTTATCTCTGCTTGCGAAGGCAGGAGCGGCCGGGCAGTATTACGGTTTGTGCTGGGCAGGGATTTTGCATCAGAGCACGCTGCCTAATGACTGACCACGTTCTGTAACACTTGGTTAAAAATCTTTATTATTAATACTCTGGTTTTCTGGGCATTGCAGACTAATTCCGTTCATTCCAATTACTAATTGCACAATAATCCCCAAATTTGCAGTTTATACGCAACATGTAAGTACTACCATTGGCAAATAAAATGCCAATGACGTACGGTACTAGATTGCACGCGGCTTTATTGGCAAGGTAAAAATAAAGTGAAATATGTAAAATGATTGTTACATCTGAAACAGATTACCAAAAAGAAAGATGCAAGACTCAGAAGCCACCTGCAGGCTTCTCGTCAAATTTATGACACAGTATGTGTTATGAAGGTGACAGTAGCGTATTTCAAAGATGGAAAAAAGATGAAGGAAAATATCATCCTGCACAAATGGCAGGAAGAGTGAATTCAGTCATCTGTCCCACATAAATCACATGCAAAAAATAACAATATAAATCACAAAAAGTTAGAGTACATTTAAATCAATAACAGAAATCTGAACAAGACCCAAGCCCATGTTTATCCAACATGAAAAATAATCCTAAATAATGAAAAAAATCATAAATCCATCATAAACCTCCAGTGAAATCCTAGTTGTGGAAAAACACCATGCAAAGCGAGGTCATTCTTTCATCCCCTGCTGGGAGGAAACATCTGAACATGAAACTCTTCTTGAGAGAAAACTGAAATTTTACTGCAAAACTGATACTATTGCTATCAATATTTAAATATCAATGAAAATGAGAAGTCAAAGGTGGACTAATCCACAGTTTATTACATATTTCAAAAGAATAAATCACATAAAAGAGGGTGTAAAAAGTGGGGATGTGTATGTTACTGCACATTGGCACATTATTGCATTCATCCCTCTTTGTTGGCAGAGAAATTAATTCCTGCTATGGAGGTAGCTAAATTACTCTTCGTTAATATTCTGTCTGACTAATTGTAAAGCTTTATAAAGCTTTACATTTCTCCCTATGCATACCGCCCCAATCTATTTCTGAAAATTATGCTGGATCAAATTTACTCTTGCCTGTATTTAGGCAGAAATAACTTAATAGTCACCCGCGGGGACAAAACCAAAAGCAGCACAATACAGACGGGTATATTTGAGGCATGTTAAGAACCTCGTGTAAGCAGGAACCCACATGTAGATCCATTGAGCTTTGGTTCTTGGGTGACAGTGACAGTACGGTGGACCACACATGCTGTGCTTCGAGGTTCTGAAGAACTGAAATGTCTTTCTTCCAGTTTCTCTCACATAAGGCATAGAAGCAGCACTTTCACCATCCTTACGTCGACCCCTTTGTTGGTGATGTGGTTTTACTTTGGGGTCTGAAGTGTGAATTCCTAAACGTGAAAAAACAAACATAAACAATAATGTTGGGCTATTACTCAAAATTTGACATATTGCAGGAGACTGGAGGATGGAAGACAAGATTAAATAAATGATCTTTGTTGATAGCCCAGTCCAAACATGTACTGACCATGTTTGACCCTGAGAACAGAAGTTAACTAGGTAGGTAGCGCTAAATCATCTAACAGTTTAGTCAATGAAAATGAATAAGCCAACTGTTTTCTCAAAATACCTCAAGCAGCTTTAAGTTTGCTCATCACAGACTCCACGGGTTTTTGAAATTCCCACCTTTTTTTTTTTTTTCACAGAATCACGGGCTGACAGGGGTTGGAAGGGACCTCCGGAGATCATCTAGTCCAACCCCCCCACCAGAGCAGGATCGCCTACAGCAGGTTGGACAGGAATGCATCCAGGTGGGTTTTGAATCTCTCCAGAAAGGGAGACTCCACAACCTCTCTGGACAACCTGTTCCAGCGCTCTGGCTCCCTCAAAGTAAAGAAGTTCTTCCTCATGTTGAGATGGAATTTCCCGTGTTCCAGTTTGTGCCCATCGCCCCTTGCCTGGTCACTGGGCACCGCTGAAAAGAGTCTTGCCCTGTCCTTACTGCATCAGTTGGCCTAACAGAGACTATCTATCTCTTTCCACAGATTTTTTGTCTCATTTAGATTTTTTTTAGTTTTTACAGATTCTTTTGGAATGCCTCTCACCTCATGTGAGCAACTTTGTTTTCAAAATCTAGATTCTGTTTTCTTAGTTCTTCCAGTTCTTTTTCAGTCTTGGAGGCTCTTACTCCAACAGCACAGTCAACAGCGACACTGGTACTTCTCAGTTTTTGCTGTAGAGCAATTTTCTCTTTCTCAGGCCCGCAACATCCAGTAAATTTACATTGAAAACTTTATTTGCTAACTTGCTTCCTTTAGGAGAAATGATTTTATGTCTTAAAGAATCCGCATTTGCAATTTATTTCCTTACTGAATCACACCCCCTTCTCTGTTTATTATGGTTACCTTGTAGACAGTATAGCTTTACCGAAAAAAAAAAAAAACCAGCCCCAAACCTGGAAAAAATAATGTCATAAACCACGTGCTGATCATGGCTGTGTTCTACATGAAATTCATGAGAGACTTGCTAAGAATAAATGCCATTTTGAAGCCGTTTCAGACCACAATCTAACAACAGCTACAACCACCGTCACCGTTTCCTTTCTCTTCTGCATCTTTTAGCAGTCAAACCCTGCCATTACGGTACTGAAGTAAACGGAACATTTGCAGAGGGTTTGCACATATGTCTTTTTTTAAGACACCTATGTGATCATGAATGGCTACTGAAAAAATCACAGTCAATATTCCTGTAAGCAATTTTGGGTCTTTTTAATTGGACTTCTCCGGTTTGGCCCTGTACTTTCTTTTCTGCCTTCATTCAAAACAACTGCTGCTACTAAGGGGCAGACAGAAAGCAAAATCACGGAAAAAGGAAAAAACAAGCACAATTTGAGAAAAATATCTCTAGACATTAAGCAACAGGTATTTTAAAAGCCTCAAATTAATTGGAAGCGTAAGTGCTGGCCTAGAGTAATATTTAATGTCCTAAATAGTCTGAATGTCATTATACAAGCATGCTATAATATCCCCGTATACTTTATGATTGGTAAGGGATCTTTAATTGTACAAAAAGGTCAGGAAGCATTAATATAGCAGTACTGAGCAACAGGAGCAGCAACAAAGAGCACGGGGAACGTGAAGAAGTTACAGTCACGAAACTGCTTTTCTTCTGGTCAGGTTTGGTTGGGTGGGCGGGTTTTTTTAGAGGCAATAGGGAGAGTTGGCCTGCCTGCACCGAGGCTGATGATGTCTTTCAAAGCCACGGTCTAAGTAACACATTCCTTGTCTTCTCTTACATCTTTTTTTTGGTTGTTTCTTCACATTTCTTCTCAAGTTCGCTTTCCAACTATTTAATTTTTTTCTGAAGTGCAGCTATCAGATTTTGTTCATCAGCTTTGCTCTGAAAAATTACACGCTTTCACAAACATAAAGTTTAATGACCACTACCTAAGCATTTTTCTCCACTCAAAAAATAAGGACTTCCTATTGGCAGAATTAGTTTACATTCTAAAGTGAATAACCACCATCAAGTAGCTGAATTAAAAAAAAAACAAAAACAAAAAACAAAAAAAACCCACGATGATTCTACTGTAAATCCTTTACTTTTCTTCTGCAAGGAGAAAAAAAGAACAGCCAGGAAGACCACCAAGTTCCATTTTCCAAAGAAGCCTTAAAAGTGGTAATTCAACTCCTCACACTCCTTCAAACTTATTTCAAGGAGCAAGTATTTTTTCAGGCTCTTCCTGTTGTTTGAGGAATCTTCCAACAGCAAAGCTAACAGCTCACAGGTAACCCAGCTGGTGAGCAAACGTAAATTTTAAAATCAAGTGTAAGTCTCAATGCCTGCCAAGAGGACTTAATGTTTCCCCCCAAACCCAGCACATCGATGCAGAAACTTGACCAACATCAAACATGATTTTAAAAATCACTTCTACCTCAATGCTGCTGCTCAGCCTCCTGACTCCTTTCCTCAGTTCTTCATCTTCTTTTTCCACTTCATGTTTTTCTCTCAGCAATTTAGCAAACGCTTTTTGTTTTCTCTGGAGTTCTTGGTTCAGCTCAGGCCTTTCATCTGACAAAGAACTTTCCCTGCTTTTCCTTATTTTAAGGTTATCTGTAAATTTTGTAATCGGATATTTTACTTTCTCTATCTGTGTCTGGAAGAAAACAAACCAACCAACCAACCAACCAACCAGCCAACCAACCAGCAACCCCCCGAAATCAGGACTATCAACAATACAACAATGCAATACAACGATATGTTACCCAGTACTCACTGTCAGCCCTTTGTTTGTCAATAGTCTCCTGGACGTTCTATTTGTGTTGCAGCAGAAATAGTCTGCTGTTCAGCATCAGCAGTCGTTTCTGCTCGGAGGTCCAGAAGTGCTTCACTCAAAGCCTGAAAATAAGAAATTCAAGTTCTAGTAAGTGAAGAAGCTGCTAATATGAACATTACTAAACAAGAAAAGCCAGTTATATTTTACTCTCTTATATTATGCAATTACATTCTACACCCTGCTGTACTGTACACGGAGTCTGAAGCATTAAGCAACATGAAACATTTATGTGACATAGGGATTAATTTTTGTTGACTAACTTTCTGCTGCTTCTCTTTTTTGCCTAACTGGCTCTTCCACTGTTCCACCAGGTTTTTCAGCGTTGCTGTGAGTGCTCTATTATTTTCTTCTTTTTGGGATCTCTAGATCAGCCTTTACATTTGCTAATTCCTTCTCCACCTGAGATAAGATGTTCCTCAATTCATTTGCTTCATCTTTTAAGTTGTTCCACATCAACTGTGTGCTCTTCCTGAAGCCTAAGAAAAAAATAAGCATTAATAGGGCACACTGCGATAATTAAGTTAGCAAACTCCAAATAAATAATGATTTTATAGATTTTATTATTGTTAAAGCAATGACACACAGACTTGGAAAGAGCAAAAAACACTGACTCAACAAAGGCATCCTCCATCTAATAAGAAAATTACTCAAGAAGATCAGCAAAATGAGATGGGGGCATGGTTCATTCTAGTTCCTGGCCCTAACAGGAAAAGACAGCAGCACGCCTTTTCCCTTTTAAACAAGGGTTATTTTTTTGTGAGTTTAAGCTTGTTAGGCAGCAAGCCCAAACGGAGCTTTTTTCAGGAGAAAAAAGAAAATAAACAAAACATAAACTACCAAATATCACAGTAGCTTCAGGACAACTCTCGTACCGAGACCCGTTGACGATTTTCTTTTTCCCTGAATGGCACAAAGCTAACAACAGAAAGGCAGTTTTTTCTAAACCACAGTTTTTCAGTATTAGCTTCAATGAAGGGCTACAGATTAAAAATAATTTACAATTACCAACTGTAGTGACTCTTTTGAGTTAGTTTTTCCAGCCAAATCTTAAATTCAGCAAAAAGATGTTCAATCTGATAGACCAATCCTATAGCAGCAACACATAACTGACTTGATCCAATCCTGTTGTGACTTATGTTAACAGTCTAAAAACTTACTGGGGTCTGATAGTCTGATACTCTTGGATGTTCATTAAAGCAATTAGTTTTGTTTCTCCAATTGAGATGATGTTGTCTTTAATTTTCCAACAAGTGAAGGAAGATAATGATCCTGTTCTGCTACAGTTTGCTCCATTTCAGCTAAGTGGAGAAAATCCTTGCTGTTGGAAGGTGATAAAGAAAACCTTTTCGTTAACTCCTGTATAACAGAACAAATGTATGTGAGAAACACTTTAAGCTTTAAATCAAAGGTAAGCATTAGCAATGCATTTTGAAAAGAGCTTTATGTATCTAATGATCCACAGAATAACCAGTTAAATACAGGTTTCATCCTATAAAGCGCCAAGAGGAATTCTGCATTGAAATGGATCAATTTAACTTAACCACGTATTGAATGAAAAGAACAGAAAACAAAATATAGCTCCCTCTCCTAGAAGTCTCCATAAATTAGGAGGATAGGAAAAATGCCCATATATACTGAGGTGGTAACTTTGGTTTTTCACACTTCATCTCTAATCCATCTCTTGCCAATTCTCTCAAGAATAGTACAGTAATTCTTTATCAACGGTCCATTTCTTTTTTTCTGTCATCACTTAGTACTTACTTTTGACTGCAAAACTGTTCTTCTGACCAACAATTTTAAAAACTTGGGAACAACTTCTCTAATCCCACAGATGATACACACAACTCACCAAAGCAGTTTCTTTGAATTTATTAAGGGAATTGTCAGAATGCAAATTTAGCTTCTGGTGTTGAACTCTAAGGTTTTCCTCATGCTTCTTTGCTATTTCCTCTTGTTCCTGTTAGTTCAAAATAAAAATATAACTCTACTAATGCACACTATTCCAGAAAGTCATGAAACTACATTCCCTTCACGGTAATTGCTCACTCACTGCTCAGTACTGCTCTCCAAATTTTCCTCTAATTGTGGCAGTTTTAAAAATTCTCTTCTTCTTGCTATAATCAATGTGAGTGGTTTTTTTCCTTTTTAACACTACTGGAAAACAATCTGCCTTTGTAATTTTAAGATATGCAGCAAGTGGTATGGTGCAACAGGACAGGAACTGGGCAGGAAAACAGTTGGTGTCGCTCCTCACCAAGGGAAAAAAGGAGGACCCGGGGAATTACAGGCCGGTCAGTCTCACCTCTGTGCCTGGCAAGATCATGGAGCAGATCCTCCTGGGAACTCTGCTAAGGCACATGGAAAATAAGGAGGTGATGGGTGAGAGCCAACAGGGCTTCCCTGAGCACAAGTCATGCCTGACAAATTTGGTGGCCTTCTATGGCTGAGGTACATCATTGGTGGATAAGGGAAGAGCAACTGACATCATCTACCTGGACTTGTGCGAAGCTGGACACCGTTCCGCATGACATCCTGGTCTCTAAACTGGAGAGAAAGCAATTTGACAGATGGAGCACTTGGTGGGTAAGGAACTGGCTGGATGCCACACTCAAAAAGTTATCGTCGACAGCTCAATGTCCCAGTGGAAGCCAGTGACAAGTGGTGTTACTCAGGGGTCAGTGCTGGCACCAGTGCTGTTCAGCACCTCTGCTGGTGACATGGATGTTGGGATGGAGTGCACCCTCAGCTACTTTGCTGATGACATCAAGCTGTGTGGCACAGTCAACTTGCCTGAGGGAATGGATGCCATCCAGAGGGACCTGGACAGGCTGGAGAGGTGGGCCTGTGCAAACCTCGTGAAGTTCAACAAGACCAAGTGCAAGGTCCTACATCTGGGTCGGGGAAATCCCAAACACAAATCCAGGCTGGGCAGAGAATCGATCAAGAGCAGCCCTGGCTTGGGGGTGTTGGTGGATGAGAAGCTCAACATGAGCCGGCAATGTCCACTCACAGCCCAGACAGTCAACTGCATCCTGGGCTGCAGTCATTCTGCCCTTCTACTCTGCTCTCGTGAGACGCCACTTGGAGTACTGCGTCCAGCTCTGGAGACTCCAACATATGAAGGACATGGACCTGTCGGAGTGGGTCCAGAGGAGGCCAGAAAGATGATCAGAGGCCTGCGTCAAGCTCTGGGGCCCCCAACATAGGAAAGACATGGACCTGTTGGAGTGAGTCCAGAGGAGGGCGACAAAGATGGAGCACCTCTCCTATGAGGACAGCCTGAAAGAGTTGCGGTTTTTCAGCCTGGACAGGAGAAGGCCCCGAGGAGACCTTAAAGCCCCTTAAAGTACCTAAAGGGGCTACAGGAAAGCTGGGGAAGGACTCTTTATCAGGGAGGGTAGCAATAGGACAAGGCGTAATGGTTTTAAACTGAAAGGAGGTTTTTAGATTAGATACTAGAGCGCAACAGCGCTCCCGCCTTAAAGGGGCCGCGCCATCGAATCGCCCAGCAAGACCGGGTGGGGCCCACTGCACCGACACCGCGCCCAGCCCGACCCGCGCCGCCACCATGAGGGAGATCGTCCACATCCAGGCGGGCCAGTGTGGCAACCAGATCGGGGCCAAGTTTTGGGAGGTGATCAGCGACGAACACAGCATCGACCCCACCGGCACCTACCACGGCGACAGCGACCTCCAGCTCGACCGCATCAGCATCTACTACAACGAGGCCACCGGGGGTAAGTATGTGCCAAGGGCCATCTTGGTGGACCTGGAGCTGGGCACCATGGACTCGGTGCGCTCAGGACCCTTCGGGCAGATCTTCCGGCCGGACAACTTCGTTTTTGGCCAGAGCGGCGCAGGCAACAACTGGGCCAAAGGCCACTACACGGAGGGGGCCGAACTGGTGGACTCGGTCCTGGACGTGGTGAGGAAGGAGGCGGAGAGCTGCGACTGCCTCGAGGGCTTCCAGTTGACCCACTCGCTGGGCGGTGGCACCGGCTCCGGCATGGGGACCCTCCTCATCTCCAAAATCCGGGAGGAATACCCTGACCGCATCATGAACACCTTCAGCGTCGTCCCGTCCCCCAAGGTGTCCGACACGGTGGTGGAACCCTACAACGCCACCCTGTCTGTCCACCAGCTGGTGGAGAACATGGACAAGACCTACTGCATCGACAACGAAGCCCTCTACGACATCTGCTTCCGCACCCTGAAGCTGACCACCCCCACCTACGGTGACCTCAACCACCTCGTCTCGGCCACCATGAGCGGCGTCACCACCTGCTTGCGTTTCCCCGGTCAACTCAACGCTGATCTCCGCAAGTTGGCCGTCAACATGGTGCCCTTCCCTCGCCTCCACTTCTTCATGCCCGGCTTCGCCCCCTTGACGTCACGCGGCAGCCAGCAGTACCGCGCCCTCACCGTCCCCGAGCTCACCCAGCAGGTCTTCGATGCCAAAAACATGATGGCCGCCTGCGACCCGCGTCACGGCCGTTACCTCACGGTGGCCGCCGTCTTCCGAGGCCGCATGTCCATGAAGGAGGTGGACGAGCAGATGCTCAACGTCCAGAACAAGAACAGCTCTTACTTCGTGGAGTGGATCCCCAACAACGTGAAGACGGCCGTGTGTGACATCCCGCCGCGGGGCCTCAAGATGGCCGTCACCTTCATCGGCAACAGCACGGCCATCCAGGAGCTCTTCAAGAGGATCTCGGAGCAGTTCACGGCCATGTTCCGGCGTAAGACCTTCCTCCACTGGTACACGGGCGAGGGCATGGACGAGATGGAGTTCACCGAGGCCGAGAGCAACATGAACGACCTCGTCTCCGAGTACCAGCAGTACTAGCAAGAAATTCTTGACTGTAAGGGTGGTGAGGCACTGGCCCAGGTTGCCCAGAGAAGCTCTGGCTGCCCCATCCCTGGAGGTGTTCAAGGCCAGGTTGGACAGGGCTTGGAGCAACCTGGGCTAGTGGGAGGTGTCCCTGCCCAGGGCAGGGGGGTGGAACTGGATGATCTTTAAGGTCCCTTCCAACCCAAACCATTCTATGAGTCTACGATTCTATGATTCTAAAGCAGAATCTTTACCGGACTCTTAGCAAAACTCCCCACATCTCCAGGACGGGGCGGGCGTCAGCAACATATCCTCACCTTTGATGTTTGAAGCCCACCACAAAGAGGTTTTCCACTCTGTCACATCCTGTGAGCTAAAACCATCAGCAGGTGCTGGCTCATTCTCGGGCTCGGTACCACCCAGACATGTGACCTGCAGTCCAAAAGTACCCCCGAAAAGACCTCGATAACTGCATTAACACACCGGCACGCACTTAAGATGTAAACACTGCCAAGTCTTCTCATATTTGCATCACATACAGAAGACCCAATTTAGCAAATCTAGCCTTTCTTCTGCTGAAACTTTCCTTACACACAGCTCATCTTCTGCCTTCATAAACTGCAATAAAGACCTGTTTGAGCACAAGGGCTTGAACGCTGTCTATGGTGAAGACGCCATTTAGACAAGCCCCAGGTTTTTTTCCTCAATGCCGCCTTGCTTCCCAGAAATCAATCAATACGAAAAGCTCCCTATGAAGACTGCATAAAAAAGCCAATTGCAAGTGCCTTTCCTTGCTACTGTGTTTGTCAGGCAGCATTCAAGGAAGAAACTAGCTTTTCCCCCTAGTTTTGCTACAGATTCATTACCTTTAAAGATGACACTTCTTCCTGTTGCTACACCATTACAGCCTCAGAGCTGAGCCAAATCATACTTCAGGTATGTAGAGACAGGCATGCGACAGGAATATGTTACTCTCAAAAATCAGACTCTTTCAACCACTCTTCCCTTTGCGTACCGAAGTTCAGAGACCATTAGAAAATAAGAACACGAAAGCAGGGTTCTGTCTTCTGTTTTATGAAGCCCATTCTATCAGCCATTCAACTTGAAGCCCAACTCCAGGCAAAACCCCAGAATAAGAAATACCTTCTTAAAAATTTCACAGAAAGGAAGGGCTTTGAAGTCACAAGACATGAAAACATTCATGAAAGCACCGCCATGCAGGGACACATCCTTTATCACAGACCACCTGCCCTGTTGGCTGAGCAATGTTCTCTGCTCATCTGCAGCCACTGACAATTTCAAAATAGCAGAGCGTCTCTTGTTCATTAGCACCGAGCATGTAGGTTGGAATTGGAGCTGGGAAGAAACCCATACACGGTCAGTCTGGTTTCATTCCAGTCCAGATAAGTTCATGATTACTAGGACTGACAGCAGGTCCGCTCCATGTCTCCAGACCCCAACACTGCTCCTGTGCAGCATCCCGAGAAGCAATAAGTGCAGAACAAGAAACCTTCCTTCAAAATAAGGCCCCCAGCTGGCTGTTTGAACAAGATGCATAGAGCACCAGCTGAGAACAACCTCTGCTTTAACTACACCTCGCTCCACTGTCCACATACGGACACCAGCCCCTAAATGATCCCTAAAACCACACATCTTCCTCAGGGCAATGCTAAGGAAATACCAGAGCACAGGGACACCGGGTCATTCAGTTTAAGTTGATGGGGAGAAGGGCAGAGGACTAGAAAGAGAAAAACATGATGAAAGAAAAGACAGAGGAGCCAAGAAAGAAAGGTGCAAGGAAAAAGGCTAGAGAGATGGAGAAATCAAGGCAAACAGGGATGAGGAGACCTGCAGAGACATGGAGGAAGAAAAAGTTGGGTTGAGGAGGAAGACAGAGAGACAGAGATGGGGGCAGGGAAGAAGAAGGAAGGTGGGATAGAGAAAGACAGGGACAGGGAGCAGGATGTACAGATGGAGAGAGAAAAAGGAAGGACAGGGAGGAGAACAAAGGGACCGAGAAACAAAGAGGGTCAGATCCTGATGACGAGACTGAGAAGGAAGGGGAAAAAAAGCAGCAATGTGTAGAGCACAGAGGAAAAGAGCGAGAATAACAACAAAGAGAAAGAGAAGAACAGGGACGGTGAGCAGCACAGGGGGATGGAGAAAGAAAGAGAGGTATCAGGAGCCCTGCAGGGGAGGGGGGGGGAACGGTCAGGGAGCAGCAAAGAGGGAAAGAGAGAGAGGAGATGGACAGGGAGAAGGACAGGGACCGTGGGATACAGAATGAAAAAACACAGCAACAGCGAGCAGGACAGAGCGACAGAGAGAGAAAGAGAAGCGGAAGGAAGGAGGGAGAGGGGAAGACAAGGACAGGGAGCGTGACGTACAGGCAGAGACACAGAAGGAGAGGGCACAGGCCAGAGAGACTGAAAAACAGGGAGGGATGCAGATCAGCACAAAGAGACAGGGAAGGAAACAACAGCAATGGGCTGCAGGGCAGAGAGAGGAAGAAAAAAAGAGGGACAGGGAGCAGGAGAGAGGGACAGCAAGAAAAAGACAGGGGTGGGCAGAGCGACAGAGAAAGAGGAACTTGGAGAAGAGAGGGATAGGGAGCGGTACACACAAAACTAGGAGAGGTACAGGGAAGTGAGAAAAACGACAGAGAGGGAAATGGGAGGAGGGCAGAGAGGGGCTGGGAGGCAGCAGAGGGGTGATGTGGCCCCAAAGGCCTGGGGCTCACTGCAGCTCACGCTCTCTGCGCTGCCAGCAACGTTACGTTTCAGGCAGTTCTGTCTCTGCCTCCCTGCCCCTTCCTGCCTTCGTCTCCTCAGCTCTCCTCCCCTCAGCCGGGCCGTGGCTGGAGCAGAGACTGCTGCACCCGACACAACATGGCTGCCGGGCAGCCCTGTGCCCCCGGACTACAGCTCCCAGCATGCCCCGGGGCGTGCTGGCTCCCAGCATGTCCCAGGACTACAGCTCCCAGCATGCACTGGGACTAAAGCTCCCAGCATGCCCCGGGGTGAGCTGTCTCCCAGCATGCTCTGCGCATTCCCGCCCTCTGACCCCACGGGGTCAGCCTGAGCTGGGCTCCTGGCGCGGGGTTGAATGGCTCCTGTGGTGGCACTGGCACAGAGAGCTTGGAGAGGTGTTTTGGCTCAAGATCTCGAGGCGAGGCGAAATCAAGCCCTGCCTGTGGAAATTCTGCTTCCCAGAGCACCGTGGGGTGGAAGGGGCCCCTCTGCTGAGCTGCTCTCACTGACAGATGTGCCCACCACAGCCACACACCGCTCCTCCGAGGGCCGCTCTGGGGGCTGCAGGAGGAGGCAGAGGCAGGCAGTAGGCAGGAGCGGGGCAGGAGGGATGGTTCCTCTCCCCAGGGCGACAGGCCAGCCGAGGGGTCTTCCTCAGCGGCACTGGACAGCCCACGGAGGCTAACTGCACGTGGCCAGCCTTAGTGATGTACTTTGAAAGGGTAAAATTTACTTTTAAAAGGTAGAATGCATTTTCAAAGGTAGAATTTCTCACTAAGCAAGAACAAAAAGCTGTAAAAAGGTTACAAGGCTCTATCAAACAAGACACTTCGTATAACCAATACATGCCTTGCTCATGAAAGTACCCTCGAAGAACAAAAGAGGGATGATAACATGGGAATATCCTTAAGCAGAAAGTGCCAAAACCGCTGAGAACTGTACAGCTGCTGAAAGAGGCCCAAAGCCATCAAAGATAAGCAGTAACTGGGGGAAAGGTAAAGGCGGCAGTGGGAGATCACGACCACCGACTCAATTAGAGACTGAAAAGAATTACCCCCCCACCGTACTGGAGCATGCGCAGATCAGTTAAAGGACACTGTAGTTTCAAATGAAAGCGAGAGCCTGTACTAACCAATAGAAGTCATTAAGATAACTTACTAAGCAATAATTATAATTAAGGGTGTGTATTTCTGTGTCTTGAACTGTATAAGTATTCCAAAGATTTTGTAGGCTGCTGTGCTAGTTTGTGGATTACCACCTAGCACCCATCTCTGGCATGGAGATGGACAGGGCATAAACCTGCCCGCTTGCGTTGGTATTGGCCTTGGCCTCTCAAGGGGGTTGAGGTGAGGACTGGCTGTGGCGTTGGAGTAGCCGTTACTGCTGGGTGCAGTCCATCTGTACCAAGATCCAGTTGTAAAAGTGCTGCGCGGAGGTGTAGACTCTGGGCTGGTTTGCTCTCGCACAGCCCTTCCCCCAGCTGGTCACTCCAGCAAGCCAGAAGTGGTCAGCATTGCTGTCTTTGCAGACGAGAGGACCACCGCTGTCACCCTGCAGGGGAGGAGAGAGGATGAAGGTGGTGTCGGGTGGCCGCTGTCCGCACTCTGGCCGGCTCCTTCTCTCTCACAGCACCTGCCAGAGCTGTACTCATGGCACAGAACGGCTCTGCTCAGGTGCTGGAGCCTGCAGAGCCTTGCCTGGGAGGGGGTGGTGGGCCTGTAAGGTTGGGCTATCTCTCATCCCTGCACAGTGATCCTGGATGCGTGGAAGACAGATGTTCCGGGACTGGGATCTGGACCTATGAGCTGCCAAGAGCACTGAATGGGCTTTCTGGGCAGAGTCCCCGGCCTCGGGGGGACTGAGGTGCACTGGGCAAGGAGCTGCAGATGGGGCAGGGAAGGTGAGCCCCAACAGCAGTGGGGACCCAGCGGTGGGAGGGTGACTTGCCAGGCAAAGCACATGCCAGGGTCTGTTTGGGCATTGTGACAGGGCAGCCTGTGCTGCTGGGGCTGAACTTGTAGCATATCCTACCTGGCAGGTGTCGGTGCCACCCTGCGGATAGCCAGCACACAGGTTGTGGCTGTGGATGTCCTCTGCGTACTGCCGGCTGGTGTTAGAGCTCAACATCACTGAGGCACACCTTGGCCTCCTGCAGAACATCGGTTGATGCTCCTGCTGTGAGCTCAGAAAGGAATGAACACGCAGCAGCTCGTTGTTGCCAGTTCTCCTTCCCTGTCTGGGTGAAGCCCTTCCCTAGGGATTTCCTTTGCCTCCTGAGGGCATTGCACTGGGGTTTCCCTTCTGTCTCATGTTGGGCATGGGTCAGGCCCATCTCTCTGGAGACATACGTCCCTGCAGCCTGGATCTGGCTGTCAGCTCTGCTCTCGGGAAGCCCAACCCATCTCCCCAGTGATCCAAGCTTGCACTCAGGACACCAGTACTTTTTGAGAACTCACATCTTGCACTCTTGGAACCCCAGCCACTGGTGTATCAGGTTCTCAGCTCTGACACTCTCAGCAAGGCGTCGGGCACACAGGCAAGCTGTATGGAGGAGCTGCACTGGACAGGCTGGTCCAATTCCAGCATGGCGATGTCGTAACTCTTCCTTCTGTCCAGGGCAGCCCATGGAGGGATTCAGCTGACCAAATGGAGTCATAGAATCATAGAATGGTTTAGGTTGGAAAGGACCTTGAAGATCATCAAGTTCCAACCCCCCTGCCATAGGCAGGGACACCTCTCACTAGACCAGGTTGCCCAAGGCCACGTCCAGCCTGGCCTTGGACACCTCCAGGGCTAGGGCCTCAACAACCTCTCTGGGCAACCTGTTCAAGTGCCTTACCACCCTCAAAGTGAAAAATTTCTTCCTAATGTTTAATCTGAACCTAACCTCTTCCAGTTTAAAGCCATTCCCCCTCAGCCTATCGCTACATGCCCTAGTAAAAGTCCTTCGCCAGCTCTCCTGTAGGCCCCCTATAGGTACTGGAAGGCTGCAATTAGATCTCCCCGGAGCCTTCTTTTCTCCAGGATGAACAGCCCCAACTCTTTCAGCCTCTCCTCATAGGAGAGGTGCTTCAGCCCTCGAATCATCCTCGTGGCTCTCCTCTGGACAAGCTCCAGCAGGTCAATGTCCTTCTTCTGCTGGGGACTCCAGCTGGATGTAGTACTCCAGGTGGGGTCTCACAAGAGTGGAGTAAAGGGACAGAATCACCTCCTTTGACCTCATGGCCACACTTCTTTTGATGCAGCCCAGGATACGGTTGGCCTTCTGGGCTGTGATCGCACACTGCTGGCTCATGATGAGCTTGTCAATCAGCACCCCCAGGTCCTTGTCCTCGGGGCTTCTCTCCAGGCATTCCCTGCCGAGCCTGTATTTGTGCTTGGGATTGCCCCGACCCAGATGTAGGACCTTGCACTTGGCCTTGTTGAACTGCATGAGGTTTGCACAGGCCCACCTCTGCACAGGTACCTCTGGATGGCATCCCTCCCCTCCCGTGTGTCTACCTTGCCAAACAGCTTGGTATCATTGGCAAACTTGCTGAGGGTGCACTCAACCCCACTGTCCATGTCGCTGACAAAGATGTTGAACGAAGTCATGTGGCATAGGCAGAGCTAAGTCTCTCTTCCTCTTCTCAATCAGCTCTCATTTCCACATGTCGCTGGAGTACAATGGCAGGTGTCTCATGTGCATCCCTTCCTTGCCTAACCTAATTCAGGGCAGCTGAACTTCAATTTAGTTTACAAATTCCGTCCTGTAGTGGTAGGGGAGGTGCCAGGGCTCTCCAGCACAACTGCATGCGCCTGACAGGGACAGCAGAGGTCCTGTACAGGAACCCCGTCCCCATCCAGCCTGGCTGTGTGACAGGCATCACCCAGGGCATCTCAGAGAGAGTGGGTGCCTTTGGGCCAGTGACTGAATCCCACCCCTGCAGTGGTTTGAGCTCTCTCCCTTCTCTCTCCAGTAGATACTGGGCAGTGCCCGAACAGCAAACACATCACACCAGGGTCTTCACTCGTGTTCCTTCACTCTCTAACTTGAAAAGGTTCTTCTCTCCTCCAGTGTTTAACCATTCCCTTGATGATACAATTATGGATCAGGCCAATTATTTTCACAGTTGGCCTGAATCACACGCTGTCCACACCAAGGACACTCTCAGCATCATCTCTTCCTTCCTGAGATCAGCTTCACAGAATCTCAGAATCACAGAAATTTTCAGAGTTGGAAGGGACCTCTAGAGATCATCTAGTCCAACTCCCCTGCTAAAGCAGGATTGCCCAGAGCACATGACTCAGGACTGCATCCAGGCGGGTCTTGAAAATCTCCAGAGAAGGGGACTCCACAACCTCCCTGGGCAGCCTGTGCCAGTGCTCTGGTACCCTTCTTCACAGTTAAAGAAGTTTTTCTGTGTATTTGAATGGAAATTCCTATGTTCCAACTTGTGCCCATTACCCCTCGTCCTGTCACTGGGAACCACTGAAAAGAGTCTGGCTCCATCCTCCCTCAACCCACCCTTTAGGTACTTGTACGCCATAATAAGGCCTCCCCTCAGCCTTTTCTTCTCCAGACTAAAGAGTCCCAGCGCTCTCAGCCTTTCCTTGTAAGGGAGATGCTCCAATCCCTCAGTCATCTTAGCTGCCCTTTGCTGGACTCGCTCCAGCAGTTCCCTGTCTCTCTTGAAGTGGGGAACCCAGAACTGGACACAGTATTCCAGTTGTGGCCTCAGCATTTCAGAGTAGAGGGGGAGAATGACCTCCCTTGACCTACTGGCCACACTCTTCCCTATGCAGCCCAGGATTCCATTGGCCTTTTTGGCAACAAGGGCACATTGCTGGCTCATAGATACTTTACTATCTACCAGGACCCCCAGATCCTTCTCCTCAGAATGGCTTCCCAGCAGGTCTACCCCTAACCTATACTGGTTCTTTGCATTCTTCCTCCCCAGGTGCAGGACTGTGCACTTGCACTTGTTGAACCTCATCAGGTTCTTCTCTGCCCAGCTCTCCAGCCTGTCCAGGCCACGCTGGATGGCAGCACGGCCCTCTGGAGTGTCAGCCACCCCTCCCAGTTTGGTATCGTCAGCAAACTTGCTGAGGATACACTCTGTCCCCTCATCCAGGTCTCTCACATTTCCTCACTCCTCTCTCTGGCTGCTCTTGCCCAGCAGTTTTTCCCCCTTCGTAAATCTGTTCTCCCAGAGACGCTCCCACCGTCACTGATGGGCTCAGCCTTGGCCAGCGGTGGGTCTGTCCTGGAGCTCTGTCAGACATGGGGGAAGCTTCTAGCAGCTTCTCACAGAATTTCCCCCTCTAGCCCTCCCACTACCAGACCCTTGCCAGGCAAACCCAGTAGAGAATTCATTCTTCTCGTTTTCTGCCTCATTTGGGCACAGCTATACAGCTACAAAGAGCCCCTGTTTGGATCGCTCTTGGCAGCATTAGCACTTTCTTACTCTGCTGATGCTGCCCACTGACAGTTCATTATTCATGGTCCTCATCTGCTTTCTGGAGCTTTCCTTGCCCCGTGTGCCCCAGTCAGATGTCTGGCTTATGGAACTGTGGGAGTCTTCTCATATCGTGTCTCTGTTCACAGCTCTCGCTTGCACTCCCCACCTTGGTCCCCTTCTGTGCTCAGGTGGATCCATCCTTGCAGAAATCTCTTTATTCCAGTGCCAAAGTCCCCGTGTTCAGGTGTGCAGTATTCTCCTTCACAGTTATCCGCAGTATCCGCTGATACTCGAGTTACAGACAAGTTGATGGGCTCCTCGAGAGACAAGAAGTTGTTTCGATGCCTTCGTACTTCTTCCCCAACTTGGGTGTCACTACCACTGAGCCTCGGACCGTTTGTGCCCATGGAGTCACTGGCACCTGCTTGTCATGTACGCGCCTGTCACCCTTCCCGCTGGCAGACCCATGGCATACAGTACAGGTGTGCTCCAGTGATTAGTCCGTCCAGCCCAGTGGTGGCGGTTTTGTTGGTTTTTTTTTCCCAAGAAACCAGCAGTCACATGCACTTCTAGGCCTCTGGCTTGAATTCTGCCTTGTATCTACCTCCCTTCTTTTTTGGCTTCATCTGTATCCTTCGTACTCGTCAAGTGGCGGCATCCTTCTCTTTTGAGGTCACAGCTCCTTTTCCTTTCGGTGCTTCCTGTTATGCTTTACTCCTAAGTTCCCCAGTTTTGGTCTAACAGTGCTAGATAGTTTTTGTTCAGGGCAGCCTGGGACCTGAATGGGAACAGAGGTGTTAACTGGGGGCACGGGCATATGCTGTTCTTTCTGCTTGAGCTGTGGCAGTGGACACCACGGCAGCAAGAAAAAGCAATGAAGCCCAGCAGTGTGAGCAGGTAACGGCTAACAGGGGACTAACAGGAAGCAGCAAGTTTCTCCATCCCAAGAAAAAGGTACAGTAAGAAACACACTGATCACAAGGATTTTGGCTAAAAACCAGCCAAAGAATAAGGTTTGTCTTAGATTTGTTTCTAAGACCACACTTCCTACAGCAAGAAGCTGGGTACTATTTAAGCCCCACCAAATGGGTTTGTTCCATTTACGTTGAGGAAACGGTGGAATGGGAGACTCTTTGAAACAGTCCAATTTTCCACACTTTACTCTGAAGCAATGGAGATAAAGGAAGACATTCATGCCGGACAGGTCCCAAAGCACCATCTTTATCATTTCATGAGCTGGAGGAGCGGCTGGCAACCGTGGAACCTCGGAAGTACATTCTGTACTGGCTGGCAACTGCCTTTGTTGGTGCAGCAAGCCTGGAGCGGGTACCACCTCTTCGTTTGTGTGTGTATTTCACTGTCAGTTGTAGTTTTGTTTCAAGAAAGAATCAGAGGTAAGGTTCTGACGGTCTAGTTTTTGAAAGAAAATGACTGCTTTCAGGGTAAGAATACGATTTGCCTGACTATTGATAGCTTTAACGTTTTCATGTATGTTCTGGCAGTGGAGGAGAAGCACAAAAGGTGAAAATGGCCACTGCTGGGAATGACGACTATTTTTATTCCGACTCTGCACAGGTAAATGCAGTAGATTTTAGAGTGGTTTGTATTGTTGATTTTCTTGAGATGTCCATGTTGAAAGGGAGGTTTGTTATGTAAAGTTTGAAGTTGCTATGTCACGCTGGCTGGGTTATGGCAGCATCTGTAGATGAGATATCTGATCTTCAGAAGTGCTGAGAAGAGCTACTGATCATCTAAACTATGGACAATTTTTCCTGGGAACTGGGCTCGGATACTCAGAGAATACACAAGTTAAAAACCGCGCATAGAGATCACTCATCACTGTCCTGTTGAACCAACATTATATTCTGAATAAATAGGCCGTGTTTGCAACTTCTGCTTATAGCGACTCCCTGAATTTTGCAAAACCAGTTCTTTAAAGCAAAGTCCTTCAAAAGGGGTTTGTTCTTCCAAGAAATATTTATATTCCACCTGGTGAAAATCCGGGGGCAGCTGTGAGGCTCTTTGTCATTGCATCCGTTTCATCCCCGGGGGATTTAGGCATTAATGCTGGGGCGATGGGCTTTGGCTCCAGCCCCCAGCGTGTCTCAGGGGATGGCCCAGTCGTACTGACTACAGTCCAACAGTGGCGTGGGTTTGAGATGCTGCTCCTAGACCCAGCTACTGGTGTCTGGAACTGAGTGAAACTGACCTTCAAATGCTCCGATATTTTCAAGTGTGACTTTGTTTTCCTCTAAAAAATCACTCAGAAACTGGTTAAGAAATAACCGGCAACCTGGCATTTCCAGCTGTCAGCTGGGATGTCGTTCATACCCAGGATATAAACCCGAGTTTATATTTGTCACCATAATGCTGTTATACCTGGACTACTGTATTATTAATTAAAACCGAAGAGTTTTAAAAGAGGAGATTCACTTTTGAGGCAACCACTAGCGTACGGGAATGTAGCGTGACTTACCCACAAAGTCATTGTCCTCATGTGGGTTCCGGGTGCAGATTCTGTCGCTGTGTTCACAGCAGCACACCCCGTATTAATCCATTTAGTCCATTTTTATTGTTGTATTTACAGTACCTGAAAACTGTTTTCTCCTGCAGCAAAAGTACAGCAACACCTCCTGTTGCTGGGAAAGACAACCCTCAGGCTGTTTGAGCATCAGTTGTGCCTTCCATCACAGCAAACCTCGTTACATGAATGGGCCTTTTTTGCCGCCTAGTAACAGTGAGTAAAAATATATTCTCAACCATTTGTTCATGAGAGTAAGTAGATACAGGAAAACGCCCTCCCAGTGCTTACTTCCCGTGCTTACATAGTATGTATTAAGGTCAAGAAACGCACTGTTACAAATCACTCGGGTATGATCTGCTGCCCCAGCAAGTTGAAGGCAAAGAAAGGAATTGTATTGGCGTTTGAATAGGGTCTGCCACATGATTTTTTTCAGCTGTCACATTACAGGTCTTCCTAACTATGAGTGACATGAAAGATGAACTCACAAATGGCAATTTAGGTTGCCAGGGTCCACAGAGTAAAAGTGTTGCTTTACTTGGGTATTTGCTAGATTAAATCTCTCCAGTAGTGAAAGCGGTGAGTAGGCAGATAATGATGTAAGAGAAATGAGTAGTGTGTGTGGTGGGGGAGGAGGTTGGTAGGGCCACTGGTAGCAATATCTGTTGATAGAGCACAACATGTGAGATGGATGAGACCCCCCTCGGATAGATAACGTCGGAATACAGTGCAGTGCGTGCAGGTGTCTTTCCATTCATCATTTGGAATAAATTGTTCAGGCGTGAACATTGGACGCAGGCTATTGAAATACAGTGTGCAAGGCAATACCATACCCCCTCGTCCTTTTTTACATAGCGTAGAATGATAACTGTGTTCCTCTTTGCAAAAGGCTTTCTTCAGCACTGCCTCATCTGCCCATTCAGAGAAGCAAGTGCCCATGATTCTTCCTACTCTCTGTAGTTGGAAGATGCTCTTGGAAGAGAGTGTCTCTCCTACTCTCTGGTGGTTGGAAGATGTCAACCTCTGCAGATTTTTTCTACAATGCACAATCTCTCTATTTAATGATTCCTTCAATATGATAATGATTTAAAAACTGTACCTGCTGGTCTGAACCTGGACTTGATGTTCTAGTTCCCTCCTAATAAAATACATATAATGTTCTTATCTGCAGATGCCCCATTGCCACAGGGTGTAGGAGAAGGGATTCTGCCTCCGGCCCATCGTCAACAATCGCTCAGAACTCATAAGAATATTTTACTACCGGTTCACCCTCCAGTGATTATAAACCTCAATGACGAAGATGACGAAGAGGACGATGAAGAGAAAGAGAACTGTAAAAAGTTTTTGTCTTTCTTTTTCAATGAAGTAGAGTCGGGGTTTTGGACCCTTGCAATGTACTTCACAACTGATGTATTAGAATTTTTTTTTTAGAGAAGAGTTGTTGACAATTTTTGGAAATAGTTTCCAGCTAATCTTCAAATTTTGGAACTGGTAGTCCCCAGATGGGAGTGAGGCAACGTTTTCTAACTCCTGTGAAATGCCTGGCTGTAGATGTCAGCAGTGGTATAAACCACATACCTGAACTGGGACAGATAAGGAGCGCTCACTTCACCAGCTCTGCCGGCAGACGTCACGTGATGGTGACTTTAGGCAGAGGTTTGGTGACACACACTCCCCAGTGACGTGTTTAGTCAGGAGATTTCCTTTTGGGTGTAAATGAAGGATTATTTTGCAAAGGAGTACTGAAGATGCTTTTGAATCATTTTAAATCACCAAACGTTAGCTTAATATGTGTTGTGAGTGCAATTCCATTGCACTTGGCAATGCCTAATATTAAGGAACCCTTTTTCTGTCCCGAAGCAGAGGCTACAGTCAGAAAAGAAACAGCCATGACCGAAATGAAATTCATTATGGGATTTGATTATTAAGAATTGTTGAAGGTCTTTGTATAGATACCTAAAAATCTTTTAAAACTGTTTCCTACAGATGTTTCTGAATGGGTGCCTAAGACTGCTGCAGATATTGAAGAGGAAAGAGCAATAAAGGAAGTGTGCTATATATCTGGTAAATACAGAATTAGTCACTCTTTCCTAAACAGCAGCACTGCCAATATAGTAAACTCCGGTGGTTTTTTTCCCTCTTGGGATATATTTAGGCGAGTATTACAGGATTCAGTACCCTCACAAACACCGATCAACAAAAACCGCGTCTTTGCGTTGGGAAAATGAGCTATTACCCTTGGAAGCTACCAAGCGACGCTTGCAGAAAGGCAAGTACTTTCCGTCTTCTCGGACAATGTTTACCAGTTTTCAAATTACTGTTACAGGGAGAAACGATGACATAGTTTCCCGTCCTCCCCGCTTTTTTAATTTAGTGACGATAAAAGATAGCATATTACAAAGAGCATAAAAATCCTTCATTCCTTTTTCCCCATATATATTTATACTGTCACGTGCGTGGTGACTCCCTGCATCAGACGACTGTAAATGGAAAAGGTGGAAATGGGCTGTTAACCCTACGCGTACGTTCCTGAGATACACAACATAGGTCTTTCATAGACTTTTTCTTCGCGATCAAGATCTATGTAGTCTAAGTTTAACCACCCTAAGGTTAGGAATGTAGTTTAGATTTCACATGTGGGCTCACTGTTGGACATGGAGAGAGACGGGCACTCTTTGGGGGCTGTTTATTGGATCATAAGACAGTGCCAAAGACAGGTGAGATGGCGCCGCGCTCTCTGCTGGCTCTCTTGGCTGTCTAGAGGATTAGATGCAGCCATACACCAAACTTTTATAGAACTAAATTTAGAAGAAATAAGTACCCCCTTGAAGTGTCTCGTAAAAGATAGTACCAAAAGAGTTCCATGTTGTTTTGAATGTTGGGCTTTATCCAACATAATTAAGGTCCAAGGAAGACAAGCTAATAAATATTTACCTCCCTTAATATGTTTCTACTTCATTCTTGACCAAGTGGCACGACTGAAAACAATCTGTATTAGTTCATTTAATGAACCAGTAATAATCCAATTCCATTTGTAGCCTCACAGAAGCCAAAGCAGCTTAGGCTAGATCAGGAAAGAACCTCACGCATTGTCAGACTCTCCTGTAGTGACCTTTGAGAGCATTTTGCTGTTGGCATTCAAACTATTTTAAAAATTGAAGATTTTGCTGCTTGGGTTTGATGATGAAACCTGAAGACTTCTTGAAATGTACTGTTAGAGTGTTGAGGCGATAACAGCACAATGTTACACAGAAAATTTTGCCTTTAAATCTGTGAAAGAATTTTCTGAAGTGTTGTGTAAGTACATAGTAACATATATTCTTAAAAACTGATTGATATTCTTTTCTGTATTTATGTTGTTTTCAGAATACGCAGATGACAATGCCCCGACTCCTAAGAACTCATGGGTAATTGTTGGAAGAATCCCTGCTGGAGGAGTTAAAGCTAGCAGCAAACCATCAGTTATGTAAGTGTCCATAAAGCGTTGTATTCTTTGTTCAGGTTTCAGTGTGTTAGCTTTTTTTATGGGTATTAGTTTACAGAGGCATTGAGATTGTACCTCTCTTGTTAAAGCTGCTCTGACCTTTTGTTGTCATGGGGCAGATTTTAATGTATCTTTTATTTTGGTCACCAGACTCCTAAATCACACAAAATGCTTTCAGGTGTCATTGCTACTACTATTTTTAGTCCATTTAGCATATGGAACACGTTTAGTATTTTGACACCTTCATGGCTAAGCGTGGTGGATACCTGAAGACAGTGTGTGGGCTTCCACAGAGAAACACTGTTCTACAGACTGTGCTGCTGAGATTTTTGTTATTTCTTTGTCAGACTACTGATTTGTTTCACGGAAGTAAACTTGCACTTTGAAGCGTCAAAATTATGACTGTTCCTTCTTAGAAACTAAACTGCTCTATCTGGTACCCATTTGTAATACCAGGGACCCACAGATTGGCTGAAGTTACCTCTATGCTTTGGTGGCTGATTCTTCAAGAACACAAAACTGTAGCACAGGCTTCATTTTTTTGGTACTTACAGAGCCGAGATAAAATATCTGAGGACTTCCTCTTGCACTGCCGTGTTCTCTATCTGTCAGTCTCAGAGTGCTTTGTGACCAAGGAGAACTGTGATTTGGGGTTTGGGTTTTTTCAGTACCAGGAGAGAACAGGTTATGTATACAAAGGAACTTCCCCGTTCACTAGATTGTCAGAACATAATGTTTTGATGTTCGGGTTTTCGAATGTGTTTTCACTGCTTTATGTTGGGTACAAGTGGTTTATTTGAAGTTCTGATCCCCTTTCTTTCTTCTCCTAGAAGTCGAACTGGGCCTACGAGTGGAACATCAAAAGCAGTATGTAAAAACAGTCTCAAAGGTTTTTCTACACACTGCACTTAATTCTAAACAATGTCGCCTTGTATTAATTTTCCAAACATTGACTTAATCTATTTTCCAGTAAAATGTAGTCTTTGTGGCAAATACAATGTATTGAATTCAGCATAGCAAAAAGTGAGTAATGCCATCATTTGCGCAGTTCTCATGCGAATATCGGTATTTGTGCCCAGTAATGCATTGTATTTCATAGTGAATATGCTGGAAAATTTCCTGTACGACTTTATGTTGTACAGATAATGTATGGTGGGTTTTAGATCATGCAGGTTCAAGGTTTGCACAGCTGAACTTGGTGCCGTGTTCTACCTCTGTCTGTCCGTAGCTTGTGATACGTATGTTTGTATGGGTTGTTGCGTGCTTTTTGTTTCCTGCAATGAAAATTCTTTAGAGGGTATTTTTTTCCTTTTTCACATTGTATTGCTTAGCTTTGGTTTTGGAACAACTTCCCCGACTCTTGAGTGTCCTTTTAATGCTGCAAAATATAAATACTGATAGTTGCATGCATCTTTCCCCATTAAATGAACAGTGGATAGCTTGTCCTTCTAATGGTCCGGAGCTTAAAAATCCGTTTAAAAATACGGGATAGTATATTTTTTTCTGCACATAGCTTCAGTCCACTTGGAAGAAAACTGGATTGTTCACAGCAGTCTTTCTGTGAGATACAAACAGAGCCGAAGGTTCTGAGTGCCCGAGAATGCTCTTTTCAGGGGGGTGAACGGGCACATAAACATCACGCGATGGCATATGGACTCCCCAGAACACGTTCAGGACAACTGTATTTGATCGAAGCAGCTGTTTTCACGCAACCTCAGCTAGCGTTGTGCTGCTCTTTCCAGGATGGGGTGAGCGGTGCTGTCTTGGGCTGTGTGGGCTTGAACGTGTCTCTAACGTGTGCATCAAATCCTTCCCTGTTACACAGAGTGACGACCTGGCCGGTGCTTCCGAAGAAGATATAACGAAAGCTACGATGATCCAGTCGTGCTGTAAATACGATCCAATGAAGTAAGTGTTGCTAATGTCACATCTCTTCTTTGAAGATTATGGAAAGATTGTAGAGGTGGGTTCTTTTAACAAGAGAGACAAATGCATACCTTTTTCTTCTTTTCCCAAAAAATTGTTAGTTCCATGAAGAAACCCTTGGCTCCACCTCCACCATCATACATTTGCTTTCGTTGCGGAAAACCTGGCCACTATATAAAGCACTGCCCAACAAATGGGGTAAGATTGTGGGGTACTTCTGGTGTTACTTAGCTTTTCTTATTTTTACCTTGGCAGTTACGTAACAAACACGGGAACGCTCTTATTCGGAAGTGTTTCTCTTGGGGTGACAGACAGATGTTATATGGCAATGTTGCAAAAGCCTTCAAAATTCAAGGGAAACCTAGAATTAAAAATGTGACATTTTCTTTTTTCTACGTCATAGACATTAAATATGCCCATAGATCTTTCTCTGGGAACTTTCATGTGTATTTACATATATTTCAATACTATTGATGTTTCTGTTGACCCCACCTATTGAGTATTTGCGTGTTTTAATGACACAAGTCTCTGGCTGAGTACTCATGCCAGGTAACATCAGTCGCTGAATGCATGTGCAGCCTTCATGTATATAGGTGGTGAAAGTAAGTTTCTGCAGTGGCCGATTCCGAGCACTGAGTTCAGCTCTCACTCTGGACTGCGCTTTGGAGCCATATGCGATTGCGTCTCTTTTCTGAGTGGGTGGTGAGCTCAGGGATATGTTACCCTTATGGAACCTGAAGTTAAGCAAAAGAACGTCGATTGAGTTCAATACGCTGCTCAAGTCTTTGAAACGTATTGGCTCTATTAATTTAGGAAAATAAGTATTTTAGTCGAGAAACCCTTGCGCTAGGTAAAAGGAGAGGATTAAGGGCTTTTGCTGCTTAAAATAATCATTGAAATGTCATTCTAAGTATGGGTCTTAAGATGAGATATGTCTGCATTTCTTTTTTTAACAGGACAAAAATTTTAAGCCTTTTCCCAGAATTAAAAAGAGCACAGAAATACCAAGGAGTTTCGTGATGGACGTGAAAGATCCCAATAGAAAGGGTGCTATGCTGAAAAACACTGGAAAATGTGCACTACCGATTATTAATGCGTAAGTATGGAGTTAATTGGATGGACCAAAAAGTGAAGGAGACAAACCATGCGTAAATGCCTGAGGGACGATGCAACCGAGTTGGCCAGCGTCGGTCATTACGGGGGAGGAAGCACTGGCATTGCATCGTCACCTTAACAACTGTGATACTTGCTAGTATTAAAATGGGGTGGTCCTACTGTTCGTGCCTCTGGAACTTGGTTAAACTTGCAGTGCGCTAAGAATCTGTAGTTCTGCAAAACATTTCTGTCGTGTTTAACGTGGAGTTGTTCTCTTGGAAAGCTCATTTTGCTTCTGTTTTATGTTCCAAAGTCTTCTTGTAAAATTTAACAAATAGCTCTTGGACTGAGATTTCCTCCCCTGCTCTGACTTTTATCAAATCCCATGTGGGAAACCCATTGAGATTTTCCTGTTGCTATAAACTAAGACAATAGTACTGTGTGCTGGCAGGAGTGGCTGTTTCAAAATGCACTTGGTGGCACTTCTGTTCTTCTGTCACGCATCTCCTTTTGTAGAAGCTGTAACATAGACCTCTTCCATCTATAAAATGCACTTACTCGGAGACAAACTTTATCCTGAGCCTACAATTTGCATGTACCCTCTGGCCCAGGAGAGGTGGGATTCATTGCACCTGATTTCTGGCTGTCAAGAAATGATGTTTCTAGTCTGAGCTAATTTCTTAGTTGATCCAATGAATGGGAAAGTTCTGCAGAAAGAAGATTGTTCCCACCTCCCTCTTCTCATATTGTGACTATTGCAAAGTGGTTTAAACTAAATGTCTGCGTCTCAGAAGGCAAATGTGAAATGAGAATTCCATCTATTATCTTCCTCTGGTGATATCCAAAGCTTCGAACAGTTTTCCTTTACCCATCTGTAACTTTTTTCTTCTTCCTTCCCCACCCCACCCTCCAGGGAAGCTTATGCTGGAGGAAAGAAGGAAAAGCCTCCCTTTTTACCAGAGGAGCCGTCCTCCCCCTCGTCCTCAGAAGACCCTATTCCAGCTGAGTTTTTGTGTGTCATTTGTAAAGAGATAATGACTGATGCCGCTGTTATTCCCTGCTGTGGAAACAGTTATTGTGACAAATGTACGTATTCTTCCCGTGTTTGTTAATTCAAAACATCACCTCTGATTTTCTGAGAGCAGAAATAGGAGACGGCGAAATTACGTTGTTGCCCGTTCTATTTCATACTAATGTATCCCCTGAATAGGAAAGGGCTCTTTTTGTATAAAGGAAAAAAAAAGGCAGAAAGCTTTTTTTCCTTTCATGTATCCGGTTAAATCCTCTTTCCATGCGGAAGGAGGCGTATGAGAAGAGTGCATAACTGCGCAGTGCATTGCAGTATTAGATATCAAATGCATTTAGTTTTTTCACAGCCCTTTCTCTCACACATAATTGTGTGCTCTGCAACAAACAGGTCGTTGGGCATTTAATCTGCATTCTTCTCCAGGGGAGAGTTGGTGGAATCCTTCAGAACTCAAACCTACTAATGTTTTGTTGAGGTGTGTTTTATTCATTAACTGTGAGGTTGGTGACATCTCACTGCAGCGGATAGTGGAAAAGAGACTGGTCGAACCATCAAGTGTTACACTGGTGAAATATCAAAACTGTATACCAGAAATAAATGCTGCATACTAGAAATGTTTTACACTATTGAACATTTACAGCTTCACGCTCTCAATTAAAGCCATATTCCCCCATCAGTCATATATGTCTTTTTATTAGAACCCCCAACATTGCCGTCCTTTGGCTAAACCTTCTGTGATGACTCTATTGACACACAGGTATTAGAACGGCATTACTGGAGTCTGAGGAACACACATGCCCAACGTGTCATCAGACAGATGTTTCTCCTGATGCTCTCATTGCCAACCAGTTCCTGCGCAAGGTAACGTGATGACTTCTACGCAAACTGTTTGTAAGAAAAGTCTGTTAGTAAAAGGTGAAAGGGAAGAAAATAATAATTTACGTCTCCTTAAGCAAGGCTAAATTGCATAATAAGGCCACGTTTACTTTCTAAATACATCATCTGCTGCTACAGAAGCTTACAACTCTTTAGAGACAATGGGGCCACTTCAGGGCACACTTTTGTTTTCCAATTTGGTGTTAACACTGAAGTGCTTTAAATACAGATACTCTGAGTCACTCGTCATCAATATCAGTGTTTAATGCGATGTGTTCATACATCTGTGTGTTGATTCATTTTAGGATTGATAACGTTTGCAGGAGCACACAAGTAACATTACTCTGTGGAGCCTTTTCTTCGTGTATCTACTGAAGTTTCATACTACCTTTTTGTAAACGTTTTTCTGCCTCTAGGCTGTGAACAACTTCAACAATGGAACTGGTTACGCAAAAAGGCTCCGTCAGCAGATTCAGCAGCAGCAGCCGCCACCGCCGCCACCACCTCCACCACCGCTCATGCCTGTTTTACCTCCTGGACCTTTTCGGTAGGAAATCTGTAGATCAACATGAATATGAAAGACACCAAAATGCTGCAGTCAGATTCTTCTTCTTGAGCTTCTCCGCTGGCGATTTATGCATCATTAGTGACAGTTCCAGATAACTGTGGAATTTCTGGGTTTTGTCTTTACTTTGAATGAGGACACATTGATAAGTTGGAAGTGTGCCTCATGCAAGAATTTTCTCAGACTTGTTTCTTGCTTGGTTGCCTTATCAGTCGTTCAGTAAAGGTTTACCCTGAGAGAGGAACGTTTTTTCCCCAGAAGCCCTTTGATTGCATGTGGCTCACAGTTCCTAAAGGAACCATTTAGTTATGTCAAATCTTCTTGAGTGCATCAATTTCTCTTTAGGACTGGGGAAATAATATTTTCATGAAAAGTGTAAAAGTACAATTATAGGTAAAATTGGCCAGGTGTTTTCACATTACTTTTTTCTACAGTCTTGATATCATCGATACTATGATAAGTCAGAGTCATCCTCAGCAATACACAGTGTAGTCAGTGCCACATACAGATTGGATAATAAACGTTGAAACACTGTAAATCTGAAGTATTTACAAACATGACAGTCTAAGTTTGCAACCCAGTGAAGTCATATGAAAATACATGAGAAATCTGTGCTATTGTTTAGGGCTTATATCCTTTCGACTTCATGCGCTGAATGCAAACAGCCGCTCTGCCCAGCAGACTGTCGGGCTCGGCCGTACCGTTGAATGCACCGGATCACAGTTCAAAAGAACCTCTCGGGCAGTCTCTGAATGATCACATCGACATTTCCCAATAGAATTGCAGCTCTTCCATCTTCCCACACTGAGATTGAGCGTGTGGGTTACACGTACTCTGATCCTTTCATGTGCAGCCAGCTTAATAAACTATTTTTCCCGTGAAATTTCTCTTTCAATGCCAGTAGTCCATAGGGACTTCTCGACAGGGCTTCATTTGGAATCGGCCAACTTCACATTTGTAAATCTGAAGTTGTTTCTCTTATTTATATTTTTTTTCTCCATTTCCAGTAGTCAGCCTTTTCTCACCTTAGACTTTATATTTCAAGCAGCATTCCAAAATGCTGTTTGATTAATAAAAGTGTGGGTTTTTTTGTAGTGGTGCCGATAGCGTTATACCTCTTGCTGCTCTGCTGACGGCTGCTGAACCTCCTCAATCTTCCTCTCTGTCAATCAGCAGTTTGTTGGAAGAGAAGGTAAGTTTGATGTCAACATAGGCAAGGATTCTTGTATTTTAGTAGAGCTTATTTTCCAACTGTTTGCATTTACTCACAAGACCTGTCAGGTTCCTGTGCTGCGACAACCAGCGTTCCCAACTCTTCCGGGCCCCCAGGGACAACCGATACCCACAACTGGTAAGGAACGATAACTTCAGAATTTCGTTTAAAAAATTGACCTTCAGACAAACTCAATGGGATTTTGCTCTTTGTCCTCTCCCCACTCCAACAGGTCGCCCAATGGGAGGCAGTGCGCCTCGCTCAGCAGGTGGCAGACCGGGCTGCGAACTGTAAGTGTCCTACCGAAATTCAATATGTTCCTACTTGTAACCTGCTAAACGAGGCCGTACCACATAACTTACACAACAGCTGATTTATAATGAAAAAAGTCTGCACAGATAGTTGTGGAGAATACAAGTGGTAATTAAATTTTAAATGCCTTAATTTGAATTGGCCTTAGCAGAGGGGATCTGCGCTTGCAGTAAGATGATTTAAAATAAAAGCCCAGTACAGGATTGAAAAGAGGACTCTGAAAAATGAATGCTTTTTGAGGAAACCATAATTCCATGTAAAACCTAAAGAGAATTAAAGGATCAGATGGAAAGCCGCCCTTTAGATTACTGGCTGAATAGAGCTGGAAAAATTGATTTCCCAATAGAAATCAGCCTCCAACGTTCTTTTTTCTAAAAATTTTAGTTGATACTAATTGAGCAAATCCTTGGAAAAGTCAGTGCTGTCATTTTATGACAATTCTGAATTTCTTCAATGTGTTCATGTCCAACAGCCAAGCTGCTTTCTCTCATTTGGAGAGAGCAGAGACTGTTTTATCCATCATTGCAGTGTCAAGCTGGTCCTTCCTTTTGGTATATATTTGTTCTAGATAGATTGTAAGGGCACAGTGTGTTTATAAAATGTTATGAGCAATAAAACCAGAAACCAGGATCCATTCCACAGATTATCTAAAAATCTCAAGTTCAGTAAGCAAGAAAAGAACAATTCAGGGACAGGAACAGGCCAAATACATCATGGTGAGGCGACAACATCGGAAGTATTAAGTGTCTCACGGAGCGGCAGAGGAGCGGTGGGCGCTCAGCACATGGGAGATGGGAGTCTCTTTTAAGCACGGGCAGCCTCCACCCACAGTCGCAAGGCGAGAAGAGGAGAGAAGACTGCGGGAACTGTTGGGGGTGAGGGTGTGGAAGGCAAGTGAGAGGATCAAGAAATGAGCGTAGTCTCAAATGACCAGGAAGCAGGGAGCAATATGCTTACGTTGAGAACAAGAAGCCACCATGCTCCCGCTTTGTTCTCTTTCCTCTGTAAAATCAGGGCAGAGCGTTACAAACAGTGACACATGTCTTGGGGTCTCTTTAGAAGTTCAAATCGAGGATTCCCGCACAGCGAATGTTCCCAAAGAAGGGCTCAAGCCCAACGCTACCAACATCAACACCAGTCTTTGTGCCTGTGCCTCCACCTCCCTTGTATCCTCCACCACCCCAAGCACTTCCCCTTTCCACCGGCCTTCCACCACCCCAAGCACTTCCACTCTTCCACAGTTTTCTTCCTCAGTTTCCGCCTGCTCAACTTCCATCTGCTGCGTACACTGTCCCCCCGCTCCAGGGTATGCCCCAGCTCCTGCAAGCGTGTCATCAGCTTGGGTACCAAGAGCAGTACCATCCCCACGACACACGCACCTCCTGTATCTCGGGAGGAGTTTTACAGGGAACAACAGAGTCTGAAAGAGGAGTAAGTAGTTGGCTCAATGAAGTTGTGTTGCTCTTCACTTCTGCATTTTGAGAGCAGACCGGACTGCAGTTACACTAAAGTGCATCTGACATAAGCAAAAATGACGTAGTGCTCTTTCCAATCTACGTTTTCATTGGAGACAGTAAACATGCAAAACTATTCTAAAGGATTCAAATGAGCATAGGCAAAAAAAGCCCAGATGACTGTTTGACATGTCCGTACTGGAGAAGCAGGTTGTCTAGAAGAATCAGGAGGAGTTCCGCTCCAGCCCCTGTCATTACAGGGGTTGGATGATTCAAGGGATCACCCTGACAGGAGTTTCCTACGTAGGGTACTAGCTCACATACGGCAGAGGTTACAGCAGAGCCATCGTTAGAATTGGGCAGCAGTTGTTCAGGAGCAGGTGTCTCCGTTACTAAAGCTTCACTGTAATGACATCCTTCACCTCCTGACAGCTGTGGCGAGGCCAGAAGCTGAATAGGTGTCATTGCAGGATTTTCTGCGTCTCCCTGTTCTGACTGTAAGCGTTACCTCGAAGCCCTTTGAAGGGGACAAGGAGAGAAGGTGTCTTTCTTTCCTCTTTTCCTTATCACATGTGGATACACGTAGAGATATTTACCTGGGCTGAAAACTGGTGGCTTTGGCTAGTATTTGGTTGACATTGTTTTCTTTGGAATTGAAAGATCAGACTTGTTTGTCAGGAAACTTTACACTGGTGAAGGACTTTGAGAGGAGGAATGATGCCAACGAACATATGAGGAATACTTTGAAAGGGTTCTTCAAAAACTAATGAAAGACAAACTTGTGAAGAAAAGACTCAAAGTAGCTGATGTCTTCTATGCCTAAAAGTCACTTGGGCAGGAGTGGGAATAGGCGGCTCTTAGTAATGCTGCCAGAATCTCTCCTAGAGGAATGGCATTGCGTCATAGTGCCAGAGGCTGAGTTTAGAAGCTTTTAGACAGGACTTTTCTTGAAATGCTGTCACTATCCTTGGTGAGAGCTATTATGGGCAAAATTTTGGTAGGCCATCAGGCCAGAAGTGTTGGTTAAACAGTCCTGTGTGTAGGACTGCAGGACATGTAGTTTGCATCCTGTACAAATTGCCAAATTTGTGAAGTTAAAATGACAAAGCTGGCATTTTAAAACTGAGCTTTACTGTCTGAATCGTGTTTTCCCGATGTTTCACGGTGTGCTGTAGACATTAAGACTTGCTCTTTTTGCATCTTACTGCAACAAAAATGGTTTGCACTGCATGGAGTTGCCGAGTAGTGAAACGTGTGCGTTCGCGCACCAGTAGAGGCCAGTATACACCACCTTATAGCAATCAATGGCTGTGGTAGTTGATGTGCTAGAAGTGAGTGGAAACAGACTTCCCCTTCCCGTATGCTTTTACCCTAACAAAGCAGCAGCTGTTCTGTCTTGGAAGCAGAAACTTTTACATGCCATCAAGTTCTTCAATTGGCAGGAGTGCTGTCAGCAGCCAAAAGGAGTTTTGACATAAGCATACGGAGAGGGAAAAAAGGAACAAACCAAATTGGTGAGGAAACAAAATTACTTTCATTTATTGCTTTTGTGTTGTGTTTTTTTAAAGGTCCAAGACTCCCTATAGTGCTTTATCTTACCACCGTTCATATACCTACTCCACATCAAGACCAGGTTCTTGCCGCTCTCGCTCCCGCTCCCGCTCTCCATCATTTAGTCGTTCCCATTCTCGTGCCTATTCGCGATCACCACCGTGTCCAAGAAGAGACAAAGGGAAGGGGCAAAGGGAAGTTCCAGCATATGACAGGGAAGCTTACTACGGCAGATCGGTTGACTTTCGAGATCCATTTGAAAAGGAAAGACACAGAGAAAGGGAAAGGGACTATAGAGGACGGTATGGAAATTATTACAAGGACTGTGCTGGTGGTGCTCATCCTCGACCTCCAGCAAGCAGAGACACATATTCTCCAGAGAGGTTTGGTCCACCTGGGAGCAGACGAGAACATTCACCATATGCTCGAGGACATAGGGAGGACTACCCTGGTGGGCAGAGCCACCGAAGTCATCATAGAGCTGGAAATTACCCTGAAAAACCTTCTGGAAGGGAGAGCCATGGCATCAGAGAGCCTACAAAATTGAAAGACAATCAAGTGGGAGATAACAAAGGACATAAACATCAAAAACATTCAATTGTTTTCAAACTGGTGTCTGAAAAGGAGAAAAAAGAGGAGTATAAGCCCAAAGCAAAAATTGAAAAGCGGAAAGTAGAAGCAGCCGTTCCTCCTAAGAAAGACAGTATTATAAAACCATCAAAGGCTTCCCAAGAGAAGGTCGGCACTGATCATGAAAAATCTCCGCGAAAGGAACCTCCTGTGAAAAAGGTGAAAAAGGAGTTGCCAAAGACAGGCAGTGTTAAAACATCTTCCTCTTGAAAGGATGAAGCTATTTTGATACCATCATTTAAAGAGTAGTCCCCAGTTTGGGAAGACAGAAGAGCATTACCTTATCAGCCTCGGCGTAATGTTGTAACATATTACTCGTCTTCAGGTAACATAGCAGAAGCGCTTGACCTAGTTCAGATGAATTTTTATTTCTTGAAAACTGTTAATTTTCTCTTGTTTGCTACCACGTGCGTAAGCACAAATCCCATGTTCATCAATAAAGTTAACGGTCTTGTAGCCTCGTGTGTTCCCTGTTGTGTCCATATTACATTTCTAAGCAGCACCTTACCATCAGCTGACAGGTGTCTCAAAAAAAAAGAAAAAGGGAGAAATGCTGGAGTGGGAGAGAAGACTTAGTGTTAGTGAGAACTAATCAAAGTAAATGAAAGACAAAGCAAACCCATTCCCTTCTTGTTTGCTGTGACAGCACCTGGTGTGGGCTGTGGGCAGCCACAGGGAGGGCGGAAGCCTTGCGTCACTCTGTACGTTCCTCTCTCTCTCCCCCCCTGTAAAAGCACTGCGGCTGCAGGTGCTTCTCGTGGTGGAGACACAATCCGCTTAATTCTTAAAGCTAGCTCAGGGCTTGGTCTGAAGTGTGGGGGGTTTCTTCTCTTCGCCTTTTTTTTTGTTTGTTTTAAATCCACTCATTTCTGTACCTGTTTCAAAGCAGAACCTGGATCTTCGTGTGGCAGGAATAAATCACGGGGAAGCTTGCCAATTATTGTTGAACAGGAAAGCAGCAAAATTAAAATCAGTTCAGAATTTTTTCAAGAGGATGCACAAAAACTCATCATTTGACTATTTCTTCATTGTCTTGCTGCTTTTACGTTAGCTGTCATTGCACGCTTGCAAATCTGCGCTGCTGTCCTGCGATTACTACCGCCAAAGCAGGAAAGTGGATGCGTTTTGTTTTAGTGTAACCACGGCAGTAACTGCACGGACCTCTAGTTGGTCTGTGTCCTGAGAGGCTGCAGAAATGCAGAGAGCCGTGCCCATTGCTGCATCGCCATCAAGCGCAACTGTCATCTTTCCTGGCTGAATCTGTAGTTTAGTCAAGTTATTGGGTTTTAGGAAACCACCGTGAAGTAACTGTAGCACCCAGCAGTGACCTTCCCCTTCCCCTCCTCTTTCCTGTCCCCTTTCCCCCTTACTTTGTGCCAGTTTCTGTTTAGTCTTCTGTTTAAATGGGATTTAATACACTGACTGTCAATTCTGGTTTTGGGGGGCTTGTGTGTGGGGTTTTGGGGTTGTTTGGTTTTTGTTTTCTTTTTTTTTTTTTATTATTCTGCAGTATTATCTTAGAGTTCTATACAAGTGTCATGGACATGTTGTTTCTGCTTGACTGACTGGAAGGAATACTTCAGTATTACTGAATAATACTCCAATCGAGAGCTTTCCTGATGTCTGGTTTGTGCCTGAAAAACCACAAAATGGGAAAGGCTGTGCCTGCCACGAGAGAACATAGGACTGGTTTTCCACATGTGAAAAAGAGTGGCCTATGGAGCATGAAGCTTCAAAATACTTGATCAGGCTTTCTTTTCCACAGAACTCGGCACAAAATGTTCTGAGGAGAGGGAAACTTGAATATTCTGGTGAGACTTGCAATGAAAGGAAGTTCTCTGTTCCCAGACCTGGGTGTTCCTCTCCAAAGGCACATTCTCAAGAACTTTATAGTTCTTAATACCGTAATGTTGTGTGTGCTTTCCTAAACACAGAGAGAAGGAATGATTCACGGAAGGGAGGTTGCAATCTACATACATCTTCTGCATGGAGATATTTTTCCCCGAGTCTGCTAAAACTACTCCCTTGGCTTCTTCCACTACATTCAGTAATAAAGGAGAAGAGCTTTTTCCAAGGAAGGGTTTTAATATCTCTTCCAATCCGTTTAGTGACCTTGTGAGGAGAGCTGTTCAGTTGGCATTGTGAAATTTTACTCTCCATTTTTGAACAACTGAAGACGGAATAAGCACTGATTCCAGTGTCTTTCTGAGAATGTTTCACTGGTGGAAGCTTAACTGCTGCTTGTGGCATAATATAATTCCATATCCCGAAAAAGGACCAAGATAAGAGTTACTCCTTTTACTTGTGGACCAACCACCCTTCAGAATTCCTTCTCAATAAACGCTGCCGTCCATTCCTAACTGGTGGCCTGAGGACTTCATTCCTGCAAGCTGCTGCCGTAGGTAGCCGGGAGGGAGGAGTCTGATTGCATTTGCAGGATTGTGCTCTGAATCCATGTTTCCATCATCATTAAAAACTTGTTTTGGTCGGATAGCAAGGAGAATAAGATCAAATTCTCACACTTCCCAAACTACTTTGGAGAGTATGGCCTGTGGTCTAATAAAATACATAGAAATAAAACAATACCTATAAATAAAATACGTATAAAACAAGATGTTTCTTGAGGGAAAATAGCAGAAGATCGGTGAGGAGGTTTGTGAATGTGTTTGAGTGACTTGCAGCTGGGGGGTAGAAAAATAAATATAACATTCTAATTGTTGTTAATTGCTGTGTGCTTGACAAGGAGAACATCTGTGCTTAGATAACATCAGCCTGTGATAGACTTAGAGGCCCCCTATGCAACGTGCTTGAGATTCTTGCCCTGCTACGGGGAAGGTCCAGCCACAGTGGTAAACTACTCCTGCGTGAATCCCTGAAAACAGGCAAAAACAGCAGGTTTGGTGACACTTGAGCACGGCCCAAGCTGCGCGGTGCCCGCATCCCCGCTTGTGTGCCTCTGCCCAGGTCCTGCTTCAGCAATCCCCGGTTGGCGAGTTAATGACAATAAATTTACTCATTGCATTTTATCTGTGGTTTTGTGGTCGCTCCTGCCTCCTGCTTGTGCTGACTCACGCAGACACCGTACCCGACTCTGCACGCCTGCAGAGCACATGTAGTTCTACTTCCCCCCACCCACAACGGAAGAAGGAACCAAGCGTACAGCGCACGATGCCATTGAACAGAACACAAGGCTGACAGAGCAGATGAGAAACTGGCTTAGCTGCAACTCAAGTTCTTGCTAACCCTGATTTGAAGGCTGCAGCATAACAGTCTGCAATTAATGCAAAAGCAGCCAATGTGCTCTCAATAACAGCAGTAATGTGCGTTACACAGCGTCTGTACCCCATGGCGAACAAGGACGGGGTAAGACAGAACTCCCTTTGGAAATGCACTCTGAGCTGTGGTGAAGCGAAGGCTGAGAGCATCCCCGAGGCAAGAGAGCCAGGAGGACCATGACCCCAGTGGCTGTGAAGGGGTGCACAGCCTGTCCTGGGTCACCCCTGCATCCGTGATGTCATTACAGGGATGTGATGTCATTATGCAGCACGTTCCAGAGCCACCAGCCAGGCAGGGGTTGGGAGACGGTGTTGGAGGGAGGGCACGGACAAAAAGCTGTAGCACCTCCGGGAGAAGCACCTTCCACTGCCGCAGGCTGTGACGTGGGCGATAGCTTGGCTCCCAGCGACACTCATCCTCACCCAGGGAGAGGAAGATGAGTGCTGTGCTTTGCACCACCTGCAGTGAGCTTTGCCTGGAGGAGAGACTCTGCGATGTGGTTATCAGCATGGGTGGCATTGAGTTCAGTGCTCACAAGAACATCCTCTGTAGCTGCAGTCAATACTTCAGGTCAGTGCTTGGAACAAGAGGGGATGGGGACACACAGCATTTCCCAGGCTGTGTCACGCTGCCTTAGTGTCTCTCCAGCACTTACCTCAGCCTGAAAACTCTCCTCCAGCACTTCCCCATAGTCCTGGTGCCTCCCTGGACACCAGAATTCATCCCCAACCCAAGATCTCACAGCAGCGCTGGAAGCGGTGTCTGACGAACCCCCAGATGCGGTGCAGGGCTGGAGCGTGGCCAGCCGGGCTTGTCTGCCACGGGGCGGGAGGTGTTCCTTCCCCACACACCGCCATTCTCTGGTGGTCTTGTTGAAGCAAGGGGGGCACTGGCCATGTGGCTCTCTGTGCACAGCCGGAGGCAGTGACTCCTTGTTATACAACCGGCTCGTAACACATGAATTAATAAACCCCACGGCCTCCCAGCGTGGCTACTGTGCGTGCCCAAATTGGTGCCCCGGGAAGGAGGCACGGGATAACGGGATCTGGGTTTAACGCAGCAAAGCTGCTTTTCCCCCAGCACTGCTTTGCTTTTTCCAGGGCTTTGTTTTCCACCAGCTGGAGCAACGCCGGGAAGGTCGTCTATAAAATCCCCGGCACGTCACCCGAAATGATGCGGCTCATTATCGAGTACGCCTACACCGGCACAGTACCAGTCACAGCCGACAACGTTGAACATTTGCTGATAGCGGCCGACCAGTTCAACGTCATGGGCGTCGTCAGACTGTGCTGTGAGTTCTTAAAGTCCCAACTGTGCTTGGAGAACTGCATCGGCATCTGGAAATTCACTGAGTATTACTACTGCCCTGACCTGCGAGAAGCAGCCCATGCGTTCGTCCTCCATCACTTGGAGGAGATGATCAGGGTGTCGAGAGAGTTTCTGGAGCTCTCTGTCAACGAGCTCCAGCGTGTCCTGCAGAAGGAGGAGCTCCACGGGAGAGAAGAGGCCGTGTTTGAGGCCGTTCTGCAATGGATGGCTCACGACCCGCAGAACAGGAGGCAGCAGGTTGCAGTCTTGCTGGGCAAGGAAGAGTGGAAGGGGGGACAGAGGGGATGTATTTAAAACAAGGAAACTCTAGGTTATTCTTAGTTTAGAAAAAATAAACTCAGCATTGGTGACAGTAAGGACTTTGCTTGAAACTTTTGACATCCTGCCATCTCAATGGTATGAATTTGTCGTTCATATTCACTCCATGTACACGTCACTCACCCAAATCCGATTGCTTGTTGGCACGTGCATGGTTTCAGAAGGCACACACACTGACACTGATGGGATGGAAATGATCAGGTATCTGTTTTCCATGAGTGCCCAGGCCACAGTTGTGTGAGGCATTGCGCAAGCATCTGAAATCCTTGTCCAAAAGAGTTTGCAAACCACCTGTTCCTTTACACAGTCCCTGGATTGCAACCCTTCCCCCTGTGACAATCTCCTCTCGGGGCAGACTTGCCTGTTCTCATCAAAGGTTCCTTCAGCCGAGTCAATCCTGAACCAATATAAAAATGGAGCCCAACCTCTATGTTCACCCTTGGGCTACAAGACCCATACCACAGGGCTCTCACTTCAGTCCCACCTGAGGTAAGTGACTGTAATTTCATTTCCCACTGGTCAAATATTCCTCTTCAGAGCTCTCTTTAAATGGAGGTCTGCCGGTAAGGGAGAGCAGAGAGTTCCTCACCTCTTACGCAGCCAGGGCACGTTCCCCTGCTCAAAGCAGCATACTCAGGCCTCCCATTTGGGTGGCATCTGTTAAAAGAGGAACACTGAGTCTGAAGTTTATTCATTTCACAGAATCACAGAATGGTCGGGGCTGGAAGGGACCTCTGGAGATCACCTATCCAGTTCCAACCCCTGTGACAGAGCAGGGGCACTTACAGCAGTGGCACAGGACACGTCCAGATGGGTTTGGAATGGCTCCAGAGTGGGAGACTCCCCCACCTCTCTGGGAAGCCTGTGCCAGCGCTCTGCCACCCGCAAAGGAAAGAAGTCCCTCTTCATGTTGAGATGGAACTTCCTATGTTCAAGTTTGTGCTCGTTCCCTCTTGTCCTATCCCTGGGCACCACTGAAAAAAAAGACTATTCCCATCCCCCTGGCACCCTCCCTTTAAGTGTTTGTAAGCATTAATGAGATCCGCCCTGAATCTTCTTTTCTCTAGACTAAAAAGCCCCAAGTCCCTCAGTCTTTCCTCATGAGAAAGATGCTCCAGTCCCCTCATCATCTCCGTAGTCCTTTGCTGGAACCTCTCCAGCAGTTCCCTGCCCTTCTTGACCCAGCGCTCCTGATGTGGCCTCACCAGGGCAGAGCAGAGGGGGAGGATGACCTCCCTCCACCTGCTGGCCACACTTTTCCTGATGCCCCCCAGGATGCCATTGACCTTCTTGGCCACCAGGGCACATTGCTGCCTCATGGTGATCCCATTGTTCCCCAGGACTCCCAGATCCCTTTCCACAGAGCTGCTCTCCAGGAGGTCAGCCCCCAACCTGTACTGGTGCAGGGGGTTATTCCTCCCCAGATGCAGTACCCCACACTTGCCCTTGTTGAATTTCATAAGGTTTCTTTGCCCAACTCTCCAGCCTGGCCAGGTCACACTGTATGGTGGCACAGCCTTCCAGCGTGTCAGCCACCCCTCCCAGTTTTATGTCATCAGCAAACTTGCTGATGGTACACTCTATCCCTTCATCCAGATCATCGACGAATATATTGAACAGGACTGGACCCAGTACTGACCCCTGAGGGACACCACTCGTTACCAACCTCCAACCAGACTCTGCACACCACTAACCCCAACCCTCTGAGCTCTACCTGCCAGCCACTGTTCAATCCACCCCACTGTCCATTCATCTAACCCACACTTCCTAAGCTTGCCTGTGAGGATGATGTAGGAGACAGTGTCAAAAGCCTTGCCGAAGTCAAGGTAGACAACATCCACTGCCCTCCCCCTCATCCACCCATCCAGTCACACCATCGTAGAAGGCTATCAGATTAGTCAGATGTGACTTCCTCTTGGTGAATCCATGTTGACTACTTCTGATAACCTTCTTTTCCTACAGATACTTGGAGATGATGCCCGGAACAAGCTGTTCCATCATCAGGGATGGAGGTGAAGCTGACCAGCCTGTAATTTCCTGGGTCACCCTTCTTGCCCTTTTTGAAGACTGGAGTGACATTGGCTCTCCTCCAGTCCTCAGGCACCTCACCTGTTCTCCAGGACCTTTCAAAGATGATGGAGAGCAGCCCAGTAATGACTTCTCTTCCATCATCAGGGATGGAGGTGAGGCTGACCAGCCTGTAATTTCCTGGGTCACCCTTCTTGCCCTTTTTGAAGACTGGAGTGACATTGGCTCTCCTCCAGTCCTCAGGCACCTCACCTGTTCTCCAGGACCTTTCAAAGATGATGGAGAGCGGCCCAGTAATGACTTATTAGGGCATCTTCTAGTCGTGGAACTACTCCGGCTACATACAGGGAATCTGTCACTACATTTAAAAGTACTGTCAACCATATAGTTAAGGCCCACACTACTGCAGAGAGCTCCAATGTCTGAAGGGAGTCTTGCGGCTCTCCCTCTAGTACGTGCTGGCACCACTGTCCTCGATCTTGCCAGACGCATACCACACGGCGAAGCCGTTTTCCAGCATCTGTATATGCAGTGAGGCCATTAACTAAGGGTTCACGCTTAACCTTTGTCTGCGTCATCCATTGGTTCCGTTTTAGCACTTGCCACATTTTCCCTTTTGGCTGCTGCGAGTGCACACGTCCTGCATAACCTAATAACGCTTCCTGAATGGGGGTTGAATTGCGCAACCACCACTCTAGGTCTGTATCGTTTACCGGTACACTGATGTCGTCAGGTTCCTGTCCGCTAATCTCTACTATTCTTGTTCTTCCATTCCTGATCAATTCTCCTACTGCCTCCGGCCTTGTTTGAATGCTGTACCTGGGCTGCACTCTTAAGAACTCCCATTCTAGGATTTTAAACGTCTCCTGAAGCTGGTGTTTTGGCAGTGGCACAGGCTTGAATGCTGCTAACTCCCGCAGCAGAGGGAGAGATACCTTCCCCCTTCTCTTTTTGCCACTGACAAATCATTGCATATGGAGACTCGGCAGTATTACAAATTAATAGTGAGATGCAGTACGTGTGTAACCCACAATCGACATCCTCATAAAATTAATACACAATAAATATTACTGTTAAACACATACCAATCCATGAACAACATACACTACACCATCCAGTGCATGTATGTATAATAGACTTCATATTATATAATGTGTATCACATTATATCCATTATATCATACATAGATTATAGACCATAGGTTATATGTTATGCTTATTATATTATATGCACATATGCATGTACGTTTAACACCTACAACATACACTATATCTGTTATACATAATACAAAACACTAGACACATATGTCCATAACATTCTTATGTATAAGTTGTTATTTTATTTTGCTTCGTTTTGTTCCATCTTCTTAGTGCGTGCCTCTCTGTGGACATTCTTGTGCCCGCTGCGGTGGCCAGTCAGGCTGGTGGTGCTGCGGGAGCCCGCCGGTCGTTGCCTGCGCCCCCCGCGCAGATGAGTCTATGGATGGCGGTAGGGGAGGGAGGGCACAAAGGAGGAGCCGAAGGCGCAGGTGGGCATTCTTCCCCTCCCTGCTGTGGCGGTGGCGGAGGCCACTCCTCTGGGGTCTCCTGAGGCACTCCTTCCGCATTTTGCTCAGTCGCTGGTCTTGGCTCGGGCGTGACAACTTCCGCTTTTTGCGTACCCGTGGCAGATCCAACTGGGCTTCTGCTTTTTGTGGTGGTGGGGGGGTGGGTCTGCAAGTTCCTGAACTTCGGCAACGGTTCTAAACGGTGTTCCCGTGACCCCTCTCACGGCCAGCAGCCCCCAAAAACGTGCCCACGCGCCGGGTCTTATTTCGGCGCTCTGTCCTCCGATTTTGGACTGCTCTGGGGCTGGCATCTGTGCTGCGGCACAAGCAACTTCCCTCTCTGCTTTCATGGCTTTCAAAGTTTTTAAGATCGTGCACCACAGCTCTCGAACGGTTTTTATCTCTTTCTCTTCTTCCCCGTTTATCGTCTTTTCCCACATTGTATCACCCAGGGATCGCCAGTCCGAGGGGGAAAACAGCAAAGCCATATCCTTAAAGTGTCCCCCTCTCTGTCCCAGTTTAATCAATATGATTAGCTGTTCCTGTGATGCTTCCACACCTCTCTTAAAGAGTATACTCGTCAGCAGTGCCGCCGCTGCTTCAAGCTCCGTGATAGCAGGCGCGGTCTTCCCTTTGTCTGGAAGGCAAGGAGCGACCTCAACTGGTGTCGGCCCTAGCTAATGGCACCAGGCAGCACGCTCGTCCAGCACGTTTCCCACTCCCCTCCTCTTGCTGCTTACCGCAGTCTCGGAGAACTCAGTCGCGCTGAAGGTGCATCCTCTGCTACCAGATGTCGGAGTGGGATTGTGTCCCGGAGTAACGACGTAGCCTCAATGTGAGTATGGCCGTTCTCCTTTATTAGGTGTTTTAGCAGAGTATATATAAGCTTGCTAGTAGCAGAGTATATAAAGGCTTACAAAAATAGCACACACAAACAATATGGTGAATATATATATGTTTACAGAAATAGCACACATAAACAACGTGGTGATTGGCTTAACCCTCTTGCTTACACGTAACGCCCCCCAACCCGATCAGCGATGTGCTATGCCCATGGACACAGCACACGCTGATTGTTTTCCCTTCTGCAGTTTCGCTCCCAGGCCAAGTTTGTTCCCACGTTGTCCAGAATAGACTTCAAGGACAGCACGCGTAGGCCTCTGCGCCTGGCTAAAATCCTGGGTTGCTCATTGGAATCAGATCATGACCTCTCGCCCTCAGGAATTCCTCCACAATAGTTAATTAAGGGTAGTTGTGGAAGTGTGCCTTACTGAGCAATGTGCTGCATCTGGCTCGGGGACTAAATATCTCCAAGTGCTTTAAGTGCTTTTTGGTTATTAGCTGGATGTCACTCTTACAAGCGCCTCTTGCCCTCTCCACAGGGGTTTGCTGCTGCCTCCTGCGTTGGGCCGAGGGGACTGGCAGCCCTCAGGACAGGGACTTTCTCAGGCGCGGAGGTTAAACCCTGTCGGTGCTGCTTAAAAACTCCTCTGGTGTTACTGCGGTGGTCACGATGTGAAATCTGGTGGCTTAGGGGAGCCTAAGATTTGCATTCCTCGTAACTGCGGGGGATTTTGGGGAGCCTAGGTGGTACAATCCCCTTCCTGCTCCCAGATTCCTGTCGCTGACCCGGCAGTGGGTGGTTGGAAGAACTGATGCCCACAGCGGCTGAGGGTCGGCATGATCCCATCATTGCCGGAGCTCTGGAGCTGAGGAATGGGAGCGTGGCCCGTTTGCATCATGGCTTGTGAGGGAAATAGTGCGGTTTGATATAGTCGTGGTGTGGAAATGGCGATTCCTCTTTACACGTGTGCTTACAGGGTGCACGCACGTGTCTTAGGCTGACTGTTTCTTAACGACCACGAAGATTTATGAGATTGGTTAAAGAGCGTTGCTTTGCTGTGCAAGCGCAAAGTGTTAATTTCATGGAGAAACCAGCTCAGATGTTCCCTTTATTTTTCTTTTCTTAAAGGCAGAATGACTATTTTAAAGCTTTCCTTGCAGGCAGAATAACATCTGCTTTTGAGGATTGTTTCTTTCCCTGCAGGGTGGAAAAATCTACAGCCTCGCTAAGGCCGCAGAGGAAGAAAACTCATCAGTTTTCTAGAGAAAACTGCAGTTTGGAGGGGGGTGGAGGTCTGCCATAGCGCCTTTTAGCACCTTGTCGGGCACATTTCTTTTCCCTGGGGGCTGAGATGTAACATAGCCTTTTCATTTGGCTGGGTTTTGGTTGTATGAATTAATGGGTGTTTCAGTGAGAACCACAAGACCTAATTTCTGAGTCTCCCTCCTAAGAATTGTGCAGGGACGGAAGCGGGACAGGGAGGTAACCTGAGTGAAACGCTGAAGGCTTTTAAGGATGGAATGAGGAATGGCCGGTCTTGTTCTGATCACACACTATGACAATAAAAGGCTACAAGTTCCCTGTGGAGGTAAAGAACCGACAATTCACATAGCCGCTCAAAGGAGAAGGGATCTTAACCACCTCTCTTATTTCAGGCTGCATCATGATAACGCCGGGGATTGATGTCCCGCTGGGGATTTTTCTCAAGTTCCCATCTTTTCCTGCTAAATGAGGGGCAGAGATTTCCCTGCTAGACATGCAGTGAGCTCTACGCAGGGAATGTGAGCATGGTTGACGGTGATTACACTGTTTTGTTCAGAGGCTCCTGCCTTCCAAAGAAAGTCTGGAAAAGTGAAAAAGGATGTGCCTTTCTCCTTTGGGATTGCTGTTGTAGCAGAGGGGATGGAAACAGCCCACCGGAGTTTTGCTCCGCTCCTGGCTTTGGCTTGGAAAAACCCCCGAACGGCTCAATCCCTGCGGGGCCGACTCTGAGCTGGGTGAGGGGCAGCTGTGCCAGGAGATCCGGAGGGTCCGTCTCCACAGCTTACATGTCCAGTGAGCGATTTCATTGAAAGCAGGGAAATTCCAAGAGAATAGGGGGTGGTGTGCGATGATGAGTGCCGTGAGGCTAAAGGATGGTCTCAGCGGAATGATTTTTATCTTGAGCAGATTTTTTTTTATCTATCTTTCAGGCAGAATGGACGGGGACTTTGGGTTTTCGCCGATGAAGGATAACCCTAAAATACACGTTGGGCTGTGAGTTCTGGCCCAGCGGTCAGAATAACCGTAACCACTGGGGAAACGGGGCTGAGGAGCAGGTGTGATGTTGGTTTGGTGCTGGGCCTCGGCCGGCCCTCGTTGTTGCTGTTGTCCTTCTCCCCGTGGCTCGGCCAGTTCTCCCACTGCCCCACAGCGCTGCTGAGGGTAACGGAGGGTTTTTGTTGGCCGCAGGATCCCCCCGTGCTGGCCAGAAATGGCCAGTGCTAGCCCAGGCTGGGCTTGCCACTCAGGCTGACTTCATGATGCTGTTTGCCGGACTCCCGCGTTCTACACAACATTCTGACGCTCTTTTTGGCCTGCGGTCGCAGCTCTTCTTCTGCTGGCCATCAGTCTCGGAGTAGATCTTGCCATTTCGATCAGGTTTTGAGGAAGAAATACCCAATTTTCTTGCCTGATGGGGCACAAAAGGGCTCGAAGGGCAGCACGGTAACGCTGTTGGTGCCGAGACGGGGCTGTGGGAGTTGTTAGAGGGCAGTTGGTGATGCTGTGCTGAGAAAAAGTGCCGTACCTGACATGTCCCTTCCTTTGAAGCAGGTGCGTGCTATCGTGCTGTTCCCAACTTGCCTTCCTCACCTCCTCTGCCTTATCGATTTCAGATACATCAACATTGGCAGCGACTTTCAGGCGGAGATCCCAGACCTGCAGGACAGATCCCGGTTGGAAGAGGAGGAAGAGGGAGCGTCGCTGGTGTGGAAGCCCTGGGGAGACATTGAAACAAACCCGGATACCTGCTCCAAGATCGTGCCAGGGGAAAGAGCCAACCTCGAGCATGCCTTGCACCGCCTGCATGAAGCTCTGGTAAGAAGCAGCTGTTTTTGAATTCCTACTGGTCTAGGACAGCCTTTGGCACTGGCGTGAGCTGGGAGTCGCTCCTGAGTTTTCTGTTCTGCAGGCTCAAATCTCTTTGCTAAAGGGGCAGAGTTAAGGTCTCGTGAGGTGACAGACGCCATGTATCAATAGGAGCTTGTTTTGTCTCCTGTCAATTCTGTGACAATTTGGAGAATAGAAGTCCTCCTACTCCAAGTGCTGGGAATGAAGGAATATTCGCTAAAACCCGAGGTCTGCCCCGGAGAAATGTCCTGTGCTTGACAACTGCACCGTCCCTGGGCGCTCCTTGCTGAGCAAACACCTCCAGCCTGACCCCGGTGAAGCCCCGAGCGGGTCTGCTTTGCTCCCTCTTCTTCGAAGAAGGGATTTCACAGTGCTGAGCTGCAGCAGAGGACTCGGCGTCTGCTGCGTCTGCACGAGGAGACTCTGCCTGCAACAGGGATGAGCCCAAAAGGACTCCAGCAGCGAGCAGTCTTCTCCCGGAGGTGGTGGCCATTGGGGCGCCACAGCTTGGTCCCCGGAGATCTGCGCAGGTTCTGGTTTCTTAAAACAGATCAGTGTGGATTGAGGAAATATTCCCATCAACTCCCGTGTGGGGAGGTGACCCCGACACGCTGTTGCTGAGCATCGACTGAGCACCGTCTTCCCACAGTGGGCTGAAGAGTTGACCTTTTGGCCCCTCCTGAGGGGGAATTGAAGTCTTGTTCTCTGAACTCCCGCAGGAGAGGCTGGAAATGCTGCAGCCTGGGGCACCCCGGCGACCTGAATCCCATCCCCTGGCTGATTATCATTACGCAGGTAAACTGGAAGCAGAGCTTGTTCCTTCTCCGGGAATGCGAGCGGGTACTGCCGTTCCCTTTGTTCTGATTGAAAGAAGTGATTTTTACAAACGTGTGAGCAGCGGTTTGTGTTCTTTGGGGTGGGGAAAACAGTCATTTTAATCTATTCTGGTGGGGTTTTGGCATGGGGAATTCCTCGACCCTGTGTTCCAGCCCACTGTTTTCCTGTGTGGTGACGCCCCATGCCACCGTACGCTCCTCCATTCCCTGGTATGCCAGCTTTATGGCGTTCAGGGCTTGCTCTGCTGGCAGCCGTAACTGCTTCTGCTAAAGAACTCCCTGCAGCGTTAGCTAATTTCTCTTTAAGGAGGAGAGATTTTGATGTATGAGGAATAAATGGTGTGGGTTTCCTTGAGGCTGCGAGTGGTCTAATCATTTGCACGTGGCTGTTCATTCCCAGGCTCAGACACTTGGACGCCTCTCAAGGAGCAGTTGTTTAAAGAGGCCTTTTCTGTACACCAGAAGGATTTCCACCTGATACAGAAGAAGGTAAAGCCGTTAGACCGAGGCGGGTCTCGGGTTGTTAGCGTGGAGGGGAGTTTTAACCCAGAAAAGTCATCTTTTGAATGGTGTGTTGGAATCCTGTTCTTGGGATGCTGCTTCACGCTAAAAAGACACAGGTACAAGACATAATGTGCCCTAATGTGTAATTACCACAGAATATTTCATCTCTCTGATGCAAAATACCAGAAATACTAAAAGAATACTGACACGTTCCGCTGACCACCGGTGTGAAACGTACAGTTCTGCCCCCCCATGGCTTCTTTACAGCTCTTTCAGAAGAAGGAGGCTCATTTTCTGCCTGATCTCTCCCATACGTTGTGCTGTGAGAACCAGAGACAAGGGGGGACAGACAAACAGCACTTGACAGATTTGTTGTGGGTCTGTGCCCTAAATGTTTTCCTGCAGTCTTTCCCTCATCAATCGCTTCTGGTTTTCTCCCAACAGATTCAGACGAAGACTGTGTCCCAGTGTGTCGAATACTACTACACCTGGAAAAAACGTGTCAGATTTGCCAGCGGTCAGGCTGAATGGACAGAAGAAAAGCTGAAGGGAAACAAGGAGGAGGTGGAAGAGGCTGAAGAGAAGGTAGAAAAACTGCCGGGGGTTGGTGCGAGATGTCGTTCCTCGATGAAGCTATCGTCCCGGGCTCTGGGAAATAATCCCATTCGCGTTAAACTTGCTGCTGCTGATTTTCAGGGATGTTCCGTAACATCCCAGTGCTCCATAAAAGGAATTGCTGGTGACCCGGCTCTGCACAGAGGTTGCCAATACTTTCGTTGTCCGGAAACAGGAATTGGGTTCACAGAATTTTTTTTTTTTTTCTAGTGGTAGAAATTGGGTAACCACGTCACTTCAGTGCTCAGTACTTCTACACTTTAAACCCATTGTACGGACTTCTGTGGAGGAAAGTGCTGTTCCACTGAGGACAGTAGGAATTATACGGTTTTTCTTTCAAGGTCTGTCTTTGCACCCCCTCCTCCCTGTCGAATTTCAGTGTTTTTTTAACTGTTTCGTGTTCAGAGGAGTTCAGCAGGGCAGGCTGGCACTGACAGAACGCGTTACACCCAGCACAAAAAGAAACCCCTCGCTGCCGTAGCTGTTGGGGGTTGTTTCCAGCTAGTTGTTCACTTTAGCTGTCCCCCTTGCTGAGGAGAAGGAGAAATGAGTAAAGGCTGTCTGCTTTACAGGCTGCTTGCAGCCCGAAGAAGAGGCGCCGGCTCGGGCCGAAGGAAAACACCAAGAAAAAGCAGAGGAGTTGTGAAAAGACGCCCCGCAGCACGGGCAGTCCCTCCCGCTGTCCCCATGACTCTCCGTGCTGGGGTGGAGGCGCCAGTGATGTGGCTGTTTCCCTGCAGAGAGTGTGGAAGGTTAGCTGGTCGTTTTTCTTCTCGAAACTGCTGCTTTGGGCTCAAACCGATGGAAACTTTCAAAGGCGCCCAGGGGGAGCGGAGCTAAGGGCAGCTGGAGGGTTCCCCCTGCCCCGCAGCCTTCTGGCGGTATTGTTTGACTTTTAACCCAAAGCTCTGTGTTTTCTGACGTGGGGAGACCCTCCCGCCGAGTCGCGAGGTTCGGACCAGACCCCCTTTGCTTTCTCACCTCCTCTGGGAGAGGAGTCCCGGCGCGGCTGTATCCAGCCTCAGCCTCCGACTGGGAAGGAGAGTCCGGAGCGCCGGCTCTGCCCCAGAGTGGCTTTGTTCCAGCTCAAGCTGGGTATCTCCGAAGAGAGAGCCCTCTCACTTGTCTTCCGGAGCCTTAAAATGTCTATTCCCTGAGGTGTTCAGGCGCCTCTGTGTTCTGCATGCACCGACTTTTTGTCCCAGCAATTTGTTTAATAGCCGCTTTTCCTCTGCACTGATTGGAGCGACAATGCAGTGGGGATTGTTTCTGCTCGTGCAGTTTCACCCTCCTCCCATCCAGTCCGCACTTGGGTCTCCTCTGTCTCCTGACTCTCTTTGAAGGCCCTTTCCTCGAATTACAGGCTTGCTCCGCTTCATCCGGTTGTGCAAGAATCCCAGCGTTTCTCTATTTTCACTAAGAAGAGGTTCCACTAAAGTTCCTTTTTGCGGTTTGCGGCCCGAGGGCTTCCACGCTGCAGTCACTCGTGCCAAGCAACATCACTCATTCCCAGCAAAGCTGCTCAAGTTTCAATCCACCTTAATTTTAAGCAATCACACTGTTAATTCTCCTATTTTAATCCCCAACAATCTCTCTTGTTTAACCAGTAAGGTCCCACCCAGCCAGGGGTACCGGCAGAAACTGTGTAGGACCACGCAGCAAAACACAGCAGAAACTCACAAAATAAAACTAATGAAACGTGGTCTAAGAAACTAAAAAAAGAAATTAAAAATTCATGTTTGTTTTCTCCCTTCCAGGGTGTTTGGGAAGGTCAATGGGAGGAACGCTCACATGAAATTCCATCGCCTGTGGGACGATTGGAACGCCCCAGCAGCGTTTTTAAAGGGAGGTGAAGCTGAGAAAAGCCCAGATTGTGACCTCCTCCAGCTGGCAACTGGGCAACTGTCATCTCAGACCACCAACGAGGTCAATTTACTCTGTTTAGAAAACCCCACCGACCTCTAGCAGGGGGCAGCGCCTGAGCTCTGCAGAGGATCCACCACCACGAGGTCGCCCCCACTCCAGAAAGACCCAGAAGAAGCAAACAGCAGAGAAATAGTTATCGTATTTAATAGCGTTTCCCCCTTAGGTGATAGTCCCGTGTATGTCTTAGGTCTTCGTTAGCCATCTTTTAGGTCTTAGTTTTAGGCTTTAGTGTTCTTCTGATAGGAGTAAGGTTTGGTTTTCTTCTGATAGGAGTAAGGTTTGGTTTTCAGGAATCATGAAATTTTCAGAGTTGGAAGGGACCTCTAGAGATCATCTAGTCCAGCTTCCCAGCTAAAGCAAGATTGCCTAGAGCACATGACTCAGGACTGCATCCAGGCGGGTCTTGAAGATCTCAAGAGAAGGGGACTCCACAACCTCCCTGGGCAGCCTGTTCCAGTGCTCGATCACCCTAACCTTAAAGAAGTTTTTTTCTTGTATTTGAATGGAACTTCCAACTTGTGCCCGTTGCCCTGTCACTGGGAACCACTGAAAAGAGTCTGGCTCCATCCTCCTTCAACCCACCCTTTAGATACTTAGAAGCAATAAGAAGGTCTCCCCTCAGCCTTCTCTTCTCCAGGCCAAAGAGTCCCAGCTCTCTCAGCCTTTCCTCATAAGGGAGATGCTCCAATCCCTTAATCATCTAAGCTGCCCTATGCTGGACTCTCTCCAGTAGTTTCCCATCTCTCTTGAAGTGGGGAGCCCAGAACTGCACACAGTATTCCAGTTGTGGCCTCACCAGTGCAGAGTAGAGGGGGAGAATGACCTCCCTCCACCTACTGGCTCCAGTCAGATTCAACACTTGGCTCCAAATAGGCTGGAAAACTGTCCTTACCCCAATGCACCTCAGAAATCAATCTGCATGAACAGGGAACTGTCACTCTCTTTGCAAACTCATCACCGGGGGAGCTGGAAAAATATTTATAAAATCTATAGCTACTTAGAGTCCAGACGATAAAAAGCACAACACAGGTCCCGTGAGAGAAACTGCAATGGGAAGAGGTCTTGCTTTGATTAGGTTGATGGATAACAGCTTCAAGTTAAGGGATTTCTTGAGCTACCGCAACCATTTGCTGATTGTCCTCCTCTTCCTTCCCCTTTGCTCTTCTCCTCACAAATCAATGGCAAAGGACACAAAGGGACAGACTTCCTTCATTGTATCCAAATGCCCCAGTGCTTTACAGGAACACATTTTAAGGAAAAGAGCAACAGAAGTGACTGACAACATGGAAGAAGACTGGGCAATAATCCATTTAAAAAAACCCCAGACAATTAAACAACACCAGAAAATGCAATTGAAATGCCTCCTCTCTTCTTTGGCACTTGGGAAACTTCATCTGGATTCTTCTGTCCCCCTCCTGGTTTCCACAGCCCAAGAAAAGACTTGCTGTGGGCCCAGCCCAAAACCTTTGGGATGATGAGGGGCACACAAGAGGCAGGCAGAGGGAGCTGCCTCTGGTCTGCATCAAGAAGAGGAGGCTCGGGGTGGACCCAGCTGGTGACTACAGCTGAACAAGTGGCACTAGGCCCAGAAGAAATCCCAGCTAGACAAAATGAAAAGATTGTCACCATGAGGCTCCTCAGACACAGCACAGCCCAGAGGGGTTGTGAAGCCTGTCCTTGAAGGTACCCAAACATGACTGAACTAAGTTCCAAGCACGGGATCCAGCTGGGGCTGCTCTGAGCAGAAGCTTGGACTGAAGACCTCCAAGCGTCTCTACCAACCTCTATGCTTCTGTGGTTCTTCGAAGGTGAGCTGTCCTGCCTTCCCCAGATGGGCAGCGACAGCCACAACCTTGTGGAAGGCGGCCTGTCGCACTACCACCCAGACCCCTACTTCAGATGAAGAGCCACTATCAAGCATGGGGGGCTTTGCCACTTGCAGGGCACTGGGTCGGTGGGAGGGCACTGAGGACCCCCAGCCCTCCTGGAACACTGTTGCCCTCTCGGGCAAGCAACATGGCGGGCAGGAGTGAGCCCCAGGAAAGAGGCTTTTGGCCCCCTCGACCCTCCTCCTCTTCCCACATTTGGGCACGTTTCAGGCCACAGCCCCCCCCCGCCCAAACATACCATAGTTGGCCACATGCATCAGCCACAGTCCCAATCAACATCACAATGGCTTCCTGATGTCATCAGCCACCTCACACTGCCTGTTCTTGGGGACCTATAAAAGCAGGGGTCCCTGCAGCTGGCCCACAGTTTGCCGAGCTTCCAGGCCCTCGGATGCCAAGCATGCTTGGAAGGAAGAGGAGCTGGAGCAGCGAGGCGCATGGCTGCCCACCTTTGTGTGGAACGCCGCAGAGCCGCTCCCCGCAACCGCAGAGGAGGCAGGCTCATCCCAGGAGGAGGAAGCAGAGGCGGCACACCACTCCTGATGGCACAAGTGCGGATGACCTCGATTCTATAATCAGAGGCATGGAGCGCTTGACCATAAGCTCACCAGGAGATGACACAAGCGCGGCTGACCTCGATTCTATAATCAGAGGCATGGAGCGCTTGACCATAAGCTCACCAGGAGATAACACAAGCGCGGCTGACCTCGATTCTATAATCAGAGGCATGGAGCGCTTGACCATAAGCTCACCAGGAGATGGCACAAGCACGGCTGACCTCGATATTATAATCAGAGGCATGGAGCGCCTCACCATAAGCTCACCAGGAGATGACAGAAGCGCGGCTGACCTCGATATTATAATCAGAGGCATGGAGCGCCTGACCATAAGCTCACCAGGAGACAGCGTGGAGCCCAAGCGCATCTGCCTGCCAGGGAACAGCCAGAGCAGTGAGGCAGATGGCCGTCCACTTTGGCCACAGAGCCACTCCCTGCAACCAGGGAGGAGGAAGGCACCTGCCAGGAGGAGAAAGTGCAAGCAGCGGAGGAGGAACATCAGTCCTCATGGCACAGGTGCGAGTGACCTCGCTTCCACGATCAACGGCACTCAGCACATGGCTGTAAGCCCACGAGAGAACGGCGTGGAGCACAAGTGCATCTGCCTGCCAGGGAGCAGCCGGCGCAGCGAGGCGGATAGCTGCTCAGCTTGCCGTGGGATGCCACAGAGCCGCTTCCAGCAACCATGAAAGGGGAAGGCGCCTCCCAGGAGGAGGAAGCGCAATCGGAGAGGAGGAGGAACAACAACATCATCACCCCCCATGGCATAATTGTGACTGCCCTGGCTTCTGCAATCAAGAGCATGCAATCCACAGCATGCGATCAACTGCAACACATTTTATGTCTTTAACTTATTAAATTTAACTTATTAAATTAACTTATTAACTAAGTTGGTGAATGTAAAAGTTCTGGGACTGATCTTGCTGTTTGTGCCGTAAATAATTTAAGCAATTAAAACTCGTTCCGCTTGGTTGGTGGTGCTGTTATGGCTGGAGAGACCTATAACAATTTATTGTCATTCTATCACCCGATGAGCCCTCCCCACCTGGGAAAGGGAATTGGGTAAAACAAGGAAACCCGGGAGCTGAAGTATAAACATGTTTAGTAGAGTTAGATTAGGTAATTAACATTAACAGCACATTCTCCTTTTGCTCCTCATCACTTGTTCGTAAAAAATCCTGAAAATCAAAGAAGCGGCGGTGTGTTCACACCTCCTCCCTAAGCCCGCTCCTCGCTGCGGGTGCTGCCAAAGCGATGCCAAAAGGTGGGAATTTGGGGAAAATACCTGGCACGGTATTGAAATACAGGTCCAAAAGCCCCGCGGGTGGATTTAAACCACCGCTGCCCCACGGAAGGGCTCCACGTGCGGATTCCTGCTGCAAGTCTTGCTGCTGTTCCGTATGGCTTCAAAAACCTCAAAGTTCTGACGCATAAACAGAATCTGGACCAGATTCTCTGGCGCCAGGACGGCGCGCCCATGCTCCAGGGCACCTTCCCCGGCAGCGAAGGCCTGGTCTGGCAGGAGGGCGGTGGATGGGGATGGCGAGGTACTGCCGGCTCAGCCGCCCCGCGGCCGGGAAGTGATGCTCATTGTTCTGCCACCAGTGCAGCGGCTGGTGCTGCGCTTGCAGAGGGGCTCCAGGATGTAGTTTTCCAGTTGCTGGTGGATCTCGGGGTTCTCTCCATGGCGTCCTTCCCCAGAAGGATGTCGTAGCTGCTCTGAGACGGGGCGCTGGCACATGGGTCCTTGCGAGCAGGCAGCTGGCTGCCAGCATCTGCACCTGTGGCTTTGGAATCCGAGTTTGACACCCCAAACAGGGTGGCAGATGGGGACTGGTGGTTGCAAACCCACAACAGCATGGTTCTCACTGGCTGGTGCAGCTCGCTTCTCAGGCTGGGGCTGAGAAACCGCATCTCCTGGAAGCGCTACCCAAAACAGAGGCATCTTCGGGTCTGGGGTTCCCCTGATGGTGCTGGGGGTCCTTTTATGGTGTCCTGGTTTGTGCTGGATGGGCCCTTGAGGACACTGCGTGTCCGCTGCGGTGTCCTGGTGCTGTAGTAAAATCCCTAACATGGGTTCAATTACAGCATGTCTGCCTTTACCAAAGACAGCAAACTCTCCTTTGGAGCAGGGAATTTGAACACAGAGAAAGGCATTATGTGCAATCTACTCCTTGGTGTATGGATTGGACAGGGAATCAGTCAAAAGAGAAGATAGGAAAAATTAATTTGCCTCCTGCTTGGATGGCAGAAATCTACAAGAGGCAATAGAAGTCGGATGGTTGAAGAAGATCTTGCTTGGCTTTGAGTTTGCCCGGACCAGATGGCTGCAAAGCCTATTGCGAAACCCAGTCATTTTTGTGATCGTAGTGATTTTTGTTTGTGTTTTGTTTGGATGTCTTAAGAGCATCGTTATCAAGCGATCATCTTAACCTTATGTATTACTATGTGTATTAGGAAATGAGGCTCACTGAAGTACAGAAAGACTTGGGTAAGTCTCAAGGGGGGGGGAATTGTTGTAGTAAAATTGGCATAAACTAGGAAAATTAAATGTAAACTGTAATTGAAGCAACAAAGGAAACCTGCTGCTGCTCAAGCCCTCTCTACTGCCCCAACTCTATTTATTTACCTAATGTCAAAATAGAGAAATAGTTAGTAGACACGATTTCTCTATGATTCAGTTAAGGAACTACCCAGCAGACAGTGTAGCACTGTTGATAAGCAGGGTATTCCTATCAAGAGAGCGACGAACTGTAGGCCTGGTCAGCAAACCCAGAAACCCACTTGGAACTGCCAAGATCAGAGGAAAAGCAGGTAAAAGGTGGTTCCGGCCAGGGGGAGATGGTGACCACCGGCTCATTGACCACCTCCCCAAACGATACCACCTATTAAAAAGAAGGAAAAAGAAGACAGAGACTGCACACTCATTTACTCATTTACCCAATCATTAGAGGGAATAACAGTGACTATGTATTAATTGTTTGAATATGTAATAATCAATGTGTAAAAGTGGACTTTTGGAACTAAGGTGTGAGCGCTCCTGTTTTGGGACAAGCACCCATTTCTGCACATTAATGGCATAAAATTAGAAATACCTCTGCTCTGTGTGTTATTGGCTTGCCCAGCAGGTAAAGAACCTAGATTTGGGACGCCACTGGGCTGACTGTAAGGGGTCCTGGGCTGCCCTTATGGGGTCCTGGGGGGGAGTCTTGCAGGCCAGAGGGAGTCTGGGGCAGCCCTTCAAGGATCTGGGGGTCCCCTCTGGTGCCTCTGGGGAGGGTTTTGTGGCTGGAGAGGGCTGAGCTGGTTTCAAGAGGTGCTTCCTCCCTTTCCCCAGCCCACCCAGCTCCCCCGACACCCCCACCCCCCCAGGTTGGTGGGTGCCAGCAGTGCCAGCCTGTCCCACTGGGTCGGGCACTGAGGGGGGCACAGCCCCAGCCGCGGGATGGGAGGAGGAACCACAGCACCAGGGATAAAACGTTGGTCTCTATTTCTTTAACATTTCCCATGGGGAGCACCCCAGGGCTCCACGGCTGCACCACAGATGGTGCCATGAGGGACTCCAACATCCCCCCCTGTGGAAAGATTACTAAAAATGATCAATAATACAGCATTGGTCACACGTTAAGGAATGGTATACAATCAAAAGGCTTCTGTGTGAGCCAACTCGGGCAGGACGCAGGAACGACCACAAGACCACGGATGAAAGACAAAGAACAAATGTGATCTCAATACCTCGCGAATCGGGGAGTCTCCACAGCAACGCCCGGACAGAGGGACACACGCAGGGGATGCAGGTGCCACAGGGCGGGAGAAAGTCCTTGTTAGCAGCAGCGTGAGCTCCAACTCGCTCTTCTCGCCTGCTTTTCAAGGGTTCAAGCAGGCGTAGTTTTCCACTGTGCTCTGACCTTCTTCAAGACCAAGGCAGTGATCTCCCATATGCCAGATAAGGTGTCCCTAAGCCCATCCCAGGCTCACGGTATCTAAGTGCGGATATTCCATCTGCGAGCACACGGGGCTGAATTAGTGTGATAGATGTGTTGTCCAGCACCCCAGGTGCGCGTCACTTGAGCGTGTTTACAGTCCTCCTCGCCAATCTTCTGTTACTTTCCCACATTCCACCCCCTCGCTCAAGAGACCGCTTCTGCTGGGGCTGACAAAGTTGGAAATGTTCATTCAAACTTGTGGGGTGTAATACAGAGTAATTTACAGAGGCATGAAATAAACACACATAAAAAAAGAAATAAACAACTCTCTAAAGTAAAGCTTTGAATCAGGTGTCCCATTCCTCCTGTCAAGAAATTAAACCCCTCAGCCAGCCGGGCACCGCCAGTACGTTGTTTCACTGGATGCATTAAGTCCTGGAGGATTTTGAATGTCTTGCTTCATGCTGACTGCTTCCTCAGTTATGTTGGAACAACACGTGTTTTCAAAGTCGAAGCAGCATTTCTGACGTCGAGGGAGGAAACAGTCCACCATCAGTTGGGTTTGTAATATTCATTGGCGTACAGCTGTTACCTACTCAGAAGAGAGAGCAATGAGAGACATTAATACCAAAACCACTTTGCACAGTGTAGTTCTGTAGTACAGCTGCTGGGGTTGATGTGCCACGGAAACAAGGTACCAGAAGACCTGCAGCTGCTCATCTTCCCTTGATACAAAAGGCAGATGAGTTAGTGACAGTAGAGGCTGACCAAATCTAAGTATTTGCCTGTTGGTTTGTCAGAGCTGTACCCAGGGCATGCGCTTGTAGCACAAGACTACACAGCACGAGTGGCCAACCTGTGATAGGGGAGAAAAGCAGCAGTGTCATCTCCTTCCAGTGACACATAGACGTCGCTCCAGCTCCTTCAGCCAATATTACTCTAGATTTGATACCCTCATGTGGGCTAATTGCCCATACAGACTGGAGAGCTGTGGCGCGCACTTTTTCAGATGGAACTTCAACGTGATGTTGTGTTTGCAACACCGTTCCGATGCCGTCTCCTCTAGATAAGACGCAGGTATTTGTCGAAGGTACCTGAAATACAAGAACTCGAGAATCTGATACTAATAAGTGATGTCAAATAAGAGGGGAAGTTGGGGTATAATGTATTGTGGAGCCTTGTAATGCCTTGGACCAAAATCCTACAGGTTCTTTCTCATTTCTTGTCCCAATCATCTGCCACAGTCCCGAGAGTGTATCATCTGGACTTGTTCCTTCTAATTCAAAAGGATATCCTTGCTTAGGAGTGTATAATTACAAATGCTCAATCAAAGCATTTTTGCAGGCATCAGAGGCTTCTTGTTGCTTGGTCCCCTGCCAGAAAACTTTCTTCCTCATTAATTTCTGCAGAAGGCACATTAATATCACCAAATGTGGGAAAAAGTTCTCCAATACCCTAAAAGTCCCCAAAAGGTCTGTAACTCTTTTACTGCGATGGGCACAGGAAGCTGCTGGGCTGTTTGCTGTACCCGATTTGGTATTCCTCTCATCTGTCCATGCCAAACTATTCCCCAAAATTGTACAGTAGCACTCGGACCCTGTACTCTCTTGGCATTCATTGCCCAGCCTCAGTCCTGCAAATGCGCTTTCAGCAATTTGGCAGCTGCTTCACTTTCTTGTTATGACTCGGCCAGAATCAATAGATCATCAATAGAACGGTAACCAGTAACAGTCCCCGAGCATAGTGCTAAATCAGCTGCTGTCATTAGGCGGCAAATGGAGGGACTGTGTCTGTATCCCTGAGGCAATACTCGGAAAGTACAGTGCTTTTGTTTCCAGGTCACACCTTGCAGTGAGGGGGCAGGCAGGGTGGAGGGGGGTGAGGAGTTGGTGGTGGGGCAGGGGGCGGTTAGCTTTTTTTGCATAAACGCTAACTTTTGCCATCATCGAAACCTTTTTGATGCTGTGATCCCATCTATTTCTGGTCGGGGGATACTGGCTTGCACAAGATTATTCCACATTTGTTTCCTTGTAACCTGTGCTGTAACTCCCCCCGGTTTTGCCGGCTTTACTTTATTCACCACCTGCACAGATGGTCCCGAAATTGCAGCCCCAATTTCCCTCAAGGTGTTTCCTAGGGCACCTACAGTACCCACAGCATTTGTCACATGGGGTTTAGTGAGGCAGGCGCTCCTCTCACAGACTGCACTTTGATACTTCTCGTCACTGCTAAACTCTCCGGATTGCACCCTGTACCCAACACATGAGCCATCCCCACCTGCTGCACCAAATTAGTACCTTTCTCCATTGCACACCAGTTTCTGAGGGACGACACTGATCCAACGGGTTCTGTATATGCTGCTGAAACTGCTGCGCACAACCACCGATACAACATCGGTGCAATAATGTCTCGCCTGGCAGGACCTCTGACATTTTGCAGCTGAGCATATCCTCATTGTGTCTGATCATCAATGGCTATAAGGCTTACTAAATCTTTTCCACCTGCTGATAAAAGAATAGATGTAGCTCTACTACCCCAAGATTGCAAAATCCATGCCGGCATGCCTTCCTCACTCTTTTACTGATACATCTCTAAAAACTCCCTTAAATCTTTCAGAGTTCCTCATCTACATCCTCCTCATTAACAGGAGGTCCCTAGCAGGTACCTGCGAGCACGGCACCCACGTTGGTCTGCCTGCTGACCCTGGCCCCTAAGCCGGCTCCTGTCCCACCCCGAGCAGCAGGCAAGTCCACCTCCTCGCCTTCCCACACGGCCCTTCCTGAAGAACCCGCGTCTCTCCACTGCAGCTCTCCCGCTGTGCCATTTACACACCACACCTCCACGGTCCCAGTGTGGTCACAGCCTGGTAATCACGTGCAGACTTCTGGCCCTGCTGGTGGTACTCCGCGCAGTGTGCAGGAGCGTGCCAGGCATGTCAGGGAGGTACCAGCTGGGCTGGTTTCCCACCCGGGAAGGGTGTGAGAGTTCAGGGGGCTGCACATCTTTGCGCTGTGGGGTATGTGTGGACTCCATCTCTCCTGCCCCTATAAGGAGTTCTGGGATGACACATGGGGTGTGCACAATCCCTTTAGATTGATCCACGCCAGGCACAGGCCAGTCAGTCCAGCTGGGAACAGCCCGAGAGCTCTTGATTTTGTATTTCTAGGTGCATATCGGCAGCTGAGAAGCCACCCAGCCCCTTGGCTAACCACCACCACTACAGCCACTGCTCCCAGCATCTGCCCCTCTGCTGCGGTACCAGCCTGTAGTGCCAGGGAGGAAGAAAGAAAAGTGTATGATCATATGGAGAGGGAGAAGGCAGAGATACCCCACAGGCATTGCTCAGGCCACCCGCGGTGGGAGGGATCTGCCTGTGAGGAAGCCTCAAGGTGTCTGTGAAGTGGGAGAGGCCCCTGATGCCCAAGCCCAGGAGAAGGTCCCAGGTACAGCTGGTCAGGTGGGGCTGAGACCTTGGCTGTCCCATAGTGGTGTGCCCCCTCAGGGCAAGGCATCTTGGGGCAGGACATGCTCTCCAGTTTGGAAAGAGGAAGCTACAGCCATCAGAGGGATCCCTCTGCCTTCAGCCAGGACTTCTACTGCCCCCGTGGAAAGCCAATTCTGGGTGCCCAGGCAGTCCCCTTGGGGGTCAGGAAGGTCCAGCCTAAAGCCGGCCTCCAAAACCTCCTTCTGTCTGACGAGTGGTGTCAGATATATCCCCTCCTTCCCCCAGGGCTGCCCTCAGTGGAGGGATGGGTCCTGGAGCCAGGGGAAGCACCATCCCTTCTTGGACACAGTTACCAGGGGAGCTGCCTCTGCTGCTCTCCACACAGCCTGTTCTCAGTGACGTGCTGGAGTACGTTCCTCTGTGCCTGATGCAGCTCCAGCCTTCTAAGGACTTGGGAGGCTCGTGGAGAAAGGTGGCTGCAACAAGAGAGCAACATCATCCCTCTGCCGGAGACCCCTTCTTGCCACCTCAAGTCCACACGCCCACCCTGTCCCACATCCACCCATCCTTTAACCCTGCGGGTGGGTTTTGGGCCTTGGCTTGGGAGAGCAATCCACATCATGCCCGTGGTAGGAGACATCAGAGAGTGTCCTGTGCAACCCCAGGACGCAGGGACCCCCTGGGCATCTCTGCGGGGTCATGGCTGCTCGACTGCCCCAGGCTGTGGCCCGAGTCAGCGCACACTTACTCAGGCTGGAGTCTCTGCAGCTGGGCTGCTGCTGCCATCTCCTCTGCTGGGAGAGGCTTTCCAGCCTTCCTCCACCTCTGGCTGACCTCCTTTCTCCTGGGCTGGGCTGGAGGGTGGGGAGTCCAAGTGCCTCCAGTGCCGAGTGCCTGCCGAGGAGGAGATGCTCTCAGCAAACCAGACAGCAAACAGAGGTGCCCTTTCCCAGAGGACCTCCTGAAAGGAGCCTGCAGCGGGACCTGGGAGCCAGGAGACTCGGCACCGCGTGCCCGTCCTCACGGATGGCGGCTGCTTTGCCCCTCGCACCCTGCCGCCCACCTCTCCTGCACGGGGCTGAGCAGGCAAAGCCCTGCCCTGCAGCTGGGGGTCAGTCCTGCTCCCACCCCCACAGACCTGCCACCCCGGCTGCCGCGACAGAGAGGGTGGCTGCTGTCTCAGCGCTGTCAATGGCTGCCCGTACCTGGGGCAGCTGTCGGTCCTCCCCTGCAGACCAGGCTTCCCACGCCCCCCATTCGGCCCTCGCTTGTTCCTGCCGCTCCTGTCACGGCATCTTCAACCCGTCCCACTCTGCAGACAGCTCCTGACCTCCTGGAGGGCAGGGAAACGCAGCAGGAGGCAGGATTAGTCTTGGCTCCTGGAGGGGCTTCCTTTGGCTCTGACCCGTGTTGGTGCCCCTGCCTCAGCCGCTCGGTCGGCAGCGCTTTGCCCCTGACAGATCAGGGGCCGTGGAGTCATGCCAGGCTCCTCAAGTCCTGGCAAAACACAGCAGAGTGACCAAGACCTCCACTGCCAACCACCTGGAAAGGACTCGCACATTTTCCATAGCCCCTGTCCACAGTAAGGTGTTCCCTGACCACTCAGGGGGCAATAAAAGGCAGGAAGGGCGTGCAGCACCTTCCTTGTCGTGAAGCAGATCTGAAGGAGGTGACAATGAATGCAGGCCAAGGGATCCTTTCAGGATGGCTCTCTGCACAAAGAGGCCTTTGCCGAGTCTCAGACAGCACAGCAGTTAAAGCAAGGCAGGGCACGTACCTGCGGTGCTCTCTTGCAGTTTTCAGAGGATGGGAGGGCCACGGTGGGCCTGGCTGGAGGAGCTGGCTCCTGCCTGCCCGCCTCCTTGGTCCTGAGGGAGCTGCCTGGACACGGGGGGAGCGCACTGCAAAGAGACACCAGGAGGAGGCGGCATGAGCACGGGGCAGGTTGGCCTCCCGTGTGCATCTGGGATCAAAGCTTCCCAGGCTGGCAGAAGAAGCGGGGGAGGTGGGGCCGTTTCCCATGGCAAGGGGGGATGAGCCCTGAGCCCCTTCAGGCGGATGGGAGAGGACTGCACCTCAGGTCTGCTGTAAGGGCAAGCAAAGTGATGCGGGGTGCACTCAGCATCTGCCGTCTTCCCCACTCAGAGGCCTGCAATGAGGCAAACAAGCTCATGAAAACCATATGGCACGTGCTGGGGACCTCCAGAGTCCCTACAGCCACAGTGTCCAAAGGGGATGGCTCTCCTGCATGGCTGCAACTTAAACCTGGAAAGCAAATGATGACACAGGCTTGAAGAGGGCTGACCCCACTGCAGCTCCCCAGCACTAGTCCTCCTGGCTGTCGTGTGAGGCGTGGCATCCCTCTCCCTCTGGGGCCATGCACGCCTTTTATTGGCAATCTCCCCCCAACACCAGAAAACTTGCCTCTCCGTGTCCTCTCCATCTGCACTTGGTTCTCTCTGCTGGCAATGACGGCAGGCTGGCTGCGAGAAATGCGATCACGATGCCCAGTCACTCCAGGAGAATACACACGCAGCCCAAACTCAGCATTAGTTAAACAGAAAGCAGTCCCTTCAGGACTGATCCCTGACTCGACGCCTAGTGTTGAGCCCCTACAACGCGTGCTCCTAAGCAGGAGCTGGCAAGCCACCCGCTCGCTCGCTCGAGGGCTGCAGAAGAACGGCACTCACTTTGGGAATGCATGGGGAACAAGCAGCTCAGCTCCAAGCTGACGGCCACAGTGCAGCAGCCCTCCCTCGCGCTTGCTGCTTGCCCTCAGCTCAGGGAAAAGGGATGCTCTTTGCAGCTCCCTGCCCAAAACTCCTCTCCGACGTGCTCCTGCTCTGCCTGTCAGCAAGGGTCCCCCAGCACAGCCCCGCTGCCTCCCGACCCCGCTCCTGGCTGTGCAGCAGATCTGAAGGGAAGCAGTAGGGAGCCCCTCAGCAGTGCCCAGCAGTGCCCAGGCCTCACCGGGAAGTCCTGGCAATGCTGCTTTGCTGGGGTGACCTCCCTGTGCCATCAGCCTGCGTCACGTGAAGGTGTGTTATGACACCCGCAGGGAGGGGGCACAGCTGGGTAGAGAGGAAATAGGTTTCCCATCTTGTCCTGGGAATCAGCGATCCCCCTTTTCCCCAGTCCTTTTCCAAAAATCCCGACTGCCCCCTGCACCAGCATGTCTCTGCCACTGGCAGCCTGTCCGGGCAGGTGGGGTTTAGGGATGGGCTGCGGCTGGGCAGTTACGAGAGAGGGCATCGAATGCCTCTGGAATGCATCGGCCCCTCCAGTGTGCTCCAACACTCCTCTCCGCTGCGTGTGGCTGCTGCGGCAGGAGTAGGATGGGCTTTACGGCACTGCTTTTGCCTGGGACGGAGTTAGTTTGCTCCACAGCAGCCCAAATGGTGCCCTGTTTTGGATCCGTGACCAAAACAGTCCTGATAACACAACGCAGTTTTAGCTGTCGATGAACAGGGCTTGCACAGCAGCAAGGCCTTCTCTGCCTCTCATGCTGACCCACCAGCAACTAGCCTGGGGGTGGGCAAGAAGCTGGGAGAGGACACAGACGGGACAGCTGACCCCAAATGACCAAAGGGATATCCCACGCCATAGGACGTCGTGCTCAGCAATAAAAGTTGGGGAAAAATAGAGCAAGGTGTTGGGGGAAGGTCTGTTGAAGGCTTTCGCGTTTGTCCTTCCAAGTGACCGTTATGAGTGATGGAGCCCTGAACATAATGAGTAGCAAAAGGTGCAGTTGCTCTAAATTTTGGCATCTGCTGTCATCTCAGTTGGACAAAGGAATTTCCCAACAACCTCCAAGGAGATGCCCCTAGATGTTGCCCCATCTCTCACAGTTGCTCCCTTAGAGCTTGCGGTTCCCTGCACGTACCCTGGACCAACTCAGTACCTCCCATGTCACCAGGTGTTTGTGTCTGAGCAGCTCACCACTGCCCTCCACCTCCAGTCATTAGCAGCAGAGCCCAGACAAGGAGCTCCCATGAGGGCAGCTGTGTTGTGCACACCTGAGCTGAGGCAAGAGGAATCCCACCTCCTTTGACAGATTTGTGGTGTGCATGGGAGGGAACCAAGTCCCCTCCTATCCCCAGGACTGAAAACACCAGAGGAGGTGCCTCAATTGACTCAGCTGAATCCCTTCCCTCCTCAGGGGTAAAGGAGATCCCTCCCTGGCACTGTCTGGTTGTCCTGCCTAACGATGGGACAAAGCAAGACAATTCTCATGCCCAGCTGCTTTCCTGGAAGGAGAAATGACACTGCTGGAAAGAAGCCTTTGACCCCGGCTGAGAAAGGGAACATCAGTGATTCCTTCCACAAAAGGAGCAAGGAGACAATTCTGAGAGAATGAGGTAACTTCAGAAGGCGGCCACCCAGCAACCAAGAAAAACAAGAAATCAAGAGACCACCAACCAGAATGAAGCGATTGCACTTGGGCATTGGGTGATGGGCGGTATTTTCTGGGGAATCTGTCTGTAAGGGTATAATTGGGGTGCGCAATCTGCAGTAGGGGTCCCTCCCTGGAGGCAACAGCTCAAACTGCTCTGTGTGTCGGGTAAATAAACCACCGAGTTACTCAGCAGACTGGCGACTCGTCTTCTGCGAGGGGCAACCTGGGGCTGAGCCCTGTTGGGGTGGTACACACATAATTCCTACCACAGTCTCACTGGCAGCTGCGTAATTCCTGAAACAACAAGCCAGAGGTTTCTCCTGCCCTAACACCTACTCAAACACAGATGACATTACAAGCAGCTGCACAAGCCAGGTCCTGCTCCTGCCCTCAGGCAGGCACCTCTTCAGGCACATGGGACAGCACAAGCACATGAAAAAGCCAGGTGTGACCTTCTACACTATCACCTACTCACCCAGCTGTGGCAGCACAAGCAGCTGCACAAACCAGGGCCTTCTCCTGCCTTAAATCCTGCTCAGCCACCAGTGACCTCACAAGCACCTGCACAGCAGGAGCACCCTTACTGCCAACCCCCAAGATTTTGCCCCTCCATCTCCCTCTCCATTTCTGTCTCCCACTTGCCCAGGCTCTCCCCTCTCCCAGGCACCTTTCTCACCTGCTCCATGACATCCCAACATCTCCAGCTGTCGCTGTGTTTGTGTGGCAGATGGTACCTCAGAAGCATTGTCCCAGCCACATCACCTGCATCTCCTTCTGCTCTCATCATTACTGCGCCAGCTGTCTGATGAGCTTTTGCACCTCATGCACCCTCTCATCCTGCCTCTCTTCTGCTCTTAAACCTGCAAGAGAAGTGACAGCCAGGCGGTGCCCCCTCTCTGGCATCTTACCAGCACCTGCCTGAGATGCACAGCTGGTGGGAACTGTCACCATCAGCCCCAGCATGGCGGGAAGTCTTCTCCTGGCACAGCAACAGCTCTGGCCGTGCTTGGTGCGTACCATGCTTCCTGAAGGAGAACCACAGCACTCAGTGCCTCCTGGGAAGAGCTGATTTGAAGGCAGCTTTGCCGCAGGTCCCCAGGCCGCTCCAGGGGTTCTTCCTCTGGCCTGGCTCAGCCACAGGTCCCACATCTGGCTCCTTCCAGCAGGATTTTGCAGAGCCTGTTCCAGCTGTGAGCACCGGGCCAAGGGCTCAGGGCACAAACAGCCCCCACCCCCCAAGGCCCAGCCCACAATGCGACTCTGTCCCCAAACTACTACACCTGCCAAACAGGCTCTCCCGCTACCGCAATGATCTTCCCTTTTAAGAAGAGCTTACGTAGTCGCACACCATGAGAGGGCGATTTGGGCTTCAGCCCCAGAACAAAAGAATTCCCATTACAGAATCTCAGCCAACACCTCCAGGAGCCTCTTGTCAGCGACCCACAAACACTGTGTTGCAAAGAAAGATGACAGCTGATACAAAGTATCTTTTCCTCCACAAATCTTTGTTTCCCTCCTACCCTCAGACTAAACCAGTAATAATCAGACGATTATACTGTCATTACCACTGGTCTGAAACCCCTCCAAACCATCACTCACAGATGTCAACGTGGACATCTCTGCCTGACAAGAGACGACCGGCCCCAAAACTGGATCTTAGGGTGTCCTGGCTCTACTGAAGCCAAACCATTTAGAATAAGGATACAAACAAGTTTCAGAGAAAGCAGCATAGTTAGTGAAAGAGGTGAGAAATGTGATGTGTCTCAGCCACCCCTAATTTCACAGGAAGTTTCAAGAGTTTTTGTTTTTTTTTCTTTTTTAATCACTGCCCAGCACAAGTGAAAAAGCACACACCCACTCTTTCAAGGAGAACAGAAAACTACAAGAGTAGGACTGTCAAGATCTGAGCAGCTCAACCACTGCCACAGCATTTTCTGTCCCTATGAGCAGTCGTGCCCCATTCTGAGTGTCCTGGTTTGAGGTAAAACAGGACCAATTTTGTTTAGTAACTTCGCTTCTTAGCTGGGCCTCTTCTAACTCCTGAAGTTAACTGCATATTGTGCAGACAGTTCACTCTCTCAGAATGATAAGGCCAATTGTTTATAGCTGATGCCCAGGCATGGGATGCAGAGAGGCTCCTGCTTATACTTATTGCCAAAACAGCCAAGGCCAACCAACATTGTCATTTGCCACGTTGGAGGGTCGGAAGCGGAAAAGCATAGTGGGGTCCCACCTGCAGGGAGGAGCGGACAGGACAGGTGACCCAAAACTGACCAACAGGGTATTCCATCCCATCTGCCTCATGCTCAGTAGAAAAGCTGAGGGATCAAAGGGTCACGCGTTCTTCCTTCAATGGCTGATGTCTGAGGAGGACTCTGTTCGTCTGCCTGTGATCCCGATCCTGAATCCAGATCCGGAATCCAGTTCCCGTCCGTCACTGAGTCCAGCCTGGGACTGCCCCAGTGCCAGCCGGTGACGTGATTGTCATCTCGGGAGCTTGATACGGTTTTGTATATATTTTTCATTATTGCTTTTTATTTTATTATTAATATTTCATTAAAGTAGTTTAGTTCCTTCTAAACTCATAAGTCTCTTTCCTCCTCTGCCTCTCTCTTTGAAGAGGGGTAGAGGGGAGCATCTGTCGGTCCCATCTTGGGTTCCCCATGTCACCAGTAGTGGATTAAGGCCTAAACCACGACATTGAGCCACTCAGAAAGCGCCCACAAGGACCATCTCACTCACCGCCTTAATCACATCACTCCGATCTTCAAAAAAGGCAAGAAGGAGGACCCAGGGAACTACAGACCAGTTAGTCTCACCTCTGTCCCTGGGAAAGTAATGGAGCGACTCATTCTGGATGTCATCTCCAAACACGTTGAGGAACAGCAAGTTATTGGAAGTGGTCAACATGGATTTACCAAGGGTAAATCATGCTTGGCCAATCTGATAGCTTTCTATGATGTTATAACTGGTTGGCTGGATGAGGGGAGAGTCGTAGATGTCATCTACCTTGACTTTAGCAAGGCTTTTGACACTGTCTCCCATGACATCCTCATTAGGAAGCTGAGGAAGTATGGGCTAGATGAGGTGACAGCGAGGTGGATCGAGAGTTGGCTGCGGGACAGAACTCAGAGGGTTGTGATCAGCGGCACAGAGTCTAGTTGGAGGCCTGTAACCAGTGGTGTCCCCCAGGGGTCAATACTGGGTCCAATTTTGTTTAATATATTTATTAATGACCTGGATGAGGGGACAGAGTGTATCCTCAGCAAGTTTGCTGATGATACCAAACTGGGTGGGGAGGCTGACACCCCAGAGGGCCGTGCTGCCATCCAGCGTGACCTGGACAGGCTGGAGAGCTGGGCAGAGAAGAACCTAATGAGGTTCAACAAAAGCAAGTGCAAGGTCCTGCACCTGGGGAGGAAGAATGTAAAGCACCAGTATCGGTTAGGGGCGGACCTGCTGGGAAGTAGCTCTGAGGAGAAGGATCTGGGGGTCCTAGTAGACAGTAAATTATCCATGACCCAGCAATGTGCCCTTGTTGCCAAAAAGGCCAATGGAATCCTGGGCTGCATAGGGAAGAGTGTGGCCAGTAGGTCAAGGAGGTCATTCTCCCCCTCTGCTCTGCACTGCTGAGGCCACAACTGCAATACTGTGTCCAGTTTTGGGCTCCCCAGTTCAAGAGGGACAGGGAACTGCTGGAGCGAGTCCAGCGAAGGGCAACTAAGATGATGAAGGGATTGGAGCATCTCCCATATGAGGAAAGGCTGAGAGAGCTGGGACTCTTTAGCCTGGAGAAGAGAAGGCTGAGGGGAGACCTTATTATGCCATAGAGTATCTAAAGGGTGGGTTGAAGGAGGATGGAGCCAGGCTCTTTTCAATGGTTCCAAGTAACAGGACGAGGGGCAATGGGCACAAGTTAGAACACAGGAAGTTCCGTTCAAATACACGGAAACACTTCTTTACTGTGAAGGTGACAGAGCACTGGCCCAGGCTGCCCAGGGAGGTTGTGGAGTCCCCTTCCCTGGAGATTTTCGAGACCCACCTGGATGCAGTCCAGAGTCATGTGCTCTGGGCAATCTTGCTTTAGCAGGGGAGTTGGACTAGATGATCTCTAGAGGTCCCTTCCAACTCTGAAAACTCCGTGATTCCAATACAGAATTGCACAGGCATGAAAAATACCCCGTGATTCAACTTGTAGACACTGCAGTTAATCTAGTGAAGAGTTTTGTCTGATTTCTCTTCGCTAGACTTGAGAGTAACTTTCTGCAATAAAATGAGACCGCCTTCAGAGTTTAGGAAATCAGTCAAACAAATTATTTAAGTTGAGGTCACTCGGCTATCTTTTGTAAACAAACCTGTGACTTCACCTTCAGTGATGAGTGTCTACTCATCATGAGGGTTTAAGGGAGTGGTCAGAACAACACTGCATGTACGTGTCACTGAGCAGATTACTGTGCAGTGCGATGTTTGGCATCATAAGCACATACCAATATCTGAAGAATAAAAGGTGTGGAGTTGAGATCGTGGCTAGATTACAAAGATGCATATTTGTTCTATTAAGAAAGAATGCTGCATGACATTGGCACCTTTCTTATGGACTGGGGATGTTCACTATCTATCCCTTGAGTGTCTACAGCCCCTGTTCCAAAGTTTGTTTCCCGGGAAAGAAGTACCTCGTGAATTTGTGATTTCATCCCCAAATTTTGAGAATTTTTGAATGGTGGATCACATCATCTGAATAGTGGATCACATTTTAAACTTCATTGAATGAAAAAGAAGTGAATTGTACCACCATTGAAATATACAGCTAGGCAATTCACAGGGGTTAGAAAACATTGCCTCACTCACATCTGGGGACTACCAGTTCCAATATTTTGAGGATTAGCTGGAAGCTATTTCCAAAACTTGTCAACAACTCTTTTCTAACAATGTAATTGTTATTATAATACATCAGTTGTGATGTATACACTGCAAGAGTCCAAAAAACCCATTCTGCTTCCTTGTAAAAGAGAGAAAAAAACCCTTTACAGTTCTCTTCCTCTTCATCATCCTCTTCATCCTCCTCGTCGTTGAGGTTTATAATCAGTGGAGGGTGAACGGGTAGTAAAATATTCTTTTGATTTCTGAGTGATTCTTGATGATGGGCCGGAGGCAGAATCCCTTCTTGTACACCCTGTGGCAATGGGGCATCTGCAGACAAGAACATTATATTTATTTTATTTGGAGGGAACTAGAATATCAAGTCCAGGTTCAGACCAGCAGGTACAGTTTTTAAATCATTATATTGAAAGAATCATTAAATAGACAGATTGTGCCTTTTAGGAAAAATCTTCTGCGGAGGTTGACATCTTCCAACTACAAGAAAGTAGGAAAGACGCTCTCTTCCGAGAGCATCTTCCAACTACAGAGAGTAGGAAGAATCACGGGCGCTCACTCCTCTGAATGGACAGATGAGGCAGTGCTGAATAAGGCCTTTTGAAAAGAGGAACACTTTGACCATTCTACGCTATTTTGAAAAGGCTGGCTGTCTCTTCCAGCTGGTGGATAGATTAATTTGAGGCAGAAACCTTCTTTCTTCCAATACCTTTTAAGATACTTACAGCTTAGGGAAACACACGATCAGTAATACCTGGGCTGAAGTGAGTGAGTTCAGGACCCCACCTGTGAAACTCGTTTAAACATGCTGAATAACAGGCAGGCCTGTATCGCTCCTCATGGCATCAGTTTTGGAGGATTTAGCAATGCTAAGATTACCTTTTTTTGGCTTGTAGACGTTCTTTTGCTATCAATTTTCTGAATCACAATTCTCTTTACTAAGTACAAAATGTAGATTTTGAGAAAGAATATCAAGTTCACAAAAATAATTTGCACTTAATTAGAAGAAAATCAGAAAAGATATTCTTTTCCTTAGGAATTTATATCTACCCATAATATTTGCAGCAAAACCATTCCAGTACAGGGATAGCATTTTCTGAGAGCCAGGAAATGCAACGGACTGAAAATAAAAATGATGCAAAATGGTAAGTCTATTTGTACTGTTCAAGCTGACCAATTTGCAGCTCTATATACAATCAGGATTCTGTGCATTATATTAAAAATATCAAAGAAATAAGATGAAGCGTGGGCATTTTCTGTTATTCCACTTGCTGTTATTCTTCCGCATCTCTTGCTTGCCTAGGAGCAGCATGTGTATCCTAGCAAACCCATTTTAATAACACTCCTGCAGATCTGATTTGTTGTATTTCATGCCAGAGAAAGTAAGATACAACACTTTACCTTGATAGAGCCTTTGTCAGTGTCCAGAATAGGATATTATTAGCCCTGGGTAGTGTAAGCCAAATCAAACTTGAATTCGTTTAACAAGATTTCTAAGTATTAAAACAAATCAATGCACTTTTCGTATTTGCAATGTTATTGTGCAGCACACGAACTTTGAATTCATCCATATTGCAGTAAAAAGGAAAAGGCCTGCGTCCATTTTCTCTTTCTGATTGTTGGACGTTGCTCTTCTACAGGATGCCCTTGTCCGCAGTGCCTCTTAGGCACAGTCTCTGACTCACACCAAACCCAATGTCATGCCCATGTGGTGGGCACGGCAGCACCAGCTGCCTGGCGCCGACACGGGGGAAGTGGAAGCTGCACTGGAAGCAGTATGGGCACTCACAGAAAGAGCACACAACCCCTTGCCGTGGGGTTAGTTAGGCTCAACATGCCCAGATATGACAGGCTACCCTTTCCTGGGGGAATTTCAGGAACTCAAGGTGTTTGCTTCTGACTAGAGGTCTCTCTGGAGTTCTCTGGTGACACCTGTCCACAGCTCTGGAGATAAGGCCCAGGAACAACTCTGGTTTAGTCCACTTCTTCATCCATCTATGACACGCCATGCCGACTCGCTGAAATGAGCAGTGCTGGTACAGGCAGGGCCGCAGCGGAACCCCTTTTTGGCCGCAAACCGTGCCTTTCTGGAGCTTTTCTGGGGCAGGAAAGGCTGGGCCAGTGCAGGGACACTCGCAGGGTGTTATCAGGATGGCTGTGACAAGCCAAGGGACGACACTCCAAGGTATGAGGGATGGGGCGCGAGCGAGGGCCCTCAGCCTCTTGCTCCAAGATGTGCTGGGTATACTGCAGCACACTCGTAGTCTTATGAAGAGGAGCCAGGGGCTCCTGAGGCAAGAGGAGCCAATGGGGAAACACAGGTAAACACCTCAAAGGAAGGCCACCTGGAGAACAGCACAAAGGAACTGCAGCCACTCCAGCCACTAAGTCACCTTCAACGAGGACCCAGCTTAAGTGCCTCTATGCAAACGCACATACCATGGGGAGTAAACAAGAGGAGTTAGAGACGTGTGCACACCTCCAGGTCCATGATCTCATTGGCATCACAGAGACGTGGTGGGATGGCGCCTATGTCTAGAGTGTTGGAATAGAGGGATACAGGCCCTTTAGGAAGGACAGGCAGGGGAAACAAGCAGGGGGTGTTGCCCTCTATGTCCATGACCACCTGGAGTGAGTGCATGGAGCTCCACCTAGGGATAGATGAGGAGCCGACAGAGAATTTATGAGTCAGGATTAAAGGGAACCGATCTTTGTCGGTGACATGGATAGTGGGATTGAGGGCGCCTTCAGCAAGTTTCCCATTGACACCAAGCTGCCTGGAGTGGTTGACACGCTGGAAGGAAGGGATGCCATCCAGAGGGACCTGGACAGGCTGGAGAGGTGGGCCCACGCCAACCTCATGCAGTTCAAACAAGGCCAAGTGCAGGGTCCTGCACCTGGGTCGGGGCAATCCCAAGCACAAATGCAGGCTGGGCAGAGAATGGATGGAGAGCAGCCCTGAGGAGAAGGACTTGGGGTTGCTGACTGACGAGAAGCTCAACATGAGCCGGCAACGTGTGCTCACAGCCCAGAAGGCCAACCATATCCTGGGCTGCATCAAAAGAAGCGTGGCCAGCAGGGCGAGGGAGGGGATTCTGCCCCTCTACTCCATTCTTCTGAGACCCCACCTGGACTATTGTGTCCAGCTCTGGATGCCTCCACATAAGAAGGACATGGACCTGTTGGAGCGGGTCCAGAGGAGGGCCACAAAGATGATCAGAGCACCTCTGCTGGGAGGACAGGCTGAGAGAGTTGGGGGTGTTCAGCCTGGAGAAGAGAAGGCTCGGGGGAGAGGTTATAGCAGCTTTCCAGCATCTGAAGGGGGCCTACAAGAAGGCTGGAGAGGGACTTTTTACAAGGGCATGTAGTGATAGGATGAGGGGTAATGGCTTCAAACTGGAAGAGGGGAGATTTAGATTAGACATGAGGAAGAAATTTGTCACTCTGAGGTTGCTGAGCACTGGCCCAGGTTGCCCAGAGAAGTTGTGGATGCCTCATCCCTGGAGGTGTTCAAGGCCAGGGTGCATGGAGCTTTGAGCAACCTGGTCTAGTGGGAGGTGTCCCTGCCCATGGCAGGGGACTTGGAACAGGATTATCTTTAAGGTCCTTTCCAACCTAAACTATTATATTATTCTATGGTTCGATGACTTGCTCTCACTTTGGCTTCCCCCGATTTCTGACATCTGTCTTGGTTCCCTGCCCTGGAGTCTTACCCCGTTCCAGGTTCCGGCTGTCTACTAGGACTCCTGGTAGACAAGAGCTCTTCTTAGAATGGACTGAGGGAAAAATCCCAACTTATAATTTTTTTTTCCATAAATACTCTGATTTTCAGATATTATACTGCCTTGTACACTAGTACTGTACTTCAATAGCCTGCATCCAGTGTTCAAGCCTGAAAAATTTATTCGAAACGATGAACTGGAAGTACACCTGCACACACAGCATTGTAATCTGATGTTATCTGTCTGAGGGGGGTCTCATCCATCTCACATGTTGTGCTCTGTCAACAGATATTGCTACTCGTGGCCCTACCAACCTCCTCCCACCACCACACACACTACTTTTCATTTCTCTTACATCATCACCTGCCTACTCACCGCTTTTACTACTAGAAGGATTTGATCTAGCAAATACCCAAGTAAAGCAACACTTTTACTCTGTGGACCTTGGCAACCTAAATTGCTGTTTGCGAGTTCATCTTTCATGTCACTGACACTTAGGAAGATCCCTAAAATGACAGCTAAAAAAATCATACGCAACCCTATTCAAATGCCAATTTCCTTTCTTTGCCTTCAACTTGCTGGGATAGCAGATCATACCTGATTTCTTTGCCATGGTGCATATCTTGACCTTAACATATACTACATAAGCACAGGAAGTAAGCACTAGGAGGACATTCTCCTGCATCTACTTACTCTCACGAACAAATTGTTGAGAATATGTTTCTACTCAGTGTTGCTAGGTGGCAAAAAAAGTCCATTTATATAACGAGGTTTGCTATGATGGAATGCACAAGTGATCCTCAGACAGCCTGAGGGTTGTCTTTCCCAGAAACAGGAGATGTTGCTGTTCTTCTGCTGCAGGAGAAAACAGTTTTCAGGTATTGTAAATACAACAATAAAAAATGACTAAACGGATCAATACGGGGTGTGCTGCTGTGAACACAGCCAAGAGTTTTTTTCACAGCGACAGAATCTGCACCTGGAACCCCCATGAGGAAAAGGACTTTGTGGGTAAGTCACGCTAGATTCCCATGCTCTAGTCGTTGCCTGAAATGTGAACGTCCTCTTTTAAAAATTCTTGGTTTTAATTAACGGGGGAGGTGATTCAGTAGTCCAGGTATAACAGTATTATGGTGACAAATAGACACGTGGGTTTGTATCCTGGGTATGAACAACATCCCAGCTGACATCTGTAAGTGCCAAGTTGCCGGTTATTTCTTAACGGGTTTCTGCGTAATTTTTTAGAGGAAAACAAAGTCACATTTGAAAATATTTGAATATTTGAAGGTCAGTTTCACCCAGTTCCAGACATTAACAGCTGGCTCTAGGAGCAGCATCTCAAAACCACGCCGCTTTTGGTCTCTAGTCAGTACGACTGGGCCATCCCCTGAGACATGATGGGGTCTGGAGCCAAAGGCCATCACCCAGGTATTAACACCTAAATCCCCAGTGCTGAAATGGATGCAATGACAGAGAGCCCTACACCCACCCCCGGATTTTCACCAGGTGCAATATAAATGTTTCTTTGAAGAACAAACCTGTTTTGAAGGACTTTGTGTTAAATAACGGATTTTGCAGAAATTCAGGTAGTTGCTATAAGCAGAAATTACAAACATGGACTATTTATTCAGAATCAATATAATGTTGGTTCAATAAGAAAGTGATGAGTTATCCTCATGTGCGGTTTTTAACTTGTGTGTTCTTTGGGTATGTGAGCAGAGTTCCCAGGAGAAATTGCCCATTGTTTAGATGATCATTAGCTCTTCTCACCACTTCCAAAGATCAGATATTTGATCTACAGATGCTGCCATAACCCAGGCAGAGTGACATATCAACTTCTAACTTTACACAATAAACCTCCCTTTCAACATGACATGTCAAGAAAATCAAGGATACAAACCACTCTAAAATCTACAGCATCTACCTGTGCATAGCGGCAATAAAAATGGAAATAGCAGTCATTCCCAGCTGTGGCCATTTTCCCCTTTTGTGCTTCTCCTCCACTCTCTTAATACTGCCAGCACATACATGAAAACATTAAAGCTATCAACAGTCAGGCAAACCGTGTTCTCATCCTGAAAGCAATACTTTTCTTCCAAAAACTAAACTATATTTTCTGCCAAAATTATTTTGCCCCTTCACCGAACACCTTTAAACCTCCAAATGGTTTAGCAGTACTGATGATCAAGGTCCAGGTCACGGGAATACTCACTGGTGCTGTTTAATTCAATCCCACAGATGCTGCCGAAAGCTCACCCTCAGACAGCATCCCACGCTAACATACGCAGGGGCGGTTTCTTCACACTGCCTCAATGATAGAAGAGGGGCTCAGTATCTCCAGAATACAGCCTAGAGAGCATCTGGCGTCAAGACAAGTGTTCACTTGTAATTAATTTTTTCCATTACTGTGACAAACAGGTAGAAGAGGTGTGTGGGGTTTTTTTTGTTTGCTCGTAAACTTCTTACTTTTAAATAAAAAAGGGAACAAAAGGCATCAAGTATCTACAAAGACACAGGCCTGTAAAAACTACGTAAAAACTAGTAACAACTACGCCTCCTTGAACCCTTGAAAAGCAGGCGAGAACAGCGAGTTGGAGCTCACGCTGCTGCTAACAAGGACTTTCTCCCGCCCTGTGGCACCTGCATCCCCTGCGTGTGTCCCTCTGCCTGGGCGTTGCTGGGGAGACCCCCCAATTCGCGAGGTATTGAGATCACATTTGTTCTTTGTCTTCCGTGGTCTTGTGGTCGTTCCTGCGTCCTGCCCGAGTCGGCTCACACAGAAGCCTTTTGATTGTATCCCTTTCCTTAACGTGTGACCAATGCTGTATTATTGATCATTTTTAGTAATCTGTGGAAACAGGGGGAGACATTGCAGTCCCTCCTGGCACCAGCTGCGGTGCAGCCGCACAACACTGGGGTGCCCCCATGGGAAATGTTAAAGAAATAGAGACCAACGTTTTATCCCTGGTGCTATGGTTCCTCCTCCCATCCCGCGGCTGGGGCTGTGCCCCTCTCAGTGCCCGACCCAGTGGGACAGGCTGGCACTGCCGGCACCCACCAACCTGGGGGGGTGGTGGTGTTGGGGGAGCTGGGTGGGCTGGGGAAAGGGAGGAAGCACCTCTTGAAACCAGCTCAGCCCTCTCCAGCCACAAAACCCTCCCCAGAGGCACCAGAGGGGACCCCCAGATCCTTGAAGGGCTGCCCCAGACTCCCTCTGGCCTGCAAGACTCCCCCCCAGGACCCCATAAGGGCAGCCCAGGACCCCTTACAGACAGCCCAGTGGCGTCCCAAATCTGGGTTCTTTACCTGCTGGGCAAGCCAATAACACACAGAGCAGAGGTATTTCTAATTTTATGCCATTAATGTGCAGAAATGGGTGCTTGTCCCAAAACAGGAGCGCTCACACCTTAGTTCCAAAAGTCCACTTTTACACATTGATTATTACATATTCAAACAATTAATACATAGTCACTGTTATTCCCTCTAATGATTGGGTAAATGAGTAAATGAGTGTGCAGACTCTGTCTTCTTTTTCCTTCTTTTTAATAGGTGGTATCATTTGGGGAGGTGGTCAATGAGCCGGTGGTCACCATCTCCCCCCTGGCCGGAACCACCTTTTACCTGCTTTTCCTCTGATCTTGGCAGTTCCAAGTGGGTTTCTGGGTTTGCTGACCAGGCCTACAGCTCGTCGCTCTCTTGATAGGAATACCCTGCTTATCAACAGTGCTACACTGTCTGCTGGGTAGTTCCTTAACTGAATCATAGAGAAATCGTGTCTACTAAATATTTCCCTATATTGAGAGTAGGTAAATAACTAGTGTTGGGGCAGTATACAGGACTTGAGCAGCAGCAGGTTTCCTTTATTGCTTCAATTACATTTTCCATTTAATTTTCCTAGTATATGTCGATTTTACTACAACAATTCCCCCCCTTGAGACTTAGCCAAGTCTTTCTGTACTTCAGTGAGCCTCATTTCCTATCCCGTATCACTAATACATAAGGTTGAGATAATTGCTTGATAACGATACTCTTAAGACATCCAAACAAAACACAAACAAAAATCACTACGATCACAAAAATGATTGGGTTTTGCAATAGGCTTTGCAGCCATCTGGTCCGGGCAAACTCAAATCCAAGCAAGATCTCGTTCAACCATCCGACTTCTATTGCCTCTCATAGATTTCTGCCATCCAAACAGGAGGCAAATTAATTTTTCCTATCTTCTCTTTTGACTGATTCCCTGTCCAGTCCATACACCAAGGAGTAGATTGGACGTAATGCCATTCTCCGTGTTCTGCAGTCTTCCACACTGAAGGGAACTGCATTCCCCGAGGGAATCGATCACATGGTCCTGTTTGCTTAACCAATACAGGTTGCTGGGTCTCGTTAATATGCCAACACCAATTTTCAGAATCATTCCCCAGAACCTTCCATTTCCCTAATCCAAATTCCCTTTCCTTTTTCAAATTAAATCTTAATATTCCGGTTCCATTCATGAAGATGGTATCAAAGGTCCAATTCAAAGCGAGGGTTCAAATTCCCTGCTCCAAAGGAGAGTTTGCTGTCTTTGGTAAAGGCAGACATGCTGTAATTGAACCCATGTTGGGGATTTTACTACAGCACCAGGACACCGCAGCGGACACGCAGTGTCCTCAAGGGCCCATCCAGCACAAACCAGGACACCATAAAAGGACCCCCAGCACCATCAGGGGACCCCCAGACCCGAAGATGCCTCTGTTTTGGGTAGCGCTTCCAGGAGATGCGGTTTCTCAGCCCCAGCCTGAGACCTGCACCAGCCAGTGAGAAGCATGCTGTTGTGGGTTTGCAACCACCAGTCCCCATGTGCCACCCTGTTTGGGGTGTCAAACTCGGATTCCAAAGCCACAGGCGCAGATGCTGGCAGCCAGCTGCCTACTCGCAAGGACCCATGTGCCAGCGCCCCGTCTCAGAGCAGCTACGACATCCTTCTGGGGAAGGACGCCATGGAGAGAACCCCGAGATCCACCAGCAACTGGAAAACTACATCCTGGAGCCCCTCTGCAAGCGCAGCACCAGCCGCTGCACTGGTGGCAGAACAATGAGCATCGCTTCCTGGCCGCGGGGCGGCTGAGCCGGCAGTACCTCGCCATCCCCATCCACCGCCCTCCTGCCAGACCAGGCCTTCGCTGCCAGGGAAGGTACCCTGGAGCATGGGCGCGCTGTCCTGGTGCCAGAGAATCTGGTCCAGATTCTGTTTATGCGTCAGAACTTTGAGGTTTTTGAAGCCATACGGAACAGCAGCAAGACTTGCAGCAGCAATCCGCACGTGGAGCCCTTCCGTGGGGCAGCGGTGGTTTAAATCCACCCGCGGGGCTTTTGGACCTGTATTTCAATACCGTGCCAGGTATTTTCCCCAAATTCCCACCTTTTGGCATCGCTTTGGCAGCACCCGCAGCGAGGAGCGGGCTTAGGGAGGAGGTGTGAACACACCGCCGCTTCTTTGATTTTCAGGTTTTTTTACGAACAAGTGATGAGGAGCAAAAGGAGAATGTGCTGTTAATGTTAATTACCTAATCTAACTCTACTAAACATGTTTATACTTAAGCTCCCGGGTTTCCTTGTTTTACCCGATTCCCTTTTCCGGGTGGGGAGGCCTCATCGGGTAATAGAATGATTGCCTAAAGGAAAATAAATTATGGGTCTCTCCATCCATAACAACACCACCAACCAAGCGGAACGAGTTTTAATTGCTTAAATTATTTACGGCACAAACAGCAAGATCAGTCCCAGAAATTTTACATTCACCAACCCAATTTAATAAGTTAAAGACATAAAATGTGTTGCAGTTGATCGCATGCTGTGGATTGCATGCTCTTGATTGCAGAAGCCAGGGCAGTCACAATTATGCCATGGGGCGTGATGATGTTGTTGTTCCTCCTCCTCTCCGATTGCGCTTCCTCCTCCTGGGAGGTGCCTTCCTCCTCGATGGTGGCCGGAAGCGGCTCTGTGGCATCCCACGGCAAGCTGAGCAGCTATCCGCCTCGCTGCGCCGGCTGCTCCCTGGCAGGCAGATGCACTTGTGCTCCACGCCGTTCTCTCGTGGGCTTACAGCCATGCGCTGAGTGCCGTTCATCGCGGAAGCGAGATCACTCGCACCTGTGCCATGAGGAGTGACGTTCCTCCTCCGCTGCTTGCGCTTTCTCCTCCTGGCAGGTGCCTTCCTCCTCCCTGGTTGCAGGGAGTGGCTCTGTGGCGTCCCATGCCAAAGTGGATGGCCATCTGCCTCACTGCTCTGGCTGTTCCCTGGCAGGCAGATGCGCTTGGGCTCCACGCTGTCTCCTGGTGAGCTTATGGTCAAGCGCTGCATGCCTCTGATTATAGAATCGAGGTCATCCGCGCTTGTGCCATCAGGAGTGGTGTGCCGCCTCTGCTTCCTCCTCCTGGGATGAGCCTGCCTCCTCTGCGGTTGCGGGGAGCGGCTCTGCGGCGTTCCACACAAAGGTGGGCAGCCATGCGCCTCGCTGCTCCAGCTCCTCTTCCTTCCAAGCATGCTTGGCATCCGAGGGCCTGGAAGCTCGGGAAACTGTGGGCCAGCTGCAGGGACCCCTGCTTTTATAGGTCCCCAAGAACAGGCAGTGTGAGGTGGCTGATGACATCAGGAAGCCATTGTGATGTTGATTGGGACTGTGGCTGATGCGTGTGGCCAAATAGGGTATGTTTGGGCGGGGGGGGCTGTGGCCTGAAACATGCCCAAATGTGGGAAGAGGAGGAGGGTCGAGGGGGCCGAAAGCCTCTTTCCTGGGGCTCACTCCTGCCCGCCATGTTGCTTGCCCGAGAGGGCAACAGTGTTCCAGGAGGGCTGGGGGTCCTCAGTGCCCTCCCACTGACCCAGTGCCCTGCAAGTGGCAAAGCCCCCCATGCTTGATAGTGGCTCTTCATCTGAAGTAAGGGCCTGGGTGGTAGTGCGACAGGCCGCCTTCCACAAGGTTGTGGCTGTCGCTGCCCATCTGGGGAAGGCAGGACAGCTCACCTTTGAAGAACCACAGAAGCATAGAGGTTGGTAGAGACGCTTGGAGGTCTTCAGTCCAAGCTTCTGCTCAGAGCAGCCCCAGCTGGATCCCGTTGCTTGGGACTTAGTTCAGTCATGTTTGGGTACCCTCAAGGACAGGCTTCAAAACCCCTCTGGGTCCTTGTGCTGTGTCTGAGGAGCCTCATGGTGACAATCTTTTCATTTTGTCTAGCTGGGATTTCTTCTGGGCCTAGTGCCACTTGTTCAGCTGTAGTCACCAGCTGGGTCCACCCCGAGCCTCCTCTTCTTGATGCAGACCAGAGGCAGCTCCCTCTGTCTGCCTCTTGTGTGCCCCTCACCATCCCAAAGGCTTTGGGCTGGGCCCACAGCAAGTCTTTTCTTGGGCTGTGGAAACCAGGAGGGGGAAAGAAGTGTCCAGATGAAGTTTCCCAAGTGCCAAAGAAGAGAGGAGGCATTTCAATTGCATTTTCTGGTGTCGTTTTATTGTCTGGGTTTTTTTTTAATGGATTATTGCCCAGTCTTCTTCCATGTTGTCAGTCACTTCTGTTGCTCTTTTCCTTAAAATGTGTTCATGTGAAGCACTGGGGCATTTGGATACAATGAAGGAAGTCTGTCCCTTTGTGTCCTTTGCCATTGATTTGTGAGGAGAGGAGCAAAGGGGAAGGAAGAGGAGGACAATCAGCAAATGGTTGCGGTAGCTCAAGAAATCCCTTAACTTGAAGCTGTTATCCAGCAACCTAATCAAACCAAGACCTTTTCCCATTGCAGTTTCTCTCATGGGACCTGTGTTGTGCTTTTTATCGTCTGGACTCTAAGTAGCTATAGATTTTATAAATATTTTTCCAGCTCCCCCCAGTGATGAGTTTGCAAAGAGAGTGACAGTTCCCTGTTCATGCAGATTGATTTCTGAGGTGCATTGGGGTAAGGACAGTTTTCCAGCCTATTTGGAGCCAAGTGTTGAATCTGACTGGGGCCAGTAGGTGGAGGGAGGTCATTCTTCCCCTCTACTCTGCACTGGTGAGGCCACAACTGGAATAATGTGTCCAGTTCTGGGCTCCCCACTTCAAGAGAGACGGGGAACTACTAGAGAGAGTCCATGTCCTGGTTTGAGGTAAAACAGAACCAATTTTGTTCAGTAACTTCGCTTCTTAGCTGGGCCTCTTCTAACTACTGAAATTAACTGCATATTGTGCAGAAAATGGTCACTCTCTCAGAGTGATAAGACCAATGTTTATAGCTGATGCCCAGGCATGGGATGCAGAGAGGCTCCTGCTTATACTTATTGCCATAACAGCCAAGGCCAACCAACTTTGTCATTTGCCACGTTGGAGGGTCGGAAGCAGAAAAGCATAGTGGGGTCCCACCTGGAGGGAGGAGCGGACAGGACAGGTGACCCAAAACTGACCAACAGGGTATTCCATCCCATCTGCCTCATGCTCAGTAGAAAAGCTGAGGGATCAAAGGGTCACGCGTTCTTCCTTCAATGGCCGACGTCTGAGGAGGACTCTGTTTGTCTGCCTGTGATCCCAATCCTGACTCCAGATCCGGAATCCAGTTCCCGTCCGTCACTGAGTCCAGCCTGGGACTGCCCCAGTGCCAGCCGGTGACGTGATTGTCATCTCGGGAGCTTGATACGGTTTTGTATATATTTTTCATTATTTCTTTTTGTTTTATTATTAATATTTCATTAAAGTAGTTTAGTTTCTTCTAAACTCGTAAGTCTCTTTTTCCTCCTCTGCCTCTCTCTTTGTAGAGGGGTAGAGGGGAGCATCTGTCGGTCCCGTCTGGGGTCCCTCGGTCCCCAGTGGTGGATTTGGCCTAAACCACGACATACCCAAAGAACACACAAGTTAAAAACCGCACATGAGGATAACTCATCACTTTCTTATTGAACCAACATTATATTGATTCTGAATAAATAGTCCATGTTTGTAATTTCTGCTTATAGCAACTACCTGAATTTCTGCAAAATCCGTTATTTAACACAAAGTCCTTCAAAACAGGTTTGTTCTTCAAAGAAACATTTATATTGCACCTGGTGAAAATCCGGGGGTGGGTGTAGGGCTCTCTGTCATTGCATCCATTTCAGCACTGGGGATTTAGGTGTTAATACCTGGGTGATGGCCTTTGGCTCCAGACCCCATCATGTCTCAGGGGATGGCCCAGTCGTACTGACTAGAGACCAAAAGCGGCGTGGTTTTGAGATGCTGCTCCTAGAGCCAGCTGTTAATGTCTGGAACTGGGTGAAACTGACCTTCAAATATTCAAATATTTTCAAATGTGACTTTGTTTTCCTCTAAAAAATTACGCAGAAACCCGTTAAGAAATAACCGGCAACTTGGCACTTACAGATGTCAGCTGGGATGTTGTTCATACCCAGGATACAAACCCAAGTGTCTATTTGTCACCATAATACTGTTATACCTGGACTACTGAATCACCTCCCCCGTTAATTAAAACCAAGAATTTTTAAAAGAGGACGTTCACATTTCAGGCAACGACTAGAGCATGGGAATCTAGCGTGACTTACCCACAAAGTCCTTTTCCTCATGGGGGTTCCAGGTGCAGATTCTGTCGCTGTGAAAAAAACTCTTGGCTGTGTTCACAGCAGCACACCCCGTATTGATCCGTTTAGTCATTTTTTATTGTTGTATTTACAATACCTGAAAACTGTTTTCTCCTGCAGCAGAAGAACAGCAACATCTCCTGTTTCTGGGAAAGACAACCCTCAGGCTGTCTGAGGATCACTTGTGCATTCCATCATAGCAAACCTCGTTATATAAATGGACTTTTTTTGCCACCTAGCAACACTGAGTAGAAACATATTCTCAACAATTTGTTCGTGAGAGTAAGTAGATGCAGGAGAATGTCCTCCTAGTGCTTACTTCCTGTGCTTATGTAGTATATGTTAAGGTCAAGATATGCACCATGGCAAAGAAATCAGGTATGATCTGCTATCCCAGCAAGTTGAAGGCAAAGAAAGGAAATTGGCATTTGAATAGGGTTGCGTATGATTTTTTTAGCTGTCATTTTAGGGATCTTCCTAAGTGTCAGTGACATGAAAGATGAACTCGCAAACAGCAATTTAGGTTGCCAAGGTCCACAGAGTAAAAGTGTTGCTTTACTTGGGTATTTGCTAGATCAAATCCTTCTAGTAGTAAAAGCGGTGAGTAGGCAGGTGATGATGTAAGAGAAATGAAAAGTAGTGTGTGTGGTGGTGGGAGGAGGTTGGTAGGGCCACGAGTAGCAATATCTGTTGACAGAGCACAACATGTGAGATGGATGAGACCCCCCTCAGACAGATAACATCAGATTACAATGCTGTGTGTGCAGGTGTACTTCCAGTTCATCGTTTCGAATAAATTTTTCAGGCTTGAACACTGGATGCAGGCTATTGAAGTACAGTACTAGTGTACAAGGCAGTATAATATCTGAAAATCAGAGTATTTATGGAAAAAAAAATTATAAGTTGGGATTTTTCCCTCAGTCCATTCTAAGAAGAGCTCTTGTCTACCAGGAGTCCTAGTAGACAGCCGGAACCTGGAACGGGGTAAGACTCCAGGGCAGGGAACCAAGACAGATGTCAGAAATCGGGGGAAGCCAAAGTGAGAGCAAGTCATCGAACCATAGAATAATATAATAGTTTAGGTTGGAAAGGACCTTAAAGATAATCCTGTTCCAAGTCCCCTGCCATGGGCAGGGACACCTCCCACTAGACCAGGTTGCTCAAAGCTCCATGCACCCTGGCCTTGAACACCTCCAGGGATGAGGCATCCACAACTTCTCTGGGCAACCTGGGCCAGTGCTCAGCAACCTCAGAGTGACAAATTTCTTCCTCATGTCTAATCTAAATCTCCCCTCTTCCAGTTTGAAGCCATTACCCCTCATCCTATCACTACATGCCCTTGTAAAAAGTCCCTCTCCAGCCTTCTTGTAGGCCCCCTTCAGATGCTGGAAAGCTGCTATAACCTCTCCCCCGAGCCTTCTCTTCTCCAGGCTGAACACCCCCAACTCTCTCAGCCTGTCCTCCCAGCAGAGGTGCTCTGATCATCTTTGTGGCCCTCCTCTGGACCCGCTCCAACAGGTCCATGTCCTTCTTATGTGGAGGCATCCAGAGCTGGACACAATAGTCCAGGTGGGGTCTCAGAAGAATGGAGTAGAGGGGCAGAATCCCCTCCCTCGCCCTGCTGGCCACGCTTCTTTTGATGCAGCCCAGGATATGGTTGGCCTTCTGGGCTGTGAGCACACGTTGCCGGCTCATGTTGAGCTTCTCGTCGGTCAGCAACCCCAAGTCCTTCTCCTCAGGGCTGCTCTCCATCCATTCTCTGCCCAGCCTGCATTTGTGCTTGGGATTGCCCCGACCCAGGTGCAGGACCCTGCACTTGGCCTTGTTGAACTGCATGAGGCTGGCGTGGGCCCACCTCTCCAGCCTGTCCAGGTCCCTCTGGATGGCATCCCTTCCTTCCAGCGTGTCAACCACTCCAGGCAGCTTGGTGTCAATGGGAAACTTGCTGAAGGCGCACTCAATCCCACTATCCATGTCACCGACAAAGATTGGTTCCCTTTAATCCTGACTCATAAATTCTCTGTCGGCTCCTCATCTATCCCTAGGTGGAGCTCCATGCACTCACTCCAGGTGGTCATGGACATAGAGGGCAACACCCCCTGCTTGTTTCCCCTGCCTGTCCTTCCTAAAGGGCCTGTATCCCTCTATTCCAACACTCCAGTCATAGGCGCCATCCCACCACGTCTCTGTGATGCCAATGAGATCATGGACCTGGAGGTGTGCACACGTCTCTAACTCCTCTTGTTTACTCCCCATGGTATGTGCGTTTGCATAGAGGCACTTAAGCTGGGTCCTCGTTGAAGGTGACTTAGTGGCTGGAGTGGCTGCAGTTCCTTTGTGCTGTTCTCCAGGTGGCCTTCCTTTGAGGTGTTTACCTGTGTTTCCCCATTGGCTCCTATTGCCTCAGGAGCCCCTGGCTCCTCTTCATAAGACTACGAGTGTGCTGCAGTATACCCAGCACATCTTGGAGCAAGAGGCTGAGGGCCCTCACTCGCGCCCCATCCCTCATACCTTGGAGTGTCGTCCCTTGGCTTGTCAAAGCCAAGCCTGATAACACCCCGCAAGTGTCCCTGCACTGGCCCAGCCTTTCCTGCCCCAGAAAAGCTCCAGAAAGGCCCGGTTTGCGGCCAAAAAGGGGTTCCGCTGCGGCCCTGCCTGTACCAGCACTGCTCATTTCAGCGAGTCGGCATGGCGTGTCATAGATGGATGAAGAAGTGGACTAAACCAGAGTTGTTCCTGGGCCTTATCTCCAGAGCTGTGGACAGGTGTCACCAGAGAACTCCAGAGAGACCTCTAGTCAGAAGCAAACACCTTGAGTTCCTGAAATTCCCCCAGGAAAGGGTAGCCTGTCATATCTGGGCATGTTGAGCCTAACTAACCCCATGGCAAGGGGTCGTGTGCTCTTTCTGTGAGTGCCCATACTGCTTCCAGTGCAGTTTCCACTTCCCCCGTGTCGGCGCCAGGCAGCTGGTGCTGCCGTGCCCACCACATAGGCATGACATTGGGTCTGGTGTGAGTCAGAGACTGTGCCTAAGAGGCACTGCGGACAAGGGCATCCTGTAGAAGAGCAACGTCCAACAATCAGAAAGAGAAAATGGACGCAGGCCTTTTCCTTTTTACTGCAATATGGATGAATTCAAAGTTCGTGTGCTGCACAATAACATTGCAAATACGAAAAGTGCATTGATTTGTTTTAATACTTAGAAATCTTGTTAAACGAATTCAAGTTTGATTTGGCTTACACTACCCAGGGCTAATAATATCCTATTCTGGACACTGACAAAGGCTCTATCAAGGTAAAGTGTTGTATCTTACTTTCTCTGGCATGAAATACAACAAATCTGATCTGCAGGAGTGTTATTGAAATGGGTTTGCTAGGATACACATGCTGCTCCTAGGCAAGCAAGAGATGCGGAAGAATAACAGCAAGCGGAATAACAGAAAATGCCCACGCTTCATCTTATTTCTTTGATATTTTTAATATAATGCACAGAATCCTGATTGTATATAGAGCTGCAAATTGGTCAGCTTGAACAACACAAATAGACTTACCATTTTTCATCATTTTTAATTTCAGTCCGTTGCATCTTTGTAAAAGTATGTTTCAGAATGAGGTATTCAACCGCCGCCTGGACACGGCCCTGGGCAGCCCACTGCAGGTGGCCCTGCTGGAGCAGCAGGGCTGGCCCAGACGACCTCCGGTGATTGGGGAAGGCCTTCCTCTTCATTGCGATTCTGTGATTCTGAAATTGGTGCTGGGAGGGACAAGCGGTGCAGTACACTGGAAAGCGTCTTGTTCATGACTGCCTCCCTCTGTCGGGAAGGCTGCGTGTGTGTTCTGTACCGAGATGCTCGGCACCTACGTCTGTCTGTCCAGGTGCACCAAGCGAGGTGAAAAAGAGCATAGTGTCAAAAGTGACTTTAGGAACTTTTGCGAGCTTAGCCACGTAGGATGGGGATTGCCACTCTGGAATGAAAGCGCAGTCGCGTTAGGGAATAAGCGTAGGGGGCAGCGGGGTCACGTGGCTCCAGTGTCAAATTCTGATCTGTGGTGTTTGCTTTGTTGTTTCTGGTGGTGTTTTTTCTGTTTGTTTGCTTGTTTTTTAAAGGGAAATCAAAGCTATGGTCTGCATCAGGTACAGGACCTTAGCTGTTGGGGGCTGTTGGGACAGAGAGCTGAAATTCTGTCTTCTGCTCACCTCTGCTGTAGATTTGTGCTTGCAGAGCATCTGCACAAACTCGGCAAGACAATCTGTAGGCTGCACTTGAGTGAAATGAGACCGCCTCTGTTACGCTTGTGGCTTTCTAGAGTAAAACTTACAGTTTGGGTTAAATGGAGGGGTTTTGCCTAAAACATCGGGGGGAGGCTTTCTGCCTACGTGGGAAAGACCCAAGCCAGTGGTCCTCACTAATCACCTGCTGACTCACTCACTAAATCCTCTTTCCGCAGGAGTAAAATACGGCAAAATACGAATTCACTGAAGCTGACTACTAAGGCGCAGAAAGTGACCTTTCCATCTACTGCTCCTCCAGTCCTTGTGACTTGCTTGCTGTTGTTCTGGGGAAAATGTCACTGAACCAGTCCTTAATAAGAATACATTAATATTATTAATAATACAATTTATTATAATTATACATCGAATGATATTTTTATATAACAATATAATGTAATTATAAAAAGACATGATTATCTATTATTAGTCTGCTAATATTACAAGTCTAATAATTTTTTAATGCTATGAATAATAATTCAATTAATAATGATTGAATTGTGGCTGACAGACAGAGCTCAGAGGGTTGCGGTTAGTGTTGCAGAGCTTAGTTGGAGGTGAGTAAGAAGTGGTGTCCCTCAGGGTTCAGTACGGGGTGCAGTCCTATTCAATATAGTCATCAATGACCTGGATGAAGGGATAGAGTGTACCATCAGCAAGTTTGCTGATGTCAGAAAACTGGGAGGAGTGGCTGACACGCCGGAAGGCTGTGCCACCATACAGCGTGACCTGGCCAGGCTGGAGAGTGTGGCCAGCAGGTGGAGGGAGGTCATCCTGGTCAAAATGTTCCTCTTTTCAAAAGGCCTTATTCAGCACTGCCTCATCTGTCCATTCAGAGGAGTGAGTGCCCGTGATTCTTCCTACTCTCTGTAGTTGGAAGATGCTCTCGGAAGAGAGTGTCTTTCCTACTTTCTTGTAGTTGGAAGACGTCAACCTCCGCAGAAGATTTTTCCTAAAAGGCACAATCTGTCTATTTAATGATTCCTTCAATATAATGATTTAAAAACTGTACCTGCTGGTCTGAACCTGGACTTGATATTCTAGTTCCCTCCTAATAAAATAAATATAATGTTCTTGTCTGCAGATGCCCCATTGCCACAGGGTGTACAAGAAGGGATTCTGCCTCCGGCCCATCATCAACAATCACTCAGAAATCAAAAGAATATTTTACTACCCGTTCACCCTCCACTGATTATAAACCTCAACGACGAGGAGGATGAAGAGGATGACGAAGAGGAAGAGAACTGTAAAGAGATTTTTCTCTCTTTTACAAGGAAGCAGAATGGGTTTTTTGGACTCTTGCAGTGTATACATCACAACTGATGTATTATAATAACAATTACATTGTTAGAAAAGAGTTGTTGACAAGTTTTGGAAATAGCTTCCAGCTAATCCTCAAAATATTGGAACTGGTAGTCCCCAGATGTGAGTGAGGCAATGTTTTCTAACCCCTGTGAAATGCCTAGCTGTATATTTCAATGGTGGTACAATTCACTTCTTTTTCGTTCAATGAAGTTTAAAATGTGATCCACTATTCAGATGATGTGATCCACCATTCAAAAATTCTCAAAATTTGGGGATGAAATCACAAATTCAGGAGGTACTTCTTTCCCGGGAAACAAACTTTGGAACAGGGGCTGTAGACACTCATCACTGAAGGTGAAGTCACAGGTTTGTTTACAAAAGATAGCCGAGTGACTTCAACTTAAATAATTTGTTTGACTGATTTCCTAAACTCTGAAGGCAGTCTCATTTTATTGCAGAAAGTTACTCTCGAGTCTAGCGAAGAGAAACCAGACAAAACTCTTCACTAATTAACTGCAGTGTCTATATGTATATATTTACATTATTATTTATTCCCTTTTTGTGAACTGTAGTTAAACCGTTGACTGTATCTCACTCAGAGATGAGAGATTCAGAGTGATGGAATGAATTGCACATTCCCAGAGCGTGAGAGAACAACCTACTCTCCTGCGTGCACCCTGCAAATGACGGTGTTAGTTCTCAGGCAGCCCCGAGCTGCCTTTGCTTTTCCCGCTGTCCTTCGGGTGAGCGGGCAGGGCTGCCTGTTAGGGCCTCCAAACTCGGTTTCAGTCTGAGTTGGCCACGTTAACTTCAACAACAGAAAGAGCAGGGCTTTGCTCGTCTTAGTAGCCTGAACTGAGACAGATAAGGAGCGCTCATTTCACCAGCTCTGCTGGCAGGCGTTACAGGACAGTAACTTTGGGCAGAGGTTTTGTGACAAGCGCTCCCTGGGGACATGTTTAGTCACAAGATTTCCTTTTGGGTGTAAATGAAGGACTGTTTTGCAAATAAGTACTGAAGATTTTTTTTCACTCATTTTAAATCAACAAACATTAACTTCTTAATAGGTGTTGTAACTGCAATTCCATTGCACTTGGCAATACCTAATATTACGGAATCATTTTTCTGCCCAGAAGCAGAGGTTGCAGTCAGAAAAGAAACACCCATGACAGAAATGAAATTCATTATGGTATTTGATTCTTAAGAATTATTGGAGGCCTTTGTATAGATAACTAGTAATCTTTTAAAAATCTGTCCTATAGATGTTTCTAATTGGGTGCCTAAGACTGCTACAGATATTGAAGAGGAAAGAGCAATAAAGGAAATGTGCTATAAATCTGGTAAGTATGGAATTAGTCACTCCTTCCTAAACAGCAGTGCTGCCAATATAGTAAACTTTGCATTTTTTTTCCCTCTTGGGATATATTTAGCTGAGTATTACAAGATTCCAACAACAAAACAAAATCAACAAAAACCACCAATCAACAAAAACTGTGTCTTCACCTCAGCAAAATGAGCTATTACCCTTGGAAGCGACCAGGCGAGACTTGCAGAAAGGCAAGTACTTTCCATCTTCTCAGACAATGTTTACCAGTTTTTAAATTACTGTTAGAGGAAGGAACTATGACATCATTTGCCCATCCTCCCCGCTTTTTGAACTTAGTGATGATGAAAGATAGCATATTACAAAGAGGATAGAAATACTTTTAATTTTCCCCCATATATATAGGGGATCAGGCCTAGTACCAGGGGATCAGGCCTAGTTACCAGGGGGTGAGGCCTAGTCAGCATGGGTTTATGGAAGGCAGGTCCTGCCAAACGAACCTCATCTCCTTCTATGACAAGATAACCAGAATATTGGACGAGGGAAAGGCTGTTGGTATTGTATACCTGGACTTTCGAAAAGCATTCGATACTATCCCCCATACAATTCTCGTGGAAAAACTGGCTTCGCAGGGCCTGGATGAGCATACGATCCGCTGGATCAAGCACTGGCTGACTGGAAGGTCCCAAAGAGTGGTGCTCAATGGATTTAAATCCAGCTGGCGGCCGGTCACAAGTGGTGTGCCTCAGGGCTCAGTGTTGGGACCATTTCTGTTTAACGTCTTTATTGATGATCTCAATAAGGACATAGGGTGTATCATCAGCAAGTTTGCAGATGACACCACGTTAAGCAGGAGTGTTGATTCCCAGGAGGATAGGGAAGCTCTACAGAGAGACTTAGATTGGATCATTGGGCCAACATCAATGGTATGAGTTTCAACAAGGGCAAGTGCCAGGTCCTGCACTTGGGCCACAATAACCCCGTGCAGCGCTACAGGCTTGGGGAGGTGTGGCTGGAAAGCTGCCGGGCAGAAAGAGACCTGGGGGTTCTAATTGACAAGGGGCTGAATATGAGCCGGCAGTGTGCCCAGGTGGCCAAGAAAGCCACCGGCATCCTGGCTGGTCTTAGAAATAGCGTGGCCAGCAGAAGTAGGGAGGTGATTGTGCCCCTGTACTCAGCACTGGTGAGGCCACACCTCGAGTATTGTGTCCAGTTTTGGGCACCTCAATACAAGAGAGATATCGAGGTGCTGGAGGGAGTGCAGAGGAGGGCAACGAAGCTGGTGAAGGGCCTAGCAAACAAATCATACGAAGAGCGGTTGAAGAAGCTGGGACTGTTTAGTTTGAGGAGGAGGAGGCTGAGGGGAGACCTCATCACTCTCTACAACTATTTGAAAGGGCACTGTAGAGAGGTTGGTGCTGGTCTCTTCTCACAGGTAATTAATGACAGAACAAGAGGGAATGGCTTCAAGCTCCAACAGGGTAGAGTTAGACTGAACATTAGGAAAGAATTTTTCACAGCAAGAGTGGTCGGGCATTGGAATAGACTGCCCAGGGAGGCAGTTGAGTCACTATCCCTGGATGTGTTTAAGAGACCTTTAGATGTGGTGTTGGGGGATATGGTGTAGGGGAGAACTTTGTAGAGTAGGGTAGATGGTTGGACTCGATGATCCTAAGTGTCTCTTCCAACCTAGACAATTCTATGATTCTATGATTCAATGATTCTACATATATTGTCACACACGTGGTGACTCCCTGTAACAATTAAGTGTAGATAGAAAAGGTGGAAATGGGCTGTTAACCCTTCGTGTACTTTCCTGAGATATACAACATACGTCTTTCATAGAGTTTTTCTTCGTGAGCAAGATTTGTGTAGTCTAAGTTTAGCCACCCTAAGGTTAGGAATGTAGTTTAAATTTCTCATGTAGGCTCTCTGTTGGAAATGGAGAGATATAGGCACTCTTTTGGGGCTATTTATTGAATCATAAGACAGTGCCAAAGACAGGTGAGAGGACTCACTTTCCCAGAGGTGCTCCGTGCTCTCTGCTGGCTGTCTTGAGTGTCTACAGGATTAGATGCAGTGATACACCAAACTTTTATATTACTAAATGTAGATTAAATAAATACCCCCTTGAAGTGTCTTGTAAAAGGTAGTAACAAGAGAGTTCCATTTTGTTTTGAATGTTGGGCTTTATCCAACATAATTAAGGTCAGAGGAAGACAAGCTAATAAATATTTACCTCCCTTAATATGTTTCTCCTTATTCTTGGCCAAGTGGCATGACTGAAGAAAATATAATTACTTTATTCAATGAATCAGTAACAATATAATTCCACTATAGGAGGGAGAGTTCTGTTCTTAACATGACAAGACACCAGAGTAATCAGTAGATTAGGCATGAAGAATTGCCACTGACCTGCCACGTGTAATAAAAAAGATTATTATTGTTTGTTTTGTGTAAATGTGCGGGATAAAATCTTGATAATACTGAGTCGTTGTTGGGACGGACACGACACTGGACATCAAGTTGCAGCAATCCAATTTCTTTACTTAACAAGCAGTGCTTTTTTATAGTCTTTTACCCAGGTGCTTATCTATGCATATATTCTAGCATTCTACTTTTGCCCGATACGCTCTCACATCACACACTGTTCATGCTCTGGTCAAAGCCAGGATGTTTGCCAACCTTTATCTTTTTACTTAGCTCTTCTCAGGACTCCCCAGTCTCTTCAAGGGTACACGGATATCTGCTCAAGGTCAACGTTAAACTCGTATTCTGATCCCTCGGACCAGCCAAGGTTTCCCACAGGATAGAATACCCTGTTGGTCAGTTTTGGGTCACCTGTCCTGTCCGCTCCTCCCTCCAGGTGGGACCCCACTATGCTTTTCCGCTTCCGACCCTCCGACGGGGCAAATAACAAAGTTGGTTGGCCTTGGCTGTTATGGCAATAAGTGTAAGCAGGAGCCTCTCTGCATCCCATGCCTGGGCATCAGCTATAAACAATTGGTCTGATCTCTCTGAGAGAGTGAACACTGTCTGCACAATATGCAGTTATTTTAGTAGTTAGAAGAGGCCCCGCTAAGAAGCGAAGTTACTGAACGAAATTGGTTCTGTTTTACCTCAAACCAGGACAGTCTCCATCCACAACCTTGGGGGATTCCTCATATACAGGGGTGAAGAGGTGGAGGGTCAGATGTACACATGCGGCACGGGCTGCGTTAACCCCCGCGCCTCCCACTGCAGGAATGACCGCAGGCAGACGCACTGTGAACCAAACATCAAACCTTTAATGAATTAAGAAAGAGAGAGAGATGTGGGAGAGGTCTGGGGCTGGGGCTGGAGTGGGTGGGTGCGGGTCGCATGCGATGGGGATGCGTGCTCCACGCCTTCTCTATCAGCCCATGAAGAGAGGCTGGGGGAGCGTGGGGCACTTTGCCCCCCAGCATCCACCAGGTTTCTGCGTCGCTTGGTGGCCATGGTGTTGCCATCAGATGCCCTCCGCTTGTTGCTGCCCATGTGCTGCCTGCTGCTGCCCACTGCGGCACCGTCCCGCTCCGGCGTTCCCTCCCACAGGGGTTTGGAGTGTTTTTCCACCTAGCACACTACCATCTTCCTCTTCTTGGGTGGGATGTTGGCCCACGGGGAGGTCTCTTGCGTCCTGGGGGTGCCGTGTGGCACGGGGCGCTTGGCCTGCTTGCCACCCGCCTCTCCCGATCTAGGCACAGCCTGGCAGGAGACAACGGCTGGTGGCGGCAGCGAGCGGGTCAAAACCTCCTGGGACTGCCTCCTCAGCAGCTCCTCCAACAGTTGGGCCATGCGGGGTGGCCGATGCTGGGGGACAGCCGGGGGTCTGGCCAGGGTTCTTGGCAGCGGGTGACAGAGGGTTCTCAGCAGGGAACTCTCTGGAGGACTCTTCAGGGGATCCTTCCAGGGACTCTTCACAGGACTGTCCTTTAAAGTCTTCTCTGAACTCTCCATGGAGGGACAGCTTTGCTGGTTTTGCTGCCTCGGCTCGGTGGTGGCCGTTGGAGGGCCCCGTAGGCAGGCTCCTTGAGCAGGCTGACCTCAGAACTCGTTGCCGATAATACGGCTATTACAGACGTTATGAAGGCCGAGGCTTCGCGAGGATGGGAGGACTCGGCCTTCACCGCCTTCAGCACTGTGCGTTCGGTGAGGATTTTCTCCCCTATTCCTTCTCCTTCTCTTCCTCCTCCTCCTTCTCTTCCTCCTTCTCCTCCTCTTTCTCCTCCTTCTTTTCCTCCCTCTCTTCCTCCTTCTCCTCCTCTTCCTCCTCTATCGGACTGAGGGTTGGCTGCCATCTCTTGGCTCTGCGTCCATGTCGTCTTTTGGGCATTGCTTTGCCTTTGGGTTGGCTGGTCATGGGTTGGTTTGTGTTGGAGGAGACCCTTGGGACCACCAACCGCCGCCTGGAAGGACACAAAGGGAGAGGTCTACCTGAGGACACAATGGGTTTGGGGCTGCTTTCTGCCCCTCCCCATGAGCCACGTGCCTCCTCATGTAGCCAGCAGCAGGTTGGCTGAGGAAACCCCCTGTGCCGGGACCCTCATCTGACACACAGCTGTCCCATTGTCCCTAGACCACGCTGGGGCTCTCCTGAAGAGCTGGAGAAGATCCAGCCCTGTGAAATGGGGGTGTTCCCGGCAGCCACATCCCACCCCTCCAGGTGCTGCCTTCACCACGCTTGGGTGGTGATGACCAAGGAGCGTTCAGGGCTGGGGAACGGGCTCTTGCTGGGTCAGAAAATCATGGAATGGTTTGGGTTGGAAGGGACATTTAGAGGTTCATCTAGTCCAACGCCCCCCGCTGTCATCGGCAGGGCCACCTTCCAGTAGACCAGGTTGGTTCCAGCCCCATCCAACCTGACCTTGAACACCTCCAGTCAGGCTGATGGAATGGTTTGGGTGGGAAGGGACCTTTGAAGGTCCATCTAGTCCAACACCCCTGCCATGAGCAGGGAGGTCTTCAACCAGATCAGGTTGCTCAAAGCCCCATCCAACCTGGCCTGGAATGTCTCCAGGGATGGAGCGTCTCCCACCTCTCCGGGTAAAATGGCCCCGTGCGGCCGCCCACCCTGAGCCTTCAGCCTCACCTGGCCAGAGACCTTGTCCTCTTCTTCTTCTGCAGCTCCAAGATTTCCCCGAACTGCGGTGTTTTGCTTTGAGTCGGGCTCGGAGCAGCAGGAAAGGGAAAACCGGGAAACCCCACTGGAACCAGAAAGAAGACACCTCCTCAGAAGAGCGTCGCTGTGACGCTGCCAGACCACCCAGGGACACGCAGGGGGTGCTCAGGCCCCTTCCCAAAATGTCTGAGGGTTGGACATTCTGCTCCTCTAGCAGCCCCATCGTGTCCTCCCCAACACCAGCACCATTTCCAATGTGGTTTTCCGACTTCATCATCATCATGATGGTCAGGAAGGAGGAGCCGGGTGGTGCCGGGGAGGGGACAGGTGTCATTTCTGAGGGGAAGAGGGGGAGGAGAAGGCCTTGGCCCACCATCCTCCCACTGTACCCTTGGGCACATCCCACCCCGGGGCTCTCTTTTGGTGACACCAACAAATCGTTAGGACAAAAGGCCCTCAGGAGTTGGCCTGAAGCTTTGGGACAAGTCGGAGCCTTTTGGCGCTCAGCGTCGGCCATTTCCCCACAACATGGCAGAAGTTGGCTGCCCGTCCCATGGAGAAGAGCTGGGAGCTGCTTTACCTTTCCCACCTTGCTGGAGAGGTGGCAAACTGTCTTTTCTCGTCTGCACATCCTCACCAGGGACTTGTCTCGAGGTCTTGAGGAGAGCCCTGGGTGGGTGTTTGGGCACACACTCCATCACAAACCTGGAAAGAAGGAGAAGACACCCATATGACCCATGGCACCACCAGCACTTGCCACTTGCTGCGGCCACTTGCCCGCAGGCAGAGTTTGGCATTGCCATGAAGGCCATTGACTTCCCAAGTCTACCACATCCCATCCCCAAGGACGGGCCTGGGAAATGGAGTCGCCCAGCAAAGAAGTCCAGGCCACCACAGGAAGAAATGTCATCCAAATTCCTCTGTCTTTCCCCTCAGAGCTGCCTTATGGGAGTGACTGCGGCCTGGGGACATCATCAAGAGTCGCCGCCTGGTGTCCCCAGGACACCCGCAGCGGCACAAGGAAGAGATGCTACCTTGGGCGTTGGCATCAAAGAGCGGCTACAGCCGCCAACGTACTCACTTGGGAAAGAGGATGACACGGCCGGAGAAGCTCAGTGAGGCCACGGGTACCACTGGGGACACAATCATGTCCAGCAGATGGGGGATCTGCAATGGAGGAACACAAAGATTCAGGACATCCTCAAGGTGGTTGAAGCACTGCACACTGGAGGATGCCAAAGACAGCAGGACATCCTCAATGTGGTTGAGGGTCTCAGTGTTAGAGGAGGCCAAAGATGGCAGGACATCCCTCAACGTGGTTAAAGCACCCCACATTGGAAGAGGCCAAAAATGGTGGGACATCCCCCACATGGCTGAGGCACTCAAGTGTCGGAGGAGCTTGAGGCAGCAAGTGTTGGCAGGACCGTAACTCTCACCTGGACCGAGTGGCTGAATGTGTCCTGAGGGACCCCACACAAGCAGTGCCAGAACACTGCCATGGGACCGCACGCACCACAGAGAAACCAAAATGCTTACCTTGAAGACAACCTTCTCCAAGTTCTCCTTCCCAGACAGCCTCTCCAGGAAGCTGCGGTAGAATTTCACGCGCACTTTCGTGCCTTCGATGAGGAGCACCCCCACCTCCCTCAGGATGAGGGCCACATTCTCCCCCTTCCCCAGGCAGTGCGAGAGGAGGGTCGTGGTGCCTTGGATGCAGTCCACCACTTTCTGCCGGGACACGGCGGCTGCCACGGCCACCTTGGAGTACTTGAGGGGCTCCAGCTCCTTGTTGCCTGGAAGAACCACAGGAGAAGGATGGAGACGCTCACCCGGTGGCCCATGTCCTACAGCTTGTGTGTCACAATCATTGCATTGCCCCAAAAAAACTCAAACCCACTCAATTATTGGACTTTGGAGTTGCTTCAGAGAAGATGACCATGCAGTCAGCCATCTTACCGGGCAGGTAGTCCTTGTTGTCCATCAGGTTGTGGACAACAGCAAGGTTCCTGGCCAGGTGGAACACCGGCTTCTGGATAGTCACGGTTTCATCTCCGACCTGGACGCGTTCGAGGACAGTACCGAAGGAGCCAAGGGTGGGAATTCGGACGCCCTGCAAGTGGACGAGAAGGGTGGGAGGGTGAGGACTGGCTAGAGGGAAGATCTGGAGGTGACCTCCCCCATCCAGGGATGGTGCTTCAGGCTGGATCCTGCCCTCTCCCACCGTTTGGAGGCACGAGCTGGGCGGTGGGGAGAACTTTGGGGAGGAGATGTTGAGTCCTTCCCCTCCTCAGGAGAAAAAAACAGCACTGGAGTTTGGGCAGAACCAGGATGAGGCCATCCCGGGGGGGTCTCCAGCGACCTGGATCAGCCCTACCAGAAGTGACACCAACATTGCACAGGCCCCGTTTGGCCGTCAGTGGGGACTTTTGGGGTGAGATTCCTGTTTTCTGAGGAGTTGAAGGGTGAGAGCAGGCCACGCCCCAGGGGGATCCCACCACCCCTCATGGTGCATGAGGAGGACGCGGGTGTTGCACCACCTTGTGGAGCAGGAGTTGGTCTTGAATGTAGCCAGCCACTGCATCCCAGACGGCCGTTCGCTCTGAAAAAACAAAGAAGAACCAGGTCAGGCCCCATCTCCACCAGCTCTCAGGTCCACCCCAAACATCTCCCCCTTGAGCCGCGACGCGGTGGCAGACGCCAAGTGTCAGGGCTGGCTCCGAAATGGTGACAAGCCCTTGAGTCTTGGCTGCCGGAGAGGGGGCTGCGGTTGGCCGTACCTTCAGCGGTGACGCTGGACATAGCGAAGGTGTGCTCCATCCCATCCCAGAAGTCCATCTTGGTCCGCCTCACGCTGGCAGGTCGGTTCTTGGTGGCGACAGCCATGTTAGAGGTCATCTTATGGACGTTCCTCCAAAGTGTGGGACCCAGCACCCGGTGGGCCCTTTTATACCCCCTGAGTGGGTGTGCCACGCACCTCTTGTGACATCAGGGTGACATGTTCATCGCTGATTGACTGACCGTGGTGACACGGCAACCACCAACCTCTGGTGGGGTGGCCATTAGCAGGGAGAGCTTCAAGCAGCTCAGGATGCTCCAAGCCCCGTCCAACCTGACCTCGGACCTTCCAGTCATGGACACACAGATTGGTTTGGCTTGGAGGAGACATTTGAAGGTCCATCTCGTCCAACCTACCCTGTCTTCGGCAGGGGCATATTCCAGTAGAGCAGGTTACTCAACGCCCCATCCAACCGGACCTTGGATACATCCACTCAGACCCACAGAATGGTTTGCATTGGTTGAGTTGGATTTTTGGGTGGTTTGGGTTCCAACAGACCAGGTTGGTCCCAGCCGTGTCCAATCTGACCTTGAACCCCTCCAATCAGACTCATAGAAAGTTTGGGTTGGTTGAGTTGGATTTTTGGGCTGGAAGGTTTGGGAACCAGTAGAGAAGGTTGGTCCCAGTCTCATCCAGCCTTACGTTGGACACTTCCAGTCATAGACCCACAGAACGGTTTGTGTTAAAGGGGACCTTTGAAGGTCCATCCAGTCCAACCTCCCCATCATCGGCTGGGACACCTTCCAGTAGACCAGGTTGGTCCCAGCCCCATCCAACCTGACCTTGAACACCTCCAACCGGACCCAAAGAACAGTTTGGATTGGATTTCTGGGTGGTTTGGGATCCGGTAGACGGGGTTGGTTGCAGCCCCATCCAACCTGTCCTCAGACACTTCCAGTCATGGACCCAAAGACTGGTTTGGGTGGGAGGGGACCTTGGAAGGTCCATCCTGTCAAACCCCCCAATCACTGCAGTGGCCGAGAATAAAAGTAGTGCCACGAGTGGGGCGGGTGCTCCTGCGTTATTGTATCTCATCCTATTGTATTATTTTATCTCTTTCGTTTATTTTGTTTTTTCCTCTTGAGCTGTTGAGCAGAGATGGTTCTCGTGCTCTCTTCCCATCTCGGGGGGGTCGTTGGGCTGCGGCGTGGGGCTGCAGAGCCCGGGAGGAGAGGACAACCCCGAAGAAAAGGTCCCCTTGCCGCCCTCCACCAGCAGCGGTGGGATGGGTGCAGGGACCCTCCTGCCATCGGCTTATCCCGTCCCCTGCGGGAGCCTTTTTCTGCAGCAAACCGACCCAAAACGACAACGGCACGTTGGTGCTTCTTGCTAAATGGGGAGGGGGGAGAAAAACAAATCTATCAGTTTGCTCTGTAAGGATGGAAGCAGCACATCCCCAAACAGGGCCAAAATCAGGCGGCTTTTACAGGATGGGGTTTTGCAAAGCTGCTGGTGCCAGTGCCCCATGGTGACGGTCAGAGGGGGAAGAAACTGGTTGAGCCCTTAAAAAGAGGAAAAGAAAAAGGCTCGGAGGAAGGGAAAGGTGCAGTGCCGGGGTTTCCTTGCTGCTGTTCCTCCGGGATGCCCGTGCGCGTCCCCTCCACGCTGCCCTCCGGGCAGGACCGTGCTCGCTGCTCCGGCTCTGCCTCCCTGGAGGGGAAAGGTCCCGGCGCAGGAGAGTCCCCATCTCTCCCCCCTTCCCAAAAGAAACTTTAATTACCGGAGAGGTACATTATTACGCCGGTGACCCACAGTGGCTGTGGGGCTGGGGGGCTGTGGTACCAGCCCTATTGCTGCCCTACCCTTAAAATGGAATTATACACTTCTAATATAGGACAATTTGGTTTTCTTTTTTCCATTTTGTTTTCCTCCCTGTAAAAGGAGGGAGCGGGGCTGAGCTTCACTCCCTCCTGGCAGGGACCGGGAGAAATGAGAAAATCAGGATCTAATTTCTCATTTTTCAAAAAGTCTCCATCTGACTTTCAGAAGCTTGAGACACTGGCGTTTTTATAATTTCAGTATGTTATACAGCAGAAGGCCAACACTTTTGTTAGATTCATGAAAAAGTTAAGAGCCCCTGGGAGATAGCCTCCCAGCCTGCAGTTCCTAGACACATCCAGGCTTACTACAACTGTAATTGAGAGCTGGAAATCTTTTTGCTGGTTTATCCACTGCACTTTGGCTTGTGCTCAGTAGCACTCCAGTGTCATATGCAAATCTATAGCCTGGGATGAGCCAGTGACTCGGAATCCACCATGACGCAAGCTACAGCAAAGACACACAGATATGCACAGTGAACACTGTACCTCTGAGTGGCTGCCAAACCTAGTATGCTAAGGGAATTAAGGCAGAATCTTACTATTGACAACTAAGCATTGCTTCAATCTTGCAAATGATGCTTTTTTTTTCTCTTTTTTAACCTTCTTGCTTTAACTGACATATCTTGATATCTGTAGAAACCCGATTTCTTTCCCAGAAAGAAAGAAAATAGGACTCTGGACAATTAGAACATCTTCCTACTAATTGTAGAGGATGAACAGGACAACCTGCTTACACTATATCCTTCAAGCCACTTCCCACTGCTTAGGTTCATCTTGTATACTAATTGAGACCAGGCTCGCTCTTAATTTATTTTTTAAAAAGCCATCTCCTTATACAAAACATGTATTAAGCAAGAGTCTGCAATTTACCTTGGGCTGGTCACATCATGGGTATTATGGAACAACTTCTGTATCTTGTTGCTAGAAACAACTCCCACTTTCACCAGGTAGGAATAGGCTTCCACGTGAAAAGCCCAGAAGCGCTTCCCTTTGGCAATCCCAGTGTCGCCAATGATGTAATCCAGGGTTGTGTAGCATCCGACCTGCATGCGCTCAGACCCCAGCAGTAGAGGAAATCCAGCCCTACTTTCCACAGAGGTTCTTCCTGGGTTCAGCAGGAGATGTTCACTGTTGTACCCGCATTTGTCATCAAAAAGAAAACTGAGAACTGAAAAACAGCATCCCAAAAAATTTTCTCTTAGTTAAGTATTTCTGTGCTTATAAACTATATTTTAAGTCATGCTGGCACTAGAATTCCTCGCTTTTAAAGGCTACCAGGAACATTACGCAAGCTAACACAGTCTCAGTATGCTACCTACTTAACCTGTTTGTTAACAGTGCTTTTAAACATTTATACAACCGGTAACAGTGTAGTAGAAGTCTGGGAGCTACTGGAAACCACCTACAGCTCTTAACACCACCAGCAGCTCGTGGACATAAGAAAACCCAATACCTGGGGCTGGAGGCGTACGCAAGATAACTTTTCGGCTCCAAGGGCTAGAGATGGATCCTTTATATCCTCGAACTCTGAAGGCATAGCTGCTGTCGTCATCGAGATCAGATATTACTTTGCTCTTGCTGCAAACTTCGATCTCCTGCCACGTTGTACTCTCCTCTTCTCTATGAAGCTTATGATACTCAAGAACATAGATATCAGCTGAGTCTGTCTTCCCAGGGCATTCCCAACTGATCAGAGCTTTGTTGTACATTTTGCTCTGCTCTTCATTGATTTCTGGTATTTCTAGACCTGGAATGACAGAGATTCAGGAGAAAAAAACCTCAAATGTAGATACATGTTGTTTTAGAATTAAACACAGAAGCCCTTTGTTGAGTGGCTACAGCACTGGGGGGACAGTGGGGGGGGGAAATCTGACTCAGTCAAAGAGTGCAGATGAGGATGGGTCTGTTCATGCACTTAAATCCTTTCTGGTTTTACTTTGAAAGTTGTATTATTTATTTTTGCTGGCAACTAAAAAACCATATAAAAACCTATTCTTTTCTGTCATGCAATCACGACAAAAAGCTGCTAGGAAGACCTAGTATTACTTAACTACAATATTTTGGAAGCCAATGTAAACTGGTTCTGAATGCCATGGCATCTTAGCTTCTTTATCAAAGCTGAAGCTAGCATTGCTGCCAGGTAGTGCCTTGTGAATCACAGAGGCAGAAGGGACAATGCAAGTCACAAGATTGAGTTCTGCAACTGCAGCCCTGCACAAGTTTTGCCTCTTTCCAGAGAAGCCCTTAAAGCTGTAACTCAAGAAAGACGTGATGCTCTCATAATTTACCATTGGAATGGAAGGACAAGTCACCAAGGATCTCTTCTTGCTTGGCTATGTCCATCAAAGTTCTCGAAAGTAGTTTCAGCTGCTGGCTTGAAGCTCTTCAGAGATTCAGTAGCTTTTTGGATTCTGAAAGCACAGAAGCAGAGGGATGGCAGAAGAGGGAAAAAGGAATTCACATGGGTGCATTCCTTAAAGCAAAACCGCTAGGTTTTGCTTTAAAAAAAGTTCTCTTTTCAGGTACTTACTCATGTGTCCCAGAAACTTGTCTCTCTAGACAGAATTAAAATGCAAAATTTAAAGGCCTTTTGTACATCAGTGTAAAGATAACTAACAGGGAATCTTTTGGTTGGCAGAGCATTTTAACAATTTGGGGCATTACATTCAAAGAACAAAATAGGTGTGAAGCGCTAATGGAGCACAACTATTCAGATCAAAGAGTTTAAAGCCAGAAGAGACCTGTTAGATTAACTTGCAAACACCCGATGCAATCTCTGAGCAAAGGACTGTATCAGTGAGCTGAATGGGTTACCCTTCCACTGCAGTCCTACTGAAGAAGGCTAGGCGTTGTCGCAGGACAGAGCCCCTCCTCTGGGCTGTTTTTTAACGCACACTGTAATATAGGAATTTCTACTGAATGGTACCGGGACCGCCTCTGAGGCTCTGCAACACAAAGTACTTGCATTCAGTACTTTCCTAGCAGGTGTCCAAAGAATAGGACTGACCAGACATCCCTGGAACAGTACCTGTACCTCGAACGGAAGATAATTAATAAGATACCTGACATGAAGTTGTTTTGCTGTTTGAACAAAACAAGATGGATCAGTTTCTTTAAGCAGTTCTTGAGCAAGTCCTACAAGGCCATTATTTTCCAGGAGCCCTTGAGATTCTTCTGCTTGTGTTTGCAATTTTTCCAGCCTTAAATTCTTAGAAGCTTCAATTGCCCTAAGAGCTGTGGATTTCTTCTCTTCCAGGACATGAGATAATTTCTCAAAACTCTGAGATGCTTCTTCTTTAGCTCTTTCACTGTTGCACTAGGAGGGAATAAAAGACATTTTAGACGGATCCCACAGCACTGTGGCTGTGTACAGAAATGTACTTAGGGTTGTTCAAGAGATCAGAGCAAACTAGTCATCTGTTTGACTGACAAGACTAACGAGCTTTGTTATGCTCTTCAACACTGAAAATGCAATCAGCACTGCACCCAAGCTAGTAAGCGTCTCCTACGTTAACACAGAGAGGAAAGAGCAGGAAATTATTCCTCCGATTATGTATTGAGTTACGCACAGCGTTTGTCTAAATAGTTCATGGAAAAGCACTGTAAAAGCAAGTCAGCGTCTGAAGTCTTCATGCCCAAGACCTAGGTGCTCTTCCACCTTCCCCAGTCACCCTGAACTGGGAGTCCAGCCCAGTTTCTCCCCTATGCCCTGTAGTGCCACCTCTGATGAGTGCCCTGGATTAAAGGAACTATGAAGCACAAAGGCCATCTGCAGCAAGATACAGGCAGGGCCAGGAGCTCCTGCCAATTTTTGCCATTGCGTTTTTCAGCTCGTATGTGAGCTCCCAGCTCTGACTCTTCTGCAGGGAGATTTTGCCCTTAATTCTGACTTCACTGCAACATCCTCAAGGTAAACAGACAGCATAAATTGTGCAGCACCACTCATATGCAAGAGCTGTAAGTCTAACCCACCTCTCTTTGGGTAAGGTATCAAATAAGCTTTATGTCAATTAAATTCACAGCAGCACCCAAAACTTAACTTCCCTCTGTAGGTTGCCCAAATTTCCCACACTGTCAGGATTAGGTCTTACCGTCTGTGACTCAGAACCAACACAAACTGTTCAGAAATGGTTTTGCTGGCTAACAAAAAAAAAAAAACCCAAAGGATATGGAACACTTCACTGTTCCATTTGGAGTCCCTGCTGTGTCCTTGCAAGGTCCATCCCCAGACAACCCACAAGCCACTCTCACCTCTGTTTCTTTCAGCAGCAGATCCAGCTGCGTGATGCGAGCTTTCACCTGGCTCTCCTTACTGATGAGGTACTCGATATCTTTTGAAAGCTTCTCCTGTTAAAAGAAAACAGCAAACTGGCAGGCAGAACAAGGGCATCCCACCCAAACTGACAACAAGCACAGGTGGGCCACCCAGCCAGCACTCAGTTTCTGTAGTTACGAGGACAAGAGCCTGCCATCAGTTATGAGCAGCAACCCTGCGGAGAACTGCTCAGTGACCCGCCATGACTGGCCCGGGACATCAGGCCACTGCCATGTGCAGGACTGGTGGCACAGCCTCTGAGGAGAAGAGGTGACAGCCTCAGCTGGCTCATCCTTCCCCAGCCACAGCAGTCACCTTCTCTCTTAGGCTAGGAACACGAGTCTTCAAGACATTACCAGAACTAATAGAAAAGCCTCATAGGTTATTAACTCATCTGTAGTAAGGTTTGCTAGAAAAATGAGTGGTTGGAAACTTGAACTTAGGAGTGTCTCTGCACTTCCTTAGTTGCAAGAGTTAACAGCTGTACAGGAAAAGCCTTGCAAACAGGCGAGGAGGCCAAAGAGCAGAAGGCAGGCTGGGATGGGCTTTTTTTTTTTTTTTCTCTCCTGTGAGCAAGAGAGGAAGCAAAGGAAGAAGAGGAGGCAGCAGCAATCATTCTTTAATAACAAAGCAGTGTTTGCAAGTCTGCCCTGTTGTATGGTGCTTAGGGAATCAACAGCTCTGCAACTTCAAAAACATACAGCGTCCCAGCAGATAACTGCCGATGCAGATTCTTCAGGAGTGCTTCTGAAGTATAAGCTAACCCAAGCCACAAGGACACTTGCCTTAAAAAAGCCAGATTGTAAACCATTAACTTCTTAAACCTTCTGCATTGGTCAGTACTGATGCACAGTTGGCTAACATAAGGTGGAAGCGCTTTTAAGGGGTTCTGTTTGAAGCCTCATAGAAAATATAGTTTAGTTTCTTAGCCGCACACTATGTCACACTAATATATACATTAACAGATGTTGCACAGCAGCATGCCTCATGACTCGTTCAGTGTCCTCCAAACACACGTCCTGGCATCCTGCCAGGGGAAGTTTGCCCTTAAACCCGAGGCTCAGTGCTCTTCCCCCTTCTTAAGGCCAGGTCCAACAGTATTTACTTTTACCTTAAAGGTTTTGTAGGCAGTGCTTATGGTTGTTACTCTGTGGTTTGCATGACATCCACCCAGTTTACATAGACGACAAACAGGCCTTCTGCAGGTTTCACAGTACATGTTTACCCTCTCCATTTCATGTTCTGGACACATCAAAATCTGGAAGAAAAAAAAAGAGAGCAGAGAGAATGCAGGTGTCCTTCCAAAAACGGAGGTGCTCAACAAACCACCAAAACACTCAATTATCCCACAGCAGCATCTGACTTATCAGTGGGTATTTTTTATATTCTGTTTATCTTCCACCTTTTACATTTGTCCATGCCAGTGAAAGCCAGCAGATGAAAACAAACAGTTTCACCAGGTTTACAGTGAGTGAACCTGTAGCAATGTCTGTGTACACATCACATAGCCTCCATACTGCAATCAACCATTTTGCTAATCCCTGAAGCTGTCTGCACACCTCAAGCTCCCCGCACTCCAGTTCGGAGATGTAAATGCAATACAGAACATGTCCACCCTGTCAAATTTAACCCTGTTCACACCGGCATCTCTTGAAACAGCTATGAACTGTTTCTTAAAGCAAGAGTTGACATAATACTGTAATGACTGAGGTCTAAGCTAGACTCTGACCAGCCACATAGCCGTTGCTCTTGGAGCAACAAATGAAACGCAGCCACCACCACCAGTCACAGCCATCTTAAAGACAAAAGGCCCCAGTGTTTCAATTCTTCTGTCTGACTCCAATTACAAGTTGCTCATGCTGAGCGCTAATTCCAGCAACAGCTTAAACAGCACTGTAAAAAACCTGGTGTTCACTAAAACTCATCTTTCAAAAACTGAGCGTGTTGAAATAACTGCTCAAAGAGGGAAAAAGTGCCGCTCAACTCCAAGATCGTGCAACAGATAAAGCCATCTAAAAGGCACATAAAGTAGCATAAACACGGACACTCAAAGCTAAGGTTGCAGACCATCTCCAAAACCAACTCTCAAGCTCCAAATGTTATCTTAGGCTATGGTGAAAAGCCCAAAGACAAAGGAAATGTTCAGGAAAATTAGCTGTGCAGGCAGACATCTCCAAAAACTGCAGTCATGCTGTTAGTCTGTGGAAGCAGTTTTTCCACAGCAGTGCACAGTCACACCTAACGGAAACTGCACACTTTTATTCATCTCCTCGTGTAAGTAAGAATTACAGCCTGCAAGCTAGAGACCGAAGAGGTCAGCAGATTACCTCGTCTAGTTCTCTCAGAATTCAAGAACAATCAGCCCAGTATCTGCTTCTCCCATCCCCACCACACACGTTACAAAGTGCTCTCCAGTCTGGTTGTGAATGAAAGTGGGTTTATGAAAGGTGGGTTAACCTTGACCAGCAGCCAGACAACAACCAAGCTGCTCACTCGCTCCCCGTCCTCAAGATGATACGAGGGGAAAGATGATCATGGGTCAAAACAAAGACAGGGAAATCACTTACAAATTATCAGTCCATTGCAAAGTCAAGTAGACTTGGATAGTCAGAAACTATGACTAAATATTTTAGACCATTCCCCCACCCCACTTTTTTTTTTTTTCCCCTAGGCTCAAATTACTCCTTCATTTGCATTTGCATTTCTTCTTCTCACTCCCGCCTGGAGAGGCACACGAGGGATGGGAAATGGAGGATTACAGTCAGTGCATAACACTCCATCTCTGCTACTCCTTCCTCATTATAAGTTTCCTCTCTTCATCACAGGTCCTCTCCACAGGAGACCAAGGTGTTTATGGCCAAGGGGATCTGTTCTCATTTCTTTCTGTCTTACTTTTGTCCTCTACACTCACAGAATGGGTGAGGTTGGAAGGCACCTCTGGAGACCGTGTAGTCCAAGCCCCAGCTGAGGCAGGGTCAGCTACAGCAGGTTGCTCAGGACCTTCTCTCGGTGGGTTTTGAATAACTCCATTATTAGAGACTCCACCACCTCTCTGAGACACCTGTTCCAGTGTTTGTTCACCCTCAAAATTCAAAGCTCACTGGGAACTCCTGAGGGTTTGGAAGATCTCCATTGGTGGAGAGTTAACAACCTCTTTGGGCGGTTGCAGTGTTCCAGTGGTTCCAGAGTTTGACAACCTTCCGAGTCTACTCACTGGGAACTCCTGAGGTACAGTTGGCTCCCTTGCCTTCATTCCCTCCCATCAGGCATTGAGACACCTTAATAAGGTCTCCCTGAGCCATTTTTTCTCCAGACTGAACAGCCCCAGATCTCTCAGCCTGAAGAGGACTTCAGGTGTGTAGGGGCCATCGTGTCCACAGGCAGGTCCATGAAACTCTCCACGACAGCAGAGACAGGAGATGTGATGGGACACCGTACCACAGACCTATGGCACATCCTCCGCTTGAACGGCAGGTAACCGTGGCTGAAGAAGACACCAGAGGGGAAGGAAACACTGGAAACTCTTGGGGAGAGTGAAAGAGGGAACGGGGAAGGAGGGCTAAGACAACAGTGACAGGAAAGGAGAAGAGACAAATTGTCCCTTCCCAGGGGCGGGCTCACAGGGGGCGGGCTCACAGGACACAGCCAAGGGGGGTGAAGATGTCTATAAGAGCGTCCCACCCTGTGCCTGAGCTCTGCTTCCAGCAACAATGGCCCAAGGAGCTGCTCAGACATGCAAGTTTATGCACGTACCTTCAGACAGCGCTGAGTAAGAAAGCAAGGCCTGGAGTTACTAGGAACCAATTAAGGAAGCTAATTATGGCCTTCAAGCATGAACTGAAGTCCTCCAACTTCTCCAATAACCAAAGCACCCACTGAACCTTGCTCCCAGACAGAACCGCTGTCCTGAGGATAACAGTTATTGCCCACCATGTCAGGGATGAGGTGGACTCTCCTTCCCAGGCCCAAGGGGGTTAAACCCACACCTTAGACTGAAATAACGACTTTTCAGAGCAGCACTGGCACAGTTGGAAGCCCATCATCACCTGAAGGGCTCTGAGCTTTGCACCAGGCCAGTGCCCCTGGACGCCACGGCCGCGGCACGAGGAAGCAGTGACTCGGGGCACTTACAGTCACCGTGAGGTTCTCCCAGGTGATGCCAGACACATTGATCTTGTTGCTCTCCCAGAACTGCAGGGTTTCGTTGCTGGGATGGGTCGGTGCCTCACACTTACAGCTGGGAGGAGAGGAGCCAAGACAGAGGTGAGGGGAAGGCGATGGAGGTGCAGCCCTGAGCTCCTGCCAAGGGGCAGTGGCACTTTAGGAGGAAGAAACCCACTAGGAGATGGTGAGGAAGTCCAGCTTGCTGTGCGTGTGCACAGGGTAGGCCTCTCGCAGGTGACTCAGCTTCTCCAGAGCCTCATAGATGAAGATGATGCAGATGAGGGAGGCGAAGGCTTCTTCGGTGAAGCGGGTGATGTAGCACACCAAAGAGCTAGCGTCAGTGGCCACCAGCACCGTGCAGAAGAAGGCGGTCCACAGCCCAATGCACGCCGTAGAGAGAGGTAGAAGAGTGCGTACTCCCTGGGAAAGCAAAAGAAAATGCAGGGTGGAAAGGGCAGCAAGAGGCTCCGAGCCGTGCCTTCCTTTGGGGAAAGTCGGCAGCAATTCAGGAGCGTGTCAAGGCTGCGGATGGTAAATGCAGTTTCCACGTCCTACGACAGACAGCCTCAGGGCTGCGGCGCAGGGTGTGGGCCCGCAGGAGGAGAGGCCAATTATTTATCATTCTTTAACAATTACCTTGTGTTAATGCCTCGGAGGCTAATTGAGGTCATGTCCCTGTTGTGGAAGGTGGTGTTCTCCCACATCACCCCGATGCCCTAACAGCGAAACCGGCTGGGTTTGCACCCAGTTACCTGCTGCCAGCAAGTTGGGGCTTCATAATAAATTTAATTGCAATAAGAGAGGTTAATCTCCCATCACAGTTGCCACAACAAAAAGACTGTCATGGAAAATATCCATTTTGCCTGAAAAGCTCCTGCTTTTTCAAAAATCATCAAAACATTTGACCAGAGAACTGTTTGGATATGTGGGTAAAATATATTTCCACTTCCAGCAAAAAACATGCAAAAAAGTGCCCGAGTTTGTACTGAGAGGAAAGCAAATCTTCCCTCATTCCCAAACCAGAGTCATTTGTCTCATCTTCCCTGTGCAGCCCATCTCGGGCATCCATATCCTTGTGGTTTCTCCTCCTCCAGCTCTTTCACTTTAACTCTAAAACCCCTGAACCACCCATCCATCCTTCAGAGACCGAGGGCTCCTGCACCGTCACATACTAAAGCAGCAGCGCGTGATGTCTGTGACACAGAAGACAACTTAAATCTACCAACTACCACTAAGAAAAACATCTTTTCTCCATCCCTGCCTTCTTCTGAAGGCGCTCGCAGCACCTGGCCGCAGCAGCCAGCCTTACTTGCAGAATTTGTAGAGGATCTTCTCGAACACGAGGACGGGGCCGGTGCTGCCGAGGATGGCGAGAGGTTGGCCAGCAAAGAGGAAATACACCACGCCGGTCATGGATGCGCCCAGCAGCGACTCCATGGCACTCTGTCCAGGGAAGAGAGGCAGCAGCGAGTAATTAAATCATTAGAGGGAAAACCACAAGTGCAAATTCACTGCAGCAAGGACTTTTGCATGAGTGTTGTCCTCCCTCGTGCCACCCAACAGAGAGAGGTGCTCACTATGTGGCTGTTGGTCGCCTCCCCCAGCAGTCCCCCAAAGGTGATTGATGACGGGGGACATGCAGGCACAGTAGAGGAAGAGGAAGGACGCCAGACACTGCAGGCTCAGACCATCCCGAAAGTCACTCCAGAACCAGGGGGCTTTTCGCTTCACATCCCAGATCAAACCTCCAAAGAGCCTGGAGGAAGGAAAAAAAATTAAACCATTTTCGTGGAAGACCACGTTAAGTTTTCTTGGCTGAGGAAGGACAATCGCAAGCACAGAGTAACTTCCATTGCTAAAAAGAAGTCTCCTTCTCCCATTTTAGCCCCAGTAGAAACTGAGGCATGCAAAAAAACCACAGAATCACAGAATAGTCAGGGTTGGAAGGGACCTCTGGAGATCATCTAGTCCAACCCCCCTGCCAGAGCAGGGTCACCTACAACAGGTTGCACAGGACAGCGTCCAGGCGGGTTTTGAACATCTCCAGAGTGGGAGACTCCACAACCTCTCTGGGCAGCCTGTTCCAGTGCTCCACTACCCTCAAAGTGAAGAAGTTCCTCCTCATGTTAAGATGGAACTTCCTATGTTCAAGCTTGTGCCCATTACCCCTCGTCCTATCAATGGGCACCACTGAAAAAAGACTCCTCCCATCCCTCTGGCATCCTCCCTTTAAGTATTTGAAAGCATTAATAAGATCCCCCCTCATTCCTTTTCTCTACACTAAAGAGACCCAAGTTCCTCAGCCTTTCCTCATATGAAAGATGTTCTAATCCCCTAATCATCTTCGTAGCCCTTTGCTGGACCCTCTCCAGCAGATCCCTGTCTTTCTTGAACTGGGGAGCCCAGAACTGGACGCAGTACTCCAGATGCGGCCTCACCAGGGCAGAGTAGAGGGGGAGGATGACCTCCCTCCACCTGCTGGCCACACTCTTTTTGATGCACCCCAGGATGCCATTGGCCCTCTTGGCCGCCAGGGCACGTTGCTGGCTCACGGTCATCCTGTTGTCCACCTGGACTCCCAGGTCCCTTTCCACAGAGCTGCTCTCCAGGAGGTCAGCCCCCAACCTGTACTGATGTGTGGGGTTATTCCTCCCCAGATACAGTACCCTACATTCACCCTTGTTGAATTTCATTAGGTTCCTCCCTGCCCAACTCTCCAGCCTGTCCAGGTCACGCTGTAAAGCAGCACAGCCTTCTGGCCTGTCAGCCACTCCTCCCAGTTTAGTGTCATCAGCAAACTTGCCGATGGTACACTCTATCCCTTCATCCAGATCATCGACGAATATATTGAACAGGACTGGACCCAGTACTGACCCCTGAGGGACACCACTTGTTACTGACCTCCAACTAGACTGCACCACTAACCACAACCCTCTGAGCTCTATCTGTCAGCCAGTTCTCAATCCACCCCACTGTCCATCCTCCAACAAAAGAAACCCTCCAACAAAAAGAAAAAGAGACCAAACCTGAGAGCCCGTCCCCTCTTATTGCAACAGTCCCTCACTTTGAGAAGCAGCACAGCTCTACCTGGAGGTACTTACACATCTGCTTCCACCCCAAAGCAAGAAAACCTGTGTGCAACCACACTGCGGCTGAGCCCAGCTGCCCAAATCTCCCACCCACCCAGCCCAAGGGACCAAGCTGGTAACCTGGAGCCCCTTCACTGACCCACTTCACCCCAAAACTCTGCTAGAAGGGAGGTGCGCACTCAGATTTTAGGGGCAAACAGAAAAACACCCCACCAAACTATTTCAGTTCACACCTTCCTGTCTGCTCCAGTTCAGGACCGCTGTGTTTCTCCGGCTTGCTGCAAGAAGCACTGTCATCGAGAGCTTCTGGCACCTTCCTTTTTTCCTGGTAAAATGGAAATAAGATAAAGATATGTCTTTTAAGCCACTGGCTTGTTTTGCTTTTTGGGCTGGGTATGTGACCTGTAAATTTGGGCCCCTGAGCAGCACCCCCAGCCGTGCTGCCCTCCTGCCCGTCCCCATCGTGCCTCCTTCTGCCGCAGCACCCACCTGCGAAGGGACGTTTTTCGGGGGCTCAATTCGGATGGAGGGATCCCACTCTCCTGGCGGCAAAACCATGACCTGATCCAGAAACTCATTGATGCCAGCCACCAGGTCAGCCCGGTTCTTGGCTTTATAGGCAACATCGTGGAAGACCTGCCGTAGGAGACAACCAGGTGAGAGGATGACCCATCTCGGATGTCCTAACCAGTGCAATAAGCTCTTGGCGAAATGCAAGGTCATTTTCCGCAGATCGCCTGTTGGAAATGGCAGGAAATATTCCCCCCAAAGGAAAAATCTGTGCATCACAGTATTTGTAACCATCTCCACCAGGCTCCCGTCCCCCATGGCACCCCACAGCCTTCTGCTTCAAGAGGAGAAGTTTCACTGGCCCTGGCAATGCCACCACTGGGGGCAGCATGCTGGGGACCCTGGGGAGAAGGATGAGGCGCAGGCTGCAGCCCAGGTGGGATTTTAGCCTCCTGCAGGCAGCTAAGAGGGACAACAAACCCTCTTCCTCACTACTACAGAGACAGGGAGAGGTGAAGAAAGCCCCCAAAATGACCCGGAGATATCTCTTATCTCGTCACACCTCATCCGTCATGATAGTAGCCACGGACCTGCAGTTCAGCCTTTGCAGCAAAAGGAAGAATTCTCTTTTGCTAAAAGCCATCATCAAAGTGCTTATTCATCACTCCACTCAGATAATTATTTGCCATCCTAGATAATGACATTTTTTGCCCGATCTGGCGTTTCTCCTTCTCCATGGCTCTGTGCAAGCCTGGCCAGACCCGGGGGAGAGGGGCTAGCCCAATATTTAGGGCTGAACTGGTGCCAATCGATGGCCGCTTTGCATGTGAGCGTGACAGGCCGAATGCAGGTGTGGTAACGGGATTTATCTTCTGCCCCCAGACACCCCATCCCAGCGGGTGTAGTTCATCCTTGGCACCGAGGAGGATGAGCAGCACATTCCCCACCACTTGTTCACCGAGCTGGATGAGATCTTCCTGAAGGAGGGTGAAGATGCCGAGTGGAAGGAAACGGCAAGGTAAATCCCTGCTGCCAGCTGCGGTGGCGGCCACGGGCTCTGCCTTCCGCTCTCTGGGACGCAAAGCTTTTGCAGCTGCAGGTGCCAATGCGCGGAGCCTTCTCCTCTTGCCGCCCCGTAGCTGCACCAAAGGGGTTGCAGAGCTGAGGCTGTTTTCTTGCAACGGGGCTGATCGTGCCCGATGTCCGCAGGTGGCTGAAGTTTGAGGAGGATGTGGAAGACGGCAGCGAGCGCTGGAGCAAGCCCTACATGGCCATCGATTGGCACCAGTTCAGCCCTAAATATTGGGCTGGCCCCTCTCCCCCGGGTCTGGCCAGGCTTGCACAGAGCCATGGAGAAGGAGAACCATCTGTTCCACCTCTGCATAAGGATGGGCCACTTTCCTTCCCCACGTTTCCATTTTTAAAGGCAGGATCCCTCTAAGGAAGACCAGCCTCAATCCATTATGCCTTCAACTGCCTCCCAAATAATGCCACTTTCCCTCAGAAGAACAGCAAACCACACAAATCAGCCACACGGACCTGCTTGCAGAGGACCCCGGCACCCATGCAGCCCCGAGGAGGCTCATGAATGCTGCGGCGGGACTTACAGTGGTAGCCCTGCTCCATCGGGCCACAGTCCTCCCGTTCCTTCTTCCGATGCTTCTGGCGGTGGGGTCGGTGGTGCCGGTGGCTTTGCCTCACCAGCGGCATCCGCATGCCCACGGACAGGGTGTGGTGGCCTGCAAAAAAAGCAGCGTTCTCATCACTCTTGATATTGCGGAGATGGTTGACGCCGCTGCCATGATTAAACCAGCACAGCCATCCCAGGAGGAAACACCAACTTCTCTTCATTTTAGTTTCACTGCATTCCTGAATGTCAGAGACCCGTCCCTTTTTACAAGCCTGTTTTACTCTAACTTTGCAACAACAGAGCAACAACAAGCGATGGCTCCGGGTCACCTAAAAGTGCCCTGAAAGTATCAACCCTCATCTCAAATTCCAGCTTCGGCTGGACAACACTCAGACCTGCTCATTAAGCAGCCACAGAAGGTAATTATTTTTAAAATCTTTGTCGGCACAAGGCGACAAGAGGAGATCCAATTAGTCCCGTGATAATGAAGTCTGGAACAAAAAAAAAGAAAATCACAGCCCTGTGTCTGCAGCCATCAAATTATTCTCCTGACCTCTCCAAGCCAAGAGCAGCCTCTGAGAAAACAAGCTGGGAACTACCCAGCTCCGTGGCCAACACTCACACCACAGATGCCGCGGGGGCTTTTTCCCCTCTGTCTAAAAGCCACAACATTAAAAAAAATGTGAAAATAACTGTGCTTGTTTATTTAGAAGCACGCCACGTTTCGCTGCAGGTGATGCGTACACTGAGCACAGGACGCGGCAGGGACTTTGCGCAACGGGAAAACGCGTGGAGCTGGTGCCACCTCTCCCGACTCACCTTTCAGCTCCTCCTTCTCATACTGAATATTGGCAACGGTGCTCGTTCTTCCCTGGTCCATCACCGCCTCCTCGTCGTGTCTCTGTTTAGCGAGAAGAAGAAGGTACAAGTTGGGGCCAGGTGAGGAGAGCTCCCTTACGTCCTCCCAGTCATCACCCATCCCCGCGGCCACGCGAGCCAACGAGGATCACACCTCTGCATGTCTCCTCCTTCAGGCACAGCCCTAAAAACACGGACTTGGAGGAGGTTTTTTTTCCCCTACCCAAATAAAACCACCTGTAATGTCACCTGTATTGTATACACCGTGAGTCTGGAAGGATTTACTAAAAGGGGAGACAGTTGAGTGTTTCAAACCAAAACCAAGCCTCCTGCTTCATTCTTGTGGTTCCTTTCGAAAAATTAAAATAGGGATTTCCAAACTGGGGGTGGGGTGGGGTGGGGAGACCCAACCCCACACTTTTGAGCACAGCCAGTTTCATTCTCCAAACGTGATACCTGCAGGACTCACTAGATGGCACTTGGCCACAGGACATGGCCACCACCTACCTCCAAAGGCCCTCAGAACCTACAAGGGTGAAGCTTCGTCTTCAGCCCAACCAGGCTCAGGCTTCTCTTGCTGCAAGCCCGCTTTCCACACAAAACTGCATTTTTCCCCTCAAAAAAAAAAAGCCAAGGGCTGACAGCTAATGCCCTCCTTGGCTGAAATACCACTGCCAGCGCTGCACAAAGAGCATCTGTGCCTTAAAAGCTGAAGGAGAACTACAGGAGTTCTCTTCTCCCCTTGCCCCCGGGGCTGGGGAAGCATCACTGGGATCACCGCGCTCAAAGAAATAAAAAACCAACCACTTCTCACACTCGAGTCGCAACTGCAGCTTTGAAAGGGCCTCCAGGAAACCCTTCTCTTTAGAGAAGAGCAAAATACCGGAAATCTGCTTTTTATCCCCCAAATTCCTGCTTCAACCGAATGGCATCACCTGCCGCCGCGCAGCAGCGACGCTCGGGGAAGCTCACACCTCCCACTCGCCAGCCAATTTAACGAGCAAAAGGAACAAACGTTCCCATCTGGGAATGAGCTTTTTCTGGCCCCCGAGTACTTTGTCCTTCGCCACCGCTGCCAGGTGCCTGGAAAACATCAAAGCATCGAAACTGGGCTGGGAAAGGGGATGGCGAGCTCACTTTTGAGTTTCGGAGCAGAGAGTGTTGTTCCATCTCAAGAAAACTTCTCCAAATTATTATTTTGCTGCAGCGTTTTTTTTGTCCCAGCAGGAGAGAGAGGGATTTTTGACTGTCCTGCCTCAGTTTACCTGTCTCAGTGCAACTCCTCCAGTTAGAAAGAAAAATCTTTCCCTGGGGAAGCGTTGATGTAATTGAGGATGAGGAAAAGTACAAAGCAGAGGTTCACGTCCGGCTTTGAGTCCTCCCGGTGCCGGGGGAGGCCAAAAGCATCGCACGAGCACGCAAACTTCCCACCTCGGCCCCCTCGTCCCGTCACACGCAAGCTGGACTGGCCACCAGCAGCAGGAGGGACGATTAATGTAATTAATCTCGCGCAAAGTGTAATTAATAACACTGATCTCAGTGTTATAAGGGGATGAGGGGCCAAACTGGGGGAGCTGCTCTGGTGGTGGAGCAGGAGACCCCCCTCCTTGCCCCTCTCCATCTCCATCCTACCCAGACGAAGCCACCGGTCCTGTGGCTCCCTCCTTTGCTATCGTGGGGGTCAGCACCGTCCCCTGCGGGGACCCCTCTGGCTCCTGAGCCAGGATTTGGGCTGTGACGGGGACTGGACCCGGGAGAGGACACATCTCCAGAGCCCCAAAGTGGGGCTGTGAGGGGGGGACACACGCAGGTCACAGCTGAGCATCACCAGGACGTGACCGTCATCCCTTGCTGGTGGAGACGCAAATTCCTCTCAGTCTTTGCCGTGAGCTGTAATTTCAGGCCAGATTAATTAATTCCCCACCTCTCGTTTGCCCCCGAGAGCAGCTCCTGCAGCCGGGTCCCATGGGTGCAGCGGGGGGGCGGACAGGCCCTCCCCCAGGCTAAGGAAATGCAGAAAGATGGGGGGACCACCCAGCCACCTCCTGCCTGCACCCCAACACCAGGCGCATCCGCACAAGCGCCCGGTGGGACAATAGCTGAGGTGACCGGGTGGCATGGGGCTCTGTGGGGACAGTGGCCTTTGTCCCACTGCTCTGAAGGGCCACAGCATCACCAGGGGGTCACATCGAGATGCGGAGGAGGGGACAAGGAGGGGGGGGCTGGTGGGGAGACCCCCAACAGGCATCGCCCAGGTGCCTCCCTCGCACACCCACCTTGGGTACCCCTCACCTCCCCCTTTGAGCCCCCACCCCTCCGCCTTGCAGATGCCTTACACCCCCCTTCAGCGGCCTGCTGCCCCCCCTCCTTGCACACCCCCAGCACCCCATTTTAGACACCTACCACCCTCCTTACCCCCTCCAACCTTGCAGATGCCCTTCACTCCCCTTTCCATGGCCCTCACAGCGCCCCCCCTCCCCCCCGTGCAGATGCTTTGCCTCCCCCATTTGCCCCCACCCCCTGCTCCCCCTGTGTTTCCTCCCTGCCATGGGAAATGCCGCAGTGAGCAGCCATGGAGCATCCTCCAGCCACACCGGCGGCACGGCCCGCCCGGGGGTACCGGGCATCCCCCTCCCTGCCCCGGTGCCGCTGCCTCCCACCTGACAGCTGAGGACCCCATCGGCCCATTGCTGAGGGCGGGCATGGCGGGGCTGGGGGGAGATAATTGCTTGATAACGATACTCTTAAGACATCCAAACAAAACACCAACAAAAATCACTACAATCACAAAAATGAATAGGTTTCGCAATAGGCTTTGCAGCCGTCAGCTCAGGGCAAACTCAAAGCCATGCAAGATTTTGTTCAACCATCCAACTTCTATTGCCTCTCGTAGATTTCTGCCATCCAAGTAGAAGGCAAATTAATTTTTCTTATTTTCTCTTTTGACTGATTCCCTGTCCAATCAACACACCAAGGAGTAGATCGCATGTAATGCCATTCTCCGTGTTCTGCCGTCTTCCAAACTGAAGGGAACTGCATTCGAGAAAGTGCTCGAAAGCCCAGCAGTTATCACCTCTGTTTTGGACCCGCGCTTCAAGGAGATGCAGTTTCTCAGCCCCAGCCTGAGAAGCGAGCTGCACCAGCCAGTGAGAACCACGCTGTTGTGGGTTTGCAACCACCAGTCCCCATCTGCCACCCAGTCTGGGGTGCCAAACTCGGATTCCAAAGCCACAGGCGCAGATGCCGGCAGCCAGCTGCCTGCTCGCAAGGACCCATGCACCAGCGCCCCATCTCAGAGCATCTATGACATCCTTTTGGGGTAGGACCCGAGGAGAGCATACCCGAGATCCACCAGCAACTGGAAAACTACATCCTGGAGCCCCTCTGCAAGCGCAGCACCAGCTGCTGCGCTGGTGGAAGAAGAACGAGCATCGCTTCCCGGCCATGGGGCGGCTGAGCCGGCAGTACCTCGCCATCCCCACCACCGCCTTCCTGCCAGACCATGCCTTCGCTGCCGGGGAAAGCACCCTGGAGCATCGGTGCACTGTCCTGGCGCCGGAGAATCTGGTCCAAATTCTGTTCTTGCATCCGCATTCTGATTTTTTAGAATGCACAATTTTTGGGATGGCGACTGAGAAATTAGCTCTTGTGGTTCCCATTGAAACACCCATTAATTCATACAACCAAAACCCAGCCACATGAAAAGGCGATGTTAAACCTCAGCCCCGAGGGAAAAGAAATGTGCCCGACCAGGTGCTAAAAGGCGCTCTGGCAAACCACCCCCCCTCTCCAAACTGCAGTTTGCTCTAGGAAACTGACAAGTTTTCTTCCTCTGCAGCCTTAGCGAGGCTGTAGATTTTTCCACCCTGCAGGGAAAGAAACAATCCTCAAAAGCAGATGTTATTCTGCCTGCAAGGAAAGCTTTAAAATATTTTTCTTTTTTTAAAGGCAGAATGCCTAAATGGAACATCCGAGCTGGTTTCTCCATGAAAATAACACTTTGCACTTGCACAGCAAAGCAACGCTCAGTAACCAATCTCGGAAAGCTTCGCAGGCATTAAGAAACACTCCAAGTAACACACCTGCGTGCACCCTGTAAGCACACGTGCAAAGAGGAATCCCTGTTTACGCACCCCGGCTATATCAAACCGCACTATTTCCCTCACAAGCCATGATGGAAATGGGCCACGCTCCCATTCCTCGGCTCCAGAGCTCCGGCGATGCCGGGATCATGCCAACCCTCAGCCGCTGCGGGCACCAGCTCTGCTAACACCCCGCTGTCGTGGTTTAGGCCAAATCCACCACTGGGGACCCAAGGGACCCCAGACGGGACCGACAGATGCTCCCCTCTACCCCTCTACAAAGAGAGAGGCAGAGGAGGAAAAAGAGACTTACGAGTTTAGAAGAAACTAAACTACTTTAATGAAATATTAATAATAAAATAAAAAGAAATAATGAAAAATATATACAAAACCGTATCAAGCTCCCGAGATGACAATCACATCACCGGCTGGCACTGGGGCAGTCCCAGGCTGGACTCAGTGACGGACGGGAACTGGATTCCGGATCTGGAGTCAGGATTGGGATCACAGGCAGAGAGAGTCCTCCTCAGACGTCGGCCATTGAAGGAAGAGCCCGTGACCCTTTGGTCCCTCAGCTTTTCTACTGAGCATGAGGCAGATGGGATGGAATACCCTGTTGGTCAGTTTTGGGTCACCTGTCCTGTCCGCTCCTCCCTCCAGGTGGGACCCCACTATGCTTTTCCGCTTCCGACCCTCCAACGTGGCAAATGACAAAGTTGGTTGGCCTTGGCTGTTATGGCAATAAGTGTAAGCAAGAGCCTCTCTGCATCCCATGCCTGGGCATCAGCTGTAAACAATTGGTCTTATCACTCAGAGAGAGTGAACATTGTCTGCACAATATGCAGTTAATTTCAGTAGTTAGAAGAGGCCCAGCTAAGAAGCCAAGTTACTGAACAAAATTGGTTCTGTTTTACCTCAAACCAGGACACCCGCTGATGGGTCAGCGACAGGAATCTGGGAGCAGGAAGGGGATTGTACCACCCAGGCTCCCCAAAATCCCACGCACTTAAGAGGAATGCAAATCTCAGGCTCCCCTAAGCCACCACATTTCTCACCGTGACCACTGCACTAACACCTAGAGCACTTTTTAAGCAGCACGCACCAGGTTTAACCTCCATGCCTGAGAAAGTCCCTGTCCTGAGGGCTGCCGGTCCCCTCGGCCGAACGCAGGAGGCAGCAGCAAACCCCTCCAGACAGGGCAAGAGGTGCTTGTAAGAGTGACATCCAGCTAATAACCAAAAAGCACTTAAACCAACCCCAAACTTTGGAGACATTTAGTCTTGGGCCAGCAGCAGCATGTTGCTCAGTAAAGCACGCTTCCACGACTCCCCTCAATTAACCGTCACCTCCAGAGCCCGATCTCTGAAGGTGAGAAGTTCCTTTAGGTTGACTCTTGACGTCCCTTTCCCTCCCACAGGCAAAGAGACCCCAAGTATTTCCACTTGAGAGTGCAGTTCCCCTTCCACGGGCACCCAGCTCGCTCTGCAGTTTTGGATTATCACTCAGCAGGGAGTGCGGGAGTCGCGGCAGCACTCGCATCGATAAGCAATCTGTGCAACAGTTCCTAAAACAGGGGCTGCCCACAATCAGAAGTTGACTCTTTGGTACAAACTCCCTCCACACCAGTCATCACACAGGGGGAAAAAAAACAACCAAGCTATTGTAGGGCTCAGTATTACCCATTTCTCCGCAGCTGGGCAGAAATACACACTTTTGCAGCTTTTCCCACACTGGAAAATTCAAAGCATTAGTACTAAGAAAAAGACTTCTTTTTCTAATGCCTCTGTTGGAGGGCTCCGGCACGTGGTCTGCAACGAGCGAATATCCACACAAAAACAAGCCCCAAAAGTCCCACAAAGCTGCTCTACCTCTTACGGTTTATTGCTGGGGTCCCCACCAACACCTAAACCCACGTCCCACCCCCCACACGGTACATCCTTTGCCATTTTGAACTTTGCTGCAAAACATTTTACCATTTTCCACCCCTCTTTCTTGGGAAAAGAAAGAGGGAACCAGACAACTCCAAACCGCTCGCTTTTATTTGATTTGCAGTGATCTGACAACCCCAGCCCTTCCCGCTGCCTTAGGCTTTGGGAAACAATTCAAGGGTCCTCAGCCACGAGTAAGGAACGAGCTGTTATTCATGGGCCAATCAGTAGAAACAGCAGCCCCGATCATTAGGAGAAAGTCTCATTTTTCAGTCATGGATTTTCACGGGTTTTGTTTTCAGGCCACCCAAACAGGGCGCGCTTTTAGAGCCATCAGCAATTAAATTCTCTGTCCCCTCCAGAAAAGCCTTTTCCTCAAGGCGCTCTCCTTCCAAGGGCAGACCCACAAAAAGAAGCCCACACTGCTTAATCCATTTCACAGAGAATTTCAAATGCAAACAACAACTAAACAGGACGTCTTTTCCCCGCTTCAGGGAAAGCCAGTAATATAGACCTTGGCAACAGATTTAGCAAATCTATCATTGTAATGCCTTTGCATTTCCCATTTCCACCTGGAGAGCAGGCTGAAAGGACTCTCATAAAAAAAAACCCAAACCAACCACAAAACATATTCCTGTCTAGGGGGTAATTTTATGAAACGATTTGAACACCTTAACGATTTGAACATCTTTTTACAGGTACAAGGCAACAAGAAACATTCTCCAGGTGAAAAAAAAGAAAACAACACCTATTCACCTCTTTACCCCAAAGATCTTTTCACCACATGGATTCCACCACCAATACACAGCTGCTAAATATCCCCGGCTGCTGCCGATCCGTAAGAAACCCTTCAAAATACAAGAGAACGCCGAGCCCGGCATGCTGACGGTGCTGCCAGGGCTGTGAGTCAGAGCTGGACAGAGTTGCAGCCCCTGAGGTTGAAATCAGACCCACGTTTAGGCACAACCCGGGGTTTTAAGCCTCGCTACAAACCAGACCCCCGCTTTTCAAGAAAAACAGGGAGATTCACCTCAAAATAAACCACGTTCTCGACGCCAAAGGGGCGCTGGTCCATGGCCGCCGCCGCCCTTAGGGCCAGTTCCATGGGGCTTCGCTTGACCTGGAGCAGAACTCGAGGGCGTGAGGACAACGAGCCCCCTACACAAAATCTAAAAAAAAGGAAAAGTTAAATAAGAGTTGCTGTTACTCACCCACCAAAGCCTAACCACTACAACTGGCCCTTTCACAACCAGGCCTGATCGCAGAAGAAAACTGAAATATCCCAATTCCCGGTTCAAACACAAGGCGTGGAGCTGCCCAGACCCCACGTGTGGGCTGGGCAGACGGGGGGGCTCTTCTTCTCAAATCCCGCAGGAAGAGAAAGGGCAGGAGTGTTCTCCCAGCCCTGGAAGAGGCTGTGGGGAGAAGGTGGGAGGGAGGAAAAGGCTGCCCAGGAGTGGAGTCAGGGAAAGGAGAGGGCTCCATCCATGGGGGAAACACCATTCCTGGCCACACAGGAGGCTGCGGGACCACCCTGGGGATGGATTTGGGGGCTCTCCCTGAGGGAAACACTGCTCCCAGCCTTGCAGGAGGCTGTGGGGCCACCCTGGGGATAGTTTTGGGGATGAGGGGGGATCTATCCCTGAGGGAATCACTGCTCCCAGCCATGCAGGAGGCTGTAGGGCAATGACAGAGACGGATTTGGGGGTTCTCCGTGAGGGAAACCCCATTCCCGGCCACGCAAGAGGCTGTGGGGACACCCCGGGAATGGGTTTGGAGACTCTCCCTGAAGGAAACCCCATTCCCGGACACACAGGAGGCTGTGGGGCCGCCCGGGGGACAGATTTGGGGGCTCTCCCTGAGGGAAACACTGCTCCCAGCCATGCAGGAGGCTGTAGGGCAACGACAGAGATGGATTTGGGGCCTCTCCCTGAAGGAAACCCCATTCCCAGCCACGCAGGAGGCTGTGGGGACACCCCGGGAACAGGTTTGGAGACTCCCCGAGGGAACCGCTGCTTCCAGCCTCACAGGAGGCTGTGGGGCCGCCCGGGGGACAGATTTGGGGGCTCCCCCTGAGGAGAGCCTGTGGGGAGGAGGGAGGCGGGGGCCGCCCCAGGGCCGGGGCCACTCCTGGAAGGGGAGGGGGGGATCTCCAGCCGCCCACGCGGGGCTGCCCGAAGCCTGAGGAGATGAAAAGAAGAGGAGAAAAGCCAAGAGTTCCCTCACCGCCATCGCCTCTCACAGCCCCGGCCCTCCCCGCCGCGCCTCATGGCGGCTGTGTGCGGTGTCACCTGAGCGGGGGGCGGCGGCTGTGGCAGGAAAAGGCGAGAGGGGAAGGGAAGGGCGGCGCCATTTTGAATGGGAGGAGAGGGGAAAGGGGGGGGCGAGAGATGGGGGGGGGGGGGTGGGAGCGAGGGTGTGAGGGGAGTAGGTGTTGTGTGAGGGGGGAGTGAGGGGGGAATGGGTTTTCGGGAGAGGGAGGTTTGCAGGGCTGTGAGGTGCCTGTGAGAGAGGAGGCCCCGAAGGGAGGTGAGTGGAAAGGGCTGTGTGTGAAAAGAAAAGCTTTAAGGACAGGCCGGGCTGGGGAAAGGTGGTGGGCCCTGAGGGAGGGCTTGGGGACCGGGGCTAGAAGCGTGGGTTTGGGGGCAAAACTCTGGGAAAGAAACTGCAGGACAGGGCCAATCTGAGTATACAGTTTAGAGAAACTTCTAGGAAAAGGTGACCAAAGGTGCCTCTTGTCTTTTTGTGGGCTGGTTTTGTCTAAGTTATTCATGCGAGTGGACTTTTGCCACACGGGATGGGAACTTTCGCTTCCCGGGATAGCTGATGCCCCTGGATAACCACTGCCCGCGAAGCACTGCGAAACCCCGTGATCAAAAATGAGAACAAAGGCCGGGTTTTGCCTCTCGGAAGGATCTCTAAGCCCCATCTCCAAGCTATTTTCAGTACCTTTCTGGTTGTTTTCTTCCCCCCCATCCCCGTGATATCCGTCGGGGGGGCTGGCGGAGCTCTGCAGGCGGATGTCCGGCTCATTTTGGGGAGGGCTGGGATGGTTTCGGGGGGTCCCGGCTCTTTTTGGGGAGGGCTGGGATGGTTTCGGCCTCGCATTGCCCGACGCGGAGAGAAGCTGTGGTGCGGGGCTCGTTCTCCTCGGCGCGGCCCCGCCCCCTCGCTCGCGTTTGCCGCGGCGACGCAGGGGGGCGTGGCCCGGGTTTTCGCCTCGGCACATGCGCGGGTGGGCGGACGTGAGGGGGAGCACTTCCGGTGTACGGCGTCGGGCGGGAGCTGCGACGGTCGGTACCGGGGGAGACGGGGGGACCGGAGCCGAGGAGGGTGGGAGCGGGCGGGCGGGCGGGGAGGCGGCGGCGGCGGCGCGGAGGTGTGCAGGGCCAGTTCGGGGGGTTTGTGGGGTGGCGGGACCGGGCTGGGGGGCTCGGGGGGCGGTCTGGGCCTGTTTGGGGGGGGCGGAGCGGTCCCCGGGGGAAACAGAGCCGATTCAGGCCACCCCCCCCGTCCCCCGCTGCCGCCTCCTCCCCCCCCGCTCGCTCCCCGCAGGTGGCGGCAGCCCCGGCCGCAGCGCAGGGTGCCCGGGGTCGGCCTGGCCGGGCACTTGGCTCCGCTCTGGGCTCCGCTCTCAGCCCCCCCGCTTCCTCCGACAGGTCAGCCCGGCCGTGCCCCCTTCTCCCGCCTCCAGCCCACGGCCGAGTCCCCCCAGGTACCCCCGAGATGGGTCGGGGTTTGTCAGCGCTGGGCCCCCTGAAGCGGGGGTGGGTAGTGGGCACGGGCATTGCTGGGAGCCCGTGGGCAGCCCTGGGACCCCCTTAAAGCCCACGAAGACCCCCGGGGCCCCCTTGTCTCCCCCAGAGCCGACGGGGAGCCGTAGCTGTGGAGTCAGCTTAAGGAGTCTGCCCTAAGGACTGCTGCTTTTTGGAGCGTTGGGGGAGGGGGAGGGTTGGCGGTGTGGGGAGTGGAGGTGTGTGGGAGGAGTCCCGTGTCTTGAGGGAGGTTTGGGGATGTTGAGCAGATTTGGGGGAGTGGGGGAGGGGTCCCCTCACTTGGAACCCCCTGGTTCTTCTAAACTGTGGGAGGCAGCGGGCGTAGGGGGAAGGCAGTAGAGTGGGTTGCTGTGTTTCAGTCCTTGGTTGAGAGTCAGCGACTCTGCTCCCTTGCTGCTCAGCAGACTATTAACTCCGTGGGGCTGTTTCTCCAGGCAGGCTACGACTACAGAAACGGACCGACTTCCTCAGAAGGGTTGTTAGCGGTGACGTCTCCTGTGAACTTACTGCCTGACATTGGATAGACCTGGCACCACGCAGCAGCTCAGAGCCCCACAGCGTACGCTGCCGCTCTCAGTTGGCTCCATCAAATCCTCCGACCTGAGAATACCAAAGGTACGGAGTTGAAACGGGCCCTTCCTCACCCGCTGAGTCAGATGAACCTTTTTGTGCCCAAGTTGGCTGGGGACTGCTCCTGCCTCGCCGCCTTCAGGCGGAGCATGGCTGTGAGCAGGGGAGCTCAACACACAGTGCTTGCTGATTGCACCTGCTCCCTCGGGGGAGCACCCGCAGCGGTGGGATGGGAGGAGGGAGGACAGCACGAGGGCTAGAGACAAACATTTTATTTCTTTAACGTTTCACATAGGGGGTACCCCAGAGGGGTTCCCGGCCCCACACCCCACAGCCGCTCAGTATTTGGGGCACTGTTGGTCTTCTGGGCCTGGCGCTGTCACCACTTGCAGGGCTGGCAGAAGCAGACACGGCTAGTGGCATCTCCACCAGCCCTTCAGGTAGCCCCACAGCCAGGCGCAGCCCTGCCGTGGGCACCTTCCTGCCCTGCACAGCCCTGGGTCTGCCTGGCCACACTCCCTGCCCGTGGTCTTGCAGGACTCCTCCGTCTTTGCCTTCAAGGCCTGGTAAGCGCAGGTGATCTCCCGCACCGGCTCCACCTTGTCCATGTCCATGGCTGGGGGCTTTCCGGGGGACAGGTGCTCATCCATGGGCCTCTGTGTCCTGTCCATCCCCTGCCGGGGAACCCACTCTTTCTCGGTCCCTGCTGGCAGCTCCTGTGGAGACTCCTGGCTGAGGACCAGCCCCAGTTTCCCCACTGCCCCACCAGCAGCCATGGGAGAGCGGGGTTGTCCTGAGTGTGTGAGCACCACTGGCTCTGTTGCTGCACTGGGCCAGGGCTCCAGGAAGTGGTAGAGGGAGCTCTGGGAAGAGGAGCTGCTCCTCAACAGGCTGCTGCAGTCCTCTGAGTTGGCCAGCGAGCACAGGCTGCAGGGGCTCTTGCGGTGGCCCTCGGGGGGCCCAGGAGCCCGGGGGGTGCCTGGACCAGAAGGAGCTGTCCCCACTGATAGGACCTATAGGCGGCAGAGGAGGGCAGGGGGACCTGGGGGCTTGGGAGGGACAGGGGGTAGAGAGAGGCATCTCTGCTCAGATGGTATATGGTTGGCAGGGAGCCCTGTGGGTCCCGTGGGGCCCGGTGCTGCCTCCTCGGTTGCCCTGCAGAGGAGGAGAGAGAAGAGAGCCCGCTGCACCCCGTCTCCTCTGCTGGAGCCCGCGGGCAGCACCCCCTCCTCAGCAGGCGGGCAGGGCTGCCCAGCGCAGGCAGGGCACGGGCTGAGGGTCTGGGGCAGGATCTGGGGGTCTCCCCCACACTCCCTGCTTCTCCTGCATCGACTTGAGCTCCTATCCTTCATCTGCTAGTCAAGAAGCTGCTGAGGGAGGGGACGGAGTGAGCGGCCGGCAGCCCCCGGCACAGCCCCGGCTCAGGGCTGCCGTGGGGTGTGGGCTGTTTGCATGGTGCTCGGTGCCAGGGACACTCACCGCTCTGCTCCTCTGGGTGGGCTCTCGCGTCCGTCGTCCCTTGCTTTGGCTTCTTCCAGTCCCTCTGCAGGACCCCGGGAGCTGGGTGAGATGGGAGCAGCTCCCAGCCCCCGGCCGCAGCACACCACCCCACGCTGTGGCACAGTGCGGTGCAGCAGTCGCCTACCTGGAGCCGCTTGGTCCGTAGCACAGAAGAGACCGCGCTGAGCCCCATCAAAAGCATCACGCGCGGAGCCAGGTGAGCTGTGGGGGGGATGTTGGAGTCCCTCATGGCACCAGCTGCGGTGCATCCGCACAACCCTGGGGTGCCCCCCATGGGAAATGTTAAAGAAATAAAATGTTGGTCTCTATCCCTGGTGCTGTGGTTCCTCCTCCCATCCTGCGGCTGGGGCTGTGCCCCCCTCAGTGCCCGACCCAGTGGGACAGGCTGGCACTGCTGGCACCCACCAACCTGGGGGGTGGGGGTGTCGGGGTAGCTGTGTGGGCTGGAGAAAGGGAGGAAGCACCTCTTGAAACCAGCTGGGCCCTCTCCAGCCACAAAACCCTCCCCAGAGGCACCAGAGGGGACCCCCAGATCCTTGAAGGGCTGCCCCAGACTCCCTCTGGCCTGCAAGAGTCCCCCCCAGGACCCCATAAGGGCCGCCCAGGACCCCTAACGGACACCCCAGTGGCGTCCCAAATCTGGGTTCTTTACCTGCTGGGCAAGTCAGTAACACACTGTGTGGGAGCAGCCAGCCAAGCCGGTTTCAGAGCACAAGAGGTGAGAGGCAGGGAGCTGCCATCCCACTCAGCTCCATCTCCGCCGTGCCTTGGCTGTGCAGAGAGAACTTGGGGGGAGCTGCAGAACAGCTCAGCCCGGGCTTATCTCAAGATGGCACAGAACAACCAAAACCAAATGGCCCTTAACAAACAAAATGCCCCGAGTCCCATCCCACCACTCCTCCTGTGACGTTGAGTGCCGGACATCACAAATTGGCAACAGAGACTTCGCTATCGCCCCACCAGAGGGAAATATCCCAGACAGTGTAATCCACTCAGGCATAATCCTGCACCCTCACCGAGTCAGGAAATATAAACCGCAGGGTCTGGGGAGACAAATGGGGAATCCTCCAAGGATACAGCTGGCCCCTAGGAGATCCGTTCCCCCCCCATCCAGGACGCTCTACAGGGTAACTTCCCCGGGATGGAGCGACCTCACCTGAGAGAGAGAGGGTAAGTGACTAAGAAACATCCGTACGGTATAGGGCATGCGATTGAGTTTGTGACTGGTGCACTCTTCTAAGGCATTAATATCTAGCGCCCTTGTGGTTTGTGTTGCTACTTGTCGGGGGCATTTGTAGCTCGCAATAGCGGATCCCGCTAATTTCTTTTAAATTGCAATAGTGTAATCGCCATCGCACACACAGAACTTGCAATAGTGACGTATTGGACCCGTGAGCGAAGTCCAAAGAAATTGTTAATTTGAACCTCTCAGTGAAGCCCTTTTTCCCGTTTCGTCACACTCCCCGAGCCACTGGGTAAAGCGACACCTGGCAAAAAAACCACCACCACCACCCCAAAAAAAACCCCACAGCACATCCCCCACTCCCCACCCACCCCTTCTCCCCCCATCACAGCCATGGGGCAAACTCCCACCACCACCACCCCCAATCTCAGCCCGGCCGTGACCCGCCCGAGACACTGGAATGAAAGCAGCAGAGAGCGAGCTCAGGCTCTTGTGAGCTGGAGAGATTTCTCTTTGTTTGTTGATGTTGTCGTTGGGTGGGATTTGGTTGGTTGTTTTTCACAGAACACTTTGCAGTAGAGGACAAAAACGTGGTGTCGCAGCCCCCGGGGCCGGCGCTGGCACCGCCACCTCCCCCCACCTCCCCCCCCCTCCCCCCTCCCCCGGCTCCTGTCCCTCCTCCTGCCCGGGGGATGTTCCCACTTTCCTTCCTTGGTTTGTTTGTTTGTTTTTTTTCCTTTCTACCTTTCTTTTTTAATATGTGGGTTTATTTTTTCTTTTGCCCTTTTTCTTCTTTCTCCCTTTTCTTTTTCGCTCCCCCCTCCTTTTTTCTCTTTTTCCCCTTTTTTTTCCGATTTTTTTTTCCTTTTCCCCCATTTTTCTCTGTTTCCCCTTTCCCCCCCATTTTTATTTTTCTCTTTTTTCACTTCTTCCCCCTTTTTTCTCTTTTTCCCCTTTTTTCTTTTTCCCTTTTTGTTTTTTGCTTTTTCCCACTTTTTTCTGTTTCCCGTGCCCCCCGTTTTACTTTTTCTCTTTTTTTACTTTTTTCCTGTTTTTCCCCTTTGTTCTTTTTCCCTTTATTTTCTTTCCCCACCTTTTTCTCTGTTTCTCCCTTTTCCCCCGTTTTAATTTTTCTCTTTTTTTACTTTTTTCCCCTTTTTTTATCTTTTTCCTCTTTTTTCTTTTCCCACTTCCCCCCCCCCCCCCCCCTTTTTTTTTTTTCTCTTTTTAAACAAGCTCTCTCCCGAAGGAGCGGCCCCTGGCTCTCCGCTAGCAGAAGAGCCTACGGAAGAGCTCTGGCACTGACACGGGCGGGAACATCCACTCACACATCGCAACACAGCAGTTAGTTTGGCAACACCCCCACACCCTGTCACAAGTGAGACCTGCACAGACAAAAGGCTCCTGAGTGAGGGCACTGGGGCAGCCCCACCTTAGAAGCAGCAGAGGAGCAGAGCCGTCCGGAGCCATCAAGAGCACAGGAAGGGCTATTCAGGGCCTCATTGTCTGCGCCGAGTGACCGTCTGCTGAGAACCGCTCTGGCGGCTCAGAGCTCAGCCCCAGCAGCAGTCTGGAGCCAACGGGGAAAAGTACACTGGGAGGAAGACTGGCAGCCTTCCTCCACAACGCCCCGGAGAGAATGACCAGAGTGCTGCCTATCCCCATCGCTTTTCCAACTCGGTTCCTTTTTTATTAGAAAATTAATTAAAAAAAGATCTCCAACTCTCAGGTTTACAAGGCACACAAAATTTCTAAAAGGGAGACACAAGCGCGAGGTGCTGAGGTACCCAAACCTGCCCACGTTAGTCCAACTAAAGGGATAGCGTCGGGAGGCGAGGGAGGAGGAAGGGGGAGGCTGTGGGATGGAGAGAGCCCTCCCCGTACCCCTCGGCTGTGCATCCTCGCAGCGCCGTGGGGAATGGGGGGCTGTGTGTTTGGGGGGGTCTTTGGTTTGCTCCCCTGACCTGCTGGGGGTGGGGGAGGAGGATTTGGGAGGGGGGGATGTCCGGCGGCGGGGTTACATTCATCGGGCGGTGCTGGGCGGCACGGCGGGAGCCTCCCTTGCTGTGCTGCGAGGCCGGGGCTCCCGGAGCGTGTTTCTGCTCCTGCTGCTTCACCTGCTGGAGCATTTCCCTCATCTTGTGCTGTGCAGTCTTGGGGAGGAGAGGGGAAAAGCAAGAGGTGGGTGTCAGGGCACCGCTTCTCCCCCCACCACCCACCCCCGAGCCCCCACCGAGCATCTCGACACTCCCAACAAGCTGTAATTAATTTCAGGTTTGTTATGGGTTAGTCCCACAAATTGATGCAAGGAGACGGAGCCAATTAAGACTGAAGTATTTATTAGCAAGCGGCAGCAAGCAAAACAGCGCTGGGCGGCCCGGGAGTCTCACTCCGCCGACGGCTCGCACCCGTTTCCCGAAAGTCCCTGGTTTTATACTCTTCTTTTTCCGGTAGAGGGGTACTCTGCATCTGCACGACACGACTTGTTGCTAGGGGGTCGTTTTCTGCTTTCCTTTTCCTCCTGGTTGTTGCAGGGATGACAGATTCATGTCTTCCTCACATCATGTACTCTTCGTCTTCATGAGCCCCCCTCCCCTCCTCCAAGTCTTTTTCACATCCTACTTTGTTTGCATAACCTGACCTTTGCAGTTTTAGCCTTGCTCGCTCACAGGATGCGGGCTATCTTGCAACAGCAGGTTCAGCAATTGCCTTTTTGTAAAACAATGTAACAATGCGAGTTTCTAGGTTTGGTGAACAAACAGCGCTGAGCTTATCACACTGCAGATGGCCTTTGTGCTTCATAGTTCCTTTTATCCAGGGCACTCATCAGAGGTGGCACTACAGGGCATAGGGGAGAAACTGGGCTGGACTCCCAGTTCAGGGTGACTGGGGAAGGTGGAAGAGCACCTAGGTCTTGGGCATGAAGACTTCAGACGCTGACTTGCTTTTACAGTGCTTTTCCATGAACTATTTAGACAAACGCTATGCATAACTCAATACATAATCGGAGGAATAATTTCCTGCTCTTTCCTCTCTGTGTTAACATAGGAGACGCTTACTAGCTTGGGTGCAGTGCTGATTGCATTTTCAGTGTTGAAGAGCATAACAAAGCTCGTTAGTCTTGTCAGTCAAACAGATGACTAGTTTGCTCTGATCTCTTGAACAACCCTAAGTACGTTTCTGTACACAGCCACAGTGCTGTGGGATCCGTCTAAAATGTCTTTTGTTCCCTCCTAGTGCAACAGTGAAAGAGCTAAAGAAGAAGCATCTCAGAGTTTTGAGAAATTATCTCATGTCCTGGAAGAGAAGAAATCCGCAGCTCTTAGGGCAATTGAAGCTTCTAAGAATTTAAGGCTGGAAAAATTGCAAACACAAGCAGAAGAATCTCAAGGGCTCCTGGAAAATAATGGCCTTGTAGGACTTGCTCAAGAACTGCTTAAAGAAACCGATCCATCTTGTTTTGTTCAAACAGCAAAACAACTTCACGTCAGGTATCTTATTAATTATCTTCCGTTCGAGGTACAGGTACTGTTCCAGGGATGTCTGGTCAGTCATATTCTTTGGACACCTGCTAGGAAAGTACTGAATGCAAGTACTTTGTGTTGCAGAGCCTCAGAGGCGGTCCCGGTACCATTCAGTAGAAATTCCTATATTACAGTGTGCGTTAAAAAACAGCCCAGAGGAGGGGCTCTGTCCTGCGCCAACGCCTAGCCTTCTTCAGTAGGACTGCAGTGGAAGGGTAACCCATTCAGCTCACTGATACAGTCCTTTGCTCAGAGATTGCATCGGGTATTTGCAAGTTAATCTAACAGGTCTCTTCTGGCTTTAAACTCTTTGATCTGAATAGTTGTGCTCCATTAGCGCTTCACACCTATTTTGTTCTTTGAATGTAATGCCCCAAATTGTTAAAATGCTCTGCCAACCAAAAGATTCCCTGTTAGTTATCTTTACACTGATGTACAAAAGGCCTTTAAATTTTGCATTTTAATTCTGTCTAGAGAGACAAGTTTCTGGGACACATGAGTAAGTACCTGAAAAGAGAACTTTTTTTAAAGCAAAACCTAGCGGTTTTGCTCTAAGGAATGCACCCATGTGAATTCCTTTTTCCCTCTTCTGCCATCCCTCTGCTTCTGTGCTTTCAGAATCCAAAAAGCTACTGAATCCTGAAGAGCTTCAAGCCAGCAGCTGAAACTACTTTCGAGGACTTTGTGATGGACATAGCCAAGCAAGAAGAGATCCTTGGTGACTTGTCCTTCCATTCCAATGGTAAATTATGAGAGCATCACGTCTTTCTTGAGTTACAGCTTTAAGGGCTTCTCTGGAAAGAGGCAAAACTTGTGCAGGGCTGCAGTTGCAGAACTCAATCTTGTGACTTGCATTGTCCCTTCTGCCTCTGTGATTCACAAGGCGTTACCTGGCAGCAATGCTAGCTTCAGCTTTGATAAAGAAGCTAAGATGCCATGGCATTCAGAACCAGTTTACATTGGCTTCCAAAATATTGTAGTTAAGTAATACTAGGTCTTCCTAGCAGCTTTTTGTCGTGATTGCATGACAGAAAAGAATAGGTTTTTATATGGTTTTTTAGTTGCCAGCAAAAATAAATAATACAACTTTCAAAGTAAAACCAGAAAGGATTTAAGTGCATGAACAGACCCATCCTCATCTGCACTCTTTGACTGAGTCAGATCTCCCCCCCCCACTGTCCCCCCAGTGCTGTAGCCACTCAACAAAGGGCTTCTGTGTTTAATTCTAAAACAACATGTATCTACATTTGAGGTTTTTTTCTCCTGAATCTCTGTCATTCCAGGTCTAGAAATACCAGAAATCAATGAAGAGAGAGCAAAATGTACAACAAAGCTCTGATCAGTTGGGAATGCCCTGGGAAGACAGACTCAGCTGATATCTATGTTCTTGAGTATCATAAGCTTCATAGAGAAGAGGAGAGTACAACGTGGCAGGAGATCGAAGTTTGCAGCAAGAGCAAAGTAATATCTGATCTCGATGACGACAGCAGCTATGCCTTCAGAGTTCGAGGATATAAAGGATCCATCTCTAGCCCTTGGAGCCGAGAAGTTATCTTGCGTACGCCTCCAGCCCCAGGTATTGGGTTTTCTTATGTCCACGAGCTGCTGGTGGTGGTAAGAGCTGTAGGTGGTTTCCAGTAGCTCCCAGACTTCTACTACACAGTTACCGGTTGTATAAATGTTTAAAAGCACTGCTAACAAACAGGTTAAGTAGGCAGCATACTGAGACTGTGTTAGCTTGCGTAATGTTCCTGGTAGCCTTTAAAAGCGAGGAATTCTAGTGCCAGCATGACTTAAAATATAGTTTATAAGCACAGAAATACTTAACTAAGAGAAAATTTTTTGGGATGCTGTTTTTCAGTTCTCAGTTTTCTTTTTGATGACAAATGCGGGTACAACAGTGAACATCTCCTGCTGAACCCAGGAAGAACCTCTGTGGAAAGTAGGGCTGGATTTCCTCTACTGCTGGGGTCTGAGCGCATGCAGGCCGGATGCTACACAATCCTGGATTACATCATTGACGACACTGGGATTGCCAAAGGGAAGCACTTCTGGGCTTTTCACGTGGAAGCCTATTCCTACCTGGTGAAAGTGGGAGTTGTTTCTAGCAACAAGATACAGAAGTTGTTCCATAATACCCATGATGTGACCAGCCCAAGGTAAATTGCAGACTCTTGCTTAATACATGTTTTGTATAAGGAGATGGCTTTTTAAAAAATAAATTAAGAGCGAGCCTGGTCTCAATTAGTATACAAGATGAACCTAAGCAGTGGGAAGTGGCTTGAAGGATATAGTGTAAGCAGGTTGTCCTGTTCATCCTCTACTATTAGTAGGAAGATGTTCTAATTGTCCAGAGTCCTATTTTCTTTCTTTCTGGGAAAGAAATCGGGTTTCTACAGATATCAAGATATGTCAGTTAAAGCAAGAAGGTTAAAAAAGAGAAAAAAAAAGCATCATTTGCAAGATTGAAGCAATGCTTAGTTGTCAATAGTAAGATTCTGCCTTAATTCCCTTAGCATACTAGGTTTGGCAGCCACTCAGAGGTACAATGTTCACTGTGCATATCTGTGTGTCTTTGCTGTAGCTTGCGTCATGGTGGATTCCAAGTCACTGGCTCATCCCAGGCTATAGATTTGCATATGACACTGGAGTGCTACTGAGCACAAGCCAAAGTGCAGTGGATAAAGCAGCAAAAAGATTTCCAGCTCTCAATTACAGTTGTAGTAAGCCTGGATGTGTCTAGGAACTGCAGGCTGGGAGGCTATCTCCCAGGGGCTCTTAACTTTTTCATGAATCTAACAAAAGTGTTGGCCTTCTGCTGTATAACATACTGAAATTATAAAAACGCCAGTGTCTCAAGCTTCTGAAAGTCAGATGGAGACTTTTTGAAAAATGAGAAATTAGATCCTGATTTTCTCATTTCTCCCGGTCCCTGCCAGGAGGGAGTGAAGCTCAGCCCCGCTCCCTCCTTTTACAGGGAGGAAAACAAAATGGAAAAAAGAAAACCAAATTGTCCTATATTAGAAGTGTATAATTCCATTTTAAGGGTAGGGCAGCAATAGGGCTGGTACCACAGCCCCCCAGCCCCACAGCCACTGTGGGTCACGGGCGTAATAATGTACCTCTCCGGTAATTAAAGTTTCTTTTGGGAAGGAGGGAGAGATGGGGACTCTCCTGCGCCGGGACCTTTCCCCTGCAGGGAGGCAGAGCCGGAGCAGCGAGCACGGTCCTGCCCGGAGGGCAGCGTGGAGGGGACGCGCACGGGCATCCCGGAGGAACAGCAGCAAGGAAACCCCGGCACTGCACCTTTCCCTTCCTCCGAGCCTTTTTCTTTTCCTCTTTTTAAGGGCTCAACCAGTTTCTTCCCCCTCTGACCGTCACCATGGGGCACTGGCACCAGCAGCTTTGCAAAACCCCATCCTGTAAAAGCCGCCTGATTTTAGCCCTGTTTGGGGATGCTCCGCTTCCATTCTTACAGAGCAAACTGATAGATTTGTTTTTCTCCCCCCTCCCCATTTAGCAAGAAGCACCAACGTGCCGTTGTCGGTTTGGGTCGGTTTGCTGCAGAAAAAGGCTCCCGCAGGGGACGGGATAAGCCGATGGCAGGAGGGTCCCTGCACCCATCCCACCGCTGCTGGTGGAGGGCGGCAAGGGGACCTTTTCTTCGGGGTTGTCCTCTCCTCCCGGGCTCTGCAGCCCCACGCCGCAGCCCAACGACCCCCCCGAGATGGGAAGAGAGCATGAGAACCATCTCTGCTCAACAGCTCAAGAGGAAAAAACAAAATAAACCAAAGAGATAAAATAATACAATAGGATGAGATACAATAACGCAGCAGCACCCGCCCCACTCGTGGCACTACTTTTATTCTCGGCCACTGCAGTGATTGGGGGGTTTGACAGGATGGACCTTCCAAGGTCCCCTCCCACCCAAACCAGTCTTTGGGTCCATGACTGGAAGTGTCTGAGGTCAGGTTGGATGGGGCTGCAACCAACCCCGTCTACTGGATCCCAAACCACCCAGAAATCCAATCCAAACTGTTCTTTGGGTCCGGTTGGAGGTGTTCAAGGTCAGGTTGGATGGGGCTGGGACCAACCTGGTCTACTGGAAGGTGTCCCAGCCGATGATGGGGAGGTTGGACTGGATGGACCTTCCAAGGTCCCCTTCAACACAAACCGTTCTGTGGGTCTATGACTGGAAGTGTCCAACGTAAGGCTGGATGAGACTGGGACCAACCTTCTCTACTGGTTCCCAAACCTTCCAGCCCAAAAATCCAACTCAACCAACCCAAACCTTCTATGAGTCTGATTGGAGGGGTTCAAGGTCAGATTGGACAGGGCTGGGACCAACCTGGTCTGTTGGAACCCAAACCACCCAAAAATCCAACTCAACCAATGCAAACCGTTCTGTGGGTCTGAGTGGATGTATCCAAGGTCCGGTTGGATGGGGCGTTGAGTAACCTGCTCTACTGGAATATGCCCCTGCCGAAGACAGGGGAGGTTGGACGAGATGGACCTTCAAATGTCCCCTCCAAGCCAAACCAGTCTGTGTGTTCATGACTGGAAGGTCCGAGGTCAGGTTGGACGGGGCTTGGAGCATCCTGAGCTGCTTGAAGCTCTCCCTGCTAATGGCCACCCCACCAGAGGTTGGCGGTTGCCGTGTCACCACGGTCAGTCAATCAGCGATGAACCTGTCACCCTGATGTCACAAGAGGTGCGTGGCACACCCACTCAGGGGGTATAAAAGGGCCCACCGGGTGGTGGGTCCCACACTTTGGAGGAACGTCCATAAGATGACCTCTAACATGGCTGTCGCCACCAAGAACCGACCTGCCAGCGTGAGGCGGACCAAGATGGACTTCTGGGATGGGATGGAGCACACCTTCGCTATGTCCAGCGTCACCGCTGAAGGTACGGCCAACCGCAGCCACCTCTCCGGCAGCCAAGACTCAAGGGCTTGTCACCATTTCGGAGCCAGCCATGACACTTGGCGTGTGCCACCGCGTCGCGGCTCAAGGGGGAGATGTTTGGGGTGGACCTGAGAGCTGGTGGAGATGGGGCCTGACCTGGTGGTTCTTTGTTTTTTCAGAGCGAACGGCCGTCTGGGATGCAGTGGCTGGCTACATTCAAGACCAACTCCTGCTCCACAAGGTGGTGCAACACCCGCGTCCTCCTCATGCACCATGAGGGGTGGTGGGATCCCCCTGGGGCGTGGCCTGCTCTCACCCTTCAACTCCTCAGAAAACAGGAATCTCACCCCAAAAGTCCCCACTGACGGCCAAACGGGGCCTGTGCAATGTTGGTGTCACGTCTGGTAGGGCTGATCCAGGTCGCTGGAGACCCCCCCGGGATGGCCTCATCCTGGTTCTGCCCAAACTCCAGTGCTGTTTTTTTCTCCTGAGGAGGGGAAGGACTCAACATCTCCTCCCCAAAGTTCTCCCCACCGCCCAGCTCGTGCCTCCAAACGGTGGGAGAGGGCAGGATCCAGCCTCAAGCACCATCCCTGGACGGGGGAGGTCACCTCCAGATCTTCCCTCTAGCCAGTCCTCACCCTCCCACCCTTCTCGTCCACTTGCAGGGCGTCCGAATTCCCACCCTTGGCTCCTTCGGTACTGTCCTCGAACGCGTCCAGGTCGGAGATGAAACCGTGACTATCCAGAAGCCGGTGTTCCACCTGGCCAGGAACCTTGCTGTTGTCCACAACCTGATGGACAACAAGGACTACCTGCCCGGTAAGATGGCTGACTGCACGGTCATCTTCTCTGAAGCAACTCCAAAGTCCAATAATTGAGTGGGTTTGAGTTTTTTTGGGGCAATGCAATGATTGTGACACACAAGCTGTAGGACACGGGCCACCGGGTGAGCGTCTCCATCCTTCTCCTGTGGTTCTTCCAGGCAACAAGGAGCTGGAGCCCCTCAAGTACTCCAAGGTGGCCGTGGCAGCCGCCGTGTCCCGGCAGAAAGTGGTGGACTGCATCCAAGGCACCACGACCCTCCTCTCGCACTGCCTGGGGAAGGGGGAGAATGTGGCCCTCATCCTGAGGGAGGTGGGGGTGCTCCTCATCGAAGGCACGAAAGTGCGCGTGAAATTCTACCGCAGCTTCCTGGAGAGGCTGTCTGGGAAGGAGAACTTGGAGAAGGTTGTCTTCAAGGTAAGCATTTTGGTTTCTCTGTGGTGCGTGCGGTCCCACGGCAGTGTTCTGGCACTGCTTGTGTGGGGTCCCTCAGGACACATTCAGCCACTCGGTCCAGGTGAGAGTTACGGTCCTGCCAACACTTGCTGCCTCAAGCTCCTCCGACACTTGAGTGCCTCAGCCATGTGGGGGATGTCCCACCATTTTTGGCCTCTTCCAATGTGGGGTGCTTTAACCACGTTGAGGGATGTCCTGCCATCTTTGGCCTCCTCTAACACTGAGACCCTCAACCACATTGAGGATGTCCTGCTGTCTTTGGCATCCTCCAGTGTGCAGTGCTTCAACTACGTTGAGGATGTCCTGAATCTTTGTGTTCCTCCATTGCAGGTCCCCCATCTGCTGGACATGATTGTGTCCCCAGTGGTACCCGTGGCCTCACTGAGCTTCTCTGGCCGTGTCATCCTCTTTCCCAAGTGAGTACGTTGGCGGCTGTAGCCGCTCTTTGATGCCAACGCCCAAGGTAGCATCTCTTCCTTGTGCCGCTGCGGGTGTCCTGGGGACACCAGGCGGCGACTCTTGATGATGTCCCAAGGCCGCAGTCACTCCCATAAGGCAGCTCTGAGGGGAAAGACAGAGGAATTTGGGTGACATTTCTTCCCGTGGTGGCCTGGACTTCTTTGCTGGGCGACTCCATTTCCCAGGCCCGTCCTTGGGGATGGGATGTGGTAGACTTGGGAAGTCAATGGCCTTCATGGCAATGCCAAACTCTGCCTGCGGGCAAGTGGCCGCAGCAAGTGGCAAGTGCTGGTGGTGCCATGGGTCATATGGGTGTCTTCTCCTTCTTTCCAGGTTTGTGATGGAGTGTGTGCCCAAACACCCACCCAGGGCTCTCCTCAAGACCTCGAGACAAGTCCCTGGTGAGGATGTGCAGACGAGAAAAGACAGTTTGCCACCTCTCCAGCAAGGTGGGAAAGGTAAAGCAGCTCCCAGCTCTTCTCCATGGGACGGGCAGCCAACTTCTGCCATGTTGTGGGGAAATGGCCGACGCTGAGCGCCAAAAGGCTCCGACTTGTCCCAAAGCTTCAGACCAACTCCTGAGGGCCTTTTGTCCTAACGATTTGTTGGTGTCACCAAAAGAGAGCCCCGGGGTGGGATGTGCCCAAGGGTACAGTGGGAGGATGGTGGGCCAAGGCCTTCTCCTCCCCCTCTTCCCCTCAGAAATGACACCTGTCCCCTCCCCGGCACCACCCGGCTCCTCCTTCCTGACCATCATGATGATGATGAAGTCGGAAAACCACATTGGAAATGGTGCTGGTGTTGGGGAGGACACGATGGGGCTGCTAGAGGAGCAGAATGTCCAACCCTCAGACATTTTGGGAAGGGGCCTGAGCACCCCCTGCGTGTCCCTGGGTGGTCTGGCAGCATCACAGCGACGCTCTTCTGAGGAGGTGTCTTCTTTCTGGTTCCAGTGGGGTTTCCCGGTTTTCCCTTTCCTGCTGGTCCGAGCCCGACTCAAAGCAAAACACCACAGTTTGGGGAAATCTTGGAGCTGCAGAAGAAGAGGAGGACAAGGTCTCTGGCCAGGTGAGGCTGAAGGCTCAGGGTGGGCGGCCGCACGGGGCCATTTTACCCGGAGAGGTGGGAGACGCTCCATCCCTGGAGACATTCCAGGCCAGGTTGGATGGGGCTTTGAGCAACCTGATCTGGTTGAAGACCTCCCTGCTCATGGCAGGGGTGTTGGACTAGATGGACCTTCAAAGGTCCCTTCCCACCCAAACCATTCCATCAGCCTGACTGGAGGTGTTCAAGGTCAGGTTGGATGGGGCTGGAACCAACCTGGTCTACTGGAAGGTGGCCCTGCCGATGACAGCGGGGGGCGTTGGACTAGATGAACCTCTAAATGTCCCTTCCAACCCAAACCATTCCATGATTTTCTGACCCAGCAAGAGCCCGTTCCCCAGCCCTGAACGCTCCTTGGTCATCACCACCCAAGAGTGGTGAAGGCAGCACCTGGAGGGGTGGGATGTGGCTGCCGGGAACACCCCCATTTCACAGGGCTGGATCTTCTCCAGCTCTTCAGGAGAGCCCCAGCGTGGTCTAGGGACAATGGGACAGCTGTGTGTCAGATGAGGGTCCCGGCACAGGGGGTTTCCTCAGCCAACCTGCTGCTGGCTACATGAGGAGGCACGTGGCTCATGGGGAGGGGCAGAAAGCAGCCCCAAACCCATTGTGTCCTCAGGTAGACCTCTTCCTTTGTGTCCTTCCAGGCGGCGGTTGGTGGTCCCAAGGGTCTCCTCCGACACAAACCAACCCATGACCAGCCAACCCAAGGGCAAAGCAATGCCCAAAAGACAACATGGACGCAGAGCCAAGAGATGGCAGCCAACCCTCAGTCCGATAGAGGAGGAAGAGGAGGAGAAGGAGGAAGAGAGGGAGGAAAAGAAGGAGGAGAAAGAGGAGGAGAAGGAGGAAGAGAAGGAGCAGGAGGAAGAGAAGGAGAAGGAATAGGGGAGAAAATCCTCACCGAACGCACAGTGCTGAAGGCGGTGAAGGCCGAGTCCTCCCATCCTCGCGAAGCCTCGGCCTTCATAACGTCTGTAATAGCCGTATTATCGGCAACGAGTTCTGAGGTCAGCCTGCTCAAGGAGCCTGCCTACGGGGCCCTCCAACGGCCACCACCGAGCCGAGGCAGCAAAACCAGCAAAGCTGTCCCTCCATGGAGAGTTCAGAGAAGACTTTAAAGGACAGTCCTGTGAAGAGTCCCTGGAAGGATCCCCTGAAGAGTCCTCCAGAGAGTTCCCTGCTGAGAACCCTCTGTCACCCGCTGCCAAGAACCCTGGCCAGACCCCCGGCTGTCCCCCAGCATCGGCCACCCCGCATGGCCCAACTGTTGGAGGAGCTGCTGAGGAGGCAGTCCCAGGAGGTTTTGACCCGCTCGCTGCTGCCACCAGCCGTTGTCTCCTGCCAGGCTGTGCCTAGATCGAGAGAGGCGGGTGGCAAGCAGGCCAAGCGCCCCGCGCCACACGGCACCCCCAGGACGCAAGAGACCTCCCCGTGGGCCAACATCCCACCCATGAAGAGGAAGATGGTGGTGTGCTAGGTGGAAAAAAACTCCAAACCCCTGTGGGAGGGAACGCCGGAGCGGGACGGTGCCGCAGTGGGCAGCAGCAGGCAGCACATGGGCAGCAACAAGCGGAGGGCATCTGATGGCAACACCATGGCCACCAAGCGACGCAGAAACCTGGTGGATGCTGGGGGGCAAAGTGCCCCACGCTCCCCCAGCCTCTCTTCATGGGCTGATAGAGAAGGCGTGGAGCACGCATCCCCACCGCATGCGACCCGCACCCACCCACTCCAGCCCCAGCCCCAGACCTCTCCCACATCTCTCTCTCTTTCTTAATTCATTAAAGGTTTGATGTTTGGTTCACAGTGCGTCTGCCTGCGGTCATTCCTGCAGTGGGAGGCGCGGGGGTTAACGCAGCCCGTGCCGCATGTGTACATCTGACCCTCCACCTCTTCACCCCTGTATATGAGGAATCCCCCAAGGTTGTGGATGGAGACTGTCCTGGTTTGAGGTAAAACAGAACCAATTTCGTTCAGTAACTTCGCTTCTTAGCGGGGCCTCTTCTACTAAAATAACTGCTTATTGTGCAGACAGTGTTCACTCTCTCGGAGAGATCAGACCAATTGTTTATAGCTGATGCCCAGGCATGGGATGCAGAGAGGCTCCTGCTTATACTTATTGCTGTAACCCCCAAGGCCAACCAACTTTGTTATTTGCCCCGTCGGAGGGTCGGAAGCGGAAAAGCATAGTGGGGTCCCACCTGCAGGGAGGAGCGGACAGGACAGGTGACCCAAAACTGACCAACAGGGTATTCTATCCTGTGGGAAACCTTGGCTGGTCCGAGGGATCAGAATACGAGTTTAACGTTGACCTTGAGCAGATATCCGTGTACCCTTGAAGAGACTGGGGAGTCCTGAGAAGAGCTAAGTAAAAAGATAAAGGTTGGCAAACATCCTGGCTTTGACCAGAGCATGAACAGTGTGTGATGTGAGAGCGTATCGGGCAAAAGTAGAATGCTAGAATATATGCATAGATAAGCACCTGGGTAAAAGAATATAAAAAAGCACTGCTTGTTAAGTAAATAAATTGGATTGCTGCAACTTGATGTCCAGTGTTGTGTCCGTCCCAACAACGACACAGTATTATCAAGATTTTATCCCGCACATTTACACAAAACAAACAATAATAATCTTTTTTATTACACGTGGCAGGTCAGTGGCAATTCTTCATGCCTAATCTACTGATTACTCTGGTGTCTTGTCATGTTAAGAACAGAACTCTCCCTCCTATAGTGGAATTATATTGTTACTGATTCATTGAATAAAGTAATTATATTTTCTTCAGTCATGCCACTTGGCCAAGAATAAGGAGAAACATATTAAGGGAGGTAAATATTTATTAGCTTGTCTTCCTCTGACCTTAATTATGTTGGATAAAGCCCAACATTCAAAACAAAATGGAACTCTCTTGTTACTACCTTTTACAAGACACTTCAAGGGGGTATTTATTTAATCTACATTTAGTAATATAAAAGTTTGGTGTATCACTGCATCTAATCCTGTAGACACTCAAGACAGCCAGCAGAGAGCACGGAGCACCTCTGGGAAAGTGAGTCCTCTCACCTGTCTTTGGCACTGTCTTATGATTCAATAAATAGCCCCAAAAGAGTGCCTATATCTCTCCATTTCCAACAGAGAGCCTACATGAGAAATTTAAACTACATTCCTAACCTTAGGGTGGCTAAACTTAGACTACACAAATCTTGATCACGAAGAAAAACTCTATGAAAGACGTATGTTGTATATCTCAGGAAAGTACACGAAGGGTTAACAGCCCATTTCCACCTTTTCTATCTAAACTTAATTGTTTCAGGGAGTCACCACGTGTGTGACAATATATGTAGAATCATTGAATCATAGAATCATAGAATTGTCTAGGTTGGAAGAGACACTTAGGATCATCGAGTCCAACCATCTACCCTACTCTACAAAGTTCTCCCCTACACCATATCCCCCAACACCACATCTAAAGGTCTCTTAAACACATCCAGGGATAGTGACTCAACTGCCTCCCTGGGCAGTCTATTCCAATGCCCGACCACTCTTGCTGTGAAAAATTCTTTCCTAATGTTCAGTCTAACTCTACCCTGTTGGAGCTTGAAGCCATTCCCTCTTGTTCTGTCATTAATTACCTGTGAGAAGAGACCAGCACCAACCTCTCTACAGTGCCCTTTCAAATAGTTGTAGAGAGTGATGAGGTCTCCCCTCAGCCTCCTCCTCCTCAAACTAAACAGTCCCAGCTTCTTCAACCGCTCTTCGTATGATTTGTTTGCTAGGCCCTTCACCAGCTTCGTTGCCCTCCTCTGCACTCCCTCCAGCACCTCGATATCTCTCTTGTATTGAGGTGCCCAAAACTGGACACAATACTCGAGGTGTGGCCTCACCAGTGCTGAGTACAGGGGCACAATCACCTCCCTACTTCTGCTGGCCACGCTATTTCTAAGACCAGCCAGGATGCCGGTGGCTTTCCTGGCCACCTGGGCACACTGCCGGCTCATATTCAGCCGCTTGTCAATTAGAACCCCCAGGTCTCTTTCTGCCCGGCAGCTTTCCAGCCACACCTCCCCAAGCCTGTAGCGCTGCACGGGGTTATTGTGGCCCAAGTGCAGGACCTGGCACTTGCCCTTGTTGAAACTCATACCATTGATGTTGGCCCAATGATCCAATCTAAGTCTCTCTGTAGAGCTTCCCTATCCTCCTGGGAATCAACACTCCTGCTTAACGTGGTGTCATCTGCAAACGTGCTGATGATACACCCTATGTCCTTATTGAGATCATCAATAAAGACGTTAAACAGAAATGGTCCCAACACTGATCCCTGAGGCACACCACTTGTGACCGGCCACCAGCTGGATTTAAATCCATTGAGCACCACTCTTTGGGACCTTCCAGTCAGCCAGTGCTTGATCCAGCAGATCGTATGCTCATCCAGGCCGTGCGAAGCCAGTTTTTCCACGAGAATTGTATGGGGGATAGTATCGAATGCTTTTCGAAAGTCCAGGTATACAATATCAACAGCCTTTCCCTCGTCCAATATTCTGGTTATCTTGTCATAGAAGGAGATGAGGTTCGTCTGGCAGGACCTGCCTTCCATAAACCCATGCTGACTAGGCCTCACCCCCTGGTAACTAGGCCTGATCCCCTGGTACTAGGCCTGATCCCCTATATATATGGGGGAAAATTAAAAGTATTTCTATCCTCTTTGTAATATGCTATCTTTCATCATCACTAAGTTCAAAAAGCGGGGAGGATGGGCAAATGATGTCATAGTTCCTTCCTCTAACAGTAATTTAAAAACTGGTAAACATTGTCTGAGAAGATGGAAAGTACTTGCCTTTCTGCAAGTCTCGCCCGGTCGCTTCCAAGGGTAATAGCTCATTTTCCTGAGGTGAAGACACAGGTTTTGTTGATTGGTGTTCGAGACGGTACGGAATCTTGTAATACTCAGCTAAATATATCCCTATTACTATGGGATGTGTCGAGACACATCCCATAGTAATATATATATCCCTATTACTATGGGATGTGTCGAGACAACTATGCCTGTGTCGAGATATACGGTTTAGCAAAAAGGCTCTTAGAAGGATGTTTAACCTGTCACAAAGTGAATAAGAGACAACTTAGAGAAAAAGTACAAGAAGGGCGTGAATTGGCTAAAAGACCATTTGAAAAAAAAAAAACAAAACCAAAAAAAAACCAAGTAGATTTTACTGAATTACCGAAGGTTGAGAGATATCAGTATCTATTAGTCTTGGTTGATGATCTTTGTAGAAGCCTTCTCGGTGGTAAGAACTACGGCAAAAACAGTTATTAAAGTCCTCTTGGAAGAAAGGCCCACATTTTACCTCCAAAATAATCAAGAAGCAACTAAATTATTTGGAACAAAATGGGAATACCACACTCCCTGGTATCCTCAAAGTTCTGGGAAAGTAGAAAGAATGAATGAGGAGATAAAGAAACATCTAACCAAGCTGAAGGTAGAGACGAGAATGAATTGGGTTATATGTTTGCCATTAGCCTTACTACATATTAGAACTCAGCCAAGAACAGATACTGGTATATCCCCCTTTAAATTGTTGTATGGGATGCCTTACGATTTCAGAATATTAGTAAAACACCTGAAAGTCGAAGATGAAATCTTAACGGAGTATATTTTAGAACTCACTAAAAGAAGAGACCTCCCTTGAACATTTCCATACACCGAATCCAACCTGGAGATCAGGTGTTGACCAAAACCAGAAAAGAAACATCTTTAACGCCCCGCTGGGAGGGACCTTTTTGTTGTTTTACTTAACACAGATACAGCAGTACGGACAGCGGAGAAAGGATAGACCCACACTAGCAGAATAAAAAGACCTATCTTCCCAGAAAGGTGGACTATGACGTCGGAACCGAGAGACCTTTGAGTAAGATTAAGGAACAAGACTGGTAAATGCACTTTTCCAGAAGAGAAGTAACGGATAGTTTAACCATGTATAAAGCACCATACTTCTGGACACCTATGTTGGGTTGTTTGCAAGTGTGCAGTTTGGTAAGAAGTAGTCATGTGTCTTGTTTAACATGCAATCTTGCTGTATGAATTGTCGCAAAAATCTGACGTATCAGGAATCAGAAAGTCAAGCAAAAATCTGTAAATTATTTTGGGGGTGGGAACTATCAATATCTGAACCCTGGGAGGTATATGAAATGAACTGGTATTGAGCCTTAAGACAGTGCGCTGTAAGATTCCTCTGGAAACAGGCCCAGCAACAAAACAGGTGGAAATATATTTAAGAATCATTGATAAATTAACAGCAGAGTTACTAAAGTGAGAAAGGCGTGGTAAAAGGAAAGCCAGAAAATTCCCCTGAAGACTACCTGCTGCTGCCGAGAAGATGTTGATATCCTGTTGCTCTCTGCACGAGAGTAGACGAGGACAGGCAGAGAGGTATTAAACAGTGGGGCAATGAAAGCTGGTATCCTTTCACTACCACGGCCTCAAGAAATGAGCACCAACCCTTCCATTGGCACCATAGTTAACTACCTTAATTTCCACCCTGGCGGGGCCCCTCATAATACTGTGGTTAATTCTAACCTTCGGGCCTTGTTATTGTTAACAGATTTGTAGCTTTTGTTAAGAACAGGTTAAAAACAGTGCAACTAATGGTAATAAAGCAATCAAAACTAGAAATGAAGATTATACCAGATGAAAACTCTGAGTTAGATGCAGCTTGTGAAGTACTGTCCAGGTTTGATCAGCAAATTTCTTGTAAATAAAAGAAAAAGAGGGGAAGGATTGTAATAAGTAACAGAAGATCATTTGCTGATCCAACCAGTCGCTCAAGGACCATCTGGACAGTAGGTTATCTCAAGCACAATAAAAGCTCAAGCACAAGCGCTTAAGCGGTTTGATGAACAAAATAGTGAAAAGTAAAAGGGGGGAATTGTGATAAGCTCAGCGCTGTTTGTTCACCAAACCTAGAAACTCGCATTGTCACATTGTTTTACAAAAAGGCAATTGCTGAACCTGCTGTTGCATCCTGTTGAGCGAGCAAGGCTAAAACTGCAAAGGTCAGGTTATGCAAACAAAGTAGGATGTGAAAAAGACTTGGAGGAGGGGAGGGGGGCTCATGAAGACGAAGAGTACATGATGTGAGGAAGACATGAATCTTTCATCCCTGCGACCACCAGGAGGAAAAGGAAAGCAGAAAACGACCCCCTAGCAACAAGTCGTGTCGTGCAGATGCAGAGTACCCCTCTACCGGAAAAAGAAGAGTATAAAACCAGGGACTTTCGGGAAACGGGTGCGAGCTGTCGGCGGAGTGAGACTCCCAGGCCGCCCAGCGCTGTTTTGCTTGCTGCCGCTTGCTAATAAATACTTCAGTCTTAATTGGCTCCGTCTCCTCGCATCAATTTGTGGGACTAACCCATAACAAACCTGAAATTAATTACAGCTTGTTGGGAGTGTCGAGATGCTCGGTGGGGGCTCGGGGGTGGGTGGTGGGGGGAGAAGCGGTGCCCTGACCCCCACCTCTTCCTTTTCCCCTCTCCTCCCCAAGACTGGACAGCGCAAGATGAGGGAAATGCTCCAGCAGGTGAAGCAGCAGGAGCAGAAACACGCTCCGGGAGCCCCGGCCTCGCAGCACAGCAAGGGAGGCTCCCGCCGTGCCGCCCAGCACCGCCCGATGAATGTAACCCCGCCGCCGGACATCCCCCCCTCCCAAATCCTCCTCCCCCACCCCCAGCGGGTCAGGGGAGCAAACCAAAGACCCCCCCAAACACACAGCCCCCCATTCCCCGCGGCGCTGCGAGGATGCACAGCCGAGGGGTACGGGGAGGGCTCTCTCCATCCCACAGCCTCCCCCTTCCTCCTCCCTCGCCTCCCGACGCTCTCCCTTTAGTTGGACTAACGTGGGCAGGTTTGGGTACCTCAGCACCTCACGCTTGTGTCTCCCTTTTAGAGATTTTGTGTGCCTTGGTAACCTGAGAGTTGGAGGGTTTTTTTATTAATTTTCTAATAAAAAAAGAACCGAGTTGGAAAAGCGATGGGGATAGGCAGCACTCTGGTCATTCTCTCTGGGGCGTTGTGGAGGAAGGCTGCCAGTCTTCCTCCCAGTGTACTTTTCCCCGTTGGCTCCAGACTGCTGCTGGGGCTGAGCTCTGAGCCGCCAGAGCGGTTCTCAGCAGACGGTCACTCGGCGCAGACAATGAGGCCCTGAATAGCCCTTCCTGTGCTCTTGATGGCTCCGGACGGCTCTGCTCCTCTGCTGCTTCTAAGGTGGGGCTGCCCCAGTGCCCTCACTCAGGAGCCTTTTGTCTGTGCGGGTCTCACTTGTGACAGGGTGTGGGGGTGTTGCCAAACTAACTGCTGTGCTGCGATGTGTGAGTGGGTGTTCCCGCCCGTGTCAGTGCCAGAGCTCTTCCGTAGGCTCCTTCTGCTAGCGGAGAGCCAGGGGCCGCTCCTTCAGGAGAGAGCTTGTTTAAAAAGAGAAAAAAAAAAAAAGGGGGGGGGGGGGGGAAGTGGGAAAAGAAAAAAGAGGAAAAAGATTAAAAAAGGGGAAAAAAGTAAAAAAGGAGAAAAATTAAAACGGGGGAAAAGGGAGAAACAGAGAAAAAAGGGGGGAAAAGAAACAAAAAGGGAAAAAGAACAAAGGGGAAAAAGAGGAAAAAAGTAAAAAAAGAGAAAAAGTAAAACGGGGGGGGACGGGAAACAGAAAAAAGGGGGAAAAGGCAAAAAACAAAAAGGGAAAAAGAAAAAGGGGGAAAAAGAGAAAAAAGGGGGAAGAAGTGAAAAAAGAGAAAAATAAAAATGGGGGGGAAAGGGGAAACAGAAAAATGGGGGAAAAGGCAAAAAAAATCGGAAAAAAAAGGGGAAAAAGAGAAAAAAGGAGGGGGAAGCGAAAAACAAAAGGGAGAAAGAAGAAAAAGGGCAAAAGAAAAAAAACCCCACATATTAAAAAAGAAAGGTAGAAAGGAAACAAACAAACAAACAAACCAAGGAAGGAAAGTGGGAACATCCCCCGGGCAGATGGAGGGACAGGAGCCGGGGGAGGGGGCAGGTGGGGGGAGGTGGGGGGAGGTGGGGGTGCCAGCGCCGGCCCCGGGGGCTGCGACACCACGTTTTTGTCCTCTACTGCAAAGTGTTCTGTGAAAAACAACCAACCAAATCCCACCCAACGACAACATCAAAAACCAAAGAGAAATCTCTCCAGCTCACACGAGCCTGAGCTCGCTCTCCGTTGCTCTCTTTCCAGTGTCTCTGGGGGGTCACGGCCGAGCTGAGATTGGGGGTGGTGGGAGTTTGCCCCATGGCTGTGATGGGGGGAGAAGGGGTGGGTGGGGAGTGGAGGATGTGGTGTGGGGGTTTTTTTGGGGTGGTGGTGTTTTTTTGCCAGGTGTCGCTTTACCCAGTGGCTCGGGGAGGCGTTGGCATCAGGAAGCCTGTGCTAAAGCGGGGTGGGGGCCTCGCCGCAGTTGATTAGCAGAGCCAAAGTTGTTATTAATGGTTATTAATGGTGCACTAATTACGCCCTTGTAACTGGGAAGCTCAGATGCCCCCTAAGCACCCCCCCGGTGCTTCTCTAGCCAGGCGAGCGCTGGGTGTCCCCCCCGCAGGAGAGGAGAGCACCTCCGGGGTGGGTGGAAGGGCATCACCCAACGGGGAGAGGACCAAGATGGGGCTTGGGTGTCCCTTGGGGTGGCCGGGTGGCGGGGTAGGGCTGCTGGGGGCTGCCACGATGAGGGACACCCCCACGCCTTTCTCCATGGCTCCCAGAGCTCTGCTCCCTCCCTCCCTCCCACCCATCCAGTGCCACCGGAGAGGTGGTGTCCCCCCTCCTGGGGCGGGCAGGGGCTGTGCCACCCCATCTGACACCTCAACGCACCAAAGCACCTCACTGGGGGAGGGACTCTGCGCCTGGTAGCCCCATGCTCCCCAGCACTGTAAGGATGGGGCTGAGCCCCCACCACGGCCACCCTGTGCAAACCAAACACCCCCCCAAACACCCCCCCCCCCCCCACTCCCCGCAGCGCTGCGAGGGTGCACAGCCGAGGGGTAGGGGGAGGGCTCTCTCCATCCCACAGCCTCCCCCTTCCTCCTCCCTCGCCTCCCGACGCTCTCCCTTTAGTTGGACTAACACAGGCAGAGAGAGAGAGAAAGAGAGGTTTTATTATTCTTTTTTTTTTTAATTTTTTATTTCCTAAAAGCCACGGGTTTTTCATCCCAGGCATGGCCAGAGGAGCTCACCCAGCGTTGAGGGGGGGAGGTTGGGCTGCGGCACACAGCGCAGCGGCTCATCAGTTTTTAGAATTAATGTAACGATAACGAAACTAACAGCAATTTTTAAGTTTTGTAAGGATTTTAAATTTTTATTTATTTCATTTCAGAGGGGGTGGGGGCGGGAGGGGGATGTTTGTTTTTTAGCACAAGCCGGCTTTTCTAGAGGTTAAAGAAAGGCCGTGCTCGGCCGTAAACGCTTTGCAGAAAGATCCCGGTTGCAAGGAGAGAAGGTGGGAAAAGAGGGGCAGGGGGGGAAAACAGATTTCCAAGAGGTTGTCAGCCCAGGGCTGGAGAAAAAAAAAAAAAAATTAGCAATTTTTTTTTTTTTTTAAATTTCAAAAATAAAACACGCTCAACCCCCAACCCCAAATGACACACACACATCCACACACAAAAACTACCTCAGGTTTTCATACCTCAGCACATTGCGCTTCTGTTTCCCTTTTAGAGATTTTCTATGCCTTGTAAAACTGATAGTTGGAGCATTATTTTTGTTTATTTTCTTAATAAAAAAAAAAAGAGTTGGAAAACACACTCTTACTGAGTGCGAGGCGGGAGAAGGAAAGCAATCCCACGGGTGCCAGAGCTCTTCCATAGTCTCCTTCTGCTGGCTGAGAGCCAGGGGCCGTTCCTTCGGAGAAAGCTTGAGAAATGTTTGAAAAGACAAAAAGAAAAAAACCAAAATAAAAAAAATGGGGGGAGAAAAAAAAAGAGGGGAAAGAAGAACAAAGAGAAAAAGGAGATAAAAGGGGGGGAAGAAAAACGGGGGAAAAAGAAAAAAAGGGAAAATGAAAAAAGGGGAGGTAAGAGGAAAAAAAAAGGAAAAGGAAACAAAAACCCCAAATATAAAAAAAGAAAGGTAAAAAGGAAAAAAAAAACCAACCAAACCAAGCAAGAAAAGTGGTGAAAGCCATTGGGCAAGAGGGACGAGAGCCGGGGGTGAGGTGGCGGTGCCAGCGCCGGCCCTGGGGGCTGCGACACCACACTGCAAAGTGTTCTGTGAAAAAAAACAACCAAAACCCACCCAACGGCAACATCAAAAAACAAAGAGAAATCTCTCCAGCTCACACGAGCCTGAGCTCGCTCTCCGCTGCTTTCGTTCCAGTGTCTCGGGGGGGTCATGGCCGAGCTGAGATTGGGGGGGTGGTGGTGGGAGTTTGCCCCATGGCTGTGATGGGGGGAGAAGGGGTGGGTGGGGAGTGGGAGATGTGGTGTGGGGTTTTTTTTGGGGTGGTGGTGGTGTTTTTTTGCCAGGTGTCGCTTTACCCCGTAGCTCGGGGAGTGTGACTAAACGGGAAAAAGGGCTTCACTGAGAGGTTCAAATTAACAATTTCTTTGGACTTCGCTCACGGGTCCAATACGTCACTATTGCAAGTTCTGTGTGTGCGATGGCAATTACACTATTGCAATTTAAAAGAAATTAGCAGGATCCACTATTGCGAGCTACAAACGCCCCCGACAAGTAGCAACACAAACCACAAGGGCGCTAGATATTAATGCCTTAGAAGAGTGCACCAGTCACAAACTCAATCGCATGCCCTATACCGTACGGATGTTTCTTAGTCACTTACCCTCTCTCTCTCAGGTGAGGTCGCTCCATCCCGGGGAAGTTACCCTGTAGAGCGTCCTGGATGGGGGGGGGCGGATCTCCGAGGGGCCAGCTGTATCCTTGGAGGATTCCCCATTTGTCTCCCCAGACCCTGCGGTTTATATTTCCTGACTCGGTGAGGGTGCAGGATTATGCCCGAGTGGATTACACTGTCTGGGATATTTCCCTCTGGTGGGGCGATAGCGAAGTCTCTGTTGCCAGTTTGTGATGTCCGGCGCTCAACGTCACGGGAAGAGTGGTGGGATGGGACTCGGGGCATTTTGTTTGTTAAGGGCCATTTGGTTTTGGTTGTTCTGTGCCATCTTGAGATAAGCCCGGGCTGAGCTGTTCTGCAGCTCCCCCCAAGTTCTCTCTGCACAGCCAAGGCACGGCGGAGATGGAGCTGAGTGGGATGGCAGCTCCCTGCCTCTCACCTCTTGTGCTCTGAAACCGGCTTGGCTGGCTGCTCCCACACAGTGTGTTACTGGCTTGCCCAGCAGGTAAAGAACCCAGATTTGGGACACCACTGGGGTGTCCGTTAGGGGTCCTGGGCTGCCCTTATGTGGTCCTGGGCGGCACTCTTGCAGGCCAGAGGGAGTCTGGGGCAGCCCTTCAAGGATCTGGGGGTCCCCTCTGGTGCCTCTGGGGAGGGTTTTGTGGCTGGGGAGGGCCAAGCTGGTTTCAAGAGGTGCTTCCTCCCTTTCTCCAGCCCACCCAGCTCCCCCGACACCCCCACCCCGCCAGGTTGGTGGGTGCCAGCAGTGCCAGCCTGTCCCACTGGGTCGGGCACTGAGGGGGGCACAGCCCCAGCCGCGGGATGGGAGGAGGAACCACAGCACCAGGGATAGAGACCAACATTTTATTTCTTTAACATTTCCCATGGGGGGCACCCCAGGGTTGCGCGGCTGCACCGCAGCTGGTGCCAGGAGGGACTCCAATGTCCCCCCCACAGCTCACCTGGCTCCGCTCGTGATGCTTTTGATGGGGCTCAGCACGGTCTCTTCTGTGCTACGGACCAAGCAGCTCCAGGTAGGCGACTGCTGCACCGCACTGTGCCGCAGCGTGGGGTTGTGTGGGGGGCTGCGGCGTGGGGCTGGGAGCTGTTCCCGTCTCACCCAGCTCCCGGGGTCCTGCAGAGGGACTGGAAGAAGCCAAAGCAAGGGACGACGGACACGAGAGCCCGCCCAGAGGAGCGGAGCGGTGAGTGGCCCTGGCACCGAGCACCATGCAAACAGCCCACACCCCACGGCAGCCCTGAGCCGGGGCTGTGCCAGGGGCTGCCGGCCGCTCACTCCGTCCCCTCCCTCAGCAGCTTCTTGACTAGCAGATGAAGGATGGGAGCTCAAGTCGATGCAGGAGAAGCAGGGAGTGTGGGGGAGACCCCCAGATGCTGCCCCAGACCCTCAGCCTGTGCCCTGCCCTGCCTGTGCTGGGCAGCCCTGCCCGCCTGCTGAGGAGGGGGTGCTGCCCGCGGGCTCCAGCGGAGGAGACGGGGTGCAGCGGGCTCTCTTCTCTCTCCTCCTCTGCAGGGCAACCGAGGAGGCAGCGAGGAGGGAGCACCGGGCCCCACAGGACCCACTGGGCTCCCTGCCAACCATATACCATCTGAGCAGTGATGCCTCTCTCTACCCCCTGTCCACCCCAAAGCCCCCAGGTCCCCCTGCCCTCCTCTGCCGCCTATAGGTCCTATCAGTGGGGACAGCTCCTTCTGGTCCAGGCACCCCCCGGGCTCCCAGGCCCCCCAAGGGCCACCGCAAGAGCCCCTGCAGCCTGTGCTCGCTGGCCAACTCGGAGGACTGCAGCAGCCTGTTGAGGAGCAGCTCCTCTTCCCAGAGCTCCCTCTACGACTTCCTGGAGCCCTGGCCCAGTGCAGCAACAGAGCCAGTGGTGCTCACACACTCGGGACACCCCCGCTCTCCCATGGCTGCTAGTGGGGCAGTGGGGAAACCGGGACCGGTCCTGAGCCAGGAGCCTCCACAGGATCTGCCAGCCGGGACTGAGAAAGAGTGGGTTCCCAGGCAGGGGACGGAACTGAATGTGGAAGCATATGCTGTGGGGCTCTGAGCTGCTGCGTGGTGTCAGGTCTATCCAACGTCAGGCAGTACATTCCCAGGAGATATCACTGCTATCAACTCTTCCGAGGAAGTCGGACCGTTTCTGTAGTCGTAGCCTGCCTGGAGAAAGAGCCCCACGGAGCCAACAGTCTGCTGAGCAGCAAGGGAGCACAGTCGCTGACTCTCAACCAAGGACTGAAATACAGCAACTCACTCTATTGCCTTCCCCCTTTGCCCGCTGCCTCCCACAGTTGAGAAGAAACCAACCAGGGAGTTCCAAGTGAGGGGACCCCTCCCCCACTCCCCCAAATCTGCCCAACACCCCAAACCTCCCTCACGACACGGGACTCCTCCCACACACCGCCAACCCTCCCCCTCCCCCAACGCTCCAAAAAGCAGCAGTCCTTAGGGCAGACTCCTTAAGCTGACTCCACAGCTACGGCTCCCCGTCGGCTCTGGGGGAGACAAGGGGGCCCCGGGGCTCTCCGTGGGCTTTAAGGGGGTCCCAGGGCTGCCCACGGGCTCCCAGCAATGCCCGTGCCCACCACCCACCCCCGCTTCAGAGGGCCCAGCGCTGACACCCCCCGACCCATCTCGGGGGTACCTGGGGGGACTCGGCCGTGGGCTGGAGGCGGGCGAAGGGGGCACGGCCGGGCTGACCTGCCGGGGGCGGGGGGGGGCTGAGAGCGGAGCCCAGAGCGGAGCCAAGCGCCCCGCCAGGCAGGCCCCGGGCACCCTGCGCTGCGGCCGGGGCTGCCGCCACCTGCGGGGAGCGAGCGGGGGGGGGAGGGGGCTACAGCGGGGGACGGGGGGGGACCTGAATCGGCCCTGTTCTCCCCGGGGACACCCCACTCGGCTCTGCCCCCCCAAACAGGCCCAGACCGCCCCCCGTGTCCCCCAGCCCGGTCCCGCCACCCCACAACCCCCCCGAACTGGCCCTGCACACCTGCGCACCACCGCTCCTGCCGCTGCTGCCGCTGCTGCTGCCGCTGCTGCTGCCGCTGCTGCCGCCGCCGCCGCCGCCGCCCCCGCCCTCCTCGGCTCCGGTTCCCCCGTCTCCCCCGGTACCGACCGTCGCAGCTCCCGCCCGCCGCCGTACACCGGAAGTGCTCCCCCTCACGTCCGCCCACCCGCGCATGTGCCGAGGCGAAAACCCGGGCCACGCCCCCCTGCGTCGCCGCGGCAAACGCGAGCGAGGGGGCGGGGCCGCGCCGAGGACAACGAGCCCCGCACCGCAGCTTCTCTCCGCGTCAGGCAATGCGAGGCCGAAACCAGCCCAGCCCTCCCCAAAAAGAGCCGGACATCCGCCTGCAGAGCTCCGCCAGCCCCTCCGACGGACATCACGGGGATGGGGGGGAAGAAAACAACCAGAAAGGTACTGAAAATAGCTTGGAGATGGGGCTTAGAGATCCTTCTGAGAGGCAAAACCCGGCCTTTGTTCTCATTTTTGATCACGGGGTTTCGCAGTGCTTCGCGGGCAGTGGTTATCCGGGGGCATCAGCTATCCCGGGAAGCGAAAGTTCCCATCCCGTGTGGCAAAAATATACTCGCATGAATAACTTAGACAAAACCAGCCCACAAAAGGACAAGAGGCGCGTTTGGTCACCTTTTCCTTGAAGTTTCGCGAAGACTGTATACTCAGATTGGCCCTGTCCTGCAGTTTCTTTCCCAGAGTTTTGCCCCCAAACCCACGCTTCTAGCCCCGGTCCCCAAGCGCTCCCTCAGGGCCCACCACCTTTCCCCAGCCCGGCCTGTCCTTAAAGCTTTTCTTTTCACACACAGCCCTTTCCACTCACCTCCCTCCGGGGCCTCCTCTCTCACAGACGCCTCGCAGCCCTGCAAACCTCCCTCTCCCGAAAACCCATTCCCCCCTCGCTCCCCCCTCACACAACACCTACTCCCTTCACACCCTCGCTCCCCCCCCGCCCCCATCTCTCGCCCCCCCTTTCCCCTCTCCTTCCATTCAAAATGGCGCCGCCCTTCCCTTCCCTTCCCCTCTCGCCTTTTCCTGCCTCAGCCCCCGCCCCCCGCTCAGGTGACACCGCACACAGCCGCCATGAGGCGCGGCGGGGAGGGCCGGGGCTGTGAGAGGCGATGGCGGTGAGGGAACTCTTGGCTTTTCTCCTCTTCTTTTCATCTCCTCAGGCTTCGGGCAGCCCCGCGTGAGCGGCTGGAGATCCCCCCCTCCCCTTCCAGGAGTGGCCCCGGCCCTGGGGCGGCCCCCGCCTCCCTCCTCCCCACAGGCTCTCCTCAGGGAGAGCCCCCAAATCTGTCCCCCGGGCGGCCCCACAGCCTCCTGTGAGGCTGGAAGCAGCGGTTCCCTCGGGGAGAGTCTCCAAACCCGTTCCCGGGGTGTCCCCACAGCCTCCTGCGTGGCTGGGAATGGGGTTTCCCTCAGGGAGAGCCCCCAAATCCATCTCTGTCGTTGCCCTACAGCCTCCTGCATCGCTGGGAGCAGTGTTTCCCTCAGGGAGAGCCCCCAAATCTGTCCCCCGGGCGGCCCCACAGCCTCCTGTGTGTCCGGGAATGGGATTTCCTTCAGGGAGAGTCTCCAAACCTATTCCCGGGGTGTCCCCACAGCCTCTTGCGTGGCCGGGAATGGGGTTTCCCTCAGGGAGAGCCCCCAAATCCATCCCCAGGGTGGTCCCGCAGCCTCCTGTGTGGCCAGGAATGGCGTTTCCCCTATGGATGGAGCCCTCTCCTTCCCCCAACCCCACTCCTGGGCAGCCTTTTCCTCCCTCCCACCTTCTCCCCACAGCCTCTTCCAGGGCTGGGAAAACACTCCTGCCCTTTCTCTTCCTGCGGGATTTGAGAAGAAGAGCCCCCCGTCTGCCCAGCCCACACATGGAGTCTGGGCAGCTCCACGCCTTGTGTTTGAACCGGGAATTGGGATATTTCAGTTTTCTTCTGCGATCAGGCCTGGTTGTGAAAGGGCCAGTTGTAGTGGTTAGGCTTTGGTGGGTGAGTAACAGCAAATCTTATTTAAATTTTCCTTTTTTTTAGATTTTGTGTAGGGGGCTTGTTGTCCTCACGCCCTCGAGTTCTTCTCCAGGTCAAGCGAAGCCCCATGGAACTGGCCGTAAGGGCGGCGGTGGCCATGGACCAGCGCCCCTTTGGCGTCGAGAACGTGGTTTATTTTGAGGTGAATCTCCCTGTTTTTCTTGAAAAGCGGGGGTCTGGTTTGTAGCGAGGCTTAAAACCCCGGGTTGTGCCTAAACGTGGGTCTGATTTCAACCTCAGGGGCTGCAACTCTGTCCAGCTCCGACTCACAGCCCTGGCAGCACCGTCAGCATGCCGGGCTTGGCGTTCTCTTGTATTTTGAAGGGTTTCTTACGGATCGGCAGCAGCCGGGGATATTTAGCAGCTGTGTATTGGTGGTGGAATCCATGTGGTGAAAAGATCTTTGGGGTAAAGAGGTGAATAGGTGTTGTTTTCTTTTTTTTCACCTCGAGACTGTTTCTTGTTGCCTTGTACCTGTAAAAAGATGTTCAAATCGTTAAGGTGTTCAAATCGTTTCATAAAATTACCCCCTAGACAGGAATATGTTTTGTGGTTGGTTTGGGTTTTTTTTTATGAGAGTCCTTTCAGCCTGCTCTCCAGGTGGAAATGGGAAATGCAAAGGCATTACAATGATAGATTTGCTAAATCTGTTGCCAAGGTCTATATTACTGGCTTTCCCTGCAGTGGGGAAAAGACGTCCTGTTGAATTGTTGTTTGCGTTTGAAATTCTCTGTGAAATGGATTAAGCAGTGTGGGCTTCTTTTTGTGGGTCTGCCCTTGGAAGGAGAGTGCCTTTAGGAAAAGGCTTTTCTGGAGGGGACAGAGAATTTAATTGCTGATGGCTATAAAAGCGCGCCCTGTTTGGGTGGCCTGAAAACAAAACCCGTGAAAATCCATGACTGAAAAATGAGACTTTCTCCTAATGATCGGGGCTGCTGTTTCTACTGATTGGCCCATGAATAACAGCTCGTTCCTTACTGGTGGCTGAGGACCCTTGAATTGTTTCCCAAAGCCTAAGGCAGCGGGAAGGGCTGGGGTTGTCAGATCACTGCAAATCAAATAAAAGCGAGCGGTTTGGAGTTGTCTGGTTCCCTCTTTCTTTTCCCAAGAAAGAGGGGTGGAAAATGGTAAAATGTTTTGCAGCAAAGTTCAAAATGGCAAAGGATGTACCGTGTGGGGGGTGGGACGTGGGTTTAGGTGTTGGTGGGGACCCCAGCAATAAACCGTAAGAGGTAGAGCAGCTTTGTGGGACTTTTGGGGCTTGTTTTTGTGTGGATATTCGCTCGTTGCAGACCACGTTCCGGAGCCCTCCAACAGAGGCATTAGAAAAAGAAGTCTTTTTCTTAGTACTAATGCTTTGAATTTTCCAGTGTGGGAAAAGCTGCAAAAGTGTGTATTTCTGCCCAGCTGCGGAGAAATGGGTAATACTGAGCCCTACAATAGCTTGGTTGTTTCTTTTCCCCCTGTGTGATGACTGGTGTGGAGGGAGTTTGTACCAAAGAGTCAACTTCTGATTGTGGGCAGCCCCTGTTTTAGGAACTGTTGCACAGATTGCTTATCGATGCAAGTGCTGCCGCGACTCCCGCACTCCCTGCTGAGTGATAATCCAAAACTGCAGAGCGAGCTGGGTGCCCGTGGAAGGGGAACTGCACTCTCAAGTGGAAATACTTGGGGTCTCGTTGCCTGTGGGAGGGAAAGGGACGTCAAGAGTCAACCTAAAGGAACTTCTCACCTTCAGAGATCGGGCTCTGGAGGTGACGGTTAATTGAGGGGAGTCGTGGAAGCGTGCTTTACTGAGCAACATGCTGCTGCTGGCCCGAGACTAAATGTCTCCAAAGTTTGGGGTTGGTTTAAGTGCTTTTTGGTTATTAGCTGGATGTCACTCTTACAAGCACCTCTTGCCCTGTCTGGAGGGGTTTGCTGCTGCCTCCTGCATTGGGCCGAGGGGACCGGCAGCCCTCAGGACAGGGACTTTCTCAGGCGTGGAGGTTAAACCTGGTGCGTGCTGCTTAAAAACTGCTCTGGGTGTTAGTGCAGTGGTCACGGTGAGAAATGTGGTGGCTTAGGGGAGCCTGAGATTCTCATTCCTCTTAAGTGCGGGGGATTTTGGGGAGCCTGGGTGGTACAATCCCCTTCCTGCTCCCAGATTCCTGTCGCTGACCCACCAGCGGGGTGTTAGCAGAGCTGATGCCCGCAGCGGCTGAGGGTTGGCATGATCCCGGCATCGCCGGAGCTCTGGAGCCGAGGAATGGGAGCGTGGCCCGTTTCCATCATGGCTTGTGAGGGAAATATTGCGGTTTGATATAGCCGGGGTGCGTAAACAGGGATTCCTCTTTGCACGTGTGCTTACAGGGTGCACGCAGGTGTGTTACTTGGAGTGTTTCTTACTGCCTGCGAAGCTTTCCGAGATTGGTTAATGAGCGTTGCTTTGCTGTGCAAGTGCAAAGTGTTATTTTCATGGAGAAACCAGCTCGGATGTTCCATTTAGGCATTCTGCCTTTAAAAAAAGAAAAATATTTTAAAGCTTTCCTTGCAGGCAGAATAACATCTGCTTTTGAGGATTGTTTCTTTCCCTGCAGGGTGGAAAAATCTACAGCCTCGCTAAGGCTGCAGAGGAAGAAAACTTGTCAGTTTCCTAGAGCAAACTGCAGTTTGGAGAGGGGGGGTGGTTTGCCAGAGCGCCTTTTAGCACCTGGTCGGGCACATTTCTTTTCCCTGGGGGCTGAGGTTTAACATCGCCTTTTCATTTGGCTGGGTTTTGGTTGTATGAATTAATGGGTGTTTCAATGGGAACCACAAGACCTAATTTCTCAGTCGCCATCCCAAAAATTGTGCATTCTAAAAAATCAGAATGCGGACGCAAGAACAGAATTTGGACCAGATTCTCCGGTGCCAGGACAGTGCACCGATGCTCCAGGGTGCTTTCCCCGGCAGCGAAGGCCTGGTCTGGCAGGAAGGCGGTGGTGGGGATGGCGAGGTACTGCTGGCTCAGCCGCCCCACGGCCGGGAAGCGATGCTCGTTCTTCTTCCACCAGCGCAGCAACTGGTGCTGCGCTTGCAGAGGGGCTCCAGGATGTAGTTTTCCAGTTGCTGGTGGATCTCGGGTATGCTCTCCTCGGGTCCTACCCCAAAAGGATGTCATAGATGCTCTGAGATGGGGCGCTGGTGCATGGGTCCTTGCGAGCAGGCAGCTGGCTGCCGGCATCTGCGCCTGTGGCTTTGGAATCCGAGTTTGGCACCCCAGACTGGGTGGCAGATGGGGACTGGTGGTTGCAAACCCACAACAGCGTGGTTCTCACTGGCTGGTGCAGCTCGCTTCTTTGGCTGGGGCTGAGAAACTGCATCTCCTTGAAGCGCGGGTCCAAAACAGAGGTGATAGCTGCTGGGCTTTCGAGCACTTTCTCGAATGCAGTTCCCTTCAGTTTGGAAGACGGCAGAACACGGAGAATGGCATTACATGCGATCTACTCCTTGGTGTGTTGATTGGACAGGGAATCAGTCAAAAGAGAAAATAAGAAAAATTAATTTGCCTTCTACTTGGATGGCAGAAATCTACGAGAGGCAATAGAAGTCGGATGGTTGAACAAAATCTTGCATGGCTTTGAGTTTGCCCTGAGCTGACGGCTGCAAAGCCTATTGCGAAACCTATTCATTTTTGTGATCGTAGTGATTTTTGTTGGTGTTTTGTTTGGATGTCTTAAGAGTATCGTTATCAAGCAATTATCTCCCCCCAGCCCTGCCATGCCCGCCGGCAGCAATGGGCCGATGGGGTCCTCAGCTGTCAGGTGGGAGGCAGCGGCACCGGGGCAGGGAGGGAGATGCCCGGTACCCCCGGGCGGGCCGTGCCGTGCCGCCGGTGTGGCTGGAGGATGCTCCATGGCTGCTCACTGCGGCATTTCCCATGGCAGGGAGGAAACACAGGGGGAGCAGGGGGTGGGGGCAAATGGGGGAGGCAAAGCATCTGCACGGGGGGGAGGGAGGGGGCTGTGAGGGCCATGGAAAGGGGAGTGAAGGGCATCTGCAAGGTTGGAGGGGGTAAGGAGGGTGGTAGGTGTCTAAAATGGGGTGCTGGGGGTGTGCAAGGAGGGGGGGCAGCAGGCCGCTGAAGGGGGGTGTAAGGCATCTGTGAGGCAGAGGGGTGGGGGCTCAAAGGGGGAGGTGAGGGGTACCCAAGGTGGGTGTGGGAGGGAGGCACCTGGGCGATGCCTGTTGGGGGTCTCCCCACCAGACCCCCCCTCCTTGTCCCCTCCTCCGCATCTCGATGTGACCCCCTGGTGATGCTGTGGCCCTTCAGAGCAGGGGGACAAAGGCCACTGTCCCCACAGAGCCCCATGCCACCCGGTCACCTCAGCTATTGTCCCACCGGGCGCTTGTGCGGATGCGCCTGGTGTTGGGGTGCAGGCAGGAGGTGGCTGGGTGGTCCCCCCATCTTTCTGCATTTCCTTAGCCTGGGGGAGGGCCTGTCCACCCCCCTGCTGCACCCATGGGACCCGGCTGCAGGAGCTGCTCTCGGGGGCAAACGAGAGGTGGGGAATTAATTAATCTGGCCTGAAATTACAGCTCACGGCAAAGACTGAGAGGAATTTGCGTCTCCACCAGCAAGGGATGACGGTCACGTCCTGGTGATGCTCAGCTGTGACCTGCGTGTGTCCCCCCCTCACAGCCCCACTTTGGGTCTCTGGAGATGTGTCCTCTCCCGGGTCCAGTCCCCGTCACAGCCCAAATCCTGGCTCAGGAGCCAGAGGGGTCCCCGCAGGGGACGGTGCTGACCCCCACGATAGCAAAGGAGGGAGCCACAGGACCGGTGGCTTCGTCTGGGTAGGATGGAGATGGAGAGGGGCAAGGAGGGGGGTCTCCTGCTCCGCCACCAGAGCAGCTCCCCCAGTTTGGCCCCTCATCCCCTTATAACACTGGGATCAGTGTTATTAATTACACTTTGCGCGAGATTAATTACATTAATCCTCCCTCCTGCTGCTGGTGGCCAGTCCAGCTTGCGTGTGATGGGACGAGGGGGCCGAGGTGGGAAGTCTGCGTGCTCGTGCGATGCTTTTGGCCTTCCCCGGCACCGGGAGGACTCAAAGCCGGACGTGAACCTCTGCTTTGTACTTTTCCTCATCCTCAATTACACCAACGCTTCCCCAGGGAAAGACTTTTCTTTCTAACTGGAGGAGTTGCACTGAGACAGGTAAACTGAGGCAGGACAGTCAAAAATCCCTCTCTCTCCTGCTGGGACAAAAAAAACGCTGCAGCAAAATAATAATTTGGAGAAGTTTTCTTGAGATGGAACAACACTCTCTGCTCCAAAACTCAAAAGTGAGCTCGCCATCCCCTTTCCCAGCCCAGTTTCGATGCTTTGATGTTTTCCAGGCACCTGGCAGCGGCGGCGAAGGACAAAGTACTCGGGGGCCAGAAAAAGCTCATTCCCAGATGGGAACGTTTGTTCCTTTTGCTCGTTAAATTGGCTGGCGAGTGGGAGATGTGAGCTTCCCCGAGCGTCGCTGCTGCGCGGCGGCAGGTGATGCCATTCGGTCGAAGCAGGAATTTGGGGGATAAAAAGCAGATTTCCGGTATTTTGCTCTTCTCTAAAGAGAAGGGTTTCCTGGAGGCCCTTTCAAAGCTGCAGTTGCGACTCGAGTGTGAGACGTGGTTGGTTTTTTATTTCTTTGAGCGCGGTGATCCCAGTGATGCTTCCCCAGCCCCGGGGGCAAGGGGAGAAGAGAACTCCTGTAGTTCTCCTTCAGCTTTTAAGGCACAGATGCTCTTTGTGCAGCGCTGGCAGTGGTATTTCAGCCAAGGAGGGCATTAGCTGTCAGCCCTTGGCTTTTTTTTTTTGAGGAGAAAAATGCAGTTTTGTGTGGAAAGCGGGCTTGCAGCAAGAGAAGCCTGAGCCTGGTTGGGCTGAAGACGAAGCTTCACCCTTGTAGGTTCTGAGGGCCTTTGGAGGTTGGTGGTGGCCATGTCCTGTGGCCAAGTGCCATCTAGTGAGTCCTGCAGGTATTACGTTTGGAGAATGAAACTGGCTGTGCTCAAAAGTGTGGGGTTGGGTCTCCCCACCCCACCCCACCCCCAGTTTGGAAATCCCTATTTTAATTTTTCGAAAGGAACCACAAGAATGAAGCAGGAGGCTTGGTTTTGGTTTGAAACACTCAACTGTCTCCCCTTTTAGTAACTGGAGCGGACAGGAAGGTGTGAACTGCAATAGTTTGGTGGGGTGTTTTTCTGTTTGCCCGTAAAATCTGAGTGTGCACCTCCCTTCTAGCAGAGTCTTGGGGTGAACTGGGTCAGTGAAGGGGCTCCAGGTTACCAGCTTGGTCCCTTGGGCTGGGTGGGTGGGAGATGTGGGCAGCTGGGCTCAGCCGCAGCGTGGTTGCACACAGGTTTTCTTGCTTTGGGGTGGAAGCAGATGTGTAAGTACCTCCAGGTAGAGCTGTGCTGCTTCTCAAAGTGAGGGACTGTTGCAATAAGAGGGGACGGGCTCTCAGGTTTGGTCTCTTTTTCTTTTTGTTGGAGGGTTTCTTTTGTTGGAGGATGGACAGTGGGGTGGATTGAGAACTGGCTGACAGATAGAGCTCAGAGGGTTGTGGTTAGTGGTGCAGTCTAGTTGGAGGTCAGTAACAAGTGGTGTCCCTCAGGGGTCAGTACTGGGTCCAGTCCTGTTCAATATATTCGTCGATGATCTGGATGAAGGGATAGAGTGTACCATCGGCAAGTTTGCTGATGACACTAAACTGGGAGGAGTGGCTGACAGGCCAGAAGGCTGTGCTGCTTTACAGCGTGACCTGGACAGGCTGGAGAGTTGGGCAGGGAGGAACCTAATGAAATTCAACAAGGGTGAATGTAGGGTACTGTATCTGGGGAGGAATAACCCCATGCATCAGTACAGGTTGGGGGCTGACTCTCTCCTGGAGAGCAGCTCTGTGGAAAGGGACCTGGGAGTCCTGGTGGACAACAGGATGACCATGAGCCAGCAATGTGCCCTGGCGGCCAAGAGGGCCAATGGCATCCTGGGGTGCATCAAAAAGAGTGTGGCCAGCAGGTGGAGGGAGGTCATCCTCCCCCTCTACTCTGCCCTGGTGAGGCCGCATCTGGAGTACTGCGTCCAGTTCTGGGCTCCCCAGTTCAAGAAAGACAGGGATCTGCTGGAGAGGGTCCAGCAAAGGGCTACGAAGATGATTAGGGGATTAGAACATCTTTCATATGAGGAAAGGCTGAGGAACTTGGGTCTCTTTAGTGTAGAGAAAAGGAATGAGGGGGGATCTTATTAATGCTTTCAAATACTTAAAGGGAGGATGCCAGAGGGATGGGAGGAGTCTTTTTTCAGTGGTGCCCATTGATAGGACGAGGGGTAATGGGCACAAGCTTGAACATAGGAAGTTCCATCTTAACATGAGGAGGAACTTCTTCACTTTGAGGGTAGTGGAGCACTGGAACAGGCTGCCCAGAGAGGTTGTGGAGTCTCCCACTCTGGAGATGTTCAAAACCCGCCTGGACGCTGTCCTGTGCAACCTGTTGTAGGTGACCCTGCTCTGGCAGGGGTGTTGGACTAGATGATCTCCAGAGGTCCCTTCCAACCCTGACTATTCTGTGATTCTGTGGTTTTTTTTGTATGCCTCAGTTTCTAGTGGGGCTAAAATGGGAGAAGGAGACTTCTTTTTAGCAATGGAAGTTACTCTGTGCTTGCGATTGTCCTTCCTCAGCCAAGAAAACTTAACGTGGTCTTCCACGAAAATGGTTTAATTTTTTTTCCTTCCTCCAGGCTCTTTGGAGGTTTGATCTGGGATGTGAAGCGAAAAGCCCCCTGGTTCTGGAGGGACTTTCGGGATGGTCTGAGCCTGCAGTGTCTGGCGTCCTTCCTCTTCCTCTACTGTGCCTGCATGTCCCCCGTCATCAATCACCTTTGGGGGACTGCTGGGGGAGGCGACCAACAGCCACATAGTGAGCACCTCTCTCTGTTGGGTGGCACGAGGGAGGACAACACTCATGCAAAAGTCCTTGCTGCAGTGAATTTGCACTTGTGGTTTTCCCTCTAATGATTTAATTACTCGCTGCTGCCTCTCTTCCCTGGACAGAGTGCCATGGAGTCGCTGCTGGGCGCATCCATGACCGGCGTGGTGTATTTCCTCTTTGCTGGCCAACCTCTCGCCATCCTCGGCAGCACCGGCCCCGTCCTCGTGTTCGAGAAGATCCTCTACAAATTCTGCAAGTAAGGCTGGCTGCTGCGGCCAGGTGCTGCGAGCGCCTTCAGAAGAAGGCAGGGATGGAGAAAAGATGTTTTTCTTAGTGGTAGTTGGTAGATTTAAGTTGTCTTCTGTGTCACAGACATCACGCGCTGCTGCTTTAGTATGTGACGGTGCAGGAGCCCTCGGTCTCTGAAGGATGGATGGGTGGTTCAGGGTTTTTAGAGTTAAAGTGGAAGAGCAGGAGGAGGAGAAACCACAAGGATATGGATGCCCGAGATGGGCTGCACAGGGAAGATGAGACAAATGACTCTGGTTTGGGAATGAGGGAAGATTTGCTTTCCTCTCAGTACAAACTCGGGCACTTTTTTACATGTTTTTTGCTGGAAGTGGAAATATATTTTACCCACATATCCAAACAGTTCTCTGGTCAAATGTTTTGATGATTTTTGAAAAAGCAGGAGCTTTTCAGGCAAAACGGATATTTTCCATGACAGTCTTTTTGTTGTGGCAACTGTGATGGGAGATTAACCTCTCTTATTGCAATTAAATTTGTTATGAAGCCCCAACTTGCTGGCAGCAGGTAACTGGGTGCAAACCCAGCCGATTTCGCTGTTAGGGCATCGGGGTGATGTGGGAGAACACCACCTTCCACAACAGGGACCTGACCTCAATTAGCCTCCGAGGCATTAACACAAGGTAATTGTTAAAGAATGATAATTAAATAATTGGCCTCTCCTCCTGCGGGCCCACACCCTGCGCCGCAGCCCCGAGGCTGTCTGTCCTAGGACGTGGAAACTGCATTTACCATCCGCAGCCTTGACACGCTCCTGAATTGCTGCCGACTTTCCCCAAAGGAAGGCACGGCTCGGAGCCTCTTGCTGCCCTTTCCACCCTGCATTTTCTTTTGCTTTCCCAGGGACTACGCACTCTTCTACCTCTCTCTACGGCGTGCGTTGGGCTGTGGACCGCCTTCTTCTGCATGGTGCTGGTGGCCACTGACGCTAGCTCTTTGGTGTGCTACATCACCCGCTTCACCGAAGAAGCCTTCGCCTCCCTCATCTGCATCATCTTCATCTATGAGGCTCTGGAGAAGCTGAGTCACCTGCGAGAGGCCTACCCTGTGCACACGCACAGCAAGCTGGACTTCCTCACCATCTCCTAGTGGGTTTCTTCCTCCTAAAGTGCCGCTGCCCCTTGGCAGGAGCTCAGGGCTGCACCTCCATCGCCTTCCCCTCACCTCTGTCTTGGCTCCTCTCCTCCCAGCTGTAAGTGTGAGGCACCGACCCATCCCAGCAACGAAACCGTGCAGTTCTGGGAGAGCAACAAGATCAATGTGTCTGGCATCACCTGGGAGAACCTCACGGTGACTGTAAGTGCCCCGAGTCACTGCTTCCTCGTGCCGCGGCCGTGGCGTCCAGGGGCACTGGCCTGGTGCAAAGCTCAGAGCCCTTCAGGTGATGATGGGCTTCCAACTGTGCCAGTGCTGCTCTGAAAAGTCGTTATTTCAGTCTAAGGTGTGGGTTTAACCCCCTTGGGCCTGGGAAGGAGGGTCCACCTCATCCCTGACATGGTGGGCAATAACTGTTATCCTCAGGACAGCGGTTCTGTCTGGGAGCAAGGTTCAGTGGGTGCTTTGGTTATTGGAGAAGTTGGAGGACTTCAGTTCATGCTTGAAGGCCATAATTAGCTTCCTTAATTGGTTCCTAGTAACTCCAGGCCTTGCTTTCTTACTCAGCGCTGTCTGAAGGTACGTGCATAAACTTGCATGTCTGAGCAGCTCCTTGGGCCATTGTTGCTGGAAGCAGAGCTCAGGCACAGGGTGGGACGCTCTTATAGACATCTTCACCCCCCTTGGCTGTGTCCTGTGAGCCCGCCCCTGGGAAGGGACAATTTGTCTCTTCTCCTTTCCTGTCACTGTTGTCTTAGCCCTCCTTCCCTGTTCCCTCTTTCACTCTCCCCAAGAGTTTCCAGTGTTTCCTTCCCCTCTGGTGTCTTCTTCAGCCACGCTTACCTGCCGTTCAAGCGGAGGATGTGCCATAGGTCTGTGGTACGGTGTCCCATCACATCTCCTGTCTCTGCTGTCGTGGAGAGTTTCATGGACCTGCCTGTGGACACGATGGCCCCTACACACCTGAAGTCCTCTTCAGGCTGAGAGATCTGGGGCTGTTCAGTCTGGAGAAAAAATGGCTCAGGGAGACCTTATTAAGGTGTCTCAATGCCTGATGGGAGGGAATGAAGGCAAGGGAGCCAACTGTACCTCAGGAGTTCCCAGTGAGTAGACTCGGAAGGTTGTCAAACTCTGGAACCACTGGAACACTGCAACCGCCCAAAGAGGTTGTTAACTCTCCACCAATGGAGATCTTCCAAACCCTCAGGAGTTCCCAGTGAGCTTTGAATTTTGAGGGTGAACAAACACTGGAACAGGTGTCTCAGAGAGGTGGTGGAGTCTCTAATAATGGAGTTATTCAAAACCCACCGAGAGAAGGTCCTGAGCAACCTGCTGTAGCTGACCCTGCCTCAGCTGGGGCTTGGACTACACGGTCTCCAGAGGTGCCTTCCAACCTCACCCATTCTGTGAGTGTAGAGGACAAAAGTAAGACAGAAAGAAATGAGAACAGATCCCCTTGGCCATAAACACCTTGGTCTCCTGTGGAGAGGACCTGTGATGAAGAGAGGAAACTTATAATGAGGAAGGAGTAGCAGAGATGGAGTGTTATGCACTGACTGTAATCCTCCATTTCCCATCCCTCGTGTGCCTCTCCAGGCGGGAGTGAGAAGAAGAAATGCAAATGCAAATGAAAGAGTAATTTGAGCCTAGGGAAAAAAAAAAAAAAAGTGGGGTGGGGGAATGGTCTAAAATATTTAGTCATAGTTTCTGACTATCCAAGTCTACTTGACTTGGCAATGGACTGATAATTTGTAAGTGATTTCCCTGTCTTTGTTTTGACCCGTGATCATCTTTCCCCTCGTATCATCTTGAGGACGGGGAGCGAGTGAGCAGCTTGGTTGTTGTCTGGCTGCTGGTCAAGGTTAACCCACCTTTCATAAACCCGCTTTCATTCACAACCAGACTGGAGAGCACTTTGTAACGTGTGTGGTGGGGATGGGAGAAGCAGATACTGGGCTGATTGTTCTTGAATTCTGAGAGAACTAGACAAGGTAATCTGCTGACCTCTTCGCTCTCTAGCTTGCAGGCTGTAATTCTTACTTACACGAGGAGATGAATAAAAGTGTGCAGTTTCTGTTAGGTGTGACTGTGCACTGCTGTGGAAAAACTGCTTCCACAGACTAACAGCATGACTGCAGTTTTTGGAGATGTCTGCCTGCACAGCTAATTTTCCTGAACATTTCCTTTGTCTTTGGGCTTTTCACCATAGCCTAAGATAACATTTGGAGCTTGAGAGTTGGTTTTGGAGATGGTCTGCAACCTTAGCTTTGAGTGTCCGTGTTTATGCTACTTTATGTGCCTTTTAGATGGCTTTATCTGTTGCACGATCTTGGAGTTGAGCGGCACTTTTTCCCTCTTTGAGCAGTTATTTCAACACGCTCAGTTTTTGAAAGATGAGTTTTAGTGAACACCAGGTTTTTTACAGTGCTGTTTAAGCTGTTGCTGGAATTAGCGCTCAGCATGAGCAACTCGTAATTGGAGTCAGACAGAAAAATTGAAACACTGGGGCCTTTTGTCTTTAAGATGGCTGTGACTGGTGGTGGTGGCTGCGTTTCATTTGTTGCTCCAAGAGCAATGGCTATGTGGCTGGTCAGAGTCTAGCTTAGACCTCAGTCATTACAGTATTATGTCAACTCTTGCTTTAAGAAACAGTTCATAGCTGTTTCAAGAGATGCCGGTGTGAACAGGGTTAAATTTGACAGGGTGGACATGTTATGTATTGCATTTACATCTCCGAACTGGAGTGCGGGGAGCTTGAGGTGTGCAGACAACTTCAGGGATTAGCAAAATGGTTGATTGCAGTATGGAGGCTATGTGATGTGTACACAGACATTGCTACAGGTTCACTCACTGTAAACCTGGTGAAACTGTTTGTTTTCATCTGCTGGCTTTCACTGGCATGGACAAATGTAAAAGGTGGAAGATAAACAGAATATAAAAAATACCCACTGATAAGTCAGACGCTGCTGTGGGATAATTGAGTGTTTTGGTGGTTTGTTGAGCACCTCAGTTTTTGGAAGGACACCTGCATTCTCTCTGCTCTCTTTTTTTTTCTTCCAGATTTTGATGTGTCCAGAACATGAAACGGAGAGGGTAAACATGTACTGTGAAACCTGCAGAAGGCCTGTTTGTCGTCTATGTAAACTGGGTGGATGTCATGCAAACCACAGAGTAACAACCATAAGCACTGCCTACAAAACCTTTAAGGTAAAAGTAAATACTGTTGGACCTGGCCTTAAGAAGGGGGAAGAGCACTGAGCCTCGGGTTTAAGGGCAAACTTCCCCTGGCAGGATGCCAGGACGTGTGTTTGGAGGACACTGAACGAGTCATGAGGCATGCTGCTGTGCAACATCTGTTAATGTATATATTAGTGTGACATAGTGTGCGGCTAAGAAACTAAACTATATTTTCTATGAGGCTTCAAACAGAACCCCTTAAAAGCGCTTCCACCTTATGTTAGCCAACTGTGCATCAGTACTGACCAATGCAGAAGGTTTAAGAAGTTAATGGTTTACAATCTGGCTTTTTTAAGGCAAGTGTCCTTGTGGCTTGGGTTAGCTTATACTTCAGAAGCACTCCTGAAGAATCTGCATCGGCAGTTATCTGCTGGGACGCTGTATGTTTTTGAAGTTGCAGAGCTGTTGATTCCCTAAGCACCATACAACAGGGCAGACTTGCAAACACTGCTTTGTTATTAAAGAATGATTGCTGCTGCCTCCTCTTCTTCCTTTGCTTCCTCTCTTGCTCACAGGAGAGAGAAAAAAAAAAAAAAGCCCATCCCAGCCTGCCTTCTGCTCTTTGGCCTCCTCGCCTGTTTGCAAGGCTTTTCCTGTACAGCTGTTAACTCTTGCAACTAAGGAAGTGCAGAGACACTCCTAAGTTCAAGTTTCCAACCACTCATTTTTCTAGCAAACCTTACTACAGATGAGTTAATAACCTATGAGGCTTTTCTATTAGTTCTGGTAATGTCTTGAAGACTCGTGTTCCTAGCCTAAGAGAGAAGGTGACTGCTGTGGCTGGGGAAGGATGAGCCAGCTGAGGCTGTCACCTCTTCTCCTCAGAGGCTGTGCCACCAGTCCTGCACATGGCAGTGGCCTGATGTCCCGGGCCAGTCATGGTGGGTCACTGAGCAGTTCTCCGCAGGGTTGCTGCTCATACCTGATGGCAGGCTCTTGTCCTCGTAACTACAGAAACTGAGTACTGGCTGGGTGGCCCACCTGTGCTTGTTGTCAGTTTGGGTGGGATGCCCTTGTTCTGCCTGCCAGTTTGCTGTTTTATTTTAACAGGAGAAGCTTTCAAAAGATATCGAGTACCTCATCAGTAAGGAGAGCCAGGTGAAAGCTTGCATCACGCAGCTGGATCTGCTGCTGAAAGAAACAGAGGTGAGAGTGGCTTGTGGGTTGTCTGGGGATGGACCTTGCAAGGACACAGCAGGGACTCCAAATGGAACAGTGAAGTGTTCCAGATCCTTTGGGTTTTTTTTTTGTTAGCCAGCAAAACCATTTCTGAACAGTTTGTGTTGGTTCTGAGTCACAGACGGTAAGACCTAATCCTGACAGTGTGGGAAATTTGGGCAATCTACAGAGGGAAGTTAAGTTTTGGGTGCTGCTGTGAATTTAATTGACATAAAGCTTATTTGATACCTTACCCAAAGAGAGGTGGGTTAGACTTACAGCTCTTGCATATGAGTGGTGCTGCACAATTTATGCTGTCTGTTTACCTTGAGGATGTTGCAGTGAAGTCAGAATTAAGGGCAAAATCTCCCTGCAGAAGAGTCAGAGCTGGGAGCTCACATACGAGCTGAAAAACGCAATGGCAAAAATTGGCAGGAGCTCCTGGCCCTGCCTGTATCTTGCTGCAGATGGCCTTTGTGCTTCATAGTTCCTTTAATCCAGGGCACTCATCAGAGGTGGCACTACAGGGCATAGGGGAGAAACTGGGCTGGACTCCCAGTTCAGGGTGACTGGGGAAGGTGGAAGAGCACCTAGGTCTTGGGCATGAAGACTTCAGACGCTGACTTGCTTTTACAGTGCTTTTCCATGAACTATTTAGACAAACGCTGTGCGTAACTCAGTACATAATCGGAGGAATAATTTCCTGCTCTTTCCTCTCTGTGTTAACGTAGGAGACGCTTACTAGCTTGGGTGCAGTGCTGATTGCATTTTCAGTGTTGAAGAGCATAACAAAGCTCGTTAGTCTTGGCAGTCAAACAGATGACTAGTTTGCTCTGATCTCTTGAACAACCCTAAGTACATTTCTGTACACAGCCACAGTGCTGTGGGATCCGTCTAAAATGTCTTTTGTTCCCTCCTAGTGCAACAGTGAAAGAGCTAAAGAAGAAGCATCTCAGAGTTTTGAGAAATTATCTCATGTCCTGGAAGAGAAGAAATCCGCAGCTCTTAGGGCAACTGAAGCTTCTAAGAATTTAAGGCTGGAAAAATTGCAAACACAAGCAGAAGAATCTCAAGGGCTCCTGGAAAATAATGGCCTTGTAGGACTTGCTCAAGAACTGCTTAAAGAAACCGATCCATCTTGTTTTGTTCAAACAGCAAAACAACTTCATGTCAGGTATCTTATTAATTATCTTCCGTTTGAGGTACAGGTACTGTTCCAGGGATGTCTGGTCAGTCATATTCTTTGGACACCTGCTAGGAAAGTACTGAATGCAAGTACTTTGTGTTGCAGAGCCTCAGAGGCGGTCCCGGTACCATTCAGTAGAAATTCCTATATTACAGTGTGCGTTAAAAAACAGCCCAGAGGAGGGGCTCTGTCCTGCGCCAACGCCTAGCCTTCTTCAGTAGGACTGCAGTGGAAGGGTAACCCATTCAGCTCACTGATACAGTCCTTTGCTCAGAGATTGCATCGGGTATTTGCAAGTTAATCTAACAGGTCTCTTCTGGCTTTAAACTCTTTGATCTGAATAGTTGTGCTCCATTAGCGCTTCACACCTATTTTGTTCTTTGAATGTAATGCCCCAAATTGTTAAAATGCTCTGCCAACCAAAAGATTCCCTGTTAGTTATCTTTACACTGATGTACAAAAGGCCTTTAAATTTTGCATTTTAATTCTGTCTAGAGAGACAAGTTTCTGGGACACGTGAGTAAGTACCTGAAAAGAGAACTTTTTTTAAAGCAAAACCTAGCAGTTTTGCTTTAAGGAATGCACCCATGTGAATTCCTTTTTCCCTCTTCTGCCATCCCTCTGCTTCTGTGCTTTCAGAATCCAAAAAGCTACTGAATCTCTGAAGAGCTTCAAGCCAGCAGCTGAAACTACTTTCGAGGACTTTGTGATGGACATAGCCAAGCAAGAAGAGATCCTTGGTGACTTGTCCTTCCATTCCAATGGTAAATTATGAGAGCATCACGTCTTTCTTGAGTTATAGCTTTAAGGGCTTCTCTGGAAAGAGGCAAAACTTGTGCAGGGCTGCAGTAGCAGAACTCAATCTTGTGACTTGCATTGTCCCTTCTGCCTCTGTGATTCACAAGGCGTTACCTGGCAGCAATGCTAGCTTCAGCTTTGATAAAGAAGCTAAGATGCCATGGCATTCAGAACCAGTTTACATTGGCTTCCAAAATATTGTAGTTAAGTAATACTAGGTCTTCCTAGCAGCTTTTTGTCGTGATTGCATGACAGAAAAGAATAGGTTTTTATATGGTTTTTTAGTTGCCAGCAAAAATAAATAATACAACTTTCAAAGTAAAACCAGAAAGGATTTAAGTGCATGAACAGACCCATCCTCATCTGCACTCTTTGACTGAGTCAGATTTCCCCCCCCCACTGTCCCCCCAGTGCTGTAGCCACTCAACAAAGGGCTTCTGTGTTTAATTGTAAAACAACATGTATCTACATTTGAGGTTTTTTTCTCCTGAATCTCTGTCATTCCAGGTCTAGAAATACCAGAAATCAATGAAGAGCAGAGCAAAATGTACAACAAAGCTCTGATCAGTTGGGAATGCCCTGGCAAGACAGACTCAGCTGATATCTATGTTCTTGAGTATCATAAGCTTCATAGAGAAGAGGAGAGTACAACGTGGCAGGAGATCGAAGTTTGCAGCAAGAGCAAAGTAATATCTGATCTCGATGACGACAGCAGCTATGCCTTCAGAGTTCGAGGATATAAAGGATCCATCTCTAGCCCTTGGAGCCAAGAAGTTATCTTGCGTACGCCTCCAGCCCCAGGTATTGGGTTTTCTTATGTCCACGAGCTGCTGGTGGTGGTAAGAGCTGTAGGTGGTTTCCAGTAGCTCCCAGACTTCTACTACACTGTTACCGGTTGTATACATGTTTAAAAGCACTGTTAACAAACAGGTTAAGTAGGTAGCATACTGAGACTGTGTTAGCTTGCGTAATGTTCCTGGTAGCCTTTAAAAGCGAGGAATTCTAGTGCCAGCATGACTTAAAATATAGTTTATAAGCACAGAAATACTTAACTAAGAGAAAATTTTTTGGGATGCTGTTTTTCAGTTCTCAGTTTTCTTTTTGATGACAAATGCGGGTACAACAGTGAACATCTCCTGCTGAACCCAGGAAGAACCTCTGTGGAAAGTAGGGCTGGATTTCCTCTACTGCTGGGGTCTGAGCGCATGCAGGCCGGATGCTACACAACCCTGGATTACATCATTGGCGACACTGGGATTGCCAAAGGGAAGCACTTCTGGGCTTTTCACGTGGAAGCCTATTCCTACCTGGTGAAAGTGGGAGTTGTTTCTAGCAACAAGATACAGAAGTTGTTCCATAATACCCATGATGTGACCAGCCCAAGGTAAATTGCAGACTCTTGCTTAATACATGTTTTGTATAAGGAGATGGCTTTTTAAAAAATAAATTAAGAGCGAGCCTGGTCTCAATTAGTATACAAGATGAACCTAAGCAGTGGGAAGTGGCTTGAAGGATATAGTGTAAGCAGGTTGTCCTGTTCATCCTCTACTATTAGTAGGAAGATGTTCTAATTGTCCAGAGTCCTATTTTCTTTCTTTCTGGGAAAGAAATCGGGTTTCTACAGATATCAAGATATGTCAGTTAAAGCAAGAAGGTTAAAAAAGAGAAAAAAAAAGCATCATTTGCAAGATTGAAGCAATGCTTAGTTGTCAATAGTAAGATTCTGCCTTAATTCCCTTAGCATACTAGGTTTGGCAGCCACTCAGAGGTACAATGTTCACTGTGCATATCTGTGTGTCTTTGCTGTAGCTTGCGTCATGGTGGATTCCAAGTCACTGGCTCATCCCAGGCTATAGATTTGCATATGACACTGGAGTGCTACTGAGCACAAGCCAAAGTGCAGTGGATAAAGCAGCAAAAAGATTTCCAGCTCTCAATTACAGTTGTAGTAAGCCTGGATGTGTCTAGGAACTGCAGGCTGGGAGGCTATCTCCCAGGGGCTCTTAACTTTTTCATGAATCTAACAAAAGTGTTGGCCTTCTGCTGTATAACATACTGAAATTATAAAAACGCCAGTGTCTCAAGCTTCTGAAAGTCAGATGGAGACTTTTTGAAAAATGAGAAATTAGATCCTGATTTTCTCATTTCTCCCAGTCCCTGCCAGGAGGGAGTGAAGCTCAGCCCCGCTCCCTCCTTTTACAGGGAGGAAAACAAAATGGAAAAAAGAAAACCAAATTGTCCTATATTAGAAGTGTATAATTCCATTTTAAGGGTAGGGCAGCAATAGGGCTGGTACCACAGCCCCCCAGCCCCACAGCCACTGTGGGTCACTGGCGTAATAATGTACCTCTCCGGTAATTAAAGTTTCTTTTGGGAAGGGGGGAGAGATGGGGACTCTCCTGCGCCGGGACCTTTCCCCTCCAGGGAGGCAGAGCCGGAGCAGCGAGCACGGTCCTGCCCGGAGGGCAGCGTGGAGGGGACGCGCACGGGCATCCCGGAGGAACAGCAGCAAGGAAACCCCGGCACTGCACCTTTCCCTTCCTCCGAGCCTTTTTCTTTTCCTCTTTTTAAGGGCTCAACCAGTTTCTTCCCCCTCTGACCGTCACCATGGGGCACTGGCACCAGCAGCTTTGCAAAACCCCATCCTGTAAAAGCCGCCTGATTTTGGCCCTGTTTGGGGATGCGCTGCTTCCATCCTTACAGAGCAAACTGATAGATTTGGTTTTCTCCCCCCTCCCCATTTAGCAAGAAGCACCAACGTGCCGTTGTCGTTTTGGGTCGGTTTGCTGCAGAAAAAGGCTCCCGCAGGGGACGGGATAAGCCGATGGCAGGAGGGTCCCTGCACCCATCCCACCGCTGCTGGTGGAGGGCGGCAAGGGGACCTTTTCTTCGGGGTTGTCCTCTCCTCCCGGGCTCTGCAGCCGCACGCCGCAGCCCAACGACCCCCCCGAGATGGGAAGAGAGCACGAGAACCATCTCTGCTCAACAGCTCAAGAGGAAAAAACAAAATAAACGAAAGAGATAAAATAATACAATAGGATGAGATACAATAACGCAGGAGCACCCGCCCCACTCGTGGCACTACTTTTATTCTCGGCCACTGCAGTGATTGGGGGGTTTGACAGGATGGACCTTCCAAGGTCCCCTCCCACCCAAACCAGTCTTTGGGTCCATGACTGGAAGTGTCTGAGGTCAGGTTGGATGGGGCTGCAACCAACCCCGTCTACTGGATCCCAAACCACCCAGAAATCCAATCCAAACTGTTCTTTGGGTCCGGTTGGAGGTGTTCAAGGTCAGGTTGGATGGGGCTGGGACCAACCTGGTCTACTGGAAGGTGTCCCAGCCGATGATGGGGAGGTTGGACTGGATGGACCTTCCAAGGTCCCCTTCAACACAAACCGTTCTGTGGGTCTATGACTGGAAGTGTCCAACGTAAGGCTGGATGAGACTAGGACCAACCTTCTCTACTGGTTCCCAAACCTTCCAGCCCAAAAATCCAACTCAACCAACCAAAACCTTCTATGAGTCTGATTGGAGGGGTTCAAGGTCAGATTGGACAGGGCTGGGACCAACCTGGTCTGTTGGAACCCAAACCACCCAAAAATCCAACTCAACCAATGCAAACCATTCTGTGGGTCTGAGTGGATGTATCCAAGGTCCGGTTGGATGGGGCGTTGAGTAACCTGCTCTACTGGAATATGCCCCTGCCGAAGACAGGGGAGGTTGGACGAGATGGACCTTCAAATGTCTCCTCCAAGCCAAACCAATCTGTGTGTCCATGACTGGAAGGTCCGAGGTCAGGTTGGACGGGGCTTGGAGCATCCTGAGCTGCTTGAAGCTCTCCCTGCTAATGGCCACCCCACCAGAGGTTGGTGGTTGCCGTGTCACCACGGTCAGTCAATCAGCGATGAACATGTCACCCTGATGTCACAAGAGGTGCGTGGCACACCCACTCAGGGGGTATAAAAGGGCCCACCGGGTGGTGGGTCCCACACTTTGGAGGAACGTCCATAAGATGACCTCTAACATGGCTGTCGCCACCAAGAACCGACCTGCCAGCGTGAGGCGGACCAAGATGGACTTCTGGGATGGGATGGAGCACACCTTCGCTATGTCCAGCGTCACCGCTGAAGGTACGGCCAACCGCAGCCACCTCTCCGGCAGCCAAGACTCAAGGGCTTGTCACCATTTCGGAGCCAGCCATGACACTTGGCGTGTGCCACCGCGTCGCGGCTCAAGGGGGAGATGTTTGGGGTGGACCTGAGAGCTGGTGGAGATGGGGCCTGACCTGGTGGTTCTTTGTTTTTTCAGAGCGAACGGCCGTCTGGGATGCAGTGGCTGGCTACATTCAAGACCAACTCCTGCTCCACAAGGTGGTGCAACACCCGCGTCCTCCTCATGCACCATGAGGGGTGGTGGGATCCCCCTGGGGCGTGGCCTGCTCTCACCCTTCAACTCCTCAGAAAACAGGAATCTCACCCCAAAAGTCCCCACTGACGGCCAAACGGGGCCTGTGCAATGTTGGTGTCACTTCTGGTAGGGCTGATCCAGGTCGCTGGAGACCCCCCCGGGATGGCCTCATCCTGGTTCTGCCCAAACTCCAGTGCTGTTTTTTTCTCCTGAGGAGGGGAAGGACTCAACATCTCCTCCCCAAAGTTCTCCCCACCGCCCAGCTCGTGCCTCCAAACGGTGGGAGAGGGCAGGATCCAGCCTGAAGCACCATCCCTGGATGGGGGAGGTCACCTCCAGATCTTCCCTCTAGCCAGTCCTCACCCTCCCACCCTTCTCGTCCACTTGCAGGGCGTCCGAATTCCCACCCTTGGCTCCTTCGGTACTGTCCTCGAACGCGTCCAGGTCGGAGATGAAACCCTGACTATCCAGAAGCCGGTGTTCCACCTGGCCAGGAACCTTGCTGTTGTCCACAACCTGATGGACAACAAGGACTACCTGCCCGGTAAGATGGCTGACTGCATGGTCATCTTCTCTGAAGCAACTCCAAAGTCCAATAATTGAGTGGGTTTGAGTTTTTTTGGGGCAATGCAATGATTGTGACGCACAAGCTGTAGGACATGGGCCACCGGGTGAGCGTCTCCATCCTTCTCCTGTGGTTCTTCCAGGCAACAAGGAGCTGGAGCCCCTCAAGTACTCCAAGGTGGCCGTGGCAGCCGCCGTGTCCCGGCAGAAAGTGGTGGACTGCATCCAAGGCACCACGACCCTCCTCTCGCACTGCCTGGGGAAGGGGGAGAATGTGGCCCTCATCCTGAGGGAGGTGGGGGTGCTCCTCATCGAAGGCACGAAAGTGCGCGTGAAATTCTACCGCAGCTTCCTGGAGAGGCTGTCTGGGAAGGAGAACTTGGAGAAGGTTGTCTTCAAGGTAAGCATTTTGGTTTCTCTGGGGTGCGTGCGGTCCCACGGCAGTGTTCTGGCACTGCTTGTGTGGGGTCCCTCAGGACACGTTCAGCCACTCGGTCCAGGTGAGAGTTACGGTCCTGCCAACACTTGCTGCCTCAAGCTCCTCCGACACTTGAGTGCCTCAGCCACGTGGGGGATGTCCCACCGTTTTTGGCCTCTTCCAATGTGGGGTGCTTTAACCACGTTGAGGGATGTCCTGCCATCTTTGGCCTCCTCTAACACTGAGACCCTCAACCACATTGAGGATGTCCTGCTGTCTTTGGCATCCTCCAGTGTGCAGTGCTTCAACCACGTTGAGGATGTCCTGAATCTTTGTGTTCCTCCATTGCAGGTCCCCCATCTGCTGGACATGATTGTGTCCCCAGTGGTACCCGTGGCCTCACTGAGCTTCTCCGGCCGTGTCATCCTCTTTCCCAAGTGAGTACGTTGGCGGCTGTAGCCGCTCTTTGATGCCAACGCCCAAGGTAGCATCTCTTCCTTGTGCCGCTGCGGGTGTCCTGGGGACACCAGGCGGCGACTCTTGATGATGTCCCCAGGCCGCAGTCACTCCCATAAGGCAGCTCTGAGGGGAAAGACAGAGGAATTTGGGTGACATTTCTTCCCGTGGTGGCCTGGACTTCTTTGCTGGGCGACTCCATTTCCCAGGCCCGTCCTTGGGGATGGGATGTGGTAGACTTGGGAAGTCAATGGCCTTCATGGCAATGCCAAACTCTGCCTGCGGGCAAGTGGCCGCAGCAAGTGGCAAGTGCTGGTGGTGCCATGGGTCATATGGATGTCTTCTCCTTCTTTCCAGGTTTGTGATGGAGTGTGTGCCCAAACACCCACCCAGGGCTCTCCTCAAGACCTCGAGACAAGTCCCTGGTGAGGATGTGCAGACGAGAAAAGACAGTTTGCCACCTCTCCAGCAAGGTGGGAAAGGTAAAGCAGCTCCCAGCTCTTCTCCATGGGACGGGCAGCCAACTTCTGCCATGTTGTGGGGAAATGGCCGACGCTGAGCGCCAAAAGGCTCCAACTTGTCCCAAAGCTTCAGGCCAACTCCTGAGGGCCTTTTGTCCTAACGATTTGTTGGTGTCACCAAAAGAGAGCCCCGGGGTGGGATGTGCCCAAGGGTACAGTGGGAGGATGGTGGGCCAAGGCCTTCTCCTCCCCCTCTTCCCCTCAGAAATGACACCTGTCCCCTCCCTGGCACCACCCGGCTCCTCCTTCCTGACCATCATGATGATGATGAAGTCGGAAAACCACATTGGAAATGGTGCTGGTGTTGGGGAGGACACGATGGGGCTGCTAGAGGAGCAGAATGTCCAACCCTCAGACATTTTGGGAAGAGGCCTGAGCACCCCCTGCGTGTCCCTGGGTGGTCTGGCAGCGTCACAGCGACGCTCTTCTGAGGAGGTGTCTTCTTCCTGGTTCCAGTGGGGTTTCCCGTTTTTCCCTTTCCTGCTGGTCCGAGCCCGACTCAAAGCAAAACACCGCAGTTCGGGGAAATCTCGGAGCTGCAGAAGAAGAAGAGGACAAGGTCTCTGGCCAGGTGAGGCTGAAGGCTCAGGGTGGGCAGCCCCACGGGGCCATTTTACCCAGAGAGGTGGGAGACGCTCCATCCCTGGAGACATTCCAGGCCAGGTTGGATGGGGCTTTGAGCAACCTGATCTGGTTGAAGACCTCCCTGCTCATGGCAGGGGTGTTGGACTAGATGGACCTTCAAAGGTCCCTTCCCACCCAAACCATTCCATCAGCCTGACTGGAGGTGTTCAAGGTCAGGTTGGATGGGGCTGGAACCAACCTGGTCTACTGGAAGGTGGCCCTGCCGATGACAGCGGGGGGCGTTGGACTAGATGAACCTCTAAATGTCCCTTCCAACCCAAACCATTCCATGATTTTCTGACCCAGCAAGAGCCCGTTCCCCAGCCCTGAACGCTCCTTGGTCATCACCACCCAAGCGTGGTGAAGGCAGCACCTGGAGGGGGGGGATGTGGCTGCCAGGAACACCCCCATTTCACAGGGCTGGATCTTCTCCAGCTCTTCAGGAGAGCCCATGCGTGGTCTAGGGACAATGGGACAGCTGTGTGTCAGATGAGGGTCCCGGCACAGGGGGTTTCCTCAGCCGACCTGCTGGTGGCTACGTGAGGAGGCACGTGGCTCATGGGGAGGGGCAGAAAGCAGCCCCAAACCCATTGCGTCCTCAGGTAGACCTCTCCCTTTGTGTCCTTCCAGGCGGCGGTTGGTGGTCCCAAGGGTCTCCTCCGACACAAACCAGCCCATGACCAGCCAACCCAAGGGCAAAGCAATGCCCAAAAGACGACATGGACGCAGAGCCAAGAGATGGCAGCCAACCCTCAGTCCTATAGAGGAGGAAGAGGAGGAGAAGGAGGAAGAGAAGGAGCAAGAGAAGGAGGAGAAAGAGTAAGAGAAGAAGAACGAGGAGGAGAAGGAGGAGAAAGAGGAAGAGAAGGAGGAAGAGAAAGAGAAGGAATAGTGGAGAAAATCCTCACCGAATGCACAGTGCTGAAGGCGGTGAAGGCCGAGTCCTCCCATCCCTGCGAAGCCTCGGCCTTCATAACGTCTGTAATAGCCGTATTATCGGCAACAAGTTCTGAGGTCAGCCTGCTCAAGGAGCCCGCCTACGGGGCCCTCCAACGGCCACCAGCGAGCCGAGGCAGCAAAACCAGCAAAGCTGTCCCTCCATGGACACCCCTGGTTAGGTCCAGCCGGTGGGCGAGGGGACCACCTCCAGGCCATTGTCTGGCGCTGAAGATCATTTTGGTGCTCTCTTGGCCGTAGAGGCCACGGTTGGTCACCATGAAGCTGAATAAAACCACAGAGATGTTGCAAAAGAACATTGACCACCTCCCTCAACAAGCTTCCCCACCTCTTGGAGCACAGGGCAGAGGGTGGCTGCAACAAGGAGCTAGTGGTGGTGGTGATGCTGGCAGTTGGCAAAAACACCTTCCCTGATGACCCCAACAGCTTTGCCAGCTCCACCTCTTTTAACAAAATCCATGACTTCTTGGAGCCTGGGGTGGAGGGTGGCTGCTCCAAGGACCGCCTGGTGTAAGCAATGCTCGGGGATAATGAGCCCTTCTGGGGAGTGCCAGACACCCCCTTGCAGAACCCCAAGGGCAAGCAGGGTGGGGTGGCGGCAGGCCTCCCCACCTGGCTGCCACTGAGTCCCTTGGAGACTTCCAAGGGGAGCTCTGCGGAGAGTTCAGAGAAGACTTTAAAGGACAGTCCTGTGAAGAGTCCCTGGAATGATCCCCTGAAGGGTCCTCCAGAGAGTTCCCTACTGAGAACCCTCTGTCACCCGCTGCCAAGAACCCTGGCCAGACCCCCGGCTGTCCCCCAGCATCGGCCACCCCGCATGGCCCAACTGTTGGAGGAGCTGCTGAGGAGGCAGTCCCAGGAGGTTTTGACCCGCTCGCTGCTGCCACCAGCCGTTGTCTCCTGCCAGGCTGTGCCTAGATCGGGAGAGGCGGGTGGCAAGCAGGCCAAGCGCCCCGCGCCACACGGCACCCCCAGGACGCAAGAGACCTCCCCGTGGGACAACATCCCACCCAAGAAGAGGAAGATGGTGGTGTGCCAGGTGGAAAAACACTCCAAACCCCTGTGGGAGGGAATGCCGGAGCGGGACGGTGCCGCAGTGGGCAGCAGCAGGCAGCACGTGGGCAGCAACAAGTGGAGGGCAGATGGCAACACCATGGCCACCAAGCGACCCAGAACCCTGGGGGATGCTGGGGGGCAAAGTGCCCCACGCTCCCCCAGCCTCTCTTCATGGGCTGATAGAGAAGGCGTGGAGCACGCATCCCCACCGCATGCGACCCGCACCCACCCACTCCAGCCCCAGCCCCACTCTCCCACATCTCTCTCTCTTTCTTAATTCATTAAAGGTTTGATGTTTGGTTCACAGTGCGTCTGCCTGCGGTCATTCCTGCAGTGGGAGGCGCGGGGGTTAACGCAGCCCGTGCCGCATGTGTACATCTGACCCTCCACCTCTTCACCCCTGTATATGAGGAATCCCCCAAGGTTGTGGATGGAGACTGTCCTGGTTTGAGGTAAAACAGAACCAATTTTGTTCAGTAACTTCGCTTCTTAGCGGGGCCTCTTCTAACTACTAAATTAACTGCATATTGCGCAGACAGTGTTCACTCTCTCAGAGAGATCAGACCAATTGTTTATAGCTGATGCCCAGGCATGGGATGCAGAGAGGCTCCTGCTTATACTTATTGCCATAACAGCCAAGGCCAACCAACTTTGTTATTTGCCCCGTCGGAGGGTCGGAAGCAGAAAAGCATAGTGGGGTCCCACCTGGAGGGAGGAGCGGACAGGACAGGTGACCCAAAACTGACCAACAGGGTATTCCATCCCATCTGCCTCATGCTCAGTAGAAAAGCTGAGGGATCAAAGGGTCACGCGTTCTTCCTTCAATGGCTGATGTCTGAGGAGGACTCTGTTCGTCTGCCTGTGATCCCGATCCTGAATCCACATCTGGAATCCAGTTCCCATCCGTCACTGAGTCCAGCCTGGGACTGCCCCAGTGCCAGCCGGTGACGTGATTGTCATCTCGGGAGCTTGATACGGTTTTGTATATATTTTTCATTATTTCTTTTTATTTTCTTATTAATATTTCATTAAAGTAGTTTAGTTTCTTCTAAACTCGTAAGTCTCTTTTTCCTCCTCTGCCTCTCTCTTTGTAGAGGGGTAGAGGGGAGCATCTGTCGGTCCCGTCTGGGGTCCCTCGGGTCCCCAGTGGTGGATTTGGCCTAAACCACGACACAATGCTAAGATTACCTTTTTTTGGCTTGTAGACGTTCTTTTGCTATCAATTTTCTGAATCACAATTCTCTTTACTAAGTACAAAATGTAGATTTTGAGAAAGAATATCCAGTTCACAAAAATAATTTGCACTTAATTAGAAGAAAATCAGAAAAGATATTCTTTTCCTTAGGAATTTATATCTACCCATAATATTTGCAGCAAAACCATTCCAGTACAGGGATAGCATTTTCTGAGAGCCAGGAAATGCAACGGACTGAAAATAAAAATGATGAAAAATGGTAAGTCTATTTGTGTTGTTCAAGCTGACCAATTTGCAGCTCTATATACAATCAGGATTCTGTGCATTATATTAAAAATATCAAAGAAATAAGATGAAGCGTGGGCATTTTCTGTTATTCCGCTTGCTGTTATTCTTCCGCATCTCTTGCTTGCCTAGGAGCAGCATGCGTATCCTAGCAAACCCATTTTAATAACACTCCTGCAGATCAGATTTGTTGTATTTCATGCCAGAGAATGTAAGATACAACACTTTACCTTGATAGAGCCTTTGTCAGTGTCCAGAATAGGATATTATTAGCCCTGGGTAGTGTAAGCCAAATCAAACTTGAATTCGTTTAACAAGATTTCTAAGTATTAAAACAAATCAATGCACTTTTCGTATTTGCAATGTTATTGTGCAGCACACGAACTTTGAATTCATCCATATTGCAGTAAAAAGGAAAAGGCCTGCGTCCATTTTCTCTTTCTGATTGTTGGACGTTGCTCTTCTACAGGATGCCCTTGTCCGCAGTGCCTCTTAGGCACAGTCTCTGACTCACACCAGACCCAATGTCATGCCTATGTGGTGGGCACGGCAGCACCAGCTGCCTGGCGCCGACACGGGGGAAGTGGAAACTGCACTGAAAGCAGTATGGGCACTCACAGAAAGAGCACACGACCCCTTGCCATGGGGTTAGTTAGGCTCAACATGCCCAGATATGACAGGCTACCCTTTCCTGGGGGAATTTCAGGAACTCAAGGTGTTTGCTTCTGACTAGAGGTCTCTCTGGAGTTCTCTGGTGACACCTGTCCACAGCTCTGGAGATAAGGCCCAGGAACAACTCTGGTTTAGTCCACTTCTTCATCCATCTATGACACGCCATGCCGACTCGCTGAAATGAGCAGTGCTTGTACAGGCAGGGCCGCAGCGGAACCCCTTTTTGGCCTCAACCCGGGCCTTTCTGGAGCTTTTCTGGGGCAGGAAAGGCTGGGCCAGTGCAGGGACACTCGCAGGGTGTTATCAGGATGGCTGTGACAAGCCAAGGGACGACACTCCAAGGTATGAGGGATGGGGCGCGAGCGAGGGCCCTCAGCCTCTTGTTCCAAGATGTGCTGGGTATACTGCAGCACACTCGTAGTCTTATGAAGAGGAGCCAGGGGCTACTGAGGCAATAGGAGCCAATGGGGAAACACAGGTAAACACCTCAAAGGAAGGCCACCTAGAGAACAGCACAAAGGAACTGCAGCCACTCCAGCCACTAAGTCACCTTCAACGGGGACCCAGCTTAAGTGCCTCTATGCAAACGCACATGGCGTGGGGAGTAAACAAGAGGAGTTAGAGACGTGTGCACACCTCCAGGTCTATGATCTCATTGGCATCACAGAGACGTGGTGGGATGGCGCCTATGTCTAGAGTGTTGGAATAGAGGGATACAGGCCCTTTAGGAAGGACAGGCAGGGGAAACAAGCAGGGGGTGTTGCCCTCTATGTCCATGACCACCTGGAGTGAGTGCATGGAGCTCCACCTAGGGATAGATGAGGAGCCGACAGAGAATTTATGAGTCAGGCTTAAAGGGAACCAATCTTTGTCGGTGACAAGGATAGTGGGATTGAGTGCACCTTCAGCAAGTTTCCCATTGACACCAAGCTGCCTGGAGTGGTTGACACGCTGGAAGGAAGGGATGCCATCCAGAGGGACCTGGACAGGCTGGAGAGGTGGGCCCACGCCAACCTCATGCAGTTCAAACAAGGCCAAGTGCAGGGTCCTGCACCTGGGTCGGGGCAATCCCAAGCACAAATGCAGGCTGGGCAGAGAATGGATGGAGAGCAGCCCTGAGGAGAAGGACGTGGGGTTGCTGACCGACGAGAAGCTCAACATGAGCCGGCAACGTGTGCTCACAGCCCAGATGGCCAACCATATCCTGGGCTGCATCAAAAGAAGCGTGGCCAGCAGGGCGAGGGAGGGGATTCTGCCCCTCTATTCCATTCTTCTGAGACCCCACCTGGACTATTGTGTCCAGCTCTGGATGCCTCCACATAAGAAGGACATGGACCTGTTGGAGCGGGTCCAGAGGAGGGCCACGAAGATGATCAGAGCACCTCTGCTGGGAGGACAGGCTGAGAGAGTTGGGGGTGTTCAGCCTGGAGAAGAGAAGGCTCGGGGGAGACCTTATAGCAGCTTTCCAGCATCTGAAGGGGGCCTACAAGAAGGCTGGAGAGGGACTTTTTACAAGGGCATGTAGTGATAGGATGAGGGGTAATGGCTTCAAACTGGAAGAGGGGAGATTTAGATTAGACATGAGGAAGAAATTTGTCACTCTGAGGTTGCTGAGAACTGGCCCAGGTTGCCCAGAGAAGTTGTGGATGCCTCATCCCTGGAGGTGTTCAAGGCCAGGGTGCATGGAGCTTTGAGCAACCTGGTCTAGTGGGAGGTGTCCCTGCCCATGGCAGGGGACTTGGAACAGGATTATCTTTAAGGTCCTTTCCAACCTAAACTATTATATTATTCTATGGTTCGATGACTTGCTCTCACTTTGGCTTCCCCCGATTTCTGACATCTGTCTTGGTTCCCTGCCCTGGAGTCTTACCCCGTTCCAGGTTCCGTCTGTCTACTAGGACTCCTGGTAGACAAGAGCTCTTCTTAGAATGGACTGAGGGAAAAATCCCACCTTATAATTTTTTTTCCATAAATACTCTGATTTTCAGATATTATACTGCCTTGTACACTAGTACTGTACTTCAATAGCCTGCATCCAGTGTTCAAGCCTGAAAAATTTACTCGAAACGATGAACTGGAAGTACACCTGCACACACAGCATTGTAATCTGATGTTATCTGTCTGAGGGGGGTCTCATCCATCTCACATGTTGTGCTCTGTCAACAGATATTGCTACTCGTGGCCCTACCAACCTCCTCCCACCACCACACACACTACTTTTCATTTCTCTTACATCATCACCTGCCTACTCACCGCTTTTACTACTAGAAAGATTTGATCTAGCAAATACCCAAGTAAAGCAACACTTTTACTCTGTGGACCTTGGCAACCTAAATTGCTGTTTGCGAGTTCATCTTTCATGTCACTGACACTTAGGAAGATCCCTAAAATGACAGCTAAAAAAAATCATACGCAACCCTATTCAAATGCCAATACAATTCCTTTCTTTGCCTTTAACTTGCTGGGATAGCAGATTAAAAATTCTTGGTTTTAATTAACAGGGGAGGTGATTCAGTAGTCCAGGTATAACAGTATTATGGTGACAAATAGACACTTGGGTTTGTATCCTGGGTATGAACAACATCCCAGCTGACATCTGTAAGTGCCAAGTTGCCGGTTATTTCTTAACGGGTTTCTGCGTAATTTTTTAGAGGAAAACAAAGTCACATTTGAAAATATTTGAATATTTGAAGGTCAGTTTCACCCAGTTCCAGACATTAACAGCTGGCTCTAGGAGCAGCATCTCAAAACCACGCCGCTTTTGGTCTCTAGTCAGTACGACTGGGCCATCCCCTGAGACGTGATGGGGTCTGGAGCCAAAGGCCATCACCCAGGTATTAACACCTAAATCCCCAGTGCTGAAATGGATGCAATGACAGAGAGCCCTACACCCACCCCCGGATTTTCACCAGGTGCAATATAAATGTTTCTTTGAAGAACAAACCTGTTTTGAAGGACTTTGTGTTAAATAACGGATTTTGCAGAAATTCAGGTAGTTGCTATAAGCAGAAATTACAAACATGGACTATTTATTCAGAATCAATATAATGTTGGTTCAATAAGAAAGTGATGAGTTATCCTCATGTGCGGTTTTTAACTTGTGTGTTCTTTGGGTATGTCGTGGTTTAGGCCAAATCCACCACTGGGGACCCGAGGGACCCCAGACGGGACCGACAGATGCTCCCCTCTACCCCTCTACAAAGAGAGAGGCAGAGGAGGAAAAAGAGACTTACGAGTTTAGAAGAAACTAAACTACTTTAATGAAATATTAATAAGAAAATAAAAAGAAATAATGAAAAATATATACAAAACCGTATCAAGCTCCCGAGGTGACAATCACGTCACCGGCTGGCACTGGGGCAGTCCCACGCTGGACTCAGTGACGGACGGGAACTGGATTCCGGATCTGCATTCAGGATTGGGATCACAGGCAGACAGAGTCCTCCTCAGACGTCGGCCATTGAAGGAAGAGCCCCTGACCCTTTGATCCCTCAGCTTTTCTACTGAGCATGAGGCAGATGGGATGGAATACCCTGTTGGTCAGTTTTGGGTCACCTGTCCTGTCCGCTCCTCCCTCCAGGTGGGACCCCACTATGCTTTTCCGCTTCCGACCCTCCAACGTGGCAAATAACAAAGTTGGTTGGCCTTGGCTGTTATGACAATAAGTGTAAGCAGGAGCCTCTCTGCATCCCATGCCTGGGCATCAGCTATAAACATTGGTCTTATCACTCAGAGAGAGTGAACATTTTCTGCACAATATGCAGTTCATTTCAGTTGTTAGAAGAGGCCCAGCTAAGAAGCGAAGTTACTGAACAAAATTGGTTCTGTTTTACCTCAAACCAGGACATGGACTCTCTCCAGTAGTTTCCCCGTCTCTCTTGAAGTGGGGAGCCCAGAACTGGACACATTATTCCAGTTGTGGCCTCACCAGTGCAGAGTAGAGGGGAAGAATGACCTCCCTCCACCTACTGGCCTCAGTCAGATTCAACACTTGGCTCCAAATAGGCTGGAAAACTGTCCTTACCCCAATGCACCTCAGAAATCAATCTGCATGAACAGGGAACTGTCACTCTCTTTGCAAACTCATCACCGGGGGAGCTGGAAAAATATTTATAAAATCTATAGCTACTTAGAGTCCAGACGATAAAAAGCACAACACAGGTCCCATGAGAGAAACTGCAATGGAAAAAGGTCTTGCTTTGATTAGGTTGCTGGATAACAGCTTCAAGTTAAGGGATTTCTTGAGCTACCGCAACCATTTGCTGATTGTCCTCCTCTTCCTTCCCCTTTGCTCTTCTCCTCACAAATCAATGGCAAAGGACACAAAGGGACAGACTTCCTTCATTGTATCCAAATGCCCCAGTGCTTCACATGAACACATTTTAAAGAAAAGAGCAACAGAAGTGACTGACAACATGGAAGAAGACTGGGCAATAATCCATTAAAAAAAAACCCAGACAATTAAACGACACCAGAAAATGCAATTGAAATGCCTCCTCTCTTCTTTGGCACTTGGGAAACTTCATCTGGACACTTCTGTCCCCCTCCTGGTTTCCACAGCCCAAGAAAAGACTTGCTGTGGGCCCAGCCCAAAACCTTTGGGATGGTGAGGGGCACACAAGAGGCAGACAGAGGGAGCTGCCTCTGGTCTGCATCAAGAAGAGGAGGCTCGGGGTGGACCCAGCTGGTGACCACAGCTGAACAAGTGGCACTAGGCCCAGAAGAAATCCCAGCTAGACAAAATGAAAAGATTGTCACCGTGAGGCTCCTCAGACACAGCACAAGGGCCCAGAGGGGTTGTGAAGCCTGTCCTTGAGGGTACCCAAACATGACTGAACTAAGTCCCAAGCAACGGGATCCAGCTGGGGCTGCTCTGAGCAGAAGCTTGGACTGAAGACCTCCAAGCGTCTCTACCAACCTCTATGCTTCTGTGGTTCTTCAAAGGTGAGCTGTCCTGCCTTCCCCAGATGGGCAGCGACAGCCACAACCTTGTGGAAGGCGGCCTGTCACACTACCACCCAGGCCCTTACTTCAGATGAAGAGCCACTATCAAGCATGGGGGGCTTTGCCACTTGCAGGGCACTGGGTCGGTGGGAGGGCACTGAGGACCCCCAGCCCTCCTGGAACACTGTTGCCCTCTCGGGCAAGCAACATGGCGGGCAGGAGTGAGCCCCAGGAAAGAGGCTTTTGGCCCCCTTGACCCTCCTCCTCTTCCCACATTTGGACACGTTTCAGGCCACAGCCCCCCCCCGCCCAAACATACCCTATTTGGCCACACGCATCAGCCACAGTCCCAATCAACATCACAATGGCTTCCTGATGTCATCAGCCACCTCACACTGCCTGTTCTTGGGGACCTATAAAAGCAGGGGTCCCTGCAGCTGGCCCACAGTTTGCCGAGCTTCCAGGCCCTCGGATGCCAAGCATGCTTGGAAGGAAGAGGAGCTGGAGCAGCGAGGCCCATGGCTGCCCACCTTTGTGTGGAACGCCGCAGAGCCGCTCCCCGCAACCGCAGAGGAGGCAGGCTCATCCCAGGAGGAGGAAGCAGAGGCGGCACACCACTCCTGATGGCACAAGTGCGGATGACCTCGATTCTATAATCAGAGGCATGGAGCGCCTGACCATAAGCTCACCAGGAGACAGCGTGGAGCCCAAGCGCATCTGCCTGCCAGGGAACAGCCAGAGCAGTGAGGCAGATGGCCGTCCACTTTGGCATGGGACGCCACAGAGCCACTCCCTGCAACCAGGGAGGAGGAAGGCACCTGCCAGGAGGAGAAAGCGCAAGCAGCGGAGGAGGAACGTCACTCCTCATGGCACAGGTGCAAGTGACCTCGCTTCCGTGATCAACGGCACTCAGCGCATGGCTGTAAGCCCACGGGAGAACGACGTGGAGCACAAGTGCATCTGCCTGCCAGGGAGCAGCCGGCGCAGCGAGGCGGATAGCTGCTCAGCTTGCCGTGGGATGCCACAGAGCCGCTTCCGGCCACCATCGAGGAGGAAGGCACCTCCCAGGAGGAGGAAGCGCAATCGGAGAGGAGGAGGAACAACAACATCATCACGCCCCATGGCATAATTGTGACTGCCCTGGCTTCTGCAATCAAGAGCATGCAATCCACAGCATGCAATCAACTGCAACACATTTTATGTCTTTTACTTATTAAATTGGGTTGGTGAATGTAAAATTTCTGGGACTGATCTTGCTGTTTGTGCCGTAAATAATTTAAGCAATTAAAACTCGTTCCGCTTGGTTGGTGGTGCTGTTATGGCTGGAGAGACCCATAACAATTTATTGTCATTTAGGCAATCATTCTATCACCCGATGAGCTCTCCCCACCTGGGAAAGGGAATTGGGTAAAACAAGGCAACCCGGGAGCTGAAGTATAAACATGTTTAGTAGAGTTAGATTAGGTAATTAACATTAACAGCACATTCTCCTTTTGCTCCTCATCACTTGTTTGTAAAAAAACCTGAAAATCAAAGAAGCGGCGGTGTGTTCACACCTCCTCCCTAAGCCCGCTCCTCGCTGCGGGTGCTGCCAAAGCGATGCCAAAAGGTGGGAATTTGGGGAAAATACCCGGCACTGTATTGAAATACAGGTCCAAAAGCCCCGCGGGTGGATTTAAACCACCGCTGCCCCACGGAAGGGCTCCACGTGCGGATTCCTGCTGCAAGTCTTGCTGCTGTTCCGTATGGCTTCAAAAACCTCAAAGTTCTGACGCATAAACAGAATCTGGACCAGATTCTCTGGCACCAGGACGGCGCGCCCATGCTCCAGGGCACCTTCCCTGGCAGCGAAGGCATGGTCTGGCAGGAGGATGGTGGATGGGGATGGCAAGGTACTGCCGGCTCAGCCGCCCCGCGGCCGGGAAGCGATGCTCGTTGTTCTGCCACCAGTGCAGCGGCTGGTGCTTCGCTTGCAGAGGGGCTCCAGGATGTAGTTTTCCAGTTGCTGGTGGATCTCGGGGTTCTCTCCATGGCATCCTTCCCCAGAAGGATGTCGTAGCTGCGCATGGGTCCTTGCGAGTAGGCAGCTGGCTGCCAGCATCTGCGCCTGTGGCTTTGGAATCCGAGTTTGACACCCCAAACTGGGTGGCAGATGGGGACTGGTGGTTGCAAACCCACAACAACATGGTTCTCACTGGCTGGTGCAGCTCGCTTCTCAGGCTGGGGCTGAGAAACCGCATCTCCTGAAAGCGCTACCCAAAACAGAGGCATCTTCGGGTCTGGGGTTCCCCTGATGGTGCTGGGGGTCCTTTTATGGTGTCCTGGTTTGTGCTGGATGGTCCCTTGAGGACACTGCGTGTCCGCTGCGGTGTCCTGGTGCTGTAGTAAAATCCCTAACATGGGTTCAATTACAGCAAGTCTGCCTTTACCAAAGACAGCAAACTCTCCTTTGGAGCAGGGAATTTGAACACAGAGAAAGGCATTATGTGCAATCTACTCCTTGGTGTATGGATTGGACAGGGAATCAGTCAAAAGAGAAGATAGGAAAAATTAATTTGGCTCCTGCTTGGATAGCAGAAATCTACAAGAGGCAATAGAAGTCAGATGGTTGAAGAAGATCTTGCTTGGCTTTGAGTTTGCCCGGACCAGATGGCTGCAAAGCCTATTGCGAAACCCAGTCATTTTTGTGATCGTAGTGATTTTTGTTTGTGTTTTGTTTGGATGTCTTAAGAGCATCGTTATCGAGCGATCATCTTAACCTTATGTATTAGTATGTGTATTAGGAAATGAGGCTCACTGAAGTACAGAAAGACTTGGGTAAGTCTCAAGGGGGGGGGAATTGTTGTAGTAAAATTGGTATAAACTAGGAAAATTAAATGTAAACTGTAATTGAAGCAACAAAGGAAACCTGCTGCTGCTCAAGCCCTCTCTACTGCCCCAACTCTATTTATTTACCTAATGTCAAAATAGAGAAATAGTTAGTAGACACGATTTCTCTATGATTCAGTTAAGGAACTACCCAGCAGACAGTGTAGCACTGTCGATAAGCAGGGTATTCCTATCAAGAGAGCGACGAGCTGTAGGCCTGGTCAGCAAACCCAGAAACCCACTTGGAACTGCCAAGATCAGAGGAAAAGCAGGTAAAAGGTGGTTCCGGCCGGGGGGAGATGGTGACCACTGGCTCATTGACCACCTCCCCAAATGATACCACCTATTAAAAAGAAGGAAAAAGAAGACAGAGTCTGCGTACTCATTTACTCATTTACCCAATCATTAGAGGGAATAACAGTGACTATGTATTAATTGTTTGAATATGTAATAATCAATGTGTAAAAGTGGACTTTTGGAACTAAGGTGTGAGCGCTCCTGTTCTGGGACAAGCACCCATTTCTGCACATTAATGGCATAAAATTAGAAATACCTCTGCTCTGTGTGTTATTGGCTTGCCCAGCAGGTAAAGAACCCAGATTTGGGACGCCACTGGGCTGACTGTAAGGGGTCCTGGGCTGCCCTTATGGGGTCCTGGGGGGGACTCTTGCAGGCCAGAGGGAGTCTGGGGCAGCCCTTCAAGGATCTGGGGGTCCCCTCTGGTGCCTCTGGGGAGGGTTTTGTGGCTGGAGAGGGCCGAGCTGGTTTCAAGAGGTGCTTCCTCCCTTCTCCAGCCCACCCAGCTCCCCTGACACAGTCACCCCCCCAGGCTGGTGGGTGCCAGCAGTGCCAGCCTGTCCCACTGGGTCGGGCACTGAGGGGGGCACAGCCCCAGCCGCGGGATGGGAGGAGGAACCATAGCACCAGGGATAAAACGTTGGTCTCTATTTCTTTAACATTTCCCATGGGGAGCACCCCAGGGTTCCGCAGCTGCACCACAGATGGTGCCATGAGGGACTCCAACATCCCCCCCTGTGGAAAGATTACTGAAAATGATCAATAATACAGCATTGGTCACACGTTAAGGAATGGTATACAATCAAAAGGCTTTTGTGTGAGCTGACTCGGGCAGGACGCAGGAACGACCACAAGACCACGGATGAAAGACAAAGAACAAATGTGATCTCAATACCTCGCGAATCGGGGAGTCTCCACAGCAACGCCCGGACAGAGGGACACACGCAGGGGATGCAGGTGCCACAGGGTGGGAGAAAGTCCTTGTTAGCAGCAGCGTGAGCTCCAACTCGCTCTTCTCGCCTGCTTTTCAAGGGTTCAAGCAGGCGTAGTTTTCCACTGTGCTGTGACCTTCTTCAAGACCAAGGCAGTGATCTCCCATATGCCAGATAAGGTGTCCCTAAGCCCATCCCAGGCTCACGGTATCTAAGTGCGGATATTCCACTTGAGAGCACACGGGGCTGAATTAGTGTGATAGATGTGTTGTCCAGCACCCCAGGTGCGCGTCACTTGAGCGTGTTTACAGTCCTCCTCGCCAATCTTCTGTTACTTTCCCACATTCCACCCCCTCGCTTAAGAGACCGCTTCTGCTGGGGCTGACAAAGTTGGAAATGTTCATTCAAACTTGTGGGGTGTAATACAGAGTAATTTACAGAGGCATGAAATAAACACACATAAAAAAGGAAATAAACAACTCTCTAAAGTAAAGCTTTGAATCAGGTGTCCCATTCCTCCTGTCAAGAAATTAAACCCCTCAGCCAGCCGGGCACCGCCAGTACGTTGTTTCACTGGATGCATTAAGTCCTGGAGGATTTTGAATGTCTTGCTTCATGCTGACTGCTTCCTCAGTTATGTTGGAACAACACGTGTTTTCAAAGTCGAAGCAGCATTTCTGACGTCGAGGGAGGAAACAGTCCACCATCAGTTGGGTTTGTAATATTCATTGGCGTACAGCTGTTACCTACTCAGAAGAGAGAGCAATGAGAGACATTAATACCAAAACCACTTTGCACAGTGTAGTTCTGTAGTACAGCTGCTGGGGTTGATGTGCCACGGAAACAAGGTACCAGAAGACCTGCAGCTGCTAATCTTCCCTTGATACAAAAGGCAGATGAGTTAGTGACAGTAGAGGCTGACCAAATCTAAGTATTTGCCTGTTGGTTTGTCAGAGCTGTACCCAGGGCATGCGCTTGTAGCACAAGACTACACAGCACGAGTGGCCAACCTGTGACAGGGGAGAAAAGCAGCAGTGTCATCTCCTTCCAGTGACACATAGACGTCGCTCCAGCTCCTTCAGCCAATATTACTCTAGATTTGATACCCTCATGTGGGCTAATTGCCCATACAGACTGGAGAGCTGTGGCGTGCACTTTTTCAGATGGAACTTCAACGTGATGTTGTGTTTGCAACACCGTTCCGATGCCGTCTCCTCTAGATAAGACGCAGGTATTTGTCGAAGGTACCTGAAATACAAGAACTCGAGAATCTGATACTAATAAGTGATGTCAAATAAGAGGGGAAGTTGGGGTATAATGTATTGTGGAGCCTTGTAATGCCTTGGACCAAAATCCTACAGGTTCTTTCTCAGTTCTTGTCCCAGTCATCTGCCACAATCCCGAGAGTGTATCATCTGGACTTGTTCCTTCTAATTCAAAAGGATATTCTTGCTTAGGAGTGTATAATTGCAAATGCTCAATCAAAGCATTTTTGCAGGCATCAGAGGCTTCTTGTTGCTTGGTCCCCTGCCAGAAAACTTTCTTTCTCATTATTTTCTGCAGAAGGCACATTAATATCACCAAATGTGGGAAAAAGTTCTCCAATACCCTAAAAGTCCCCAAAGGTCTGTAACTCTTTTACTGCGATGGGCACAGGAAGCTGCTGGGCTGTTTGCTGTACCCAATTTGGTATTCCTCTCATCTGTCCATGCCAAACTATTCCCCAAAATTGTACAGTAGCACTCGGACCCTGTACTCTCTTGGCATTCATTGCCCAGCCTCAGTCCTGCAAATGCGCTTTCAGCAATTTGGCAGCTGCTTCACTTTCTTGTTATGACTCCGCCAGAATCAATAGATCATCAATAGAACGGTAACCAGTAACAGTCCCCGAGCATAGTGCTAAATCAGCTGCTGTCATTAGGCGGCAAATGGAGGGACTGTGTCTGTATCCCTGAGGCAATACTCGGAAAGTACAGTGCTTTTGTTTCCAGGTCACACCTTGCAGTGAGGGGGCAGGCAGGGTGGAGGGGGGTGAGGAGTTGGTGGTGGGGCAGGGGGCAGTTGGCTTTTTTTGCATAAACGCTAACTTTTGCCATCGTCGAAACCTTTTTGATGCTGTGATCCCATCTATTTCTGGTCGGGGGATACTGGCTTGCACAAGATTATTCCACATTTGTTTCCTTGTAACCTGTGCTGTAACTCCCCTCGGTTTTGCCAGCTTTACTTTATTCACCACCTGCACAGATGGTCCCGAAATTGCAGCCCCAATTTCCCTCAAGGTGTTTCCTAGGGCACCTACAGTACCCACAGCATTTGTCACATGGGGCTTAGTGAGGCAGGCGCTCCTCTCACAAACTGCACTTTGATACTTCTCGTCACTGCTAAACTCTCCGGATTGCACCCTGTACCCAACACATGAGCCATCCCCACCTGCTGCACCAAATTAGTACCTTTCTCCATTGCACACCAGTTTCTGAGGGATGACACTGATCCAACGGGTTCTGTATATGCTGCTGAAACTGCTGCGCACAACCACTGATACAACATCAGTGCAATAATGTCTCGCCTGGCAGGACCTCTGACATTTTGCAGCTGAGCATATCCTCATTGTGTCTGATCATCAATGGCTATAAGGCTTACTAAATCTTTTCCACCTGCTGATAAAAGAATAGATGTAGCTCTACTACCCCAAGATTGCAAAATCCATGCCGGCATGCCTTCCTCACTCTTTTACTGATACATCTCTAAAAACTCCCTTAAATCTTTCAGAGTTCCTCATCTACATCCTCCTCATTAACAGGAGGTCCCTAGCAGGTACCTGCGAGCACGGCACCCACGTTGGTCTGCCTGCTGACCCTGGCCCCTAAGCCAGCTCCTGTCCCACCCCGAGCAGCAGGCAAGTCCACCTCCTCGCCTTCCCACACGGCCCTTCCTGAAGAACCCGCGTCTCTCCACTGCAGCTCTCCCTCTGTGCCATTTACCCACCACACCTCCACGGTCCCAGTGTGGTCACAGCCTGGTAATCACGTGCAGACTTCTGGCCCTGCTTGGTGGTACTCCGCGCAGTGTGCAGGAGCATGCCAGGCATGTCAGGGAGGTACCAGCTGGGCTGGTTTCCCACCCGGGACGGGTGTGAGAGTTCAGGGGGCTGCACGTCTTTGCGCTGTGGGGTATGTGTGGACTCCATCTCTCCTGCCCCTACAAGGAGTACTGGGATGACACATGGGGTGTGCACAATCCCTTTAGATTGATCCACGCCAGGCACAGGCCAGTCAGTCCAGCTGGGAACAGCCCCAGAGCTCTTGATTTTGTATTTCTAGGTGCATATCGGCAGCTGAGAAGCCACCCAGCCCCTTGGCTAACTGCCACTGCTACAGCCACTGCTCCCAGCATCTGCCCCTCTGCTGCGGTACCAGCCTGTAGTGCCAGGGAGGAAGAAAGAAAAGTGTATGATCATATGGAGAGGGAGAAGGCAGAGATACCCCACAGGCATCTCTCAGGCCACCCGCGGTGGGAGGGATCTGCTTGCGAGAGAGCCTCAAGGTGTCTGTGAAGTGGGAGAGGCCCCTGATGCCCAAGCCCAGGAGAAGGTCCCAGGTACAGCTGGTCAGCCTGGGGCTGAGACCTTGGCTGTCCCATAGTGGTATGCCCCCTCAGGGCAAGGCATCTTGGGGCAGGACATGCTCTCCAGTTTGGAAAGAGGAAGCTACAGCCATCAGAGGGATCCCTCTGCCTTCAGCCAGGACTTCTACTGCCCCCGTGGAAAGGCAGTCCCCTTGGGGGTCAGGGAGGTCCAGCCTAAAGCCGGCCTCCAAAACCTCCTTCTGTCTGACGAGTGGTGTCAGAGATATCCCCTCCTTCCCCCAGGGCTGCCCTCAGTGGAGGGATGGGTCCTGGAGCCAGGGGAAGCACCATCCCTTCTTGGACACAGTTACCAGGGGAGCTGCCTCTGCTGCTCTCCACACAGCCTGTTCTCAGTGACGTGCTGGAGTATGTTCCTCTGTGCCTGATGCAGCTCCAGCCTCTGAGGACTTGGGAGGCTCGTGGAGAAAGGTGGCTGCAACAAGAGGGCAACATCATCCCTCTGCCGGAGACCCCTTCTTGCCACCTCAAGTCCACACGCCCACCCTGTCCCACATCCACCCATCCTTTAACCCTGCGGGTGGGTTTTGGGCCTTGGCTTGGGAGGGCAATCCACATCATGCCCATGGTAGGAGACATCAGAGAGTGTCCTGTGCAACCCCAGGACGCAGGGACCCCCTGGGCATCTCTGCGGGGTCATGGCTGCTCGACTGCCCCAGGCTGTGGCCCGAGTCAGCGCACACTTACTCAGGCTGGAGTCTCTGCAGCTGGGCTGCTGCTGCCATCTCCTCTGCGGGGAGAGGCTTTCCAGCCTTCCTCCACCTCTGGCTGACCTCCTTTCTCCTGGGCTGGGCTGGAGGGTGGGGAGTCCAAGTGCCTCCAGTGCCGAGTGCCTGCCAAGGAGGAGACGCTCTCAGCAAACCAGAGAGCAAACAGAGGTGCCCTTTCCCAGAGGACCTCCTGAAAGGAGCCTGCAGCGGGACCTGGGAGCCAGGAGACTCGGCACCGCGTGCCCGTCCTCACAGATGGCGGCTGCTTTGCCTCTCGCACCCTGCCGCCCACCTCTCCTGCACGGGGCTGAGCAGGCAAAGCCCTGCCCTGCACCTGGGGGTCAGTCCTGCTCCCACCCCCTGCCACCCCGGCTGCCGCGACAGAGAGGGTGGCTGCTGTCTCAGCGCTGTCAATGGCTGCCTGTACCTGGGGCAGCTGTCAGTCCTCCCCTGCAGACCAGGCTTCCCACGCCCCCCATTCGGCCCTCGCTTGTTCCTGCCGCTCCTGTCACGGCATCTTCAACCCGTCCCACTCTGCAGACAGCTCCTGACCTCCTGGAGGGCAGGGAAACGCAGCAGGAGGCAGGATTAGTCTTGGCTCCTGGAGGGGCTTCCTTTGGCTCTGACCCGTGTTGGTGCCCCTGCCTCAGCCGCTCGGTCGGCAGCGCTTTGCCCCTGACAGATCAGGGGCCGTGGAGTCATGCCAGGCTCCTCAAGTCCTGGCAAAACACAGCAGAGTGACCAAGACCTCCACTGCCAACCACCTGGAAAGGACTCGCACATTTTCCATAGCCCCTGTCCACAGTAAGGTGTTCCCTGACCACTCAGGGGGGAATAAAAGGCAGGAAGGGCGTGCAGCACCTTCCTTGTCGTGAAGCAGATCTGAAGGAGGTGACAATGAATGCAGGCCAAGGGATCCTTTCAGGATGGCTCTCTGCACAAAGAGGCCTTTGCCGAGTCTCAGACAGCACAGCAGTTAAAGCAAGGCAGGGCACGTACCTGTGGTGCTCTCTTGCAGTTTTCAGAGGATGGGAGGGCCACGGTGGGCCTGGCTGGAGGAGCTGGTGCCTGCCTGCCCGCCTCCTTGGTCCTGAGGGAGCTGCCTGGACACGGGGGGAGCGCACTGCAAAGAGACACCAGGAGGAGGCGGCATGAGCACGGGGCAGGTTGGCCTCCCGTGTGCATCTGGGATCAAAGCTTCCCAGGCTGGCAGAAGAAGCGGGGGAGGTGGGGCCGTTTCCCATGGCAAGGGGGGATGAGCCCTGAGCCCCTTCAGGCGGATGGGAGAGGACTGCACCTCAGGTCTGCTGTAAGGGCAAGCAAAGTGATGCGGGCTGCACTCAGCATCTGCCGTCTTCCCCACTCAGAGGCCTGCAATGAGGCAAACAAGCTCATGAAAACCATATGGCACGTGTTGGGGACCTCCAGAGTCCCTACAGCCACAGTGTCCAAAGGGGATGGCTCTCCTGCATGGCTGCAACTTAAACCTGGAAAGCAAACGATGACACAGGCTTGAAGAGGGCTGACCCCTACCCTCTGCAGCTCCCCAGCACTAGTCCTCCTGGCTGTCGTGTGAGGCGTGGCATCCCTCTCCCTCTGGGGCCATGCACGCCTTTTATTGGCAATCTCCCCCCAACACCAGAAAACTTGCCTCTCCGTGTCCTCTCCATCTGCACTTGGTTCTCTCTGCTGGCAATGACGGCAGGCTGGCTGCGAGAAATGCGATCACGATGCCCAGTCACTCCAGGAGAATACACACGCAGCCCAAACTCAGCATTAGTTAAACAGAAAGCAGTCCCTTCAGGACTGATCCCTGACTCGACGCCTAGTGTTGAGCCCCTACAACGCGTGTTCCTAAGCAGGAGCTGGCAAGCCACCCGCTCGCTCGAGGGCTGCAGAAGAACGGCACTCACTTTGGGAATGCATGGGGAACAAGCAGCTCAGCTCCAAGCTAACGGCCACAGTGCAGCAGCCCTCCCTCGCGCTTGCTGCTTGCCCTCAGCTCAGGGAAAAGGGATGCTCTTTGCAGCTCCCTGCCCAAAACTCTCCGACGTGCTCCTGCTCTGCCTGTCAGCAAGGGTCCCCCAGCACAGCCCCGCTGCCTCCCGACCCCGCTCCTGGCTGTGCAGCAGATCTGAAGGGAAGCAGTAGGGAGCCCCTCAGCAGTGCCCAGCAGTGCCCAGGCCTCTCCAGGAAGTCCTGGCAATGCTGCTTTGCTGGGGTGACCTCCCTGTGCCATCAGCCTGCGTCACGTGAAGGTGTGTTATGACACCTGCAGGGAGGGGGCACAGCTGGGTAGAGAGGAAATAGGTTTCCCATCTTGTCCTGGGAATCAGCGATCCCCCTTTTCCCCAGTCCTTTTCCAAAAATCCCGACTGCCCCCTGCACCAGCATGTCTCTGCCACTGGCAGCCCGTCCGGGCAGGTGGGGTTTAGGGATGGGCTGCGGCTGGGCAGTTACGAGAGAGGGCATCGAATGCCTCTGGAATGCATCGGCCCCTCCAGCATGCTCCAACACTCCTCTCCGCTGCGTGTGGCTGCTGCGGCAGGAGTAGGATGGGATTTACGGCACTGCTTTTGCCTGGGACGGAGTTAGTTTGCTTCACAGCAGCCCAAATGGTGCCCTGTTTTGGATCCGTGACCAAAACAGTCCTGATAACACAACGCACTTTTAGCTGTCGATGAACAGGGCTTGCACAGCAGCAAGGCCTTCTCTGCCTCTCATGCTGACCCACCAGCAACTAGCCTGGGGGTGGGCAAGAAGATGGGAGAGGACACAGATGTGACAGCTGACCCCAACTGACCAAAGGGATATCCCACACCATAGGACGTCGTGCTCAGCAATAAAAGTTGGGGAAAAATAGAGGAAGGTGTTGGGGGAAGGCTTTCGCGTTTGTCCTTCCAAGTGACTGTTATGAGTGATGGAGCCCTGAACATAATGAGTAGCAAAAGGTGCAGTTGCTCTAAATTTTGGCATCTGCTGTCATCTCAGTTGGACAAAGGAATTTCCCAACAACCTCCAAGGAGATGCCCCTAGATCTTGCCCCGTCTCTCAGAGTTGCTCCCTTAGAGCTTGCAGTTCCCTGCACGTACCCTGGACCAACTCAGTACCTCCCATGTCACCAGGTGTTTGTGTCTGAGCAGCTCACCACTGCCCTCCACCTCCAGTCATTAGCAGCAGAGCCCAGACAAGGAGCTCCCATGAGGGCAGCTGTGTTGTGCACACCTGAGCTGAGGCAAGAGGAATCCCACCTCCTTTGACAGATTTGTGGTGTGCATGGGAGGGAACCAAGTCCCCTCCTATCCCCAGGACTGAAAACACCACAAAAGGTGCCTCAATTGACTCAGCTGAATCCCTTCCCTCCTCAGGGGTAAAGGAGATCCCTCCCTGGCACTGTCTGGTTGTCCTGCCTAACGATGGGACAAGGCAAGACAATTCTCATGCCCAGCTGCTTTCCTGGAAGGAGAAATGACACTGCTGGAAAGAAGCCTTTGACCCTGGCTGAGAAAGGGAACATCAGTGATTCCTTCCACAAAAGGAGCAAGGAGACAATTCTGAGAGAATGAGGTAACTTCAGAAGGCGGCCACCCAGCAACCAAGAAAAACAAGAAATCAAGAGACCACCAACCAGAATGAAGCGATTGCACTTGGGCATTGGGTGATGGGCAGTATTTTCTGGGGAATCTGTCTGTAAGGGTATAATTGGGGTGCGCAATCTGCAGTAGGGGTCCCTCCCTGGAGGCAACAGCTCGAGCTGCTCTTCGTGTCGGGTAAATAAACCACCGAGTTACTCAGCAGACTGGCAACTCGTCTTCTGCGAGGGGCAACCTGGGGCTGAGCCCTGTTGGGGTGGTACACACATAATTCCTACCACAGTCTCACTGGCAGCTGTGTAATTCCTGAAAGAACAAGCCAGAGGCTTCTCCTGCCCTAACACCTACTCAGACACAGATGACATTACAAGCAGCTGCACAAGCCAGGTCCTGCTCCTGCTCTCAGGCAGGCACCTCTTCAGGCACATGGGACAGCACAAGCACATGAAAAAGCCAGGTGTGACCTTCTACACTATCACCTACTCGCCCAGCTGTGGCAGCACAAGCAGCTGCACAAACCAGGGCCTTCTCCTGCCTTAAATCCTGCTCAGCCACCAGTGACCTCACAAGCACCTGCACAGCAGGAGCACCCTTACTGCCAACCCCCAAGATTTTGCCCCTCCATCCCTGTCTCCCACTTCCCCAGGCTCTCCCCTCTCCCAGGCACCTTTCTCACCTGCTCCATGACATCCCAACATCTCCGGCTGTCGCTGTGTTTGTCTGGCAGATGGTACCTCAGAAGCATTGTCCCAGCCACATCACCTGCATCTCCTTCTGCTCTCATCACTACTGCACCAGCTGTCTGATGAGCTTTTGCACCTCATGCACCCTCCCATCCTGCCTCTCTTCTGCTCTTAAACCTGCAAGAGAAGTGACAGCCAGGCGGTGCCCCCTCTGTGGCATCTTACCAGCACCTGCCTGAGATGCACAGCTGGTGGGAACTGTCACCATCAGCCCCAGCATGGCGGGAAGTCTTCTCTTGGCACAGCAACAGCTCTGGCCGTGCTTGGTGCGTACCGTGCTTCCTGAAGGAGAACCACAGCACTCAGTGCCTCCTGGGAAGAGCTGATTTGAAGGCAGCTTTGCCGCAGGTCCCCAGGCCGCTCCAGGGGTTCTTCCTCTGCCCCGGCTCGGCCACAGGTCCCTCATCTAGCTCCTTCCAGCAGGATTTTGCAGGGTCTGTTCCAGCTGTGAGCACTGGGCCAAGGGCTCAGGGCACAAACAGCCCCCACCCCCGAAGGCCCAGCCCACAATGCGACTCTGTCCCCAAACTACTACACCTGCCAAACAGGCTCTCCTGCTACCGCAATGATCTTCCCTTTTAAGAAGAGCTTACGTAGTCGCACACCATGAGAGGGCGATTTGGGCTTCAGCCCCAGAACAAAAGAATTCCCATTACAGAATCTCAGCCAACACCTCCAGGAGCCTCTTGTCAGCGACCCACAAACACTGTGTTGCAAAGAAAGCTGACAGCTAATACAAAGTATTATAATATAATATAATAACAAAGTATTATACTATGTATAATACAAAGTATATGAGAGCTAATACAAAGTATCTTCTACTGTCATTACCACCGGTCTGAAACATCTCCAAACCATCACTCATGGATGTCGATGTGGACATCTCTGCCTGACAAGAGACGACCGGCCCCAAAACTGGATCTTAGGGTGTCCTGGCTCTACTGAAGCCAAACCATTTAGAATAAGGATACAAACAAGTTTCAGAGAAAGCAGCATAGTTAGTGAAAGAGGTGAGAAATGTAATGTGTCTCAGCCACCCCTAATTTCACAGGAAGTTTCAAGAGTTTTTGTTTTTTTCTTTTTTAATCACTGCCCAGCACAAGTGAAAAAGCACACACCCACTCTTTTAAGGAGAATGAAAAACCACAAGAGTAGGACTGTCGAGATCTGAGCAGCTCAACCACTGCCACAGCATTTTCTGTCCCTACGAGCAGTCCTGCCCCATTCCGAGGCACTTGGAAAGCACCCACAAGGACCATCTCACTCACTGCCTTAATCACAACGAGCAGTGGCCTCGGCACCCTGAAGCTGTTTCCGTCACTGCACACATGCAGTTAATACGGCCTTTCTTGACGCAGCCTCCTTCCTCATGGGACTTCCCACCAAGTACCATGATGGCAGCTCTTCACTGTATGTCCACAGAGCAGCTTCCACCCACTGTCCCCTGCTCACAGCAAGAACAAACAGCCCTGTCCTCTCCCCTGCCCATCTCCACGCTCGCTCAGGAGGGGCTGCTCACGCGCCCCTTGCGGCCCGAGAATTCCTAACAAGGCTTGTGGCTAGAAGACAATTGAGACAATTTAAAACCAGAACTAACCTTTGACTGGCAGCACTGTCTTTCTCAGTTCTTTGTATTTCTTTCTTCCCTCCGGAGTACATATCAAGATTTTCCTGACTCAAAGAAACAAGAAAGGTCAGTCACAAACACACAGAAAAGCAGACACCCACAGACTTGAGGCCAGCACAGTAGCACTCTCAAGGCCCTGCCTATACACGCAAGATTAAATTAACAGACTCCTCTCCCACACACGAAGGCAATTCCAACTCAAGGTGCTGTGACCCACACCCCTCTGTATCCCCTCAGGCCCTCCCCTCCTCGGGCCCCTCGGCCCCGCCCCCGGATGGCTGTGACTGACAGCCCAACACCGGCTCCGCTGATTGGCTCAGCCCTGGCCAATGGCACGGCGAGGGAAGACCCCGTGGTGAACCAGTGGAGGAGGTGACCCTCACAGCCTGCCCGGGTCTCGGGTACCCGTCGGCGGCCTGAGCCTCTCTTCCCCCCAGAAGGGCGCTCCTGGGTAAGATTCGAACACTTCCCCGGGACACTTAGAGATCTCCACAGAGTGGTTTTATAGCTTAGCGCATTTGTAACCGAGCTGCATTACTGACGTCTGTAGTATTTGCACGGGCTTTGCAGACAGTCACTTATGTATTTATTTATTTATTTATTTATTTATTTATATTTTATTTAGTTAAGCTAATTTTATTTAACTTTTCCTTTTTTAGGTTTTGTTTAGGGAAGTCATTGTCCTCACGCCCGCAAGTTCTGCTCCAGGTCAAGTGAAGCCCCATGGAACTGGCCCTAAGGGCGGCGGCGGCTATGGACCAGTGCCCCTTCAGCATCGAGAATGTGGTTCATTTCGAGGTGAATCTCCCTGTTGTTTTTTTTTTTTTTTTTCAAAAGCGGGGGCTGGTTTGTAGCGAGGCTTAAAACCCCGGGTTGTGCCTAAACGTGGGGCTGATTTCAACCTCAGGGGCTGCGACTCCTTCCAGCTCCGACTCACAGCCCTGGCAGCACCGTCAGCGCGCCGGGCTCAGCGTTCTCTTGTATTTTGGAGGTTTTTTTACAGATAGGCAGCAGCCGGGGATATTTAGCAGCTGTGTATTGGTGGCAGAATCCATGTCTTGAAAAATCTTTGGGGTACAGAGGTGAATAAGTGGGGTTTTTTGGTACCTCAAAACTGTTTCTTGTTTCTTTGTACCTGTAAAAAGATGTTCAAATCAATAAGGCTGAAGAAGACGGTAACAATCATAACACCTCTGTTTTGCAGGAACTTCACTATCATAAAATTACACCCTAGACAGGAATATGTTCTGTTGGTTTGTTTTTTGTTATGAGTCCTTGCAACCTGCTCTCCAGCTGGAAGTGGGAAATGCAAAGGCATTAAAATGATAGATTTGCTAAATATGTTGCAAAGGTCTGTATTACTGGCTTTCCCTGAAGTGGGGAAAATACATCCTGTTTAATTGTTGTTTGCATTTGAAATTCTCTGTGAAATGGATTAAGCAGTGTGGGCTTCTTTTTGTGGGTCTGCCCTTGGAAGGAGAGCGCCTTTAGGAAAAGGCTTTTCTGGAGGGGACAGAGAATTTAATTGCTGATGGCTATAAAAGCGCGCCCTGTTTGGGTGGCCTGAAAACAAAACCCGTGAAAATCCATGACTGAAAAATGAGACTTTCTCCTAATGATCAGGGCTGGTGTTTCTACTGATTCGCCCATGAGTAACAGCTCGTTTCTTACTGGTGGCTGAGGACCCTTGAATTGTTTCCCAAAGCCTAAGGCAGCGGGAAGGGCTGGGGTTGTCCGATCACTGCAAATCAAATAAAAGAGAGCGGTTTGGAGTTGTCTCGTTCCCTCTGTCTTTTCCCAAGAAAGAGGGGTGGAAGAATGGTAGAATTTGTTACATTGAAGGTCGGTGGTAATCCAAAGCTGCAGAGCGAGCTCGGTGCCCGTGGAAGGGGAACTGTGCTCTCAAGTGGAAATACTTGGTGTCTCGTTGCCTGTGGGACAGAAAGGGACATCAAGAGTCAACCAAACGACTTTCTCGCCTTCAGAGATGAGGCTCTGGAGGTCACAGTTAATTAAGGGGAGTTGTGGAAGTGTGCTTTACTGAGCAACATGCTGCGTCTGGCTCGGGGACTAAATGTCTCCAAAGTTTGGGGTTGGTTTAAGTGCTTTTTGGTTATTAGCTGGATGTCACTCTTCCAAGCGCCTCTTGCCCTCTCCGGAGGGGTTTGCTGCTGCCTCCTGCGTTGGGCCGAGGGGACCGGCAGCCCTCAGGACAGGGAATTTCTCAGACGAGGAGGTTAAACCCTGTCGGTGCTGCTTAAAAACTGCTCTGATGTTACTGCGGCAGTCACGATGTGAAATCTGGTGGCTTAGGGGAGCCTGAGATTTGCATTCCTCTTAAGTGCGGGGGATTTGGGGGAGCCTGGGTGGTACAATCCCCTTCCTGCTCCCAGATTCCTGTCGCTGACCCTGCAGCGGGTGGTTGGAAGAACTGATGCCCGCAGCGGCTGAGGGTTGGCATGATCCCGACATTGCCAGAGCTCTGGAGCTGAGGAATGGGAGCGTGGCCCATTTCCATCACGGCTTGTGAGGGAAATAGTGCGGTTTGATATAGTTGCGGTGTGGAAATGGCGATTCCTCTTTACACGTGTGCTTACAGGGTGTACGCAGGTGTTTCTTAATGCCTGCGAAGCTTTATGAGATTGGTTAATGAGTGTTGCTTTGCTGTGCAAGTGCAAAGTGTTATTTTCATGGAGAAACAAACTCAGATGTTCCCTTTATTTTTCTTTTGTTAAAGGCAGAATGCCTATTTTAAAGCTTTCCTTGCAGGCAGAATAACATCTGCTTTTGAGGATTGTTTCTTTCCCTGCAGGGTGGAAAAATCTACAGCCTCGCTAAGGCCGCAGAGGAAGAAAACTCATCAGTTTTCTAGAGAAAACTGCAGTTTGGGGGGGGGGTGGGGGTGGAGGTCTGCCAGAGCGCCTTTTAGCACCTCGTTGGGCACATTTCTTTTCCCTCAGGGCTGAGATGTAACATAGCCTTTTCATTTGGCTGGGTTTTGGTTGTATGAATTAATGGGTGTTTCAGTGAGAACCACAAGACCTAATTTCTGAGTCTCCCTCCTAAGAATTGTTGAGGGACGGAAGCGGGACAGGGAGGTAACCCGAGTGAAATGCTGAAGGCTTTTAAGGATGGAATGAGGAATGGCCGGGCTTGTTCTGGTCACACACTATGACAATAAAAGGCCACAAGTTCCCCGTGGGGAGGTAAAGAACCGACAATTTGAGAGAGCCTTAATGGATTTGCCTCATCGAAAGGTTACCCGGGCAATACGGGGGTCACTCTCCATCTCGTTCCTGGTGAGCTGCCTGCCTGTTAAGACCATCATTGCATTATAATCACAGAGGCAGGCCCTGAATTGAGGTTTGGGAAGCCATTAGCTAATTTTATGGTAATTCTTTTTTTTGCAGAGTGAGTCTGTGACTCGGATCTCTCTGCTGCGGATGAGACACATCCTTCCCTCTGCTTTCGCAGTGGCCGCTTTCCTTGGGCACAGGGACCGCACAGCCCTCTGCACGGCTGTGCCGCCTTCCTGCCCGGCCAGCTTGTCCTTTACTGAGTGACAAAGCAAGTTTTGCCCTGGAAGAAATAAAGAGATTTTTATACTCTCTGTCCTTCTGTGCAGCAGTGCTGTCCCAATGCAGCCTTGGGAGAGGTGCCTTTCCTCCAGCTCTTGAACCATGGCAGGGAAGGGACCTGCTGTCTCATTCAGATGGACGAATTTCATTGTTCTTCGGCAAGCAATGAAAGTGGTGACAATTGTTACCTGGTCCACCCTGCCCTGGGGGTCTGCCCACTCCTCCCTTTCCCTGTGGGAAGGCTCCGAGGATCTCCCGGGCTATAGGAACAGGCAGGCAGTAAGGATGCTGTGCTGGGGAGCTTTGACTGCCTTTGCTGTCTTCCTCCTGCGGATGGAAAGATCGATCCGCAGCACTTTGGAGCTCACCTTCCCCAAAAGCTCAGGTTGCCTTTTGTTATCCAGAAACGATGCATTTTTCCATGCAGGAAACAGGACTATTCAGAAATTCCAGCACAGTATGGAAGAAAAACACGTTTGGAGTTTTAATGCAGGTCATTCTTTTTTGGTGTTGTGGTTAAAAATTGACGTCTGTAACTTTGAAACTAATATTTGTATGCTTCTGTCAATGGATACAATTCACGTAGCCGCTCAAAGGAGAAGGGATCTTAACCGCCTCTCTTATTTCAGGCTCTATCATGATGATGCCGGGGTTGATGTCCCGCTGGGGATTTTTCTCCAGTTCCCACCTTTTGCCGCTAAATGAGGGGCAGAGATTTCCCTGCTAGACATGCAGTTAAGTCTACGCAATGTGAGCATGGTTGACGGTGATTAAACTATTTTGTTCAGAGGCTCCTGCCTTCCAATGAAAGTCTGGAAAAGTGAAAAAGGATGTGCCTTTCTCCTTTGGGATTGCTGTTGTAGCAGAGGGGATGGAAACAGCCCACCGGGGTTTTGCTCCGCTCCTGGCTTTGGCTTGGAAAAAGCCCCAAACGGCTCAATCCCTGTGGGGCCGACTCTGAGCTGGGTGAGGAGCAGCTGTGCCAGGAGATCCGGAGGGTCCATCTCCACAGCTTACATGTCCAGTGAGAGATTTCATTGAAAGCAGGTAAATTCCAAGAGAATAGTGGGTGGTGTGCGATGATGAGTGCCGTGAGGCTAAAGGATGGTCTCAGCGGAAAGATTTTTATCTTGAGTGGATTTTTTTTTATATATCTTTCGGGCAGAATGGACGGGGACTTTGGGTTTTGGCTGATGAAGGATAATCCTAAAATCCAAGTTGGGCCGTGAGTTCTGGCCCAGCGGTCAGAATAACCGTAACCCCTGGGGAAACGGGGCTGAGGAGCGGGTGCGTGGTTGGTTTGGTGCTGGGGCTCGGCCAGCCCTCGTTGTTGCTGTTGTCCTTCTCCCCATGGCTCAACCAGTTCTCCCACTGCCCCACAGTGCTGCTGAGGGTAACGGAGGGTTTTTGTTGGCCGGAGGATCCCCCCGTGCTGGCCAGAAATGGCCAGTGCTAGCCCAGGCTGGGCTTGCCACTCAGGCTGACCTCATGATGCTGTTTGCCGGACTCCCGTGTTCTACACAACATTCTGACGCTCTTTTTGGCCTGCAGTCGCAGCTCTTCTTCTGCTGGCCATCAGTCTTGGAGTAGATCTTGCCATTTCGATCAGGTTTTGAGGAAGAAATACCCAATTTTCTTGCCTGATGGGGCACAAAAGGGCTTGAAGGGCAGCACGGTAACACTGTTGGTGCCGAGACGGGGCTGTGGGAGTTGTTAGAGGGCAGTTGGTGATGCTGTGCTGAGAAATAACTGCCGTACCTGACGCGTCCCTTCCTTCAAAGCGGGTGTGTGCTATCGTGCTGTTCCCAACTTGCCTTCCTCACCTCCTCTGCCTTATCGATTTCAGATACGTCAACATGAGCAGCGACTTTCAGACGGAGATCCAAGACCTGCAGGACAGTTCCCGGTTGGAAGAGGAAGAAGAGGGAGCGTCGCTGGTGTGGAAGCCCTGGGGAGACTTCGAAACAAACCTGGATACCTGCTCCAAGATCGTGCCAGGGGAAAGAGCCAACCTCGAGCATGCCTTGCACCGCCTGCATGAAGCTCTGGTAAGAATCAGCTGTTTTTGAATTCCTACTGGTCTAGGACAGCCTTTGGCACTGGGATGAGCTGGGAGTCGCTCCCGAGTTTTCTGTTCTGCAGGTTCGAATTTCTTTGCTAAAGGGGCAGAGTTAAGGTCTCGTGGGGTGACAGACGCCATGTATCAATAGGAGCTTGTTTTGTCTCTTGTCAATTCTGTGACAATTGGGAGAATAGAAGTTATCCTACTCCAAGTGCTGGGAATGAAGGAATATTAGCTAAAACCCGAGGTCTGCCCTGGAGAAACGTCCTGTGCTTGACAACTGCACCGTCCCTGGGTGCTCCTTGCTGAGCAAACGCCTCCAGCCTGAACCCGGTGAACCCCTGAGCGCGTCTGCTTTGCTCCCTCTTCTTCGAAGAAGGGATTTCACACCACTGATGTGTGGCAGAGGACTTGGTGTCTGCTGCATCTGCACGAGGAGGCTCTGCCTGCAGCAGGGATGAGCCCAAAAGGACTCCAGCAGCAAGCAGTCTTCTCCCGGAGGTGGTGGCTGGTGGGGTGCCACGGCTTGGTTCCCAGAGATCTCCACAGGTTCTGGTTTCTTAAAACACATTAGTGTGGATTGAGGAAATATTCCCATCAACTCCCGTGTGGGGAGGTGTCGTTGTTGGGACGGACACGACACTGGACATCAAGTTGCAGCAATCCAATTTCTTTATTTAACAAGCAGTGCTTTTTTATATTCTCTTACCCAGGTGCTTATCTATGCATATATTCAGCATTCTACTTTTGCCCGATACGCTCTCACATCACACACTGTTCATGCTCTGGTCAAAGCCAGGATGTTTGCCAACCCTTATCTTTTTACTTAGCTCTTCTCAGGACTCCCCAGTCTCTTCAAGGGTACACGGATATCTGCTCAAGGTCAATGCTAAACTTGCATTCTGATCCCTCGGACCAGCCGAGGTTTCCCACAATTCCCCCTTTTTGTATTTGTGCTACAAATGCCGCCTCCATCACCTGCTCCAGGGCCCTGTGCAGTAGGGAGATGAGACATGGCACCATCATTAGCACAACTACAACTATCAACAATATTATTAATCCTGCTTTGACCTTTGAAACCAGCCATCCCGAGAGTCCCCAGTTTTGCAAAAGGTGATCAAAAGAGAAGAACCCATCCTCTTCCTTTAATTTTTTCATTCATTCCATTAACTCTTGTATGCGTGCATGAATGGATTGAGAATGGTCTGATAAGTTCATGCAGCACATCCCATCAAAATCTTGACAACCATGACCTTGAGCCAGCAACAGAAAATCTATTGCAGCTCGATTCTGCAGTGTGGCATGTCTGAGTCTACATCTAGTAGTAAACTACTAAAAGCTGAAGATGTAGCATTAGATTGCTTAGCCAGCCAACACCCAAGCTTGTTATGCGTAGCGAGTGCTTTAGCTGACGGCACTCTGGGGCCTAAAAAGAATGCCATGATTATTTCTCCAGGTTCCAAAATTGTACATTGTCATCGCAGCTATTTTTGAATGCATGAGCACTTCATTTTGGGCACCTATAGTGTTACACAATCATAGATGTATTTGGTGTTAGTAAGGTTAATCTTCCTAAACTACAGGGTCCCCCTTTTATATGAGAGGGGATACCAGGCCATGCTCTATGTCCACAAATGAGAAAGATTCCCGCTGGCAAGCTAAGAGGATGATTAGTAGATTTAGAGATATTAGTTGATGTGTAGTTGCACCAAGCAGATTCATTTCTATAAACAATCAGACTAGAATTAATACATTGAATGTTTGACTGATTTTTGCCACTATAATTAAAATACAAGCAGTAATCCATTTTAACAGAACCCAGTAATTCTAGTTCTTGTGGTTTGAGGTTACTGTATTGCAGATAGGGTACCCAGGCATCCCAATTATCAACTGCATCACCCCCTTTTGTCAAGTGCTTCAGAGACTCTAACTCCGGCACAGGCCAGGTGTCTAAGGGCTGTCCCAGCAGACATGTTGAGAAAAGATTTTCTGGTGATGAGGTTGACAAACAAAGTGTGTCCTGGCCCGTTAAGTTTGCTAGGGTGACCCACGCATTAGTCTTTGCTTGTGCGGGCATCCAAAATCCCGAGACATGAGTAACTAGAGTCACGCATGCCAGGATCAAGTGCAAAGCCTTCATCCTGTGAGTTCACGTGAGGAGTCGTTGTCTGTAAACTTTAGGTATGGACGAATATACCTGGACGGCACCCACTGTGGTCCGTGATCTGTGGAGACACAAGCATAACCTCTTGCCCACGTGATCAAGTCATGCGGACCCAACCACTGTCCTGTCCTGAGGTCTCGCAGCAGCACTTTTGCTCCAGGACCCACCCGTTCCTGGGTCACAAGGGAACCAAAGTGCCGAAGAAGGGGTGGCATCGCAGCAGGAGTATCGTCAGCAAACTGCAAAAAGTTTAATACATATACAGCTTTAGTTAATCGTGCTTCAGGGCTTTCCCCTATCATTCCCCCTTTTTGTTTTTGTAAAAGGCGTTTTAGAGTCCCGTGTGCACGCTCAACAATACTCTGACCCGTGGGTGAGTGGGGGATGCCTGTGACATGTGTCACGCCCCAGAGTTGTAAAAAACAAGCTACCTTTTGCCATGCATAAGCAGGACCGTTATCAGTTTTGATCTGTTGTGGGACACCTAAACCAGAAAATGCACGCTGCCAATGGCGTAAGACATCTCGAGCTGATTCTCCAGTGTGAGCAGTGGCTACGAGGGCAGAAGAAAAGGTATCCATTGATACATGTATATACTTCAAATGGCCGAATTCAGTAATATGTGTGACATCAGTTTGCCAAAGCTGTAAAGCGCGTAATCCTCATGGGTTGGTGGCATAATATACAGGTACATGTTCATCTTGACAATCGGGGCAGGCCGCAATAATATTGCGGGCTTCAGTATTACTAAGATTAAAGTGACGTTTCAAAGCACGATGTCCCTGATGATAAAAACTATGCGATGCTATCGCTTGCTGTTTAACGTTGGGCACAGGTCCCAGGGCCACTGCAGACACTAAAGCATCAGCTTGTGCACTGCCTTCTACAATAAATCCTGGTAACTGGGTATGACTTTTAATGTGCATCACATAATATTCCTGCTGTCGCCTCTGCATTGTTATCCATGACAGTTTCAATACACCAAACAGTAATTCATTAGTTACATTACCTAAAACAGCTTTATCTAAACATTGTACCAGAGCGGCCACATAAGCTGAATCTGTCACAATGTTGACTGGGCCGGGGAAACTCTGAAACACCATGGTCATCGCTCGTAGTTCTATGACTTGGGGCGAACCTTCTTGATGTTCGATCTTATGTCACCATTGTGTTCCTTGTCTCCAGACAATGGCAGCTTTTCCAGTTTTTCCTGACCCATCTGTGAACACCGTGGGGCCCTCCACTGGGTTTCTACAACTGAGATTTTTTTGTCCAAAGGTTATCTGTATGCCCAATTTAATCAGTGGTTGTAAAGGTAAATGGTCAACACTTTTGCTACAGACCATTGACAAATTGTAGGTGAGTTTTTCATACCTTGTGGCAACACTTTCCACTGATACCTTTTGGTAGGCTCCATGTTATTCACAGAGGGAAATGTAAATGCAAAGTTTTCTTTGTCTTGTTCTGCCAGAGGGGTGGTAAAAAAATTTTTTTTTTAAATCTATTACAACAATTTCCCACCCCGTAGGTATCATAGTAGGCGAAGGTAATCCCGGTTGTAGTGCTCCCATTGTTGCCATGACATCTAATGATCTTTCTCAAATCACGCAACAATCTCCATTTCCCCAATTTCTTTTTGATAACAAATACTGGGGTATTCCAAGGGCTATGTGAGGCCTCTATGTGTCCTGCAACAAGTTGTTCCCTTACCAGAGACTGCAGGGCCGTTAACTTCTTTTGGCCAAGGGACCACTGATCAACCCACACCGGTTTTTCTGTTAGCCATTTTAGAGCTAAAGTGGGTTGAGAAACACCCTGCAATACAGTGGCCCCGACTAAAAATCCGTAGTTATGCGAACTCCCCATTGGCCTAAGCAGTCCCTTCCCCATAGGTTTAAAGGAGTTGAGGTCACATATGGCCGCACTGTAGCCCTTTGCCCTTCTGAGTTTACAATCACAATAGGGTTAGTGGACATATAACTGTTGGCAACTCCTCCGAGTCCTGCCACTCCCAAGGCATTGGAGGTTAATGGCCAAGCAACAGGCCACTCCCGTAAAGAGATGATCGTCACATCTGCTCCAGTGTCTAATAATCCAGCAGTTGGATCTTCTTGGGGGTGGCATCATTAAGTTCAAGAACACAATGCATTTGTGGGCGTTGATTAGATACTCTTTGCACCCAATAGACTTGTGGCTTTCCTGTAGAGCCAAAACCACCATTACCACGTGTAACGTTGTTCGTTTGTGGAACACAACTTTGAAATGGGATTAACTGAGCAAGTCGAGTTCCCTTCTCAATAGTCACAGGTGGTGTAGCTGTTGATACCATGGCACATATTTGTCCTGTGTAATCAGCATCAATCACTCCAACACGTACCATGAGGCCTTGTAAGGTGGTACGAGATCTTCCTATCAGTAAGGCACTTAAACCTTTGCCCATTGGTCCCCAAGCGTCCAGGGGCACCTTGTGTACCTCTTTCGTACTTATTGTCACTGCGTCGGCAGTGGATACATCCATCCCGGCTGCCCCTCTTGTCTCTCCTGATAGCCTGTCACAGAGGGTTGCTCTTGCACTACTCCCAGGAACGGATTGTTGAGGCGGGGTATTTGTGTCTGCGCACAGCCTTTCGTGCTCTTCTTGCCGTTTCCCGATGGTATAGGTTGCCCGTTAAAGTGATATTTTGAGTGACATTGCTTAGCAATATGTCCCATTCTTCCACATCGATGACACATCATGCTTGCAGCACCTCCTGTACTCTGCTTTTGAGGGCCAGTTCTCTGTGGCTTCTTTCTAGGGCACTCTGCTTTTACATGGCCCGACTGACCACACCCATAACATTTTAGGCTTTGCACACGCACTGCTGCCATTGCTGTTGCAAGTGCAGTCATTTTATGTTCCATAGACCCAACTTTAGCACATGCGGTTCTCATTGCCTCTAAGGTGGGATCACCTGGCAAAGCTTCAATTATTTTTTGGCAGTCCACATTATCTCGGGCTAGCTGTTTCAGTAGCATCTCACGGAGGTGAGTGCCAAACACCTGTCGCTCAATGGCTGCCTGCAGTTTTTCAACAAACAGAAGAAATGCTTCACGAGTACCTTGCTTAATAGTGGTATATTTCTGTTTTGGCTCTGCCAACTCGGCAGTAGGGATTAATGATTCAATTCCTACTTGCTTCACTTGTTCTAACACAAGGGGGGGCCATTGCGCCTGGTGCTGTGGATTATTAAATTGACCCGTCCCTGTTAATACTTCAGCGCCATTACCATAGCGAGGGTCCCCTTGCGGAAACTGTAAGTTAGCCACAGCTTGTGCCTCAGCTCTTTGTTGCCAAATGCTTCTAAAAACTGTTAACTGCACCGGCTGAAAAATAATCTGAGCGAGGTGTTGAATATCATAAGGAGTCATCGCTTCTAAGGACAGCAATCTTATGAGTTGCATTACTGCAGGAGAGTTAGGGCCGTACTGAGCAACAGCGTTCTGCAAATCCTGAATCACTTTCCAGGAACAGGGCATATGTTCATGGGGCTGCCCTGATGCAGGGTCATTGTATACTACAGGAAAAGCAGCAGGTTCGGCAATTTCAGTACTAGGAGACCCGGCATGAGAAAGTGAAACAGGTATTTTCTCTGACAAGTCCCATTCACCCAATTCCATCGCTTTTTGCTTCACCTCCCTCCAAAATCAGACAGGGTTTTGGGGTTTAACCGTCACTTGAACTGGTAGTAAGTCCCAAGTTCGGGGATACTTTGAACAACAGAGAGGACCCCCTTGTTCTATTTGTGATTTTACATCAGTGTGAGAAGGACAAGGGGGAGGTGGGGCAGAAGGGACAGAAACTGGAGGAGAATTGCCCAAGTCGATCAAATTGCTTTCCTCCTCATTGTCTGATTCAGGGGGCAAAGGTGGATAAGGGAAGGGTGGATTAGGAGGTTCACAAGGCATGAGCACCTCCTCCGGAGGGGTCTTTTGGACCTCTTCACTGCTTTTGATTTGGTCTCTAGGCAATACAAATCCTGATCGGTTAGCACCTTCACTTGCAACTTGGTCGCGAGGTAATACATATTTATATTGTTTATCTTTTGTGTTCATCGGGAGCAGTCCTTTATTTTCCTGAGCAGCAATCTCCTGCCCCTTTAAATCATCAACACGAGGTTTAGAGACAAACAGCGCAGGGGCTGCGGACGGCTGTTCACTCCCTCCTGCTCAATCTCTCTGCTCCTTAAAGTTCTTTAATGTCTCTAATAAAAGTCGCCACGTAGTTAACAACTCAACAGCCGTTTTTGAGCCGCGCGTTGCTTCCTCAAATAAAGTCTGCCCTAGCTTTGTCCATTGCGTTATACTAAATGCTGTAACCGATGTTACTTTTACTCCCAGTTCTTTTCCCGCAATAACATTTTTCGCGAAGTCACTTCAGGGAGGATTACACCTTGCCGTTTCAACCACAGCATCCATGTGGAGAGTATAGTCTGCTCCTCCTTAGTTAACTTCCCTCCCATGTCCTCGGTGGCTCACCTACTACAGGTGTCTTCTTAAATATGATCCGGATCCATTAACAGCTCTGCCCGCTGTCCTCAGCTTCACTGGGGTCCATCCCCACGACTATTTCCAGTCGTCTTCTTCCTTAAAATCACGTCGGGGTCACCAGTTGTTGTTGGGATGGACACGACACTGGACATCAAGTTGCAGCAATCCAATTTCTTTATTTAACAAGCAGTGCTTTTTTATATTCTTTTACCCAGGTGCTTATCTATGCATATATTCAGCATTCTACTTTTGCCCGATACGCTCTCACATCACACACTGTTCATGCTCTGGTCAAAGCCAGGATGTTTGCCAACCCTTATCCTTTTACTTAGCTCTTCTCAGGACTCCCCAGTCTCTTCAAGGGTACACGGATATCTGCTCAAGGTCAATGTTAAACTCGTATTCTGATCCCTCGGACCAGCCGAGGTTTCCCACAGATGCACGCAAGTCTATGGGACCGGATGGGCTACACCCAAGAGTGCTGAAAGAGTTGGCAGACGTGCTCGCCACACCGCTTTCCATCATTTACAGGAAATCATGGCTAACTGGGGAGGTCCCAATGGACTGGAGGGTGGCAAGTGTAACACCCATCTATAAGAAAGGCAAAAAGGAGGATCCAGGTAACTATAGACCTGTCAGTGTAACCTCGATACCAGGGAAGGTCATGGAGCAGGTCATCTTGAGTGCCATCAAAACCCACATAATGGGCAACCAGGGGATCAGGCCTAGTCAGCATGGGTTTATGGAAGGCAGGTCCTGCCAGAGGAACCTGATCTCCTTCTATGACAAGATACCAGAATCTTGGACGAGGGAAAGGCTGTTGATATTGTATACCTGGACTTTCAAAAAGCATTCGATACTGTCCCCCATACAATTCTCGTGGAAAAACTGGCTTCGCAGGGCCTGGATGAGCATACAATCCCTTGGATCAAGCACTGGCTGACTGGAAGGTCCCAAAGAGTGGTGCTCAGTGGATTTAAATCCAGCTGGCGGCCAGTCACAAGTGGTGTGCCTGAGGGCTCAGTGTTGGGACCATTTCTGTTCAACGTCTTTATTGATGATCTCAATAAGGACATAGGGTGTATCATCAGCAAGTTTGCAGATGACACCAAGTTAAGCAGGAGTGTTGATTCCCAGGAGGATAGGGAAGCTCTACAGAGAGACTTAGATAGATTGAATCATTGAGCCAACATCAATGGTATGAGTTTCAACAAGGGCAAGTGCCAGGTCCTGCACTTGGGCCACAATAACCCCGTGCAGCGCTACAGGCTTGGGGAGGTGTGGCTGGAAAGCTGCCTGGCAGAAAGAGACCTGGGTGTTCTAATTGACAAGGGGCTGAATATGAGCCGGCAGTGTGCCCAGGTGGCCAAGAAAGCCACCGACATCCTGGCTGGTCTTAGAAATAGCGTGTCCAGCAGAAGTAGGGAGGTGATTGTGCCCCTGTACTCAGCACTGGTGAGGCCACACCTTGAGTATTGTGTCCAGTTTTGGGCACCTCAATACAAGAGAGATATCGAGGTGCTGGAGGGAGTGCAGAGGAGGGCAACGAAGCTGGTGAAGGGCCTAGCAAACAAATCCTATGAAGAGCGGTTGAAGGAGCTGGGACTGTTTAGTTGGAGGAGGAGGAGGCTGAGGGGAGACCTCATCACTCTCTACAACTATTTGAAAGGGCACTGTAGAGAGGTTGGTGCTGGTCTCTTCTCACAGGTAATTAATGACAGAACAAGAGGGAATGGCTTTAAGCTCCAACAGGGTAGAGTTAGACTGAACATTAGGAAAGAATTTTTCACAGCAAGAGTGGTCGGGCATTGGAATAGACTGCCCAGGGAGGCAGTTGAGTCACCATCCCTGGATGTGTTTAAGAGACGTTTAGATGTGGTGTTGGGGGATATGGTGTAGGGGAGAACTTTGTAGAGTAGGGTAGATGGTTGGACTCGATGATCCCAAGGGTCTCTTCCAACCTAGACAATTCTATGATTCTATGATTCAATGATTCTACATATATTGTCACACACGTGGTGACTCCCTGCAACAATTGAGTGTAGATGGAAAAGGTGGAAATGGGCTGTTAACCCTTCGTGTACTTTCCTGAGATATACAACATACGTCTTTCATAGAGTTTTTCTTCATGATCAAGATTTGTGTGGTCTAAGTTTAGCCACCCTAAGGTTAGAAATGTAGTTTAAATTTCTCGTGTAGGCTCTCTGTTGGAAATGGAGAGATATAGGCACTCTTTTGGGGCTATTTATTGAATCATAAGACAGTGCCAAAGACAGGTGAGAGGACTCACTTTCCCAGAGGTGCTCCGTGCTCTCTGCTGGCTGTCTTGAGTGTCTACAGGATTAGATGCAGTGATACACCAAACTTTTATATTACTAAATGTAGATTAAATAAATACCCCCTTGAAGTGTCTTGTAAAAGGTAGTAACAAGAGAGTTCCGTTTTGTTTTGAATGTTGGGCTTTATCCAACATAATTAAGGTCAGAGGAAGACAAGCTAATAAATATTTACCTCCCTTAATATGTTTCTCCTTATTCTTGGCCAAGTGGCATGACTCAAGAAAATATAATTAGTTTATTCAATGAATCAATAATAATTCCACTATAGGAGGGAGAGTTATGTTCTTAATATGACAAGACACCAGAGTAATCAGTAGATTAGGCATGAAGAATTGCTGGGCAGAAACATGACCTGCCACTTTTAATAAAAAAGAATATTATTGTTTGTTTTGTGTAAATGTGCGGGATAAAATCTTGATCATACTGTTCTATGTAAAGCAGATTTGAGTAGGATGATGTGCTGATAAAAATTGGGAATGGAAAATCTGTCTCAATTTTGAATAATACAGACAAGTGAAGTCACATTTTTTCGACTGATCGTTTTTGCCAGCCTAAATTGTTAAATAGAATTGGGCAACATTATCTTCTTCTCATTTCTACATTTAAAATTTTTGTTATTAAAATTGTTTTGATAAGCTATTTCTGGCAAGTATCTCAATATATTTAGACTATAAACAAGGAAATCAGTAACAATATATGAATATCGCTTTTAAGATATATCTTCATTTATAACTACGTACATTCCGAGAAAAGGATAGAGATGAGAAAAAATTCTAGAATGAAATCTCTCTTTATACCCATATTTATAGAAAGCTTTCGAAGTGGACTGTTTATCTAACTTTTTGTGAGCCTTAGTGAATCATCTATTTGGTTTTGTGGTATTGTTTGCATATTTTTATTCATTCCCATTATAAACTTCATGTAATTATAAGAAGAGCAGAGTCTTTGCATTGTTCTCATTTCTCAGGGTGCTCTTGAGTACAGATGACTCTGTGAGACTTCTTTCCTATAGGAGGTGATTGCTCTGTGGCAGAGAGGAACACGTGTTGAAGGGAAAAGATGCGAGGCACTACCTCGGGAAAGAGAAGCAATTGCATCAAAGTATCCCAACGTGAAAGGTACCTAATTATGATGTATTTCATAATTTTTAGATGAGATTACTTTTCTTTGCCTGCAAATGCACTGGACGCTATACACTCTCTATAAAACCAATCTGAAGTGAAATTTTCTTTCATTGCAAGACGGCAGAAGTTGTTCTATGTTATGTACCGGTTCTGCTTCTTTTTGCCAGTCTGCACCCTCTGTTAAATTCAGTGTGAGCAGGATCAGTCCCTGAGTTCCCAAAAGCTTTGACGTCCACATGTTTGAGCATGTGATGTGCTGTGCATTTTCCACTTCCATCGGGTGAAACAGATTTGCATGTAGTTGATATCTCACAGAACACGGGCCTTACAGAACCAGTCAGACTACGGTCGAGGAAAGAGCATAACCCTCGATAAAGTGCACTTAGAAGCTAGTCACATACAGCAAATTAAAATACTGACACCTAAGTACCTTGGTGGATAGGCTTCATCCTTTTCACAAGAGAATTCTAGAGTAGATTTGGCAGTGTATGGAATGGATCAATCTGATTACTGCAGGTAAATTTTCACCTGATATTACTTTGCGGTTTTGGAGCAAAAAGAAAAAAAGGACAGAGTTTGGCTTTCAGCAACCCCATAAACTGAAGCAGAAGTCCACAATTTCTGCTGCATTCTGGCCTGAACTGAGAGGAACTAACTGCTTAATTTACATTAGCAGGAGAAAAGGAAGAACAGGCAGAGTAGCAGGGGCCGGGCGAAGAGCACTGTGGCTACTTTATAGTGCCACTTGCCTTGTGAGGTTCCGTTTGTAGTTCGAAGTGGGCTTACCTCTGCCACCAGTAGCCTCATCATTGGCAGTATTTTGTTATGTTCACAAACTGCCAGGATGTGTCTAGATGCTACAGACGGAAGAAGTAATTCATAATTCAGCCAGGGGGTGTCCTTTGGCATGCGTTGGTCTCCATGGGCTCAACCATGGATGTTGGCCAAACCCTGTGATAATCCAGCAAACATGGGAAAGAGATGGCACCACGGAAGAAAAACAGGGCGAAGGATGGAGCAGAGTGGAGACACTGCAGCTAAAACCCTGTCATAAACTGGGAACTTGAGGGCCAAACGGAGCCCTCGAAGGTCTTATAGAACTGATAAACTGCCTACTTCTTACCTTGAGCAAACGATCTGTCATTTTTTTGATGAAATGCTGTCCTTTGGTGAACTTTGCTCGTTATAATGTCATTATAATACCAAAACACACTTCCATCCCAAAAGCTACACGTCTCCAAGGTGCGACCACTCCTGCTTGAGTCTGCGCCCTGAATTGTTCGTAAACTATGCCTTTAAATGCGAGGCGAGAAAATTTTACACCAATCATAATGAAAGTATTTATGACTCGAGTCACTCAAACTCCACCTTGACGATAAAAAAAAAGTATAAAAATAGCCCAAGAAAGGGGGGATGTGAGGGAAAACACCATCGTGGACTTCTGGGACCAGTCGACGGCCTGAGCCTCACTTCCCCCCAGAAGGACACTCGTGGGTAAGATTCGAACACTTCCCCGGGACACTTAGAGATCTCTACAGAGTGGTTTTAAATTTTTAAATTTAAAAAATATAATAAAAATAAAAAATAAAAATTAAAAATAATAATAATAAAAAAAATATCCTAATTGACTGATCTGGGTCTCTCTTATGGAGACCGTGATCGGTTTGATATTTAATTTTCCCAACTCGCTGTTCTCGACTGCTTTTCAAGGGTTGAAGCAGGCATAGCTTTCCAGTGCACTTTGATCTTCTTCAACACCAAAGCAGTGATCTCCTGTATGCCAGATAAGGTGTCCCTGAGCCCATCCCAGGCTCACGGTATCTAAGTGCGGATATTCCACTTGAGAGCACACATGGGGCTGAACAACAATTAGTGTGACACATGTGTTGTCCAGCACCCCAGGGGCGCGGCACTTGAGCAGTCCTCCTCGCCAATCTTCCGTTACTTTCCCACATTCCACCCCCTCGCTCAAGAGACCGCTTCTGCTGGGGCTGACAAAGTTGGAAATGTTCATTCAAACTTGTGGGGTGTAATACAGAGTAATTTACAGAGGCATGAAATAAACACACATAGAAAAAGGAATAAAATAGCCAAAAAGAATACTACATATGAAGACAACTCTTAAAAAGTAAACTAATTCAGAACTTGAGTATCATTTTTGTAGGAGTGCAGAGGCTTCCTAGTATTGCCAGTTAGCGAAACTGGAAAGCCACTGTTACGAGAGACTTTCAGACAGTTCTGAAATGATTTTTGCCAGTCAGTGTAAAGCAGCTTCCTTGAATGGAATACCTCGTTGGTCAGTTTTGGGTCACCTGTCCAGCCCGCTCCTGCCCACAGCTGCGACACCTCTATGCTTTTCTGCTGCTGACCCTCCAACGGGGCAAATAACAAAGTTGGCTGCCCTTGGGTGTTAGAGCAATGAGTCTAACCCCGAGCCTCTCCGCATACCATCCCTGGGCATCAGCTATACACATCGGGTCTTATCACTCTGAGAGTGACCAGTGCCTGCACGATACACTGTTCATTTCAGGAGTCAGAAGAGGCTTGACTGAAAAGTAAAGTTACTGAACAGAAAATTGGTTCTGTTTTACCTCAAACCAGGACACCACCAGGACTCCCAGGTCCCTCTCTGCAGAGCTGCTCTCCAGCAGGTCAGCCCCTAACCTCTACCGGTGCACAGGGTTGTTCCTCCCGAGGTGCAGGACCCTACACTTGCCCTCGATGAACTTCATTAGGTTCCTCTCCGCCCACCTCTCCCGCCTGGACAGGTCTCACTGAATGGCGGCACAGCCTTCTGGTGTGTCAGCCGCTCCTCCCTGTGCTGTGTCATCAGCAAACTTGCCGAGGGTACACTCTGCCCCCTCACCCATGTGATTGATGACGACTTATTGAAGAAGACTAGAACCAGTAATGACCCCTGAGGAACACCACTAGTTACAGGCCTCCTACCAGACCCTGCGCCACTGATCACAACCCTCTGAGCTCTGCCACTCAGCCAGTTCTCAATGCGCCTCACTGTCCACTCATCTAACCCACACTTCCTAAGCTTAGCTAGGAGGATGTTATGGAGACAGTATCGCCTCAAGGCGAGGTAGCCAATGTCCACTGCTCTGCCCTCATCTACACAGCCAGTCATGCCATCACAGAATGGTTCCCCCTTGGTGAATCCATGTTTACCACTCCCAATAACCTGCTTTTCCTCCACATGCCTACAGATGACATCCAGAATGAGCTGTTCCATCTCTCTGCCAGGGATGGAGGTGAGGCCGACTGGCCTGTAGTTTCCAGGCTCCTCTTTCTTGCCCTTTTTCAAGACCGGTGAGACACTGGCTTTCCTCCAGTCCTCAGGCACCTCTCCTGTTCTCCTTCACCTTTCCAAGACAGTGGAGAGCGGCTTTGCAATAGCATCTGCCACCTCCTCAGTGCTTGTGGGTGCATCCCATGAGGGCCCATGGATTTGGGGGTGTCAAGTGTGCCTAAATGATCTCTGACCCAATCCTCCTTGGCCAAGGGAAAGTCTTCCTTTGTGCAGGCTCTCTTACCTCCAGGGTCTCGGATTCATGAGGACCAGCTTAAAGACTGAAGCCAAGGCAGCATTCAGGAATGCCTCTTCTGCAAAATGCTCCCTGACTCTGTGGCAGCTGAGCTGTCAGCACCCTGTGCCCATGTCGCCCAACCAAGTGATGCACAGACAATGAGAGACACAGCGTCTGTGTGTTAAACAAGTGGTTTATTGACACCTTCATACACGGTAAAACTCCCTGAGGGAACGGGGTCAGGAGGAGGGAGGGCGGGAGCTGACCAGGGGGTAATAGGAGTCTCTGCTGCTGGTACCGGTGGCCTCTGCCTAGTCGGTGCTCAGGAAGGTGTAGGAGTCACCTTGCTTCACGCCAAACATCATGTCAATCAGGATGGTACTACCGGAAGCGTGCGTCAGCCGGAGTTTGCAGGAGTGCCTGGATGGCAGCACCATTAGATGGCAGAACTTGGAGTGAGGTAACATGGCCCAGGCTCCTTTTACCACTACCTGCAACCAGCGGGCGGTTTTGACGATGTCAAGGTAGGGGCCGGTGCAGAGGGTGCGTAGGAGGCTGGGACCCTGTTTTTTCCTCAGCTCCTCCTGGGGGTGGTGGAGGAAGCACAGCATGTCCTCCTCCAGCGACTCCCTCATGCAGGTGCACTGCAGCTCGACGCGGAGGCTGGAGTTCCTCGCCGGCATGTCCTCGGTGGCAGTGCCCAGGTCCACGTGGAAGGTGTGCCCGCGGGGGGGCTTCAGGGGCACGAGCAGGTGGTAGATGGCATCCTCCTCACGGGGACTCAACAATCCTAGGGCACCGCTCACCCCGATGACTGGCTTCAGTCGCGGCATGAAACTATTCCTGGACAGTTTTCCACAGACACGGAGAAGTTCATCCATCAGTTCCTCCACCATGCTGAAGGATTCAGAGAGGTCCAGGAGGCGGTCGGCTGAAACAGTGCACGCATGCTGGGCAACCCGGGGTTTTTCTCCTTCCTGCTTCTTGCCCTCCTTGCTATTGCTGGCTGGCCGGCGGCTCCTTTTCCTGAGCCACCAGCAGAGCCCGAAGAGCAGCACCAGGAGTGCAGCGACCGCCCAGAACTGCCAGCGCTGCAAGGCAGCAAAGAGCAGGGCTCCCCAGGCAGAGTCGCTCTGCTCCACCTCCTGCAGCAGACGACTCATCTGCCGGCTGAGGAACTCCGCACGCTGCTGCATGCTCTGGCGCGTCTCCTCGTCCAGCTCACCACCGACGATCAGTGCATTCTGCACCATGGTTTCTATAACCATGCAGATGAATTCTACGATAGCCATGGTCTGCAGGAGGAGGGAGAGAAGGGGATCAGTGCTGGCGGCAGGGGCAGCAGGGACGGGAGCCGCAGGGAGCTGGGGGCAGGTAGGAGAGGGGCTGAGGCAGTGGGGAGGCAGCATGGCCTGCGCCCAGCCCCGGTGGTGGCGACGCACCGTGCCTGGCCCAAGGCGCTGCCGCGAGCGGCGGGGCCCTCAATGCCCAGTGAGAACCCACCCCCCGGGGCCGCGCGTTTCTGCCCTGGCCCTCGTCCAGCCCAGCCTCCCCCCGCCTGCGCACTCACCGCTGGCCCAAGCCGTACTGGGGCAGCGTTGCCTGCTGGCACCCTTTACAGCCGCCCGCATCGCGACACGTCGCCTGTGATGTCACAGGCACTGGAACGCATCACAGGCACGCCCGGCGGCAGGCCCCAGCCTGTCCCAGCGGCCCTCGGCTGCCCTGGGGTCCTGGTTCAGGCCGGGCTGGAGTTAATTTTCTTCACGGGAGCTGCCGTCGTGCTGTGTTTTGCGTTGGCTCTCGTCTGCCTGCCAGCGGCAATCTCGTAATCACAGAATACCCTGGGTGGGAAGGGACTCACGAGGATCTTGCAGTCCAGCCCCTGACTGCACGCCGGGCAACCTTCAATTAAGTCATAGAATCACAGAACCATTCGGGTCGGTAAAGACCCTTGAGACCCTCGAGTCCAACAGCAACACTAAGTGGCAGACGGGTCAGGCTCCAAGAGTTACAGTAATTGGGGTTCCATCAGGTTGGCGCCAGTCACCAGGTGGGTTCCCCCAGGGCTCAATTTCAGGGGCAGTGCTCTTGAATGTTTTTCTAAATGATCTGTATGCAGGACTTGAATGGACATTCAGTAAGTTTGCCGAGGATAGTAAAGGAGGAGGAGCTGTGGACTCCCTGGAGGGTAGAGAAGCTTTCCAGAGAGATCGGGGTAGAGTAGAGAGCGGTGCAATCACCACCAACCGTCTGAAGGGTAAGAAGAGCAAGTCGGGGATTCTGCAGCTGGGATGGGGTCATCCTGGTTACGCATACAAACTGGGGGACAAGAGGCTGGAGAGCAGCCGTGCGGAAAGACATCTAGGGGTTTTGGGCTGATGGCAAGTTGAATATAGAATAGACTCATAGAATCCTTTTGGTTGGAAGAGACCTTTAAGATTCTCAAGTCCAACCGTCAACCAAAACACTGCCAAGTCCACCACTAAACTATGTGCCTGAGCACCACCACAGCTACACGTCTTTTAAACACCTCCAGGGATGCTGACTCAACCGGTTCCCTGGGCAGCCTGTTCCAATGCTTGATAACCCTTTGGGTGAAGACATTTTTCCTAATATCCATCCTAAACCTCCCCTGGCGCAACTTGAGGCCATTTCCTCTTGACCTATGGCCTGTTACTTGGGAGAAGAGACCAACACCCCCCTCGCTACAACCTCCTTTCAGGTACTTGTAGAGAGCAATAAGGTCTCCCCTCAGCCTCCTTTTCTCCAGGCTAAACAACCCCAGTTCCCTCAGCCGCTCCTCATGAGACTTGTCCTCTAGACTCTTCACCGGCATTGTTGCCCTTCTCTGAAAACGCTTCAGCACCTCAACGTCCCTCCTGTGTGAGGGGCCCAAAACTGAACACAGAACTCAAGGTGCAGCCTCACCAGCGCCCCAATACTGAGCCCTGGAGAACACCGCTTCTGACCGGCCACCAACTGAATCACGAATGCAGGGTCCACTGCACCAGCTCTTCACAGAATCACAGAACAGTAGGGGTTGGAAGGGGCCTTCGGAGGTCATCTAGTCCAACCCCCCACCCTGCTAAAGCAGGTTCACCTAGAGCACATTGGACAGGAATGCATCCAGGCGGGTTTTGAGCATCTCCAGAGAAGGAGACTCCACAACCTCTCCGGGCAGTCTGTTCCAGCGCTCTGTCACCCTCAAAGTAAAAATGCCTTTCCTCATGTTCAGACAGAATTTCCTGCATTCCAGTTTGTGCCCGTTGCCCCTTGTCCTATTGCTGGGCACCACTGAAAAGAGTCTGGCCCCATCCTCTTGACAGCCGCCCTTGAGATGTTGGTAAGCGTTGATGAGATCCCTCCTCAGTCTTCTCTTCTCCAGGCTAAACAGACCCAGGTCTCTCAGCCCCTCCTCATCAGAGAGGTGCTCCACTCCCTTGACCATCTTCATAGCCGTCCACTGGACTCTCTCCAGTAGTTGCTCGTCTTTCTTGAACAGGGGAGCCCAGAATTGGACACAGTACTGGACACAGATGTGGCCCCACCAGGGCAGAGGAGAGGGGGAGGAATGCCAAGGGACTCGAGCCCATTTACATCAGCAGGGTGCTAGGGCCCACTATATTCTTAAGCATGAATGTACGGGCCAGACCCTCAAACTACAGGTGCGTAAAGTGACACAGATATGGATCATGTAGCATGGCCACCTGGCCACCTTTCCCAGGAAGCAAGGGAGTCCTGGCTAGTGCCTACTCCAGGCCACAGGCAGCGGGGCCACCGGCGTGTGGCTGCAGGTCCTCACTGAGTAAGCTTCTCCTACTACCAAAGCAAGCGCCCAAGTTGTTGATCAGCTCCATGGCACCCACCCAGTTCAAGAAGAAAAAGCAGCAGATGGCATGGCAAGAGTCGTTACAGAAATAAAACAAAACCTTTTTTACTTTTTCCTAAAACTAATGAGGTTTCCTCAAACAGTAACAAATTGGAGCGTTGTACCTGTCCATACCGACATGCCTCTCCCGGCCACTGTCCAGGGAGAGGCAGTGCTGGGGGCTATGGACACGGGGCAACAGCACTTGCAGGACACCAGCAGACATGGGGACCGCTTTTTTAGGGCTTGTTTGTATTTACTATCTAGACAAGAAAGGGTGGGTTAAGAAGCAGCCAAGTTTAGGATGAAAGAGTTTTTCACAAATTTCTCCAGGCCCTGGAGAAAAAAAACCACAACCCACTATAATTCCCTAAGAGCACGGGCTCCCCAGCACCTGCGCTGCCTCCTCTCCTGGAGTCACCTGCCAGATCAATTGCATTGATGGGCCCGGGGCAAGATCCAGTTTTGGCCGGTAAAGATGCAGAGCCCAGGCTGGCCCGAAGGCAGGCAGGCGCAAGGGGAGCGGGGGTTCTGGCAGGGAGGACACCCAGTGACACCAGCACGGGCTGGGAGATGCTCTCAGTAGCCAGCACAGCGAATGCTCTGCAGGTAGGGACAGAGCCACCGGGAGCAGCTGCTGCCAGAGAAGGTTTGCCCATGCGTTCAGGGCACAGGAGGGAGGCTGTGGCCTTTGGACAGATGTCCTCCCCTTCTGCTGCCGCTGGATGGCCACCCCTCTGCCCAGCCAGTGGGCTGGTTCTGCTGGTGGGCTTCCAAGAATCACCATTCAATGCTCTCGTGGACACTCTCAAGGCAGCTGGGTGGGCACACTTATGGCAGCACACCTGTTTTTTGGGGAGGGGGGAGAAGGGCAAAGCACCCTCCCATTCCTCCAGCATCATCATTCAATTCCCTCAATTCAGCATTACTGGACCTATACACCGGTATATAGACATAGCACCGTCCCTGGACACCTATGTCAGGCATCTCTCAGCCAGGTCAGCACAGCGGGAACCCGCCAAGGAAGGGTTTCAAACTCGGCCAAGTGTTTGAGTAGAGGGGGAAATGCTTTCATTTCCTAACTTTCCCTTAAAATAACGCGCACGATCTGTTCTGGGAACACCCACCCAGTGAAAATCCCTCCGGAGGCTGCCTGCCAAAGCCTGTGAAAATCCCTTCTGGGAGCCGTGTCCGCTATTTCAGACACAGCCTGTTCATAGGAACATAAATCTGCTGTCCTCACTGATGAAGATTATTCAAGCTGGATTGAATGTGCCTGGGCACGTCTTTCTTAACTTGGCTCAGACAACCACCTGCTACTTCACGTGCGTTTGTTGCTCAGTGCAGATGTCTTTATCGAGTCACCCGTGCTGTCGAGAGCGGCTGCAGAGGGCTGCATGCTCACCTTTCCCCACCGCCTCGCACTGTCCATGCACATGACTGGTGAAGAAGCCATTGCTCTCCGCTCTGCCCGAGTGCTTTGCCTCGGGATTCTCCTCACTTGCAGCGCTATTCCAACATGCTGTCAAATACGGGGCAGAGAATACCCGATGTTTAGGAAAGAAAGTAGTAGAGCATGGCACAACTCCCCAACAACATAATAGAGATGACACTTATGGGAACTTAACGACGTCTGTAGGAAGTGAGGCGAGTATCTATACAATTTACAAGAGGTTTCTTTTGCTGAGCCTCTGTCTGGAGGTCCTCACCAGCGACAAAGCACCTCCTGTATTTCACTAGGGGGTCAAAACCACTGGAAGAGGATTCTGAATTCCACAGGCTATCTCCCTCCACTACTGTAATTCCTATAGTAAAGAAGGGAGGGGGAGGGAGCGGGAATAAAACCCCTATTTTAGCACTTCGTCTGCTGGCAACGTGAATTGTTTAAAACCAAAGGAATCCCCACGTGTTTTGGGACATCAGAACATTGGCGCACACAGACCTCTGTAAGATTTGGCAGAAGATGACGCTGTTTTCACCCATACCCAGAGAGCACCGCATCCTGCCAGCCACTCCAAGCTCCCTCTGCCATTTCAGCATGCTGCTGGCACCAACTCCACCCGCCGGAGATAACCTAACACCCCCGCTGAATGCAAGGCGTCTGAAGGCAATTGCTGTATCAGAGAACTTGACTCTGCTAACATCCTTAGCAGTAGACATCATCCACAAGCTTCACGTGGATGTGCCAAAGAAATGTTCTATCAACTGACACACGCAGACCAATAACAGAAGGTTTCAACCAAGCAAAAGATGGAGAAGACAGAGGCGCAATATTACTAGCATATGAATCAAATCTGCGTTTCCACAAGACAGCCGTAACTCTGACTCTCTGAGTATCAACCAAAGATGCAGTGGGTCTAAGTTACCTTCAGGTAAGGTACAGACCAACCAAATAGATATAACCCAAGTATTTCAGCTGTGAAGTTTCAGTTCCAGCGTACTTCTGCCTTTCAAGATAATTCAACTCAAACAAAAGTACTCACCCAGTTAACAGCACAGAGGTTTCAGTTTTCTTCCAAATTCACAAATTCGATGAGAAGAGAACACAAGTTTGAGCTAACAGTCCAGAAGGGGTGTGTTTGCTGATCCTTAGGTAGCAGTACGTGTGCCTGGTCAGAGTCAAGCAAAAGGGCACGATGACCCCAGAACAGGTACATATGCCATCAGGACAGTTTGGGAGGTAGGAAATATGACCGGATTCATGAGAAAAAAATTAGCTGCATTGCTCAGCATGGCACATTCCCAGAGAGAGGAACTCAAGCCATACACAAAACCTGAGAACAAAGCTTTTAGTCAGATACGTTACTGCTGAGAAAGAGTGACAGCAGAGATGGACCAACTGCTTGTGCTCATCTGATCAGGCACCAGTGGCTGAAAAGTAATGTTGTCATTTGCGCTGGTTTACACCCAATCTCTCTGGGGCTTTATGTCCAGAGAGCCATTGCTGCTGAAAGAACAGACAACTCAATACTTTAAAATAGACTGTATGGCTTTTGTTAGTATCTGAATAAAAAGACATCTTCACAAACTAATCCGACGCGGCTGTAAGTAGCACCTGCGACCCCGGTTATTTCTTCCAGTGCTAAATGCTTTACTGTCCAACTCTTCATGACTCAGAGGAAACTCCCAGAAAATAGACACTTTCTACTTCAACTCATGGTCTACAGTCAACAACTAAATTAGGCTTAGGAACTTGGAACTAAGACATGAAGAAGTTAAAAAATCGCCCGAAGAACTCAGACAAGCCCACAGGTCGCACAAGACCATATCCTTGCCAGACTTGGCTTCAGAGCAGATCAAAGAAAGATGAAACTGGGATCACATCGGCCCACACTGCTGAGTTTCACGGAAAGTCTTCACAGTGATTTATATCTTCAGAGGGCTACAGCCGGGCTTGTCTGCCTGGAGACAGAAACAACCGCATCTGGCTACTCTGCAGGAAGAACTGATTCAGTTTAACCCTTCCACATACAATACAGCCTTTTCCTGAACCCAAGCGCACCTCTGCGTGTGATTGTGAGTAAACGTTATAATCCGTTGAGCTGATTAAGTAACGATATTTCCCAGTATAACCATGGCAAAAGGAGTTTATTAGTATACCTTGTCTGCATTATTTTCCAGGAGTGATGATAATACGTGAAAAATCTGCCGTTTCTCCATGAGAAGACAACGGAGCAGGTAGTGCCCAGAGTATTGTAATGCATCATGGTTAGCAGAGTCTTTCTGGGATTGAGAGGAGCAGAAGCCTCCTGACTTTTTAAAAGACCCTGTTTGGATTAGTGCAGGGAGAGGACTCGGGAGGGAACTCTGAGAATGCTCTCAGGTCTCTGTAAAAGTTTGTCTCAGGTCTGTTTAGCTCAGAGGCTGCAGTCTCCAGCCTGTCCCCGTGTAACGTGCAAAGTCAGAGGACACAACACAGTAACGTACCATCTTTCTAGAGACTTGCTTTTAACACTAGGATCAGTCACAAGGCAGACAAATTTGCTACTTTGACCTGAGGGCTAAATCCAAAGGGGAACTGAATTAGTCAGAACCAGAGAGACCTCACGCTCCTGGGCAGGGTGTTTGGGGCTCCCCAGATAATGTCACGGAGCAGTAGAAAGTGGAACTGTCTTCCCTGGAAACCATCAAGCTAAGCAAAGAGCCATCTGAGCCTAGCCAACAGTGCAGGCCACCAAGAACATGTAATTGTGCCCGCTAAGAAATGTCAGCTGTGAGCCCATTTCTGAGACTGGCTCTTAAAGCCAGAGAGAAACAGGTCCAGCTAATGGTTAGAGAATTTCAAGTCGCCACTTTTGGCCGATTTGGACCAAGGACTTGAATGCCGTCATGCAAGCCTGCATGATCTCTTTAAGCTCTGTAGACTTGCTGCATGCCAAAGGCACTTCAGGAAATTCTAGTCCCTAGAAGACAGACTCCTTTTTCACCAAATAATTTCCCTGCATTACTAGCTCTCAAACCAAAGACTGCCATCCTTGAATCCCTCGAGAGACAAAAACGGAATACCAGTCCTTGGCCTGCTGAGCAGATCTGTTGCATGGGTAGGTGAGGGGATCCCCCAGATCCTGATCCCTGCTCCATGGATTGTTTACACATTTCCTTCAATGACTTCTTCACATGAAACAGTTGGTCAGGACAGTAGCCAGCATCAACCTGCCAGGTCAGGGCACCACTTACTCTTCCCTACCATCTCTGGTTCGGCCAACATTTCATCATTTATTTTTTTTTAAATCAAAACTTTAGTAGTCAAGGCAGAAAGCCAGAGCAGTACATAGCCAACAGGGCAGGGTGGTAAGAATTTGACTCCTTTTAAGCAGAGGAAGGGACTGAGTGCATGCCATGGGCAAACACTCCAGCTGCAAGAGGAGCCATTTTGGCAGAAACCTGTTCTACGGTTTATTTAAATATGCTCCAACGATGCTACCTCTGGTGGGTTAGCCTTGGCCAATGGTCAAACTCCCACTCAATTGGCAACGTAAGGGTGAATTCTTTTTAGCTCAGCGGGCCCATGACACCTCAGGTCATCAAGGAAGAGATGCAACATACAGATGGGCTCGTGACCGAGGGGTGGGTTTGACTATGGATAATATATCACAGGTTATTCATGAATGTGAAACATGTGCTGAAATTAAGCAAGCTAAACGGTCAAAACCTTTATGGTACGGAGAACGGTGGCTGAAATATAAGTATGGAGAGGCCTGGCAAAGTGACTATATTTCCCTTCCACAAACCCGCCAGGGCAAGTGCTATGTGCTTACAATGGTGGAAGCAACCACTGGATGGCTGGAAACGTATGCTGTGTCTCATGCCACTGCCCGTAGCACTATTTTAGGCCTGGAAAGACAAATGTTGTGGCGACATGGTACTCCAGAAAGAATTGAGTCAGACAATGGGACTCACTTCCGAAATAATCTCATAGATGCCTGGGCTAAAGAACATGGTATTGAATGGATATATCATATCCCCTACCACGCACCAGCTGCTGGGAAGGTCGAACGATGCGATGGATTACTGGAGACTACCTTGAAAGCAATGACTGCTGGAACATTTAAAAAGTGGGATGAGCATTTACCGAAAGCCACCTGGTTAGTCAACACCAGGGGAACTGTCAGCCGAGCTGGTCCGGCTCAGTCAGAGCTTTTACCTACTGTAGAAGGGGACAAGGTCCCTGTGGTGCATGTAAAGAATATGTTGGGGAAAACAGTCTGGGTTACCCTGGCCTCAGGTAAAGGCAGGCCCACTCGTGGGGTTGCTTTTGCTGAAGGACCAGGGCATACCTGGTGGGTGATGCAGGAAAATGGAGAAGTTCGATGTACCCGTTAGGAGATTTGATTTGGGGCGAGAATCCTTAATTTTAAAATGTGTGGTGTTAATTGTCACATAACACTAACAGTGTTCAATAAGTGTTTTTCAGGATAACACGGTGGTAATGAAACCGGAGCCAACTCCATCGAATGGCGTCCAGCGACAGGGAACATGCTAGCCGTGAGCACAACACGATATATTGCTGCGCCGAACTCTACACGTCTGTTGTCCTGTATGGAGGCCTGGTCCCCATCTGACAACTGAGACGATGCCACATCACTGGTTCTTACCCTAAAAGACTATTATGATAGATGGAACTCCTAGTTTTCAACTAAAAAACTTAATAGACCTTTTAGAGGAATAGTTTATAGCTTTAGAGGATTATATATTTGTGTGTATATATATGAGAGGACTAATACAACAGTAATTTGAGTGTGTCATAAATATGGTATGAAATAAGGGGTGGAATGTCCTGGTTTGAGAGACACAGGACTAATTTCTCTTCTAATGCTTGGGGAAACTGCACTTTCAGAAGACTCCAGTGTCTGAATTTGTGAAAATATTTACTTTACAGCCAGCTATGGTGTGTGGGTCTCAAGGTCTCAGTGTTTTTGAGCTCGCCAGGTGCAGGGATGAGGAGGAGCGAGACCCGGGCACTTGACCCAAGCTGGCCAACAGGATTATTTCATACCATCAATGTCACACTCATTATAAATTAGAAAGTTTGCTGCAAAGTTCTCTCTCTCCCTTGATGGCTGCCATCCTGAGAACTTCGTGCCCTGGTGCCGGAGCCCTGAGGCCTTCCCTTCCTCCTGAAGCCATAGCGCTCGCAGTGTCCGACATTTGCTGTCCACTGCTGGGAGTGCACAGCTTCCTACTGATAGAATTGGCTGAGTATAATCTTTGCATATTCTGTATTGGTGTTGGGATCAATATCAGTTCTTTAGTGCTGTTAATGTTAATTATCTAATCTTATTCTATTAAATCTGTTTATACTTCAGCTCTCGGGTTTTCTTGTTTTTCCCGATTTCCCTTTCCCAGGTGGGGAGGGGTCATCGGGTGATAGAATGATTGTCTAAATGACAACAGATTGTTATGGGTCTCTCAAACCATAACACTCCTGAAGACACCATTGCAAACTGAAATTAACATCACCGTGCACCAGTTATTCTTTATGTTGTCTCTATTTTTTCAGTCTTTCCCTGTCTGTTTTGTGCTGGGGTTGTGTCTTTCTGGTGGCCAGAAATGGCCTTGTCATTACAATTCTCAGAGAAGGACTGGCAGTGTAACGTGCTCGTTGTTGTTTCCCCAGCATCATCTTTTTGCCACTCCAGCATCTTTTTGGTGGAAAGAACTGACCTGGAAGCACTGATTGTTGTGGAAAGGTAAACTTGTAGTGTGACTGGTGGTATTGTTTCTTGTGTAACTCTGCTTTTCACATGGCTTGTCTCAGCTAGTGAATGCTTTAAGTGAAATGCTACTTTGTTTATGTTTCCAAATTGATGTACTGAAGGTGTTGGGTTGGAATGTGTTTTTCTGCACAACCTAGAGTTTTGGGGAAAAGAGCAACAAGCTTTAAGATTTTGATCCTTGCGTGTCACAAAGCGGGAATGTGCCTTTGAAAAACTGTTCTATGGGATTCTAATAAAAGAAGCAGCAACTTGGAACTTGGTGTTATTTTAATCAGTCTTTAATCAGTCTTACCCCGGCAGAAAACACTCATTCCCTCCAAGAAGCAGCAGAGGTTTCTAGTATGAGCCGGGCCTCTGCTTCCCAGCATGAAAAGGTCAAGATTGGTGAAGATACGGCGGCCTTGTGGAAGGAAAGGGAAAGGTAGTGGAAGCAGAGGAGCCGCAGCAAGGCAGCGGGGCTGCGTCCGGGGGCCTCTTCCCGCTCTTGCCCTCGGCATCCCGTCGGGGCGGGAAGAGGCGGACGCCTCCAGCGGCGCCTGTGCTGTCGGCACCGGTGACTCGGGGCCCGATGCTCCTGGCTGCCGCCGTCAGTGCCACCGGCCCCGAGCTCGCTGGCGGGAGCAGTCGGGGCGGGAAAAGGCTTCTGCGTTGCTCCTCTTGCGCAGACGTGGCTGTGCTACTTACCCGCCCCGACGGGGGCTCCCCCGGCCGGGGGCTGCCCCTCCTGCCGCTGCGCTGCGCTGCGCTGCGGGGGCTGCTCTGGGCGGCCCCTCGGGCTCCTTTCGCTCCGCATCGGGCAACCTGCGGCGCTCGGTGACTCCCGGGCGCAGCCCCGCAGGGCTCTGCCCGCCCCGCGGTGGCCCCACCGCCCTCCCAGCGGGGGAGAGGGCGGGTACGGACGGGACGGTGTGTGCGGTACAGAGCCCGTGCGGCGGGGCCCGGGGCAGGCAGGAGGGTCCGGCCGTGCCCCCCGCCGGCTGCCCCGCCAAAGGGGGATGGCCGCCGGGACGGAGCGGCCCCAGCCCAGCCCCGGGGCTGCCCCGACGCCCGGACAGCGGGGACCCGAGGGACACCGAGCGGCTGCCCCGGACCGGCCGGGACCTCGGGGCAGCGCAGGAGGGGAGCGCCCCGCGGCCGCCTCCCGGGGCGGCTCGGCCCCTCCGCCCGCCGCTCCTCTGCCCGCCCTGCGCCAGCCCGGCCCCGCCGCCGCGCTCGGGGACGGCCCTGACCGGCCGAGAGGGGCCGCGAGACGACGAGCCGATCCGAGCGGGGCCGAGTGTTGCCGAGCGGGGCCGAGCGGCAGCCGGTACCTCTCGCCACAGCCGCTGGCGAGACCTGGGCGTTGCCCGGGCAACGGCGGGAGGCTCAAACGCGCCGCAGCGGAGGGAGCGGCCGGTGGCCGAGGGAGCCGCTCCGGGGCCGGCCCGCTCCGCGGCGGAGAGCAGCGCAGCGTGAGGGGGGAGCAGGGGGACGGTGCGCTCGGCCTGGCGGCAGAGCCGGGGGGGAAGGAGAAAGGCTGAGGAGCAGCCGGGAGCGTGAGCGAGAGAGAGAGGGGCCGCTGGAGCCGCGCTCTGCCCTCCCGGAGACGGGGACGGGAACGGAGGACCGGATCTGCCGGTGACATGCGGAAACGAAACTCCAGAGACTCCACAACCGGGAAGGTTGTAAAGTAGGTGTTTATTCAGCGCTGGGCAGCACGGGGGGGTCGCCCCACCACAATCGTGCGCGCCCAATGCAGCGGCCTTCTCAAATATATATAGTGCTTAATTACATAATCATAAGATTTCCCAATACGCCTATACATATGCATAACCTGTCCCCACTTCGTATTAAAATTAGCTCTAAGAAGTCATTTCCATAAACTCCTCCCAACTGCGCTTGCGCAATGCCTCCTGGTGGTGGTCACTGAGGGTCGTGACCACGAAGGCTGATGATTCCTCTTCATCACCGCAAGTAACTCTTTGTCCTTGCGCAGACTCAGTTCTTCTTTGGTCTTTGTCCAGACCGCAGGGTTGGTTTCAGCCGCTTTTCAAGGCATACTCTTATTCGTTATCAGGAGCTGTCCTTGGCAATCTCAAGACTTCTTGCTTTGTCCATTTTTATCAGGCCTGTCCTTTAGGTTATGAATCACTGCTAGTCAATCAGTGCACAATGTGTTATTGTCTCTATCACATACCCCTGACTCACCGGGCAGACCCTCCTCTTGGGGAAGTCTGCTGCCCCCCTGGGCCCGGGTTAAGGACTTCACTAGGAAACTTCCCGGCCTGGTACGGCCCTCGGACTATTGCCCAGCGCTGCTCTTCCCTGTGGGTGGCCACGAAGCCACAATGCGTAGTCCGAGGGCGATCCGGAGAGACTTCAGGGCCTTGGGATGGGTGGTAAGGGAATCTGGAGCGCCGGCTATTTTTCCTCTCTCCTTCCAGTTATGCGCAGCGACACTGGAAGGAACAGACGGACCTGGTCTCTTAATACATGGCTCCGTGGCTGCTGTCACCACCACAATTTTCGTTTTTTTTTGCACAAATAGGGTGGCCTCCATGGTGCCAGGCCTGCTGGGGTCAGATGGGATTGAGCTTTCTGAAAGGGGGAAGAGGGTCTTTGCTCAGGAGCCAGTGGGGCTCATTGGCAGAGCTTTAAACTAGACTTGAAGGGGTCAGGGATAGGATCAGGCTTGCCCGTGACAAGCTGCGGGAACATGCTAAGGTCAGGGGGACGGGGCGCCAGCGAGGACCCTCAGCCTGTTGGTCTGAGACGTGCTGGGTGCAGCAGACTCGGAGTCTTATGGAGATGAGCCAGGGGCTTCTGACGGAACAGAAGCCAACAGGGAAACATCAGTGAAATCACAGTATCATAGAATCATTTGGGTTGGAAGGGACCTTTAGAGGTTGTTGAGTCCAACCCCCTGCAATAAGCAGGGATGGGGCATCTGGGAAGATTATGTTTTTTGATGATGAGGGTGGGGAGACACTGGCCCAGGTTGCCCAAAGAGATGGGAGATGGCCCATACCTGGAAACATTCCAGGTCAGGTTGGATGGGGCTCTGAGCAACCAGACCCAATTGAAGACGACCCAGACCGTTCTATGATTAACTACCGCTTGGAAAAAACATACAAAGGAAAACTGAGTTAGAAGTAGGTTAGGCTGATTCACACAGAGACTGGAGACGCAAAGAGTAAGGAAGACCCTCCCATTGAGTCACGAGGTTCAGAGTGGATCCCCTTGCCTTCTAAACTCCTTATGGAGCCCCGGTCTCACACTTGGAGAACAGCTTATGTCTAACGGAATTATCTATACAATGTTTGCAATAATATTGAGTAGCTGCATGGATTAGTAATGTCTCATTAGTACTAATTCAGCACGCTCTCAGTCACTTACTGAGGATCTGCCGCAGCTAAGGCATCTCTCCGCCGTGGGTGAGGAAGGCTCTCAGTCTCAGGTAAGGAATCTCTAACCTTGAGAGTCGCCCCTGCCCACGGGGAGAGTCGCCTGGCGTGCAGTGCAGCTGCCATTCAGGGAGAGGTCAAATTGGGCTCCTCCTGACGGTGATATTTATCGAGGGGAGTAGTTGGCTGCTAGGCGATAGCACAGACGAGAGAGATGTCTTTTGTTTAGCTCGGGTATCTCCTTCTGTACTTTGGTTACCTTGCATTTTTAGGGTTTGAAACCACCTTTAGTTCTTAAAGCAAGCAAACAAATAAACTTCTCCTGTACAACAGAATTTTACATTGTGTAACAGAAAGGAGTGTCCTTTTCTATATCCAGTTCACCAATGCCACTTATCACACTCTGCAGCGTGGACCGATAGGATTCCCCAGCTCCTGTGTTGTTTATAAACAGGATTGGACTAGGTGTCACATCAGGGCTTCCTTTCCCATTTGTCCCTGCTGTGACTTCAGCATCTGGAGCAACAGAATCACCATCTTCCAGCTTGTGGATCTCCTCATTTGTCACTTCTAAGGTTTCATCAGATAGAGAGGCAACCTGGATGACCAACTGGGCAAAAGTAGTCACTTTCAGTCTTTTAAACAGCTCATCCTTTTTATACCTGTAATTTCTTTTGATCTCTTCCAACCTCTCGGTGTATTTTGTCAAACTGTTTCCAGTATCAAGGCGGGTTTTTATATGTTGGTATCTGGGATTCTGAGGGATGTGTCTGGTTAAATACTCCGGGTCCCCGACACTCCTCCTGCTCGACATCTTAACACCGCAAACACCCAACCGCGCCGCTATTCTCCCTCACTCCTGCTGGTGAGTTACTGTTACAGCCCCTTAGCGTGGGCTGTAGCCAAGTGAGATTCTGTAAGTAAAGAATTCCTGGATTGTTTCATTCAGTTCGGTCATATTAGACTGCTTGCCCTCACTATCCCTCGGCAGCACTTTCACAGCCCGACCAACACTGGGGCTCTGCGCTTTCCTTGCACCGTAACGCTCCCAACACTCTCTCCCACACTCGCCAGAGCCCTGCTCCAAAATGGAAAACATCCAGCGACTGCTCCTACACAAAAGGAGCAAGGATGGAAAGCTGTTCCTGCCTTCACCATCCCGTAGCAGCGCTTTGACAGGCAGCTAATGGCAGCGTGGGCTGAGGCTGAGGTCCCCAGCAGCACGGGTGGCCCAGAGGAGAGAGGTGTCTGTTGCGGATGGAGCGACGCACTTCACTCGTAGAGAGAAGCAGCGACACGTTTATTGATACAAAACAGGGATTTAACAAAGTTTGAGAGTAAATGCGACAGTGCTTTAGCAGGATTCGATGGCAAGGTACACTTGGTTATTTCCTGCATGGAGGACAGGGTCAGGCAGAACTGCCAGGGAGACCCTCCTGTTGGGCTGAGGTTCGGAAAGGAGCCCCTTGCTTTCTAACCTCCTTCTCAGAGAGGAGTCTGGGTGCGGCTGGATCCAATCCTGGTCCCAGACTGGGTCAACGGTTTATGTCTAAGGGATTATATATGTGCAATCGATCCTTTCTATCACTTAGCTAAGATTTCACAGTTTCGCGTGCTATTAGTCACTGACCGAGGATCTGTTGCGGCAAAGAATCTGTGAAGCTCGAGGAGTAACCTTGAGAGGCGTCCCCGCTCATGGGGAGATCCTGGCGTGCAGGGGAGCTCAAAGGGCTCTTGGGCTGTTCACTATTGATGTGGGTGAGATGATTGACCTATAGTCATATCTGCATATTGGCCACAGTACCAGCACTGCTCAAGTTAGCCCTTGGCTACTGTGGTGTTATGTGTTTCCCCGAAACCACATCGAGCCGGGGGCAGCCATCACATGTACACATGCCCATTGTGACCACCACAGGTGTTAGTGCTTGGGCAGGGTCACGGGAGATAAAGGTCAGGTTGGAAGGCGGGGAGGGGGAGCACACCATCACAGTGTCAAGGAAGCGATGTTGGTGCAATACCGTTCCCTCCTCGACATATCTTTTCCAGCCAGGTGTCCCTGGAGCTGTGGGATTCTCATACAGAACTCACACCCTAAACTAACGCTAATGGGAGGGTTGGATGGATCCAGGAACAGAGACCTATTGGCAAAACAGAAGGAAGCTTCCTTGGAGGAGTCTTGGTAGCTACCTGTGATATCAGGTCCCTCAACTAGAGTTCAAAAGTCTGTGGGAGATCCCTGGGAGGAGTCATGGATTTGTCGCAGGGTAAAAAGCTTTGCCTAAAAGAGAAAAAACATTTCCCAATGAGAAAAAACCATCACAGTTATCTCCCTTTGGAGAGTCTGGAGGTCCTACCAGGGATCTGAGGTCCCTAAAATACATGACAAAAGACAACACCAGAAGCCTGGAAGGAGCCTCGGGTGAAAACCAGTGGATGGAACATTGTCCAATGAGAAAAATCATCTCAGGTATCTTCCCTGCAGGAGTCTGGGATTGGTACCCAGGATTACAGGGTCATAAACCAAAGGATAAACTGTGTGGGAGATGCCTAGGAGGAGTCTAAGGTGCATCCCGCAGGACGGACAATATTACAAGGAGAAAAATCATCTCGGGTATCTTCCCTGGAGGAGTCTGGGGTTGATACCTGGGATCACAGGGCCCTAAACCCCAGGAAGAAAACACTCAGGAACAGAGCTGGGAGGAGTCTCGGGTGCATCCCGCAGGATGGAGCATTGCCCAAGGACGAAAATAATCTTGGGTTTCTTCCCTAGAGGAGTCTGGGGTTGCTACCAGGGATTAAAGGGCCCCAAACCACAGGAAAAATGTCTCAGGGAGACGCCTGGGAAGAATCTCAGATACATCCCAGAGGAAGGAGCATTGCCCAAGGAGAAAAATCATCTCGACTGTTTTCCCTGGAGGAGTCTGGGGTTGCTACCCAGGATTACAGGGCCCCAAACCACTGGAGAAACCTCTGCGGGAGATGCCTGGGAAGAATCTCGGATGCATCCCAGAGAATGGAACATTTTCTAAAGAGAAAATTCATCTCGGGTATCTTCCCTGGAGGAGTCTGGGGTTGCTACCCAGGATGACAGGACCCTAAACCACCAGAAAAAAGACTCAGGGACATACCTGCGAGGAGTCTCCGGTGAATCCCAGACGATGCACCATTGTCCAAGGAGAAAAATCACCTCGGGTATCTTCCCTGGAGGAGTCTGGGGTTGCTACCCGGGATCACAGGGCCCTAAAACCCAGGAAGAAAACACTCAGAAACAGACGTGGGAGGAGTCTCGGGTGCATCCCGCAGGATGGAGCATTGTCCAAGGAGAAAAATCATTTTGGCTATCTTCGCTGGAGGAGTCTGGGCTTGCTATCCAGGATTATAGTACCCCAAACCACAGGAAAAATGTCTGCGGGAGACGACTGGGAAGAATCTCGGATGTATCCCAGAGGTTGGAGAATTGCCCAAGGATAAAAATCATCTTGGGTATCTTCCCTGGAGGAGTCTGGGGTTGCTACCTGGGATGACAGGACCCTAAACCACCGGAATAAAGACTCAGGGACATAGCTGTGATAAGTCTCAGATGCATCCCAGAGGATGGAGCATTTTCTAAAGAGAAAAATCATCTCGGGTATCTTCCCTGGAGGAGTCTGGGGTTGCTACCCGGGATTACAGGGCCCCAAACCACTGGAGAAACGTCTGCGGGAGATGCCTGGGAAGAATCTCAGATGCATCCCAGAGGATGGAACATTTTCTAAGGAGAAAATTCTTCCCGGGTATCTTCCCTGGAGGAGTCTGGGGTTCCTACCCGGGATCTCAGGGCCCTAAAACATTGGAGAAACCTCTGCGGGAGACGCCTGGGAAGAGTTCTGGGTAGATCCCGCAGGATGGACCACTGTCAAGAGAGAAATATCATCTTGGGTATCTTCCCTGGAGGGGTCTGGGGTTGCTACCCGGGATGACAGGACACTAAACCACCGGAAAAAAGACTCAGGGACATACCTGCGAGGAGTCTCCGGTGAATCCCAGAGGATGCAGCACTGTCCAAGGAGAAAAATCACCTCGGGTATCTTCCCTGGAGGAGTCTGGGGTTGCTACCCAGGATTACAGTGCGTCAAACCACAGGAAAAATATCTGCGGGAGATGCCTGGGAAGAATCTCAGATGCATCCCAGAGGATGGAACATTTTCTAAGTAGAAAATTCATCTCGGGTATCTTCTCTGGAGGAGTCTGGGGTTGCTACCCGGGATCACAGGGCCCTAAAGCATTGGAGAAACCTCTGCGGGAGATGCCAGGGAAGAGTTCTGGGTAGATCCCGCAGGATGGACCACTGTCAAGAGAGAAATATCATCTTGGGTATCTTCCCTGGAGGAGTCTGGGGTTGCTACCCGGGATGACAGGACCCTAAACCACCGGAAAAAAGACTCAGGGATATACCTGCCAGGAGTCTCCGGTGAATCCCAGAGGATGCAGCATTCTCCAAGGAGAAAAATCACCTCGGGTATCTTCCCTGGAGGAGTCCGGGGTTGCTACCTGGGATCACAGGGCCCTAAACGCCAGGAAGAAAACACTCAGAAACAGAGCTGGGAGGAGTCTCGGGTGCATCCCGAAGGATGGACAATAGTCCAAAGATAAAAATCATCTCGGGTATCTTCCCTGGAGGAGTCTGGGGTTGCTACCTGGGATGACAGGACCCTAAACCACCGGAAAAATGTCTCAGGGACATAGCTGCGATATGTGTCGGATGCATCCCAGAGGATGGAGCATTGCCCAAGGAGGAAAATCAGCTCAGGTATCTTCCCTGGAGGAGTCTGGGGTTGCTACCCGAGATGACAGGACCCTAAATCACCGGAATAAAGACTCAGGGACATAGCTGGGATAAGTCTCGGATGCATCCCAGACTATGGAGCATTATCCAAGGAGAAAAATCATCTTGGGTACCTTCCGTGGAGGAGTCTGGGGTTGCTACCCGGGATGACAGGACCCTAAACCACCGGAAAAATGTCTCAGGGACATAGCTGCGATAAGTCTCGGATGCATCCCAGAGGATGGAGAATTATCCAAGGAGAAAAATCATCTTGGGTACCTTCCCTGGAGGAGTCTGGGGTTGCTACCCGGGAACACAGGACCCTAAACCACCGGAAAAAAGACTCAGGGACATACCTGTGACGAGTCTCTGGTGAATCCCAGAGGATGGAGCATTGCCCAAGGAGAAAAATCATATCGGGTATCTTCCCTGGAGGAGTCTGGGGTTGCTACCTGGGATTTCAGATACCTAAACCACTAGAGAAAAGTCTGCGGGAGACACCTGGGAGGAGTCAGGGGTACATCCCAGAGGATGGAGCAGATTCTAAAGAGAAAAATCATCTCGGGTATCTTCCCTGGAGGAGTCTGGGGTTGCTACCTTGGATAACAGGGCCCCAAACCACTGGAGAAAAGGCTGCGGGAGATGCCTGGGAAGAATCTCAGATGCATCCCAGAGGATGGAACATTTTCTAAGGAGAAAATTCATCTCGGGTATCTTCCCTGGAGGAGTCTGGGGGTGCTACCCTAGATCACACGCCCCTAAAACCCAGGAAGAAAACACTCAGAAACAGACGTGGGAGGAGTCTCGGGTGCAGCTCGCAGGATGGAGCATTGTCCAAGGAGAAAAATCATCTTGGCTATCTTCGCTGGAGGAGTCTGGGCTTGCTACCTGGGATTACAGGGCCCTAAACCCCAGGAAGAAAACACTCAGAAACAGAGCTGGGAGGAGTCTCAGGTGCATCCCCCAGGATGGAGAATTGTCCAAGGAGAAAAATCATCTCGGATATCTTCCCTGGAGAAGTCTGGTCTTGCTATCCAGGATTATAGTACCCCAAACCACAGGAAAAATGTCTGCGGGAGACGACTGGGAAGAATCTCGGATGTATCCCAGAGGATGGAGCACTGCCAAAGGAGGAAAATCATCTCGGGTATCTTCCCTGGAGCAGTCTGGGGTTGCTACCTGGGATGACAGGACCCTAAACCACCGGAAAAAAGACTAAGGGACATACCTGTGAGGAACCTCCGGTGAATTCCAGAGGATGGAGCATTGCCCAAGGAGAAAAATCATCTCGGGTATCTTCCCTGGAGGAGTCTGGGGTTGCTACCCACGATTACAGTGCCCCAAACCACAGGAAAAATATCTGCAGGAGATGCCTGGGAGAAATCTCAGGTGCATCCCAGAGGATGGAGCATTGTCCAAGGAGAAAAATCATCTCAGGTATCTTCCCTGGAGGAGTCTGGGGTTGCCACCTGGGATAACAGGGCCCCAAACCACTGGAGAAAAGGCTGCGGGAGATGCCTGGGAAGAATCTCAGATGCAACCCAGAGGATGGAACATTTTCTAAGGAGAAAATTCATCTCGGGTATCTTCCCTGGAGGAGTCTGGGGTTGCTACCCGGGATCACAGGGCCCTAAAGCATTGGAGAAACCTCTGCGGGAGACGCCTGGGAAGAGTTCTGGGTAGATCCCGCAGGATGGACCACTGTCAAGAGAGAAATATCATCTTGGGTATCTTCCCTGGAGGAGTCTGGGGTTGCTACCTGGGATCACAGGGCCCTAAACCACCGGAAAAAAGACTCAGGGACATACCTGCCAGGAGTCTCCGGTGAATCCCAGAGGATGCAGCATTGTCCAAGGAGAAAAATCACCTCGGGTATCTTCCCTGGAGGAGTCTGGGGTTGCCACCTGGGATCACAGGGCCCTAAACCACCAGAAAAAAGACTGAGGGACATACCTGTGAGGAATCTCCGGTGAATCCCAGAGGATGGAACATTTCCCAAGGAGAAAAATCATCTCGGGTATCTTCCCTGGAGGAGTCTGGGGTTGCTACCTGGGATCACAGGGCCCTAAACCCCAGGAAGAAAACACTCAGAAACAGAGCTGGGAGGAGTCTCGGGTGCATCCCGAAGGATGGACAATAGTCCAAGGATAAAAATCATCTCGGGTATCTTCCCTGGAGGAGTCTGGGGTTGCCACCTGGGATCACAGGGCCCTAAAGCATTGGAGAAAACTCTGCGGGAGATGCCTGGGAGGAGTTCTGGGTAGATCCCGCAGGATGGACCACAGTCACGAGAGAAATATCATCTCGGGTATCTTCCCTGGAGGAGTCTGGGGTTGCTACCTGCGATGACAGGTATCTAAACCACCGGAAAAATGTCTCAGGGACATAGCTGCGATAAGTCTCGGATGCATCCCAGACGATGGAGCATTATCCAAGGAGAAAAATCATCTTGGGTACCTTCCGTGGAGGAGTGTGGGGTTGCTACCCGGGAACACAGGACCCTAAACCACCGGAAAAAAGACTCGGTGACATACCTGCGAGGAGTCTGGGGTGCATCCCGCAGGATGGAGCATTGTCCAAGGAGAAAAATCATCTTGGTTATCTTCCCTGGAGAAGTCCGGGGTTGCTACCTGGGATCACAGGGTCCTAAACGCCAGGAAGAAAACACTCAGAAACAGAGCTGGGAGGAGTCTCAGGTGCATCCCCCAGGATGGAGAATAGTCCAAGGAGAAAAATCATCTCGGATATCTTCCCTGGAGAAGTCTGGTCTTGCTATCCAGGATTATAGGGCCCCAAACCACAGGAAAAATATCTGCAGGAGACGACTGGGAGGAATCTCAGGTGCATCCCAGAGGATGGAGCACTGCCAAAGGAGGAAAATCATCTCGGGTATCTTCCCTGGAGCAGTCTAGGGTTGCTACCTGGGATGACAGGACCCTAAACCACCGGAAAAAAGACTGAGGGACATACCTGTGAGGAACCTCTGGTGAATTCCAGAGGATGGAGCATTGCCCAAGGAGAAAAATCATCTTGGGTATCTTCCCTGGAGGAGTCTGGGGTTGCTACCCGGGATCACAGGACCCTAAACCACCGGAAAAAAGACTCAGGGACATACCTGTGAGGAACCTCTGGTGAATTCCAGAGGATGGAGCATTGCCCAAGGAGAAAAATCATCTCGGGTATCTTCCCTGGAGGAGTCTGGGGTTGCTACCTGGGATTACAGGGCCCTAAACCCCAGGAAGAAAACACTCAGAAACAGAGCTGGGAGGAGTCTCAGGTGCATCCCGCAGGATGGAGAATTGTCCAAGGAGAAAAATCATCTCGGATATCTTCCCTGGAGAAGTCTGGTCTTGCTATCCAGGATTATAGGGCCCCAAACCACAGGAAAAATATCTGCAGGAGACGACTGGGAGGAATCTCAGGTGCATCCCAGAGGATGGAGCACTGCCAAAGGAGGAAAATCATCTCAGGTATCTTCCCTGGAGCAGTCTAGGGTTGCTACCTGGGATGACAGGACCCTAAACCACCGGAAAAAAGACTGAGGGACATACCTGTGAGGAACCTCTGGTGAATTCCAGAGGATAGAGCATTGCCCAAGGAGAAAAATCATCTCGGGTATCTTCCCTGGAGGAGTCTGGGGTTGCGACCCAGGATTACAGGGCCCCAAACCACAGGAAAAATATCTGCGGGAGATGCCTGGGAGAAATCTCAGGTGCATCCCAGAGGATGGAGCATTGCCCAAGGAGAAAAATCATCTCGGGTATCTTCCCTGGAGGAGTCTGGGGTTGCTACCTGGGATTTCAGATACCTAAACCACTAGAGAAAAGTCTGCGGGAGACACCTGGGAGGAGTCAGGGGTACATCCCAGAGGATGGAGCATATTCTAAAGAGAAAAATCATCTCGGGTATCTTCCCTGGAGGAGTCTGGGGTTGCCACCTGGGATAACAGGGCCCCAAACCACTGGAGAAAAGGCTGCGGGAGATGCCTGGGAAGAATCTCAGATGCAACCCAGAGGATGGAACATTTTCTAAGGAGAAAATTCATCTCTGGTATCTTCCCTGGAGGAGTCTGGGGTTGCTACCCGGGATCACAGGGCCCTAAAGCATTGGAGAAACCTCTGCGGGAGACGCCTGGGAAGAGTTCTGGGTAGATCCCGCAGGATGGACCACTGTCAAGAGAGAAATATCATCTTGGGTATCTTCCCTGGAGAAGTCTGGGGTTGCTACCCGGGATGACAGGACCCTAAACCACCGGAAAAAAGACTCAGGGACATACATGCCAGGAGTCTCCGGTGAATCCCAGAGGATGCAGCATTGTCCAAGGAGAAAAATCACCTCGGGTATCTTCCCTGGAGGAGTCTGGGGTTGCCACCTGGGATCACAGGGCCCTAAACCACCAGAAAAAAGACTGAGGGACATACCTGTGAGGAATCTCCGGTGAATCCCAGAGGATGGAGCATTGCCCAAGGAGAAAAATCATCTCGGGTATCTTCCCTGGAGGAGTCTGGGGTTGCTACCTGGGATCACAGGGCCCTAAACGCCAGGAAGAAAACACTCAGAAACAGAGCTGGGAGGAGTCTCAGGTGCATCCCGAAGGATGGACAATAGTCCAAGGATAAAAATCATCTCGGCTATCTTCCCTGGAGGAGTCTGGGGTTGCCACCTGGGATCACAGGGCCCTAAAGCATTGGAGAAAACTCTGCGGGAGATGCCTGGGAGGAGTTCTGGGTAGATCCCGCAGGATGGACCACAGTCACGAGAGAAATATCATCTTGGGTATCTTCCCTGGAGGAGTCTGGGGTTGCTACCCGGGATGACAGGACCCTAAACCACCGGAAAAAAGACTCAGGGATATACCTGCCAGGAGTCTCCGGTGAATCCCAGAGGATGCAGCATTCTCCAAGGAGAAAAATCACCTCGGGTATCTTCCCTGGAGGAGTCCGGGGTTGCTACCTGGGATCACAGGGCCCTAAACGCCAGGAAGAAAACACTCAGAAACAGAGCTGGGAGGAGTCTCGGGTGCATCCCGAAGGATGGACAATAGTCCAAAGATAAAAATCATCTCGGGTATCTTCCCTGGAGGAGTCTGGGGTTGCTACCTGCGATGACAGGTATCTAAACCACCGGAAAAATGTCTCAGGGACATAGCTGCGATAAGTCTCGGATGCATCCCAGACGATGGAGCATTATCCAAGGAGAAAAATCATCTTGGGTACCTTCCGTGGAGGAGTCTGGCGTTGCTACCCGGGAACACAGGACCCTAAACCACCGGAAAAAAGACTAGGTGACATACCTGCGAGGAGTCTGGGGTGCATCCCGCAGGATGGAGCATTGTCCAAGGAGAAAAATCATCTTGGTTATCTTCCCTGGAGAAGTCCGGGGTTGCTACCTGGGATCACAGGGTCCTAAACGCCAGGAAGAAAACACTCAGAAACAGAGCTGGGAGGAGTCTCAGGTGCATCCCCCAGGATGGAGAATTGTCCAAGGAGAAAAATCATCTCGGATATCTTCCCTGGAGAAGTCTGGTCTTGCTATCCAGGATTATAGGGCCCCAAACCACAGGAAAAATATCTGCAGGAGACGACTGGGAGGAATCTCAGGTGCATCCCAGAGGATGGAGCACTGCCAAAGGAGGAAAATCATCTCGGGTATCTTCCCTGGAGCAGTCTAGGGTTGCTACCTGGGATGACAGGACCCTAAACCACCGGAAAAAAGACTGAGGGACATACCTGTGAGGAACCTCTGGTGAATTCCAGAGGATAGAGCATTGCCCAAGGAGAAAAATCATCTCGGGTATCTTCCCTGGAGGAGTCTGGGGTTGCGACCCAGGATTACAGGGCCCCAAACCACGGGAAAAAAGACTCAGGGACATACCTGTGAGGAACCTCTGGTGAATTCCAGAGGATGGAGCATTGCCCAAGGAGAAAAATCATCTCGGGTATCTTCCCTGGAGGAGTCTGGGGTTGCTACCTGGGATCACAGGGCCCTAAAGCATTGGAGAAAACTCTGCGGAGATGCCTGGGAGGAGTTCTGGGTAGATCCCGCAGGATGGACCACAGTCACGAGAGAAATATCATCTCGGGTATCTTCCCTGGAGGAGTCTGGGGCTGCTACCTGCGATGACAGGTATCTAAACCACCGGAAAAATGTCTCAGGGACATAGCTGCGATAAGTCTCGGATGCATCCCAGAGGATGGAGCACTGCCAAAGGAGGAAAATCATCTCGGGTATCTTCCCTGGAGCAGTCTAAAGTTGCTACCTGGGATGACAGGACCCTAAACCACCGGAAAAAAGACTGAGGGACATACTTGTGAGGAACCTCTGGTGAATTCCAGAGGATGGAGCATTGCCCAAGGAGAAAAATCATCTCGGGTATCTTCCCTGGAGGAGTCTGGGGTTGCTACCTGGGATTTCAGATACCTAAACCACTAGAGAAAAGTCTGCGGGAGACACCTGGGAGGAGTCAGGGGTACATCCCAGAGGATGGAGCATATTCTAAAGAGAAAAATCATCTCGGGTATCTTCCCTGGAGGAGTCTGGGGTTGCCACCTGGGATAACAGGGCCCCAAACCACTGGAGAAAAGTCTGCGGGAGATGCCTGGGAAGAATCTCAGATGCAACCCAGAGGATGGAACATTTTCTAAGGAGAAAATTCATCTCGGGTATCTTCCCTGGAGGAGTCTGGGGTTGCTACCCGGGATCACAGGGCCCTAAAGCATTGGAGAAACCTCTGCGGGAGACGCCTGGGAAGAGTTCTGGGTAGATCCCGCAGGATGGACCACTGTCAAGAGAGAAATATCATCTTGGGTATCTTCCCTGGAGGAGTCTGGGGTTGCTACCCGGGATGACAGGACCCTAAACCACCGGAAAAAAGACTCAGGGACATACCTGCCAGGAGTCTCCGGTGAATCCCAGAGGATGCAGCATTGTCCAAGGAGAAAAATCACCTCGGGTATCTTCCCTGGAGGAGTCTGGGGTTGCCACCTGGGATCACAGGGCCCTAAACCACCAGAAAAAAGACTGAGGGACATACCTGTGAGGAATCTCCGGTGAATCCCAGAGGATGGAGCATTGCCCAAGGAGAAAAATCATCTCGGGTAGCTTCCCTGGAGGAGTCTGGGGTTGCTACCTGGGATCACAGGGCCCTAAACGCCAGGAAGAAAACACTCAGAAACAGAGCTGGGAGGAGTCTCGGGTGCATCCCGAAGGATGGACAATAGTCCAAGGATAAAAATCATCTCGGGTATCTTCCCTGGAGGAGTCTGGGGTTGCCACCTGGGATCACAGGGCCCTAAAGCATTGGAGAAAACTCTGCGGAGATGCCTGGGAGGAGTTCTGGGTAGATCCCGCAGGATGGACCACAGTCACGAGAGAAATATCATCTCGGGTATCTTCCCTGGAGGAGTCTGGGGTTGCTACCTGCGATGACAGGTATCTAAACCACCGGAAAAATGTCTCAGGGACATAGCTGCGATAAGTCTCGGATGCATCCCAGACGATGGAGCATTATCCAAGGAGAAAAATCATCTTGGGTACCTTCCGTGGAGGAGTCTGGCGTTGCTACCCGGGAACACAGGACCCTAAACCACCGGAAAAAAGACTCGGTGACATACCTGCGAGGAGTCTCGGGTGCATCCCGCAGGATGGAGCATTGTCCAAGGAGAAAAATCATCTTGGTTATCTTCCCTGGAGAAGTCCGGGGTTGCTACCTGGGATCACAGGGTCCTAAACGCCAGGAAGAAAACACTCAGAAACAGAGCTGGGAGGAGTCTCAGGTGCATCCCCCAGGATGGAGAATTGTCCAAGGAGAAAAATCATCTCGGATATCTTCCCTGGAGAAGTCTGGTCTTGCTATCCAGGATTATAGGGCCCCAAACCACAGGAAAAATGTCTGCAGGAGACGACTGGGAGGAATCTCAGGTGCATCCCAGAGGATGGAGCACTGCCAAAGGAGGAAAATCATCTCGGGTATCTTCCCTGGAGCAGTCTAGGGTTGCTACCTGGGATGACAGGACCCTAAACCACCGGAAAAAAGACTGAGGGACATACCTGTGAGGAACCTCTGGTGAATTCCAGAGGATGGAGCATTGCCCAAGGAGAAAAATCATCTCGGGTATCTTCCCTGGAGGAGTCTGGGGTTGCTACCTGGGATTTCAGATACCTAAACCACTAGAGAAAAGTCTGCGGGAGACACCTGGGAGGAGTCAGGGGTACATCCCAGAGGATGGAGCATATTCTAAAGAGAAAAATCATCTCAGGTATCTTCCCTGGAGGAGTCTGGGGTAGCTACCCAGGATTACAGGGCCCCAAACCACAGGAAAAATATCTGCGGGAGATGCCTGGGAGAAATCTCAGGTGCATCCCAGAGGATGGAGCATTGCCCAAGGAGAAAAATCATATCGGGTATCTTCCCTGGAGGAGTCTGGGGTTGCTACCTGGGATTTCAGATACCTAAACCACTAGAGAAAAGTCTGCGGGAGACACCTGGGAGGAGTCAGGGGTACATCCCAGAGGATGGAGCATATTCTAAAGAGAAAAATCATCTCGGGTATCTTCCCTGGAGGAGTCTGGGGTTGCCACCTGGGATAACAGGGCCCCAAACCACTGGAGAAAAGGCTGCGGGAGATGCCTGGGAAGAATCTCAGATGCAACCCAGAGGATGGAACATTTTCTAAGGAGAAAATTCATCTCGGGTATCTTCCCTGGAGGAGTCTGGGGTTGCCAGCTGGGATCACAGGGCCCTAAACCACCAGAAAAAAGACTGAGGGACATACCTGTGAGGAATCTCCGGTGAATCCCAGAGGATGGAGCATTGCCCAAGGAGAAAAATCATCTCGGGTATCTTCCCTGGAGGAGTCTGGGGTTGCTACCTGGGATCACAGGGCCCTAAACGCCAGGAAGAAAACACTCAGAAACAGAGCTGGGAGGAGTCTCGGGTGCATCCCGAAGGATGGACAATGGTCCAAGGATAAAAATCATCTCGGATATCTTCCCTGGAGGAGTCAGGGGTTGCCACCTGGGATCACAGGGCCCTAAAGCATTGGAGAAAACTCTGCGGGAGATGCCTGGGAGGAGTTCTGGGTAGATCCCGCAGGATGGACCACAGTCACGAGAGAAATATCATCTCGGGTATCTTCCCTGGAGGAGTCTGGGGTTGCTACCTGGGATTTCACATACCTAAACCACTAGAGAAAAGTCTGCGGGAGACACCTGGGAGGAGTCAGGGGTACATCCCAGAGGATGGAGCATATTCTAAAGAGAAAAATCATCTCGGGTATCTTCCCTGGAAGAGTCTGGGGTTGCTACCTGCGATAACAGGGCCCCAAACCACTGGAGAAAAGGCTGCGGGAGATGCCTGGGAAGAATCTCAGATGCAACCCAGAGGATGGAACATTTTCTAAGGAGAAAATTCATCTCTGGTATCTTCCCTGGAGGAGTCTGGGGTTGCTACCCGGGATCACAGGGCCCTAAAGCATTGGAGAAACCTCTGCGGGAGACGCCTGGGAAGAGTTCTGGGTATATCCCGCAGGATGGACCACTATCAAGAGAGAAATATCATCTTGGGTATCTTCCCTGGAGGAGTCTGGGGTTGCTACCCGGGATCACAGGGCCCTAAAGCATTGGAGAAAACTCTGCGGGAGATGCCTGGGAGGACTTCTGGGTAGATCCCGCAGGATGGACCACTGTCAAGAGAGAAAAATCATCTCGGGTGTCTTCCCTGGAGGAGTCTGGGGTTGCCACCTGGGATGACAGGACCCTAAACCACCGGAAAAATGTCTCAGGGACATAGCTGCGATATGTCTCGGATGCATCCCAGAGGATGGAGCATTGCCCAAGGAGGAAAATCATCTCAGGTATCTTCCCTGGAGGAGTCTGGGGTTGCTACCCGAGATGACAGGACCCTAAATCACCGGAATAAAGACTCAGGGACATAGCTGGGATAAGTCTCGGATGCATCCCAGAGGATGGAGCATTTTCTAAAGAGAAAAATCATCTCGGTTATCTTCCCTGGAGGAGTCTGGGGTTGCTACCTGGGATCACAGGGCCCTAAACCACCGGAAATAAGACTCGGTGACATACCCGCGAGCAGTGTCGGGTGCATCCCGCATGATGGAGCATTGTCAAAGGAGAAAAATCATCTTGGGTATCTTTCCTGGAGGAGTCTGGGGTTGCTACCTGGGATCACAGGGCCCTAAATCCCAGGAAGAAAACACTCAGAAACAGACCTGGGAGGAGTCTCGAGTGCATCCCGAAGGATGGAGAATTGTCCAAGGAGAAAAATCATCTCGGATATCTTCAATGGAGGAGTCTGGTCTTGCTATCCAGGATTATAGGGCCCCAAACCACAGGAAAAATGTCTGCGGGAGACGACTGGGAAGAATCTCGGATGTATCACAGAGGTTGGAGAATTGCCCAAGGATAAAAATCATCTTGGGTATCTTCCCTGGAGGAGTCTGGGGTTGCTACCCGGGATCACAGGGTCCTAAAGCATTGGAGAAAACTCTGCGGGAGATGCCTGGGAGGAGTTCTGGGTAGATCCCGCAGGATGGACCACAGTCAAGAGAGAAATATCATCTCGGGTATCTTCCCTGTAGGAGTCTGGGGTTGCTACCTGGGATGACAGGGCCCTAAACCACCAGAAAAAAGACTGAGAGACATACCTGTGAGGAATCTCCGGTGAATCCCAGAGGATGGAGCATTGCCCAAGGAGAAAAATCATCTCGGGTATCTTCCCTGGAGGAGTCTGGGGTTGCTACCCGGGATCACAGGGCCCTAAAGCATTGGAGAAAACTCTGCGGGAGATGCCTGGGAGGAGTTCTGGGTAGATCCCGCAGGATGGACCACAGTCAAGAGAGAAATATCATCTCGGGTATCTTCCCTGTAGGAGTCTGGGGTTGCTACCTGGGATGACAGGTATCTAAACCACCGGAGAAAAGACTCAGGGACATAGCTGCGATAAGTCTCCGGTGAATCCCAGAGGATGGAGAATTGTCCAAGGAGAAAAATCATCTCGGGTATCTTCCCTGGAGGAGTCTGGGGTGGCTACCTGGGATTTCAGATACCTAAACCACTAGAGAAAAGTCTGCGGGAGACACCTGGGAGGAGTCAGGGGTACATCCCAGAGGATGGAGCAGATTCTAAAGAGAAAAATCATCTCGGGTATCTTCCCTGGAGGAGTCTGGGGTTGCTACCCGGGATCACAGGGCCCTAAACCCCAGGAAGAAAACACTCAGAAACAGACCTGGGAGGAGTCTCGAGTGCATCCCGAAGGATGGACAATAGTCCAAGGATAAAAATCATCTCGGGTATCTTCCCTGGAGGAGTCTGGGGTTGCTACCCGGGATCACAGGGCCCTAAACCACCGGAAAAAAGACTCAGGGACATACCTGCGAGGAGTCTCCGGTGAATCCCAGACGATGCAGCATTGTCCAAGGAGAAAAATCATCTCAGGTATCTTCCCTGGAGGAGTCTGGGGTTGCTACCTGGGATGACAGGTATCTAAACCACCGGAAAAATGTCTCAGGGACATAGCTGCGATAAGTCTCGGATGCATCCCAGATGATGGAGCATTGCCCAAGGAGAAAAATCATCTCGGGTATCTTCCCTGGAGGAGTCTGGGGTTGCTACCTGGGATCACAGGGGCCTAAACCCCAGGAAGAAAACACTCAGAAACAGAGCTGGGAGGAGTCTCGGGTGCATCCCGAAGGATGGACAATAGTCCAAGGATAAAAATCATCTCGGGTATCTTCCCTGGAGGAGTCTGGGGTTGCTACCCGGGATCACAGGGCCCTAAAGCATTGGAGAAAACTCTGCGGGAGATGCCTGGGAGGAGTTCTGGGTAGATCCCGCAGGATGGACCAGAGTCAAGAGAGAAATATCATCTCGGGTATCTTCCCTGTAGGAGTCTGGGGTTGCTACCTGGGATGACAGGTATCTAAACCACCGGAAAAATGTCTCAGGGACATAGCTGCGATATGTCTCGGATGCATCCCAGAGGATGGAGCATTATCCAAGGAGAAAAATCATCTTGGGTATCTTCCCTGGAGGAGTCTGGGGTTGCTACCCGAGATGACAGGACCCTAAATCACCGGAATAAAGACTCAGGGACATAGCTGGGATAAGTCTCGGATGCATCCCAGAGGATGGAGCATTTTCTAAAGACAAAAAATCATCTCGGGTATCTTCCCTGGAGGAGTCTGGGGTTGCTACCCGGGATCACAGGGCCCTAAACCCCAGGAAGAAAACACTCAGAAACAGAGCTGGGAGGAGTCTCAGGTGCATCTCGCAGGATGGAGAATTGTCCAAGGAGAAAAATCATCATGGCTATCTTCCCTGGAGGAGTCTGGGCTTGCTATCCAGGATTATAGGGCCCCAAACCACAGGAAAAATGTCTGCGGGAGACGACTGGGAAGAATCTCGGATGTATCACAGATGTTGGAGATTTGCCCAAGGATAAAAATCATCTTGGGTATCTTCCCTGGAGGAGTCTGGGGTTGCTACCTGGGATGACAGGACCCTAAACCACCGGAATAAAGACTCAGGGACATAGCTGTGATAAGTCTCAGATGCATCCCAGAGGATGGAGCATTTTCTGAAGAGAAAAATCATCTCAGGTATCTTCCCTGGAGGAGTGTGGGGTTGCTACCCGGGATGACAGGACCCTAAACCACCGGAAAAATGTCTCAGGGACATAGCTGCGATAAGTCCCGGATGCATCCCAGAGGATGGAGAATTATCGAAGGAGAAAAATCATCTTGGGTATCTTCCCTGGAGGAGTCTGGGGTTGCCACCTGGGATCACAGGGCCCTAAAGCATTGGAGAAAACTCTGCGGAAGATGTCTGGGAGGAGTTCTGGGTAGATCCCGCAGGATGGACCACTGTCAAGAGAGAAAAATCATCTCGGGTGTCTTCCCTGGAGGAGTCTGGGGTTGCCACCTGGGATGACAGGACCCTAAACCACCGGAAAAATGTCTCAGGGACATAGCTGCGATATGTCTCGGATGCATCCCAGAGGATGGAGCATTGCCCAAGGAGGAAAATCATCTCAGGTATATTCCCTGCAGGAGTCTGGGGTTGCTACTCGAGATGACAGGACCCTATATCACCGGAATAAAGACTCTAGGGCATAGCTGAGATAAGTCTCGGATGCATCCCAGGGGATGGAGCATTTTCTAAAGAGAAAAATCATCTCGGTTATCTTCCCTGGAGGACTCTGGGGTTGCTACCCGGGATCACAGGGCCCTAAACCACCGGAAATAAGACTCGGTGACATACCTGCGAGCAGTCTCGGGTGCATCCCGCAGGATGGAGCATTGTCAAAGGAGAAAAATCATCTTGGGTATCTTTCCTGGAGGAGTCTGGAGTTGCTACCTGGGAGCACAGGGCCCTAAACGCCAGGAAGAAAACACTCAGAAACAGAGCTGGGAGGAGTCTGAGGTGCATCCCGCAGGATGGAGAATTGTCCAAGGAGAAAAATCATCTCGGATATCTTCCCTGGAGAAGTCTGGTCTTGCTATCCAGGATTATAGGGCCCCAAACCACAGGAAAAATGTCTGCAGGAGACGACTGGGAGGAATCTCAGGTGCATCCCAGAGGATGGAGCATTGCCCAAGGAGAAAAATCATCTCGGGTATCTTCCCTGGAGGAGTCTGGGGTTGCTACCTGGGATTTCAGATACCTAAACCACTAGAGAAAAGGCTGCGGGAGACACCTGGGAGGAGTCAGGGGTACATCCCAGAGGATGGAGCAGATTCTAAAGAGAAAAATCATCTCGGGTATCTTCCCTGGAGGAGTCTGGGGTTGCTACCCGGGATCACAGGGCCCTAAACCCCAGGAAGAAAACACTCAGAAACAGACGTGGGAGGAGTCTCGGGTGCATCTCGCAGGATGGAGTATTGTCCAAGGAGAAAAATCATCTTGGCTATCTTCGCTGGAGGAGTCTGGGCTTGCTATCCAGGATTACAGTACCCCAAACCACAGGAAAAGTGTCTGCGGGAGACGACTGGGAAGAATCTCGGATGTATCCCAGAGGTTGGAGAATTGCCCAAGGATAAAAATCATCTTGGCTATCTTCCCTGGAGGAGTCTGGGGTTGCTACCTGGGATGACAGGACCCTAAACCACCGGAAAAATGTCTCAGGGACATAGCTGCGATAAGTCTCGGATGCATCCCAGAGGATGGAGAATTATCCAAGGAGAAAAATCATCTTGGGTACCTTCCCTGGAGGAGTCTGGGGTTGCTACCCGGGAACACAGGACCCTAAACCACCGGAAAAAAGACTCAGGGACATACCTGCGAGGAGTCTCCGGTGAATCCCAGACGATGCAGCATTGTCCAAGGAGAAAAATCACCTCGGGTATCTTCCCTGGAGGAGTCTGGGGTTGCTACCTGGGATAACAGGGCCCCAAACCACTGGAGAAAAGGCTGCGGGAGACGACTGGGAAGAATCTCTGGTGCATCCCAGAGGATGGAGCATTGCCCAAGGAGAAAAATCATCTCGGGTATCTTCCCTGGAGGAGTCTGGGGTTGCTTCCTGGGATTTCAGATACCTAAACCACTAGAGAAAAGTCTGCGGGAGACACCTGGGAGGAGTCAGGGGTACATCCCAGAGGATGGAGCATATTCTAAGGAGAAAAATCATCTCGGGTATCTTCCCTGGAGGAGTCTGGGGTTGCTACCTGGGCTAACACGGCCCCAAACCACTGGAGAAAAGGCTGCGGGAGATGCCTGGGAAGAATCTCAGATGCATCCCAGAGGATGGAACATTTTCTAAGGAGAAAATTCATCTCGGGTATGTTCCCTGGAGGAGTCTGGGGTTGCTACCCGGGATCACAGGGACCTAAACCACTGGAAGAAAACACTCAGAAACAGAGCTGGGAGGAGTCTCCGGTGCATACCGCAGTATGGACAATAGTCCAAGGAGGAAAATCATCTCGGGTATCTTCCCTGGAGGAGTCTGGGGTTGCTACCTGGGATCACAGGACCCTAAACCACCGGATAAATGTCTCAGGGACATAGCCGCAATAAGTCTCGGATGCATCCCAGAGGACGGAGCATTGCCCAAGGAGGAAAATCATCTTGGGTATCTTCCCTGGAGGAGTCTGGGGTTGCTACCCAGGATTACAGTGCGCCAAACCACAGGAAAAATATCTGCGGGAGATGCCTGGGAGAAATCTCAGGTGCATCCCAGAGGATGGAGCATTGCCCAAGGAGAAAAATCATCTCGGGTATCTTCCCTGGAGGAGTCTGGGGTTGCTACCTGGGATTTCAGATACCTAAACCACTAGAGAAACGTCTGCGGGAGACACCTGGGAGGAGTCAGGGGTACATCCCAGAGGATGGAGCAGATTCTAAAGAGAAAAATCATCTCGGCTATCTTCCCTGGAGGACTCTGGGGTTGCTACCCGGGATCACAGGGCCCTAAAACCCAGGAAGAGAACACTCAGAAACAGACGTGGGAGGAGTCTCGGGTGCATCTCGCAGGATGGAGCATTGTCCAAGGAGAAAAATCATCTTGGCTATCTTCGCTGGAGGAGTCTGGGCTTGCTATCCAGGATTATAGTACCCCAAACCACAGGAAAAATGTCTGCGGGAGACGACTGGGAAGAATCTCGGATGTATCCCAGAGGTTGGAGAATTGCCCAAGGATAAAAATCATCTTGGGTATCTTCCCTGGAGGAGTCTGGGGTTGCTACCTGGGATGACAGGACCCTAAACCACCGGAATAAAGACTCAGGGACATAGCTGTGATAAGTCTCAGATGCATCGCAGAGGATGGAGCATTTTCTAACGAGAAAAATCATCTCGGGTATCTTCCCTGGAGGACTGTGGGGTTGCTACCCGGGATTACAGGGCCCCAAACCACAGGAAAAATATCTGCGGGAGACGACTGGGAAGAATCTCTGGTGCATCCCAGAGGATGAAGCATTGCCGAAGGAGAAAAATCATCTCGGGTATCTTCCCTGGAGGAGTCTGGGGTTGCTACCTGGGATTTCACATACCTAAACCACTAGAGAAAAGTCTGCGGGAGACACCTGGGAGGAGTCAGGGGTACATCCCAGAGGATGGAGCAGATTCTAAAGAGAAAAATCATCTCGGGTATCTTCCCTGGAGGAGTCTGGGCTTGCTACCTGGGATAACAGGGCCCCAAACCACTGGAGAAAAGTCTGCGGGAGATGCCTGGGAAGAATCTCAGATGCATCCCAGAGGATGGAACATTTTCTAAGGAGAAAATTCATCTCGGGTATCTTCCCTGGAGGAGTCTGGGCTTGCTACCCGGGATCACAGGGCCCTAAAGCATTGGAGAAACCTCTGCGGGAGACGCCTGGGAAGAGTTCTGGGTAGATCCCGCAGGATGGACCACTGTCAAGACAGAAATATCATCTTGGGTATCTTCCCTGGAGGAGTCTGGGGTTGCTACCCGGGATGACAGGACCCTAAACCACCGGAAAAATGTCTCAGGGACATAGCTGCGATAAGTCTCGGATGAATCCCAGAGGATGGAGAATTATCCAAGGAGAAAAATCATCTCGGGTATCTTCCCTGGAGGAGTCTGGGGTTGCTACCCGGGAACACAGGACCCTAAACCACCGGAAAAAAGACTCAAGGACATACCTGCGAGGAATCTCCGGTGAATCCCAGACGATGCAGCATTGTCCAAGGAGAAAAATCACCTCGGGTATCTTCCCTGGAGGAGTCTGGGGTTGCTACCCGGGATTACAGGGCCCCAAACCACAGGAAAAATATCTGCGGGAGACGACTGGGAAGAATCCCTGGTGCATCCCAGAGGATGGAGCATTGCCCAAGGAGAAAAATCATCTCGGGTATCTTCCCTGGAGGAGTCTGGGGTTGCTACCTGGGATTTCACATACCTAAACCACTAGAGAAAAGTCTGCGGGAGACACCTGGGAGGAGTCAGGGGTACATCCCAGAGGATGGAGCAGATTCTAAAGAGAAAAATCATCTCGGGTATCTTCCCTGGAGGAGTCTGGGGTTGCTACCTGGGATAACAGGGCCCCAAACCACTGGAGAAAAGTCTGCGGGAGATGCCTGGGAAGAATCTCAGATGCATCCCAGAGGATGGAACATTTTCTAAGGAGAAAATTCATCTCGGGTATCTTCCCTGGAGGAGTCTGGGGTTGCTACCCGGGATCACAGGGCCCTAAAGCATTGGAGAAACCTCTGCGGGAGACGCCTGGGAAGAGTTCTGGGTAGATCCCGCAGGATGGACCACTGTCAAGACAGAAATATCATCTTGGGTATCTTCCCTGGAGGAGTCTGGGGTTGCTACCCAGGATGACAGGACCCTAAACCACCGGAAAAAAGACTTAGGGACATACCTGCGAGGAGTCTCGGGTGCATCCCAGATGATGCAGCATTGTCCAAGGAGAAAAATCACCTCGGGTATCTTCCCTGGAGGAGTCTGGGGTTGCTACCTGGGATAACAGGGCCCCAAACCACTGGAGAAAAGGCTGCGGGAGATGCCTGGGAAGAATCTCAGATGCATCGCAGAGGATGGAACATTTTCTAAGGAGAAAATTCATCTCGGGTATCTTCCCTGGAGGAGTCTGGGGTTGCTATCCGCGATGACAGGACCCTAAACCACTGGAAGAAAACACTCAGAAACAGAGCTGGGAGGAGTCTCCGGTGCATACCGCAGTATGGACAATAGTCCAAGGAGGAAAATCATCTCCGGTATCTTCCCTGGAGGAGTCTGGGGTTGCTACCTGGGATGACAGGACCCTAAACCACCGGATAAATGTCTCAGGGACATAGCCGCGATAAGTCTCGGATGCATCCCAGAGGACGGAGCATTGCCCAAGGAGGTAAATCATCTTGGGTATCTTCCCTGACGGAGTCTGGGGTTGCTACCCAGGATTACAGGGCCCCAAAACACAGGAAAAATGTCTGCGGGAGACGACTAGGAAGAATCTCAGGTGCATCCCAGAGGATGGAGCATTGCCCAAGGTGAAAAATCATCTTGGGTATCTTCCCTGGAGGAGTCTGGGGTTGCTACCTGGGATTTCAGATCCTTAAACTACTGGAGAAAAGTCTGCGGGAGACGCCTGGGAGGAGTCAGGGGTACATCCCAGAGGATGGAGCATTTTGTAAAGAGAAAAATCATCTCGGGTATCTTCCCTGGAGGAGTCTGGGGTTGATACCCAGGATCACAGGGCCCCAAACAACAGGAAAAATGTCTGCGGGAGACGACTGGGAGGAATCTCGGATACATCCCAGAGGATGGAGCTTTGCCCAAGGATAAAAATCATCTTTTGTATCCTCCCTGGAGGAGTCTGGGGTTCCTACCTGGGGTCACAGGCCCCCAAACCACCGGAAAAAAGACTCAGGAACATACCTGCAAGGAGTCTCGGATGCATCCCAGAGATGGAGCATTGTCCAATGAGAAAAATCATCTTGGCTTTCTTCCCTGGAGGAGCCTGGGGTTGCTACCCGCGATGACCAGACCCTCAACCACCGGAATAAAGACTGTGGGAGACGCCTGGGAGGAGTTCTGAGTGATTCCTGCAGGATAGCTCATTCCCAAGTAGAGAAATCATCTTTGGTATCTTCCCTGGAGGAGTCTGGGGTTGCTACCCGGGATCACAGGTCACCAAAACACTGGAAAAAAAGACTCAGGGCCATACCTGGGACATAGCTGGGATAAGTCTCGGGTGCATTCCAGAGGATGGAGCATTGTCCAAGGAGAAAAATCATCTCGGGTATCTTCCCTGGACGAGTCTGGGGTTGCTTCCTGGGATCTCAGGTCCCTAAAGCTGTGATCAAGAGCCTGCAGGAGTTGCCTCGGAGGAGTCTTGTGTGGACCCTGGAGGATACATTTTCATAGAAAAAGAGTGTTTTGGTAGAGAAAACCATGTCAGTTTTCCATGCTGAGATGGCCCTGAAGTGCCCCCAGTGGAAGCAGAGGAGGGGTTGGGCAGTGCTGGTGTCCCCTGGAGCCACCACTGCCCTGGAGGCCTCGCAAAAGGTCTTGCTCGAGTCCTCAGGGAACAGCCCATCGCCACTTTTGGGGTCAGGAAGGAATTTTTTCCCCCGGGGCACACTGGCATGGGCCCCCGGGGGTCTTTCGCCTTCCTCTGCAGCCCCGAGCACGGCCCCTTGCCAGGGCTCCTCGGGGCCAGTTGTGGCCAGCGGTTCCCTGTCCTGGCAGGAGCGGGAGTCCAGCGGTGCCCTCCACCCCTCCGCCTCTCCTCCCTGTGCCAGCTTGGCAGGGGCACCTCCGGGACCTCCCTGCACGAGCCCCCCGGGGGTCTTCTGCCCTGGGCCGGGCACGGCCTGCTTGCACAGGCTGCAGGCGCCATGCTGCCTCAGGACGGAGCGGGCAATCGAAGCGGAGCCTCCGTCTCCTCTGCCAGAGCCGCCGGCTGTGCCTCGTCTGTCCCGGCCGCAGCCCGAGAGCGCCTCCACCGGCCCGGGCCCGACCCTGTGCCCCGGGGGAGCCCCGCAGCCTCTGCCCCGCCGCCAGCCCGCCTCTCCCCGGGCCCGTCCCCGTCCCCGTCCCCGTCCCCGTCCCCGCCGGCACCGGGGGGAGCGCAGCCAGCGGCCGCAGCCGGGCCCCTCTCCGCACCCCCGCTGCCCGCCGACGGCCGCCCCGCCAGACCCCCGGCAGCAGCGGGCAGGGGCGGGGCCGCGCCCGGGGGACGCCCGACGGCTGCGCCGCTGCCCGCTCCCGCGGGGACCCGCTCACGGGCCCGCCGGCCCCGCGCTTCTGCCCTCGGGCCCCGCCGCGGCCTCCGCAGCCTCCGCGGAGCGAGGCCCACACGCCCCCTGCCCGCAGCCCCCGCACGCACCCACCGGGACCCCCGGCCCCCTCCGCGCCCACACCTGCCCCGCCGCTCCGCCGGGGCTCCCGCCGCACGGCCCGGCCCGGGCCCGCAGGGTCGCAGCCCACTCGAGCCGAGCCCAGACGAGCCGAGCCGAGCCGAGCCGATCCAGCCAGCCGTGCGGGCAGAGCCGGGCCGAGCCGGGCGGGGGGAGCAGGCGGCAGGCGCGGCCGGAGCGAGGCAGTGCCGCCTCCCCGGGACTCCCTCCCGCCTCTGCCGGGGATGGGGGGCGGGTGGCCGAGCAGCGCAGCGTCCCCGCAGGGCCCTCCCTGCCCTCTGCACCTGCGGGAGCAGACAAGTCCCCCCCAGGAGAGGCACTCGACGCTGTTCCATCCTTCCCCCGCTCTCTGCCCCCCTGCCCGTCCCCAGCGTCTTCCCGTCCTTTGGGACCTGCTCCTTGCTGCCCGGCCAGCTCCTCTGGGAAGCCCCTTCCCGGGCACTCTTGGGCCAGCAGGCAGTGCCAACGGCGTCCCTGGCAAGGGCCTGTGGCCCAACGCCTGTGGCAACCCAGCCCCGTCCTGCTGGGGAGGGCGAGGATGGGGCTGTGCTCGTGGCCGGGCGGGAGCAGTGTGGGTTGGGGGGATGCTGCATGCCCCCAGGGATGCCATACCCGTGGACATGCTGTGCCCGCAGGGATGCCATGCCCGTGGGGGTTCCCATGCCCACTGGGGTGCTGTGCCTGGGGGATTGCCATGTCTGTGGAGATTCTACGCCTGCAGGGACGTAGGTGCTGTACCCATGGGGATGCCGTGCCCCTGGAGATGCTGTGACCATGGTGGTGCCGTGCCCGTTGGGATGCTGTGCCCGCAGTGTGCTGGTACTGTGTGAGGTCTGCTGGTCCCTGCTGCAGGACTGGATGATCAGTGTGACCATCGGCTGGAACTGCAACCTGGACCTGTCCGACAGCGAGTGCCGCCCTCGCTACTCCTTCCACCACCTCCACCCCAAAAGGACTTCGGCTTCCCCTTGGCTACAGCTACAGGTGATGGTCCTGGCCCTGCCCTGGCCCCGCTGCTCCGCATCCTTCATCCAGCCCTGCCCCACCATCTCCACAGCACCCATTGGTCTGAGGATGCTCTGTGGTGGGGGGGGCATCATCCTCGGGTGCTCCAGCCTCAGGCCAGCCCATCCCGTCCCTGCCCGGGTACCGCCGGAGCTGCAAAGGGCCATGGTGGCAGGCTGGGGTAACACTCGCTCTGCCCGAGACCATCCAAGTCCCCCCCAGCTCTCAGTGACATGCTGCCCCCAGAAGGAGTTGCACCCCTGCCTGGGTGGGACATGTCCTACAGCCAAGTGTCACCGCTGCCAGCCCCAGGCCTGTCAAGAAACCCCCGTGCTCAGCATCCCTGCCTGGGGCTGCTCCCTGCGGGCAGAAGGGAGGGGACGGGGGAGGGGGGGGTGTCCCCATCCTTGAGCCCTGCAGTGCTGACGTGCGGAAACAAACTCCACAACTCACACAGCGTTATAAAGCAGCTATGTCTATTGCAGCGCTGGTGCAAGGGGGATCGCTCCTCCAAACTTACACACCGTAAAGGGTTAGTTATACAGCTTACAGACATGCTATATATACACATTCACAAGGTTTTGGGGAAATGATTAACATGTTCGTTACTTTTCCGGGAACTCATTACCATAGGCTACCACCCACCCCGGTATGCGCATTATAGTCTCTCGGATAGTCCTTCAGAATCCTCTGGGAGTCGTTGACTCCTTTTTAATCACTGTATTGTTTTGGTCAACTGTCCTTATCTGGTTGCCAAAGCCGCTGCTCTATGGCTCCAGATGGCTCTGCTTTCTGCCACTTCCAAGGTAGAGCTGCCCCAGGGTCACCATTCAGGAACCTCTCAGCTACGACTCTTGCTATGCATTTTGCCATGTTGCAATGTCTCTCTGGATGTTGTTTCCCCGTAGCGAGGCCATGGTGGGGACAGGCACATCCCCCAGCGCTCGTGGGGAGCTGGAGGGTCCTGGGGCTGCTTGCCCTGCTGCAGGCATGTGGGAAGAGCGCGGGGTCCCCCCAGCCCCCTCCGGGCACCGTCCCTGCCCACAGGCTGCCTGCAGAACCTGACACAGGCAGGCACCTTGGTTCGGGCGGCACTGCCCCCCCCGCTGCTACTGCAAGAGGAGGTCGCCCCTGACGGCACCTTGGCGTTGTCCCGAGAGCCCCCGGGGAGCACAGGAGGGGCTCTGCCCGCAGCCCCGGGGACCCTTTTCCCCCGGAGGGGGGCAGGAGCAGGAGCCGCCTGTCCGACGCTGGCAGCCCCTTCCCCTAGAGCTGCAGGGGGACAGCCGGGGGGCTGCAGGGATCAGACACGGACAGGTCCGTGGTCCTTCCTGCCCAGCAAGGTCACAGCTCCACCCCCTCAGCTGCATGCACCCCCCCACGGCCACAGCTCCTGCTTCCCCCTCCCCAAATCTACACCTGCCTTCTACAAGCCAGTCATTTACAGAAATTCAACATTAAAACCGCACCTGGGGGCCAGCACAGCCCTGCGGAGCACAGCTCCAGCCCTCGGTGCCCCCAGACCCCCGTGCCCGGCAGCGGGGGGCAGGACAGCCCCATGGTCCAGCTCTTCTCCCGCAGCTCCTCCGCGTTCGGCTCCCCTTCCCCCTCCTCTTCTGCCCCCGCCACCTCCTCCTCCCACACTCCTCTCTTGCCGCTGTCCTTCTGGAGGGACACAGGGACAGCGCAGCAGTTCCTCCTGCCCGGCCAACACCTCCCTGCTCAGCTCGACCCCCCCCCGCTGCTGCCGGGGTACGGAGCGCTTCCCAGCTCTGACCTCCCCGTAGCGGACGCGAGAGTCCAACTTCCCTCGATACCTCCATAACCGGCTGGATCCATCCAGAGCAGGAACTCCCCGCAGCGGGAGCAGGAGATGGTCAGAGAGCGGAAGATCCCCTCGGAGTGGGTGCCGGAGGGCAGAGACTGCAGTCCCCCCCCGCGTTGGCATCGTCCCGAGTTCAGAGCCTTCTCTGGGGGACACTGTGGGGAGGAGGCGGCGCTGGCAAAGAGAGGGGGTCCCCTTCTCCCCTCCCACCACTGGGGGATGGATGGGCCGAACAGATCCGACCCCCGCCGACCCCATCCGACCCCATCCGAGCGGAGCCGAGCCCCGCCGGTGCCCGCGGGCGCGGTGCGGCTCCTCCCGCCGCGGGTGACGGCGCGCAGGAACCGGCCCCGCGGCACCGGGCGCTGCAGCTGCTCGTCCCGCTGCGCTCCGGCGGGGCGGCGCGGGCTCGGGGAGCTCCTGCCCAGGGCGGGGGCGGGCGGGCGGAGCGGGGCGCTGCAGGGGCCGGGGGGCGGCCCGCGGGGGAGGGGGCGTGTGGCGGTGGGAACGCGCGGACTGCGATATGCAGGATGGAAACCGACATCCGCTGTATTAAGCAAGCGTGCTCTTTACATACTTTTCTACCACGGCCAGTAATTGCCTACTTTGCTTGTTTACACCATCGCGTACTCCAAAAGATCACGTTCCCACCGAAAAGGGAATCTCTCTTCCCTGTGAGCAGCACCTCCTTATCTCGGGAGGAGCTTCACACAACTTCGTGGTCTGCCAGAACAGTGCTGCAGCTGCTTATTCCTCCCGATTAGTTCTACCCCACTTAACCCTTCTTTTGCCTCAGTCCCCACATCTCCCCCTTTTTTGTTTTTCAATTAGAAACGCCGAGTTTATCATCTTCTGCAGGGCCCTTTGCAGACAAGAGTATAAACATGGAACAATTAATGCTATAAAAAAATTATGATCAATATCATTAATCCTGTCTTAATAATTGCAGCTATCCATCCTGTAATTCCCCAACCAGATAACAAATCGTTCAACCAATTCCATTCATTGTCTACTTGCAACTTTCTGACCCCCTCCTTTAACATTTGAATGCTTTTATGCACAGATTCTGAATGATCTGACAGATTCACACGACACACTTGTGAAAGACCAAAGTAACCGCTGGGCTATAGCCGGCCCACACAAAAACCAACTTCCTCGTACTTTCACCGCTGCAGCAAAAGCTGTCGCCAACATCTCTATGTTGTGAGAGTTAGAACCGATTCTTTGACGTGCCTCAATCATTTGCACTATCGTTGGATTTTGTAACAAACGCAAAATACACTGACATTCATAATTAGCATTTCCCACAACAAGCTGCGTTAACAAAGACTCTTTCGCAGCAGCATTCGCTGCTTGCAAGGGCTGCCACTTGGCAAGCAGATTTCCACATTGACTCAAATAATACCATTTGCGTAGGAGTAAGTATTAAACGTGTAATTTGCCAAATATCATAGGGTGTTAACTCATTCCCCCCAAATATTCCTTGTAGCAAACTTTGAGTATGTGGTGCACTTAACCCATTTTGCATAAGAGTTTGTCTCAAGTCTTTAATTACTCCATAAGGAAAAGGCGAGTGCTCATTAGGCTGATCCGTTCGTCGTAAGACGGGACACGCTATTGCATTTCCACATGCTGTATCTCCACTGTCCAGTGCCTTTTGCTTTATTTGCCTCCATTTTTCAACTGGAACATATCAAAAAGGGACATCTTCGTTAAAGTCTGCTAAAATAGTACCTTCCCCTGTGAAACTTGCAGTATTAGACTTCTTCGTAGGTGATTCATAACATCCTGGCAAATCAGAGTGAGGCTGTCGCTTAAGTTTTGAAGCATCTGCGTTAGATTTTGTTGGATCAGGGCAATCTCGTAACTCTGAACTTTCCTTAACCACGAACTCAGTCTGAGATGCCCGATCTCCTGGACTCTCGTGCAGTTAATGCTATTTTAGCAATTTCCGCTATGGAATCACAGAATCACGGAGTTTTCAGAGTTGGAAGGGACCTCTAGAGATCATCCAGTCCAACTCCCCTGCTAAAGCAGGATTGCCCAGAGCACATGACTCAGGACTGCATCCAGGCGGGTCTTGAAAATCTCCAGGGAAGGGGACTCCACAACCTCCCTGGGCAGCCTGGGCCAGTGCTCTGTCACCCTCACCGTAAAGAAGTGTTTCCGTGTATTTGAACGGAACTTCCTGTGTTCTAACTTGTGCCCATTGCCCCTCGTCCTGTCACTGGGAACCATTGAAAAGAGCCTGGCTCCATCCTCCTTCAGCCCACCCTTTAGATACTTGTACGCCATAATAAGGTCTCCCCTCAGCCTTCTCTTCTCCAGGCTAAAGAGTCCCAGCTCTCTCAGCCTTTCCTCATACGGGAGATGCTCCAATCCCTTCATCATCTTAGTTGCCCTTCGCTGGACTCGCTCCAGCAGTTCCCTGTCCCTCTTGAACTGGGGAGCCCAAAACTGGACACAGTATTCCAGTTGTGGCCTCACCAGTGCAGAGTAGAGGGGGAGAATGACCTCCCTCGACCTACTGGCCACACTCTTCCCTATGCAGCCCAGGATGCCATTGGCCTTTTTGGCAACAAGGGCACATTGCTGGGCCATGGATAATTTACTGTCTACCATGAGCCCCAGATCCTTCTCCTCAGAGCTACTTCCCAGCAGGTCCGTCCCTAACCGATACTGGTGCTTTACATTCTTCCTCCCCAGGTGCAGGACCTTGCACTTGCTTTTGTTGAACCTCATTAGGTTCTTCTCTGCCCAGCTCTCCAGCCTGTCCAGGTCACGCTGGATGGCAGCACGGCACTCTGGGGTGTCAGCCACCCCACCCAGTTTGGTATCATCAGCAAACTTGCTGAGGATACACTCTGCCCCCTCATCCAGGTCATTAATGAATATATTAAACAAAATTGGACCCAGTATTGACCCCTGGGGGACACCACTGGTTACAGGCCTCCAACTAGACTCTGTGCCACTGATCACAACCCTCTGAGTTCTGTCCCGCAGCCAACTCTCGATCCACCTCGCTGTCGCCTCATCTAGCCCGTACTTCCTCAGCTTCCTAATGAGGATGTTATGGGAGACAGTGTCAAAAGCCTTGCTAAAGTCAAGGTAGGTGACATCTACGACTCTCCCCTCATCCAGCCAACCACTTATAACATCATAGAAAGCTATCAGATTGGCCAAGCATGATTTACCCTTGGTAAATCCATGTTGACCACTTCCAATAACTTGCTGTTCCTCAACGTGTTTGGAGATGACATCCAGAATGAGTCGCTCCATTACTTTCCCAGGGACAGAGGTGAGACTAACTGGTCTGTAGTTCCCTGGGTCCTCCTTCTTGTCTTTTTTGAAGATCGGAGTGATGTCAGCCTTCCTCCAGTCCTCAGACACCTCTCCTGTTCTCCATGACCTTTCAAAGACGATGGAGAGTGGTCTAGCAATAACATCCGCCAGCTCTCTCAGCACTCGCGGGTGCATCCCGTCAGGGCCCATGCACTTATGAATGTCCAGCTTGGCCAAGTGGTCTCTGACCCGGTCCTCCTCAACTGAGGGAAAATTTTCCTCTCTCCAGACCTTCTCCTTTGCCTTCAGAGTATGGGATTCGTGAGGGACAGCTTTAGCAGTGAAGACCGAAGAAAAGGCGGCATTCAGGAACTCTGCCTTCTCTGTGTCTTCCACCACTAGGGCACCTGTCTCATTCGCCAGTGGGCCTACATTTTCCCTAGTCTTCCTTTTTCTATTGATATACTCAAAGAATCTCTTCTTATTGTTTTTAACTGCAGTGGCCAAGCTGAGTTCTGAAGTTCACTTGTGCTGTTGTCTGAAGTTTACTTGTGCTGTTTTCTTCTCCTGGCAACGCCAGCAGCAGAGCCGTCGGAGGAGAAGGGTGAGTGCCAGGCTGGTGGTGCGGAGGGGCATGTGAGTGTGATGTGCGCGGTGGCCCCGGAGGGCACTGAGAAGGGTCGGTTGGTCTGGCTGTGCAGGAGGATGCTCTGCCCGCGGCGACCGCCCGAGCAAGCACGGCCTTGGGGAAGCGTCTGGTTGAGCATTTGTTGGCGTATTGGAGAAGAGCTGGGCAGGTGTCCCAAAGGGCAGCGTTTGGTGGGACCCCCTTCAGCCCAAAACTTTGTGGGACCTTATTGAAGCCACCCTGGTGAGGCCTCTGCTCCCTCCACCCAAGTACTTTACGTTTCACACCGTGGAGTGGTCATTTCTGACTGCATCCTCAGCAGGACCTGGGGCCGGTGGCAGTAGCTTCAACTGTGGAGCTGTAGAGACCTGGGAAGGATGAAGGAGAAGGAATGAGCCTCCTGGTGAAGGGAGGGAAGTGAGGAGGTGCAGTGTCCACGCTGGCCTTGAGGACTGGCTGGGCAGGAGAGGACATGTTGGTGTGGGAGCCATGGAGCAGCCCGTGGCCAGAAGCAGAGGGTGGACACGGGGAGCATGGGCTCAATGTGAGAGGGAGCACAACCTCGGCGCAGCGGGTTTAACCAGAGGGCTGGGAGCGAGAGCGGCGTCCAGCCTGGGCAGGGGAGCTGGGTCTGCTCGTCCTCCATGTGAGAAATGGTGGTTTGCAGGTAGCATCTGGTTGCACTTGCTGGAATGCAGAGCAGGAGAGAGTTGTGTCTACTGCCAGGGGAGATTTCTGATGGATTTGAGACATGGAAGAGTTGACGAGGCTTTGGGCTGGGTTGACTTGGGTTGGGGTGCTGGCACGCACCCCTTGCTGCTTTCCCCCCTGTCCCCAGCCCAGGTCTTGGGGGAACATCTTCCTCAGCCTTGGCTTTCTCTTCTCTTGGACCTGGAAAAGTGAAACAGTGATGGGAATCAGAGCCAAACCAGACATGGTGCTCGGTTCTCACCAATCCCCTACTTTCTGCGCAGGGGACCGATGGTGGTCACAGCACGGTTTCAGCTTTGCGGGGTTGCGGCTGCTCTGAAAGGCCGTTGGGGCCGGTTTTCCCCTACAAAGGCAGGACACAGGCAGAAAGATGGCAGCGGGGAGGAACTGGGGGTACCTGGGTGCTGGGTCGGGGCTGCAGCTCACCCCAATGCACCCTCGGGTGCCCCCGTGCTCTGTGAGGGGGGGTTTCAGGGCCTGAAGGGTTGTCCCTGTGTCCCTGCCGGGCTCACTGTGGTGGCACGCTGCTCTGCGTCGGGCTGGGGGTGGCGGGGAAGGGTCTGGCACACTGGGGCCGTCACTGACCCTCGTTTTCTCTCCCACCATGGAGCTCCTGGGTGTACCTCTCAGGTCTGTACGGAGCCCCCCCGGCTGGTGCCTGCTCCAGGCTGAACAACCCCAACGCTCAGCCTGTCCTCCCAGCAGAGGGGCTCCAGCCCTCACAGCATCTCTGTGGCCTCCTCTGGCCCCGCTCCAGCAGGTCCATGTCTTTCCTATGTTGGGGGCTCCAGAGCTGGACACAGTACTCCAGGTGGGGTCTCACCAGAACGCAGCAGAGGGGCAGAACCACATCCCTCGCCCTGCTGGCCACACTTCTGATGCAGCCTGGGATATGGATGGCTTTCTGGGCTGTGATCACGTGTTGCCGGCTCATGTTGAGCTTCTCATCAATCAGCATCCCCAGTTCCTTCTCCCGAGGGCTGCGCTCCATCCATTCTCCGCCCAGCCTGGATTTGGGCTTGGGATTGCCCCGACTCATGTGCAGGACCTTGCACTGGGCCTCACTGAACTTCATGAGGTTGGCATGTGCCCACCTCTCCAGCCTGTCGTTAGTAGAAGGCCAGGCCTGCAGCACCCGGTTATCACCCCGGCTCGGGTGGGAAGGGATGCTCCTGCATGGGGGGGTTGCCCTGCACTGGGGGGGAAATGCCACAGAGGGAAGGTCTCGCCAAAGTGGGGGCCGCACTCATGCTCCCTCTCCCCCATCCCTCCCCAGCTCACCCCGGCAGAAGGTCCCGAGGGCAGCGAGCGGATGGTAATCATCACAGGGCCGCCCGAGACTCAGTTCAGGGTGCTCTGGGTGGGGACTATGGGGCGGGGGGGACAGTAAGGGACAAGTCGCAGGCGTCCCTGTGGTCACCACTGTGCTGCCAGCCTGGCTTGGCCTCCCTCAGCGCCGGGGGAGCTCTTTGCTGGGTACCATGGTTTTGATGCTGCTGGACGTGGGGACATTATCAGCTTTGGGGATGGAGAGGCACAGCGGGCGCTGCCTGATGGTTTTCCTTCCCGTCCGTCTCCTCCCCAGGCCCAGAGGTGAATATTTGGGAAGCTGAAAGAGGCAAACTTCTTTAACGTGAAAGAAGAAGTGAAGCTTGAAGCCCACATCAAGATGCCTTCCTTCGCAGCCAGCCATGTGATAGGCAAAGGTGGCAAAACGGTGGGTGGTGGTGCCCCGGGGATGCAGAGTTGGGCATCACCCATCACCCCTGCCCACCCCAGGGGGACAAATCCCGGGTGCACAGTGGTTTCAGCGACGTCTTGACCCTCAGCCCCCATGTCCTGGTGGTGGTTCTCGTTGGTCCCAAGGAAGGGGGAGACACACAGGGTGCCTGGTGCCGTGGTGACACCGGCAGTGGAGGATTTTGGCTCTTCCACAACAGAAGCCTCTTGTGGTTCGCTCCAGGTGAACGAACTGCAAAACTTAACCAGTGCAGAAGTCATTGTGCCATGAGACCAAACCCCGGACGAGAACGAGGAGGTCATTGTTAAAATCATTGGGCATTTCTTTGCCAGTCAGGTATGGTTTGGCTGTGGCTTTACCTGATCTTCCCCGGCCGCTTTCATCCACCGAGGAAAGGTGTGGGGCTTGCTGAGCCCAGCACCACCCGAGCGACCTGCTGCTCTTCTTTTGGGAGGTCCCTGTGTCCCCAAGAGGCACTGAAGGTGTTTCGGTAGCTCCCCCCGGCTGTGCGAGCGCTGAAATTGAAGATTGGCTTGACTGAGCTAATAATGGGTGTTTTGGATGCTGTGCAGAGCAGCACCCAGGGTGTGAATGGACTCCCCGGTGCGGGCAAATCCATGCGCATCCCACCTGGGTGCATCTTCCATAACCTTGTCTCCTGTACACTTAGGTGGCATGGCGACCCCCCAAAAAATTCAGGCTCTCTCGAGGAGTGAAGCACAAGTTAAAAAAACAAAACAAAAAACAACCAACCTGAAATTAATTACAGCTTGTCCAGAGTGACAAGTTGGGAGCAGCGAGATGCTCGATGGGGGCTCGGGAGTGGTTGGTGGGGGGAGAAGGGGTGCCCTGACCCCCACCTCTTGCTTTTCCCTTCTCCTCCCCAAGACTGCACAGCGCAAGATGAGGGAAATGCTCCAGCAGGTGAAGCAGCAGGAGCAGAAACACGCTCCGGGAGCCCCGGCCTCGCAGCACAGCAAGGGAGGCTCCCGCCGTGCAGCCCAGCACCGCCCGATGAATGTAACCCCGCCGCCGGACATCCCCCCCTCCCAAATCCTCCTCCCCCACCCCCAGCAGGTCAGGGGAGCAAACCAAAGACCCCCCCAAACACACAGCCCCCCATTCCCCGTGGCGCTGCGAGGATGCACAGCCGAGGGGTATGGGGAGGGCTCTCTCCATCCCACAGCCTCCCCCTTCCTCCTCCCTCGCCTCCCGACGCTCTCCCTTTAGTTGGACTAACGTGGGCAGGTTTGGGTACCTCAGCACCTCACGCTTGTGTCTCCCTTTTAGAGATTTTGTGTGCCTTGGAAACCTGAGAGTTGGAGATCTTTTTTTAATTAATTTTCTAATAAAAAAAGAACCAAGTTGGAAAAGCGATGGGGATAGGCAGCACCCTGGTCATTCTCTCCAGGGCGTTGTGGAGGAAGGCTGCCAGTCTTCCTCCCAGTGTACTTTTCCCCGTTGGCTCCAGACTGCTGCTGGGGCTGAGCTCTGAGCCGCCAGAGCGGTTCTCAGCAGACGGTCACTCGGCGCAGACAATGAGGCCCTGAATAGCCCTTCCTGTGCTCTTGATGGCTCCGGACGGCTCTGCTCCTCTGCTGCTTCTAAGGTGGGGCTGCCCCAGTGCCCTCACTCAGGAGCCTTTTGTCTGTGCAGGTCTCACTTGTGACAGGGGGTGGGGGTGTTGCCAAACTAACTGCTGTGCTGCGATGTGTGAGTGGGTGTTCCTGCCCGTGTCAGTGCCAGAGCTCTTCCGTAGGCTCTTCTGCCAGCGGAGAGCCAGGGGCCGCTCCTTCAGGAGAGAGCTTGTTTAAAAAGAGAAAAAAAAAAAAAAAGGGGGGGGGGGGGGGAAGTGGGAAAAGAAAAAAGAGGAAAAAGATAAAAAAAGGGGAAAAAAGTAAAAAAAGAGAAAAATTAAAACGGGGGAAAAGGGAGAAACAGAGAAAAAAGGGGGGAAAAGAAAAAAAAGGGAAAAAGAATAAAGGGGAAAAAGAGGAAAAAAGTAAAAAAAGAGAAAAAGTAAAACGGGGGGGGCGGGAAACAGAAAAAAAGGGGGAAAAAGCAAAAAACAAAAAGGGAAAAAGAAAAAAGGGGGAAGAAGTGAAAAAAGAGAAAAATAAAAATGGGGGGGAAAGGGGAAACAGAGAAAAATGGGGGAAAAGGCAAAAAAAAATCGGAAAAAAGGGGGAAAAACAGAAAAAAGGAGGGGGAAGCGAAAAAGAAAAGGGAGAAAGAAGAAAAAAGGCAAAAGAAAAAAAAAACCCACATATTAAAAAAGAAAGGTAGAAAGGAAAAAAACAAACAAACAAACCAAGGAAGGAAAGTGGGAACATCCCCCGGGCAGGAGGAGGGACAGGAGCCGGGGGAGGGGGGAGGTGGGGGGAGGTGGCGGTGCCAGCGCCGGCCCCGGGGGCTGCGACACCACGTTTTTGTCCTCTACTGCAAAGTGTTCTGTGAAAAACAACCAACCAAATCCCACCCAACGACAACATCAAAAAACAAAGAGAAATCTCTCCTGCTCACACGAGCCTGAGCTGCTCTCCGCTGCTCTCTTTCCAGTGTCTCGGGGGGGTCACGGCCGAGCTGAGATTGGGGGTGGTGGTGGTGGGAGTTTGCCCCATGGCTGTGATGGGGGGAGAAGGGGTGGGTGGGGAGTGGGGGATGTGGTGTGGGGTTTTTTTTTGGGGTGGTGGTGGTTTTTTGCCAGGTGTCGCTTTACCCAGTGGCTCGGGGAGGCGTTGGCATCAGGAAGCCTGTGCTAAAGCGGGGTGGGGGCCTCGCCGCAGTTGGTTAGCAAAGCCAAAGTCGTTATTAATGGTTATTAACAGCACACTAATTACGCCCATGTAACTGGGAAGCTCAGATGCCCCCTAAGCACCCCCCCGGTGCTTCTCTAGCCAGGCGAGCGCTGGGCGTCCCCCCCGCAGGAGAGGAGAGCACCTCCGGGGTGGGTGGAAGGGCATCACCCAACGGGGAGAGGACCAAGATGGGGCTTGGGTGTCCCTTGGGGTGGCCGGGTGGCGGGGTAGGGCTGCTGGGGGCTGCCACGATGAGGGACACCCCCACACCTTTCTCCATGGCTCCCAGAGCTCTGCTCCCTCCCTCCCTCCCACCCATCCAGTGCCACCGGAGAGGTGGTGTCCCCCCTCCCGGGGCAGGCAGGGGCTGTGCCACCCCATCTAACACCTCAGCGCACCAAAGCACCTCACTTGGGGAGGGACTCTGCGCCTGGTAGCCCCGTGCTCCCCAGCACTGTAAGGATGGGGCTGAGCCCCCACCATGGCCACCCTGTGCAAACCAAAGACCCCCCCACCCCCATTCCCCGCGGCGCTGCGAGGATGCACAGCCGAGGGGTACGGGGAGGGCTCTCTCCATCCCACAGCCTCCCCCTTCCTCCTCCCTCGCCTCCCGACGCTATCCCTTTAGTTGGACTAACACAGGCAGAGAGAGAGAGAAAGAGAGGTTTTATTATTCTTTTTTTTTTTTAATTTTTTATTTCCTAAAAGCCACCGGTTTTTCATCCCAGGCATGGCCAGAGGAGCGCACCCAGCGTTGAGGGGGGGAGGTTGGGCTGCGGCACACAGCGCAGCGGCTCATCAGTTTTTAGAATTAATGTAACGATAACAAAACTAACGGCGATTTTTAAATTTTGTAAGGTTTTTATTTATTTATTTATTTATTTCATTTCAGAGGGGGTGGGGGCAGGAGGGGGATGTTTGTTTTTTAGCACAAGCCGGCTTTTCTAGAGGTTAAAGAAAGGCCGTGCTCGGCCGTAAACGCTTTGGGGAAAGATCCGGGTTGCAAGGAGAGAAGGTGGGAAAAGAGGGGCAGGGGGGGAAAACAGATTTCCAAGAGGTTGTCAGCCCAGGGCTGGGGGAAAAAAAAACCAAAACACTAGCAAAATTATTATTTTTTTTTTAATTTCAAAAATAAAACACACACAACCCCCAACCCCAAATGACACACACACATCCACACACAAAAACTACCTCAGGTTTTCATACCTCAGCACATTGTGCTTCTGTTTCCCTTTTAGAGATTTTCTATGCCTTGTAAAACTGATAGCTGGAGCATTATTTTTGTTTATTTTCTTAATAAAAAAAAAAAAGAGCTGGAAAACACACTCTTACTGAGTGCGAGGCGGGAGAAGGAAAGCAATCCCACGGATGCCAGAGCTCTTCCATAGTCTCCTTCCGCTGGCTGAGAGCCAGGGGCTGTTCCTTCGGAGAAAGCTTGAGAAATGTTTGAAAAGAGAAAAAGAAAAAAAACAAAAGAAAAAAATGGGGGGAGAAAAAAAAAGAGGGGAAAGAAGAACAAACAGAAAAAGGAGATAAAAGGGGGGGAAGAAAAAAGGGGAAAAAGAAAAAAGGGAAAATGAAAAAAGGGGAGGGAAGAGAAAAAAAAAGGAAAAGGAAACAAAAACCCCAAATATAAAAAAAGAAAAGTAAAAATGAAAAAAAAAAAAAACAACCAAACCAAGCAAGGAAAGTGGTGAAAGCCATCGGGCAAGAGGGACGAGAGCCGGGGGGGAGGTGGTGGTGCCAGCGCCGGCCCCGGGGGCTGCGACACCACACTGCAAAGTGTTCTGTGAAAAAAACCAACCAAAACCCACCCAACGACAACATCAAAAAACAAAGAGAAATCTCTCCAGCTCACAAGAGCCTGAGCTCGCTCTCCGCTGCTTTCGTTCCAGTGTCTCGGGGGGGTCACGGCTGAGCTGAGATTGGGGGGGTGGTGGTGGGAGTTTGCCCCATGGCTGTGATGGGGGGAGAAGGGGTGGGTGGGGAGTGGGGGATGTGGTGTGGGGTTTTTTTTGGGGTGGTGGTGGTGGTTTTTTTGCCAGGTGTCACTTTACCCAGTGGCTCGGGGAGTGTGACGAAACGGGAAAAAGGGCTTCACTGAGAGGTTCAAATTAACAATTTCTTTGGACTTCGCTCACAGGCCCAATACGTCACTATTGCAAGTTCTGTGTGTGCGATGGCGATTACACTATTGCAGTTTAGAAGCAATTAGCGTGATCCACTATTGCGAGCTACAAATGCCCCCGACAAGTAGCAACACAAACCACAAGGGCGCTAAATATTAATACCTTAGAAGAGTGCACCAGTCACAAACTCAATCACATGGCATATACCGTACGGATGTTTCTTAGTCACTTACCCTCTCTCTCTCAGGTGAGGTCGCTCCATCCCGGGGAAGTTACCCTGTACAGCGTCCTGGATGGGGGTGGGCGGATCTCCAAGGGGCCAGCTGTATCCTTGGAGGATTCCCCATTTGTCTCCCCAGACCCTGCGGTTCATATTTCCTGACTCGGTGAGGGTGCAGGATTATGCCTGAGTGGATTACACTGTCTGGGATATTTCCCTCTGGTGGTGCCATAGCGAAGTCTCTGTTGCCAATTTGTGATGTCCGGCACTCAAAGTCACGGGAATAGTGGTGGGATGGGACTCGGGGCATTTTGTTTGTTAAGGGCCATTTGGTTTTGGTTGTTCTGTGCCATCTTGAGATAAGCCCGGGCTGAGCTGTTTTGCAGCTCCCCCCAAGTTCTCTCTGCACAGCCACGGCACGGCGGAGATGGAGCTGAGTGGGACGGCAGCTCCCTGCCTCTCACCTCTTGTGCTCTGAAACCGGCTTGGCTGGCTGCTCCCATACAGTGTGTTACTGGCTTGCCCAGCAGGTAAAGAACCCAGATTTGGGACGCCACTAGGGTGTCCGTAAGGGGTCCTGGGCTGCCCTTATGGGGTCCTGGGGGGGACTCTTGCAGGCCAGAGGGCGTCTGGGGCAGCCCTTCAAGGATCTGGGGGTCCCCTCTGGTGCCTCTGGGGAGGGGAGAGGGGTTTTTGTGGCTGGGGAGGGCCAAGCTGGTTTCAAGAGGTGCTTCCTCCCTTTCTCCAGCCCACCCAACTCCCCCGACACCCCCACCACCCAGGTTGGTGGGTGCCAGCAGTGCCAGCCTGTCCCACTGGGTCGGGCACTGAGGGGAGCACAGCCCCAGCCGCGGGATGGGAGGAGGAACCACAGCACCAGGGATAGAGACCAACATTTTATTTCTTTAACATTTCCCATGGGGGGCACCCCAGGGTTGCGTGGCTGCACTGCAGCTGGTGCCAGGAGGGACTCCAACGTCCCCCCCACAGCTCACCTGGCTCCACTCGTGATGCTTTTGATGGGGCTCAGCGCGGTCTCTTCTGTGCTACGGACCAAGCGGCTCCAGGTAGGCGACTGCTGCACCGCACTGTGCCGCAGCGTGGGGAGGGGTGGGGGGCTGCGGCGCAGGGCTGGGAGCTGCTCCCATCTCACCCAGCTCCCGGGGTCCTGCAGAGGGACTGGAAGAAGCCAAAGCAAGAGACGACAGACACGAGAGCCGGCCCAGAGGAGCAGAGCGGTGAGTGGCCCTGGCACCGAGCACCATGCAAACAGCCCACACCCCACAGCAGCCCTGAGCCGGGGCTGTGCCGGGGGCTGCCGGCCGCTCACTCCGTCCCCTCCCTCAGCAGCTTCTCGGCTAGCGGATGAAGGAACGGAGCTCAAATCGATGCAGGAGAAGCAGGGAGTGTGTGGGAGACCCCCAGATCCTGCCCCAGACCCTCAGCCTGTGCCCTGCCCTGCCTGCGCTGGGCAGCTCTGCCCGCCTGCTGAGGAGGGGGTGCTGCCCGCAGGCTCCAGCAGAGGAGACGGGGTGCAGCGGGCTCTCTTCTCTCTCCTCCTCTGCAGGGCAACCGAGGAGGCAGCGAGGAGGGACCACCGGGCCCCACAGGACCCACTGGGCTCCCTGCCAACCATATACCATCTGAGCAGTGATGCCTCTCTCTACCCCCTGTCCCCCCAAAGCCCCCAGGTCCCCCTGCCCTCCTCTCCCGCCTATAGGTCCTATCAGTGGGGACAGCTCCTTCTGGTCCAGGGAACCGCCCAGGCTCCTGGGCCCCCCAAGGGCCACCGCAAGAGCCCCTGCAGCCTGTGCTCGCTGGCCAACTCGGAGGACTGCAGCAGCCTGTTGAGGAGCAGCTCCTCTTCCCAGAGCTCCCTCTGCCACTTCCTGGAGCCCTGGCCCAGTGCAGCAACAGAGCCAGTGGTGCTCACACATTCGGGACACCCCCGCTCTCCCATGGCTGCTGGTGGGGCAGTGGGGAAACCGGGACCGGTCCTGAGCCAGGAGCCTCCACAGGATCTGCCAGCCGGGACCGAGAAAGAGTGGGTTCCCAGGCAGGGGACGGAACTGAATGTGGAAGCATATGCTGTGGGGCTCTGAGCTGCTGCGTTGTGTCAGGTCTATCCAACGTCAGGCAGTACATTCCCAGGAGATGTCACTGCTATCAACTCTTCCGAGGAAGTCGGGCCGTTTCTGTAGTCATAGCCTGCCTGGAGAAAGAGCCCCACGGAGCCAATAGTCTGCTGAGCAGCAAGGGAGCACAGTCGCTGACTCTCAACCAAGGACTGAAATACAGCAACCCACTCTACTGCCTTCCCCCTACGCCCCCTGCCTCCCACAGTTGAGAAGAAACCAACCAGGGAGTTCCAAGTGAGGGGACCCCTCCCCCACTCCCCCAAATCTGCCCAACACCCCAAACCTCCCTCACGACACTGGACTCCTCCCACACACCGCCAACCCTCCCCCTCCCCCAACGCTCCAAAAAGCAGCAGTCCTTAGGACAGACTCCTTAAGCTGACTCCACAGCTACGGCTCCCCGTCGGCTCTGGGGGAGACAAGGGGGCCCCGGGGGTCTCCGTGGGCTTTAAGGGGGTCCCAGGGCTGCCCACGGGCTCCCAGCAATGCCCGTGCCCACCACCCACCCCCGCTTCAGGGGGCCCAGCGCTGACAAACCCCGACCCATCTCGGGGGTACCTGGGGGGACTCGGCCGTGGGCTGGAGGCGGGCGAAGGGGGCACGGCCGGGCTGACCTGCCGGGGGCGGGGGGGTGCTGAGAGCGGAGCCCAGAGCGGAGCCAAGCGCCCCGCCAGGCCGGCCCCGGGCACCCTGCGCTGCGGCCGGGGCTGCCGCCACCTGCGGGGAGCGAGCGGGGGGGGGTGAGGGGGCGGCAGCGGGGGACGGGGGGGGGGGGCTGAATCGGCCCTGTTTCCCCCGGGGACCCCCCACTCGGCTCTGCCCCCCCAAACAGGCCCAGACCGCCCCCCGAGCCCCCCAGCCCGGTCCCGCCACCCCACAAACCCCCCGAACTGGCCCTGGACACCTCCGCACCCCTCCTGCCGCCACACCCCCCCGGTCCCCCCCGTCTCCCCCGGTACCGACCGCCGCAGCTCCCGACCGCCGCCGCACACCGGAAACGTTCTCCTTCGCGTCCGCCCACCCGCGCATGCGCCGAGGGGCAGACCCGGGCCACGCCCCCCAGCGGAGGAGGGGGCCGCGCCGAGGAGAACGAGGCCCCCTCAGCCCTGCGCCGCCGCTTCCCTCCGCCCCGGGCACTGCGAGGCCGAAGAAACCAGCCCAGCCCTCCCCAAAATGAGCCGGGACCGCCCCGAAACCAGCCCAGCCCTCCCCAAAACGAGCCGGGATCCCCCAAACCAGCTCAGCCCTCCCCAAAATGAGCCGGGATCCCCCAAACCAGCCCAGCCCTCCCCAAAATGAGCCGGGACCCCCCCGAAACCAGCCCAGCCCTCCCCAAAATGAGCCGGGACCCCCCCGAAACCAGCCCAGCCCTCCCCAAAATGAGGGTGTCCCTGGCACCCTCCTCCCGGCTGGGATGCGTCACCGCGGGGGCGGCCAGGGGCACCAAAACGGCCCAAAATGGGGGAGTTCATGGGGTCTTTGGACCCCCTGAACAGGCGGTTCCTGCGGGGCGACCCCCCCCAGCACTGGGGGAGAAGGAGCCCACCCCTTCGCCTCCTGGCACGGGATCGGGCCCTGCCGCCACAAAAAATGGGGTGTCAGCACCATTTTAGAGACGGAATCCATCCAAAGGTACTCCAGGAACATTTGGGGCGGATGCTGGGTACGGGCATCGATACAGAGCTGGTGGGGAGAGAAAAAACCCAAATCGGGCTGGCAGAGACCCACGGGCAGCTCTGAAGGACTCGGGGCGGGGGGGGTTAATTACAGTTCCCCAAGTTATTGTAGAGATCGATAAACCAATAAAATACTCTCAATTCCTTTTAATATGCTGTGACTGCATCACCCGGACAAAGAACACATGCACGGGATGCCAAAAATGATATTGCCAAAAGCAGAGACAGAGACTGTCGCCGATGGGATTTGCATCCTCCAACAATTAACGGCTTTCTCCCCAAAAATGCTTTAGCTTCTGCGTGCCTTCATCAAATCAATATCTCTGAATTGTGGCTGAAAATCCTAAAGAAATGGGCAATGAAAGCAGGAAGGGAGGAGCGGGTTTGCCAGTGAGACGGGCACTGCTCCTTCTATTTGTCTCATCCCGTGTGCGAAGCCAGAAAAAAGCAGACGGAGGCAGCGCTGCAGGGACTTGGCACTGATTTAAAACACTATGAACAGTATCTTTATGGATATTCACTTACCAGAAAAAAAATTGTACTTAAGAAGGGTTCAAAACTGCTTTAGGGGGGCTGAAAAACTGCTTTGGAAGGGTTAACAAACTGCTTTAAGTAGTGTTCAAAACTCCTTTCAGGAGGGTTCCAAACTGCTTTTTGCAGCAGGGAAGCTGGGAGAAACCCCGCATTTCCCATCTGGAAAACCAACAAAAAGAAAGAAATAATCCACAGCCTCACTGAGGCCGCAAAGGAAGAAAACTTGTCAGCTGGGCACCCGGCGGCGGCACTGCAGTTTTGGGGGTGGGTTGTGTGTGCCAGAGCGCCTTTTAGCACCTCCTCGGGCACATTTCTTTTCCCTCGGGGCTGAGATTTAACAGGGCCTTCTCATCTGGCCAGCTTTCCGTTGCGCTCATTAATAGGGGTTGCCATTAGAATACCCTGGGAATCTTTGGATGGTTGTGCTTGCGTTGTTAAGTTTTGCGGGTTTGACCTTTGTCATTGTCTGGATCTGCGGTAGAGGGAAACGTCCGGCAGAGACCCCGCCGGCTCCTACTGGCCACAGCCGCCACCGGCCTCTATGGCGGGCAGTGATCCCATCCAGACTCCGCCGGCTGAGATTCTGCCGGCTCCTACGACAGCCCCCGCCGCCCCCCTGCTGTACACCGTACCGGCACAGCCCCCGCCAGCCCCCCCGACGGGCATCCCGCCTGCACAGCCCCCACCAGCCCCCGCGACATACATCATCCCTGCGCAGCCCCTGTTGGCCCTGTGACAGACACTGATCCCATCCAGACCCCACCGCCTCCCACGACAGCACCCGCAGCTGCAACAAGGACCAGACCTACTCTGACCGTGGTGATGGCTGATGCAGCTGAGCTACAGACACAGTCAGTCGGTGCCGGTATCAGTCACCTCTGTGCATAAGAGGAAACGTGCAGTAGGGCCAGACAGCAATGGGCAACCAGGGACATCATACAACGAAGGAACAGAGGAAACTACTCCATCATTAGCCCCAAGTGAGCTGCGAGACATACGTAAGGATTATGGCTGTCAGGAAGGCGAGCAAGTGATTCCTTGGCTACTCTGATGCTGGGATACTGGAGCCGAGAGTTTGGAGTGAGATGGTAGAGAAGCCAAGCGGTTGGGACCATTGGCTAAAGATTCGGGTATTGACAGGGCTCTTGGAGGACCACCACAATGCCTCACCCTCTGGAGGCGACTCTGTGACGAAACGGGAAAAAAGGGCTTCACTGAGAAGTTCAAATTAACAATTTCTTTGGACTTCACTCACAGGTCCAATACGTCACTATTGCAAGTTCTGTGTGTGCGATGGCGATTACACTATTGCAGTTTAGAAGCAATTAGCATGATCCACTATTGCGAGCTACAAATGCCCCCGACAAGTAGCAACACAAACCACAAGGGCGCTAGATATTAATGCCTTAGAAGAGTGCACCAGTCACAAACTCAGTCGCATGCCCTATACCGTACGGATGTTTCTTAGTCACTTACCCTCTCTCTCTCAGGTGAGGTCGCTCCATCCCGGGGAAGTTACCCTGTACAGCGTCCTGGATGGGGGGGGACGGATCTCCTAGGGGCCAGCTGTATCCTTGGAGGGTTCCCCATTTGTCTCCCCAGACCCTGCGGTTTATATTTCCTGACTCAGTGAGGGTGCAGGATTATGCCTGAGTGGATTACACTGTCTGGGATATTTCCCTCTGGTGGTGCCATAGCGAAGTCTCTGTCGCCAATTTGTGATGTCCGGCGCTCAACGTCACGGGAAGAGTGGTGGGATGGGACTCGGGGCATTTTGTTTGTTAAGGGCCATTTGGTTTTGGTTGTTCTGTGCCATCTTGAGATAAGCCCGGGCTGAGCTGTTTTGCAGCTGCCCCCAAGTTCTCTCTGCACAGCCAAGGCACGGCGGAGATGGAGCTGAGTGGGATGGCAGCTCCCTGCCTCTCACCTCTTGTGCTCTGAAACCGGCTTGGCTGGCTGCTCCCATACAGGGAGGTGTTGGCATCACGAAGCCCGCACTAAAGCGGGGTGGGGGCAGTTGGTTAGCAAAGCCAAAGTGGTTATTAATGGTTATTAACAGCACACTAATTACGTCCATGTAACTGGGAAGCTCAGATGCCCCCTAACCACCCCCCCCGGTGCTTCTCTAGCCAGGCGAGTGCTGAACGTCCCCCCCGCAGGAGAGGAGCACACCTCTGAGGTGGGTGGAAGGGCATCACCCAACAGGGAGAGGACCAAGATGGGGCTTGGGTGTCCCTTGGGGTGGCTGGGTGGCGGGGTAGGGCTGCTGGGGGCTGCCACGATGAGGGACACCCCCACACCTTTCTCCATGGCTCCCAGAGCTCTGCTCCCTCCCTCCCTCCCACCCATCCAGTGCCACCGGAGAGGTGGTGTCCCCCGTCCTGGGGTGGGCAGGGGCTGTGCCACCCCATCTAACACCTCAACGCACCAAAGCACCGCACTGGGGGAGGGACTCTGTGCCTGGTAGCCCCGTGCTCCCCAGCACTGTAAGGATGGGGCTGAGCCCCCACCACGGCCACCCTGTGCGCAAGGTCCATGTCACGGGGCACATGGCAGCGTGCCAAGTGTGCAAAGCTGGAGGAGGAACATCTCCTCCAGCCGCGCTGAGGGCAGCAACAGTGTCACTCGCACTGTGGCTCTACCCACACTCTCCTGGCAGCACGGGAAAGTGCAAGCTCGTCACCTCCCAAAGGCCACTTCCTAACGAGAAGCGAGGCCCAGCTCCTGCACAACACGGCTGGCCCAAAGCGGGCTGATTCTGCCCCCTGGGGTGGTCTCAGGGGAGCTGGTGGGCACATATGGGCATGCCGAAGGGCCAGAGCCCACCCTGTGACGCTGTAGGCAGAGGGGACAGTGGTACCTGGACAATGTCCCCACCGCCTCACACACGGAGGCTTTCAGCAGTCACAGCCACCCAGGCGCTGCCGAGGGGGCAGCAGGGGATCCCCACGGGGGGTTTACAGAGCACAGAGAGCGTCCGTACACCACTAACCCCTCTCCAGGGGCGGATTTTCGGGATGCTGCTTGCTCATCTCACCGCTGAACAACTCCCCGATTGCCCCTTCAGCACGTTGTGACCATCGCTTCGTGGCTTTTGTGCTCCGATACTCATCCTGGCTCCAATCCTCTTCCTGGGGGATTGTGAGGGAGCAAAAGACCACATCGCTACATCCAACTTTTTTTTCAGTTAAATAAAAAAAAAAGAATAAATCACCCTCTGTCATTATCAGGTAGAGTTTCGTTCCAGTCAGGCTCTTTTTATTAAAATAAATATTTAAATTATATAAAGAAATAAATATTTCTCTTTTCACATTAAATAACTCCCTGGAGACAGCAAAAAAAAAAATAAACAACCCAGAGTTACTGTCTCCAAAATAAGGAGGGTGGGAGGGGAATAAACCATCTTAACTTCTACTTCATAACCTAAAGAGGAAAATTTGTCTAAGAAATGTAACTAAAGGTCTAAGAAATGTAACTAAAGGTCTAAGAAAAGTGACTAAAATAAGAACTCTAATTGTCCACGTGTCACAGCAGCTGTTGATGGATTATCTCCCACACCATCTTCTTGCGGAAGTATGGCATGTGAGTCTGAAAAGAGAAGAGAAATCCATTAAATAACGACATCACGGCAGAAAGAGGCGGAAAACACGCATAAACGCCCAGCGGAGTCCTTAATAGGATGTTCCCTTTAAGAACTGTCAGCCATTTGGGTACAACACCCCACGCGGCTCCTAAGAGGGTGACACGACAACCCAACAAAACCAGATTGACTTGACTGCGCGACAGCTTACAAGCACGCTAACAAAAGACCGGTATAAAATAAAAATAAGCAGCGGCAGTATCTTGCCCAAGAGGAATCTCACCGGCAGCAGCTCCCAAAGGCGGGGATGGAGAACCACAGCTCTGCCCTGCCCAGGCCACTTGGAAGTTCTGACCCCAGCAACTACGCACCGAAACGGGGCACAAAACCTCAGTCCCTGCCTCGGACACAATTAAGAGCTGCTGCGTAACCTCCCTGGCTCCTGTCCCTGCGCGAAAGGGGCTGGAGGGGTTTATGACCTTCACTCACCTGGGTAAAGTTGAACGGTTTCTCTCTGGAGATGTAATCTGCGTATTTGCACATAAAGACGCCGCAGTCGCTTCCGTTCAGCTGCTGAGGGATCTCCTAAGGAATGCAAAGAAGATGGAGGATTTCCCTCTGTATCAAAAGAAAAGCAACTCGGAAGTAGCGCACATTACCCACACCGACGCTGCGCTCACCGCACACTCCTGACCCTACTTGCGTAATCCCGAATACCCACTCCCGCCCACGAGGAACAGACCCAGTTCACTGCGCACCATCCCTCCCCTCTGCCTCCCAGACTCGGACACTACAATCCAAATTCTTGGCAGGCCCAGAAGGGGCAGCAGCCCTCCTCCCTGCGAGGCCTCTCGAGGTTCGCACGGCGTCTTTCTCAAGTGACCTTTCTTAAATCCAGTCTGTAGGGACCGCTTTTTACTATTAACTCCTCGAGAAACATCAGCTCAACCCTTTGCTTTGTCACGTGCCAGGATCTGGGCCCCAAAGAAGCACTGACAGTTCCCATTTCAAACCCAAGTGGTGCTCACGTACACGTGGCTCCATGCTGTGAAGAGTCCACTCCGAAACATTCAGCTCCAGGTTTCTTTTTTCCCGGCTTTTTGCAGGTATTGGCTGGTTAAAACAAAAGGGAAAAACAGAAATCCCTTTTCATCTCTGTAATTTAGGCCAACAACAAAATACAGCGGCTGAAGGATCACAGGAAGACGGACGGCAGGACGGGAAAATGTCAGAGGATCCTCACAGCAGCTGATTTAAGGCTGATTTTGGAGGAAGAATCCCAATCTGAAACTTACAAACACGGGGAGAGGCTGTGAGCTAATAGTCAAGAACGAGGCCAACAATTCCAACAGAGACTTCCACACAAACCTAAGTTCATTGCTTCGGAGAGGTCAAAAAACCCCAAATCACATGTTACCAGAGGACCAAGAGACAAACCAAGCAAGGAATCGTAATGCCATAATTCCACCGGTGCCTTGATCCCACACCCTGGGATCCGACTAACAAAGTCGGCACACGTGTGCCACGGGGCTATGGCGTATTTGGCTGTGCCTATCACGGGAAGGTGGCAGAATCCAGGCACCCCAGACCCTGGGTGGAGGGGACGCTGTGACACCAGATCAGCAGTCAATGCCAGACAACTCGCAGCAAGCAACTCCAGGATTCCTGGTTGGTTATCTACAAGCCATGTGAAAACTTGCAGTCGCCTTACAGGGACTAAATCTAAAAACCCTCTCCTCATTCACACCATAAAAGCAGTGACGGAGCGGTTACTTACAGCAAAGTCTGACAAATTTCATCCCCTTTCTGTGCCAGTGAGTTCAAGTATGTGATGGTCTTCTTTCTGACATCTATGACCTGTTATTAAAAGGTGACTGTGAGACAAAGCACAACCTTGTGCCGCACACCCACCAACACCTAAATGACTTCTCTTGCCAGTTTTTTCTCCCCATCCAACTCCAGAGAAAAAGCCCGTGGAACTCACAGCTAGTGTCCAGTGCGCTCACAAGTTCACAGGCATGAAGATGATGTCCTGCTTGAAGACATCCACACTCCTGGTCCACCTCCTGACTGCTTCATAGCCCCCCGATATTAGTTTGGGATAAAAAGGTACTGAAAGCGTGGACCGCTGGATACCCTTCCTTCTTGCCTCTTTCCATCAGCAGACCCATGTAGAAATTAACGACCTGTACCATAAAGAGTAACCATGAGGTGTAAAAATAAGACGCTGGCTTTCCCAACGAAAAATACAGCACCACGTCTTTTCTGGCCACCCTTAAGCACGCAGCGGAGGGAACTCCAGCCTCAGCTGTCAGCTTTTGTTCCCAGAATTTCACACGGGGTTACATCGGCAGTTTGATCAAAACACCTGCCCCCCACGCCAATAACACGAACTAACTCCTGGAAGCTGCGTCATACAAGAAGTAAAGGAACTTCCAGAAACACTCGACCCTTCAATACCTCAAGTAAGAACTGTACAGAGATTTCTAGGCTCTGCAGCGGAGGTCGTCAAAGAACGTTGATGAGACTTCTGTACACGGCGGAGGGGTATTTTTCAATAAAGGCTGAATTAGACTATCCCTGTGCTGCAGCTGGTTTTACCTCATCATTTAGCCAGCAAAGGTTCCTGAGCGTGCGGATGTCCTCACGAGTGACCTTTAGTTTGAAGGCACTGCTCATGATCTCATCTGGCTCACCTCTGCCAAATGCGGCACTGACCTCTCTCTCCATGGCCTGAAAGGAACAATTCAATGGGGAAGGACTTGTGAAACAGAGCACGGAGCACGCTGACCTGGGGGCAGCTTTCCACTGAAACACGGCCTGTAAATTCAGCTCAGGTGACAGAGCAACTGCCTTCGACGGTTTCTTGGCTCAGTGAGCGATAGCGCTTTTGCCTTGCTTGCTTGGTTTCAGCATCCCAACTTTGAACTTTAGAGCCCAGGCTTGCTGCCATTTCTTTTCACCAAGGACGTTGGGATAAAACCCATAAACTTAGCAAACACGCTAAAGCAGCTGAAAATGGAACACAAGTCTGGCAAACCCCTTTCCCACGTGCTCCCGTGGCCCTCGCAATACCCAGGTTTAAGCCAACCCCAGCGGGCATCCTCCGTACTGAGGCAGCTAAGTCAGGAGCCTGAAAGAATGTGAAGGTGGGGGACTTCAAAGGGAACGGCAAAGGGGGAAACTGAGGCAGCTACACTGGAGTCAGGCAATGGGGAGTCCAGGTTGTACACGCAACTGGTTGCAATTTGCACGTTCCCATCTAAGTCTGCTTAAGGAATGCAAATAAATCAGTATGTCTGGTAGTATAAAATACTCTGATCTGCAATAGCATCTTCTTGCTTGAATCTGGGTGAGCAAAATAAGAAAAACACCCGGTTTCCCTTGTACCCAGCATCAACTCCGCAGACTTTGTAAACTCTGCATTTGCTCGCCCTTTCCAAGTCCATCCTCAACAGGCAGGAAAAGGCGGGGGGAGCTCAATTAGACTGCAACTCTGAAGAATAAAAGCAGCCGAAATTCATACAAGCAGGGGAAACTGAACTCCCACTCCCTGGTGGTCGGCACCATGGATCAGCAAGCTGATCTTTCAGGTTCTATCACCATGGTAGGACAAGAGGCACATCCAATATAACTGGATGAGTCGAGTAAGCACTGCTCTGGAGACTGGTGTTCAACCTGGACTCATTTTTTGTCCTGGTAACAGAAGGCCCACAAACCCTCAGGTCAGCACAACTGAAGGAGCGCTGGAGCACACGAAATCCTTCAAACCAGCTTTAGTGCTGACCCTCGCACTGTGAAGTCACAGCCGCAGACACTCGCTAACAGGTTCAATGCAAGTTCTTCAGATTTCAAAAAGCCTCAAGAACCACCTAGAATAAGAGGAGTTCCCTGCGGCTCTGTCAAAACCTTCTGTTTTGTGTAACAAACTGTTGGCTATGGTACCTCCGTGAGCGGAGGAAAGCGTTCCGCTGTTTTTCTCAAGCTTGGCACTTTCTTTCCTTCCACATTGAGGCTGGCTGACTTTTTGGACTGCACACGTGTTGGGTGTCCTCGGAATAACGCATGTTCTGAGATTTCAGTGCCACGCTGCCTCTGTTAGACAAACGGACGTTAAGCTAGCAATCAAGCACAGATTTGTTTGCTTGGGGATAGGACAGAAAATCTTGCTTATATAGGGAACTGGAAGGGTTTTTGTATACACATCCAACCAGCAAACCCCAGAGTTACTTTTTATTGACGACTGCATTCCAACTGTGCACCCATGGAGTGCTGCACTCAGAGGCAAGAGAGGCAGAAAGCTCGTTTGGCTTGGGCTAGCGTTAAGAACCCCAGCAAAGCCTCCACGTGTAGGTATCAAGTTGAGAGCGAGATTACTATTTCTGATTTCCATTATTAAAATTTTATTTTTGACCTCAATCCTGACCAGAGGTGAAAGTCAAAGAGATGTACTTCCCATCCCAGCAAACAAGATAAGACTAAAGACACCCCAGTCCAGCTTTGCAGGTCAACTAAGGCTGTGCGCTAAAGATTTTGAGGCTCTACCCAACACATTAAAGGGGAAGAATCAAAACGGTATAGTGTAGCGTGCTCCTAATAGTCCAGAAACAAAATTAACGGCAGCGTAAACACTTTGCGACTCATCAAATAATGCTCCCGCTTTCCTGGGGAAAAACAACCTGGGCAAATACAGATATTGTTGAGTAAGTCATGTGAAGTGGAGAGTGCTGAAGTTTCTGATCACAAATAGCTCTATTTTCCTTGTGAGTAACACAAGCTTACCCCTGCCATGGTTTGTTTCACTGCTCCTTCCTCTTCCTGAGAGTTTTCTTCTGGTGTGCAGTACCTGCCAGGAGAGGGAGAGAGAGAAGTGAGCTGTGTATCCATCCTGTCCCATGGAATTCTCAGGAATTCACCTTCTGGACAAGAAAGGCTTTTTCAAGGCTTATTCTGACTACAGCCCCGGTTGCGCACATCAACATGTGACAATATCGCCTCAACTTCCAGCACTGTTCTTTCTTAGCAGCAAGACTGGGATAGAATGAAGAGCTGGGAGCTCTGGAATTATTTTTTTTTCCATCTACTTGTACAAGACTCCTTTTGTTTCTCTTTATCAGTTGCATTATTTGGAAAACAGGGAAGCAACCAGCACTTCCTCTATCGAGTGCTTTGTGATCTACTGCTGATAAACACTGCACGCTGGGTGTTCTACTGCAAGGTGCAACAGGAACATCTGCAACTAGACTTGCATCCAAGCAGAGTGAGCTTCGGGAAACTAAGACCAGCACACTGAATTCCAAATGGGACAGCGACAGGATGTTTACTTGCCTTCTACAGGCCAGTCAAGAGAGTGATTATCCCCATTTGGAGAGGATTGTCATTCAAACCACGCAGACTCTGAAGAGCAAACAAATACACAGACATTGAAGTTGTCCAGATATATGTCCCTGCTTCAAAAACACAAATTCGCATTGTCACCAAAAGACCCCTTTTTTTCAGGAGGGAGACCTACACCAGACTCTCATGGTATTCTACACTCATTGTGCTTTAACGGCTTTCAGTCCAGCATGGTAAGAGGAGATATCACAAGCTTTGTCAAATCATTTCAGTTAGTAGCTAAATCCGAAAAAAAAAAAGGCAAGAAAATGTCCCTTTTACTTGAACGCATGAGTTATTTTTTCTCCATCTCTCCCCTCCAGCTTAGGGGAACCACTGACACTTTAAGCACACAACAGTGCCGCACAGCTAAATATAGCGCTAGTGTTTAAAGCGGGGAGAAGAACAGGGACAGAATTAGCTACAAAACAGGACTGCCGCAACTGAACCTCTCTCTGCTCCCATCTACGCTTTCTCCTCTCTCATGTAAGGGCAGGTCACTGCAGAAAGATGCGTGCATCTTACCGCCGTACAAAATCTCTCCCTCTAGCTGCACCTACTGCCCCCAAAACCCGTTTCCCTCAACACCACAAAGCCCTCAGAACTCACAGTCCTGCCAGCTCAGACAGCCAACACCAATGAGGCCACTGGCCTCTCAAACCCAACTGCATGCTGCCTTTTTCCCCCTCCCAGTCAAACCCCACGCATCCTCTAAGTCCCAAAATCTGCCTCAAGTCCCACCAGGCTTTACAAGCTCTCTCATCCTTATGCTCAGGATGCGAGTTTCCAAGTGAAAGAAATGAAATGTCAGCTCGTTGATGGCTCGGCAGAACGACTCACAAACCAAAACGGATTCTGCAAATCCAAGGACAACTTGGTACGGCCACCACTCGCACCCTTACTGGCTTTCTTCCCACAGCAAACACCACACCAGCACAACCCTCTTTGTCACGCAGCACGGCTCTCGCATGGGAGCTGTGTTGGAGATGCACCTGGCTTGCGAGCAATTCCGGAGCCGCAAGCTAGCTACTCCTCTTTCACAGCACTGAGACAATCAAATACCATTTGTCATCTTCGGGACTCTACCAGCGGCTGAGAGACACACTCACGCAGAGCCAAAAGAAACAAGAACCATCATTAAAAGAGACTCTACCTGATCGTATCACCTCTCTGCAACCACTGCGGGCAGCAAACATCTATACATTCAACACCTGCACAGAAAAGCAGTAGTAAGAAAACAAGAAGACGACTTTCAATCACCATCAGATAGACACAGCTCTCAATTTCTGGGTGATAAATAAAAAACCCCAAAACTTTTAATGATGACTGTATGGTCAGGAGGTTTGAATTCTGGCAAGCACTTTGAACATCATCTGCCAGTGTATAGGAAATGCCCTGTTCCGATTTGAAGTCTACCTACAAAGTGGAACGGATTGGAACCATGGGGATACTCACCGGTCCTTAGTGTTGGACGTGGACAGACATCTCCTCTGTGTTTTGGTTCTTCTACGTGACTCACAGTCATCACTGGTTCCTTGGAGGAGGCTTGAATGCTTTGGGGCAGGAAAAAAACAACAGAGGAGAATCACAATTTTTATATGTGGGGCATTTGTTATCAGTGCGTACCAATTCACAGTGGCTTTTTGGGTTTTTCTTTAGAAAGAAAAAAATATTCTTTGCACATCTGACAAATATCTGCATCAACCTGAGGAGGCCACTTTACTCTGTGGGACAAGACAGAGTTCATTTCAACCAGCCTTGACCAATTCTGCTCAATCTATTTGTTAAAGATCATGCTGACAGTGAGAATGGCAATGTCCACAACATCCACACTGCTGGGACATTTTACTTCAGACCCGCCCTGCTCTGACCTCAGGGACTATATGCTCTGTAGCAGTTGGAGTGCATTAGACCCGTTCCCCAGGAACCTTCTCTAGTTTAGCTTCCTCTGAAAGGAATCTCTTTCTCATGCTCCAAATCTGCTCCAAAATATGAGCCAAACCACAATAAGCAACGACTGGGAGATTAGATGCCGAAAGCAGAGTCTTGACCCGCTCTCAAATGCGGTGCACTTAAACTCAGTGCACCCAAAATTACATGAGAAAATGTTTTCTGTATCATTTTCATGGTATGGATTTTCATCTGAAGTGGCGGATTCTGGCGCAGCGTGCTCCTTAGTGGGCGGCCTCAGTGGTAAGAAGCTGTCTGGAGCAGCTTTGATGCTCTGTTTGCCATTCCGGCTTGTGCTGAAAACATCAATGGCAAAAGAAATCGTATCCAGAGAACATTTAAATATGCACCTCCACCACCAACTACTTTGTCAAGCACGTACACCGATGACGATGGAGACAGACACGAGATGTTCATGACTTTCAGATGAAGACCTGCTGTCTTCAACTGGCTAATGGGGAAGTACAGAGAAGTAAAAGTGAAAATCACAACAACTGCCTTGAAGATACACTGTTGATTGTGTCCTCAGCCTCCTCTCAAGTTCAACACTTCCTCTTACTGCAGACCTTTAATCTCTAGCTAGTCTCCTGCACCAATTAAGTAGCTGGGTTTAAAGAAAAAGTTTAAAATTGGTTCTTCGGGGAGGAAGCAGCTGGAGACCTCCCTTACCATAGGCAGTAAACCTTTCGGAGAAGAAGTCAAAGAAAACGGAAAGATTTTTACCTCAGACATGGAATTCTCTTGTGAGGACGGGACAGTGTTTCCTTCGTCAGGTGAGCATGGGTTCCACACGGCATTTGAGCTACGAGAGAAGAGCATAAGGTATCAGTAACTCTCAAAGGAAACTGAAGAGGTTCATGAGTTTACAGTAACGAGCTTCACCAAAGATAAATTCTCATTTTCTCTCTCACATCATCGTATTATTTGTGTTATGTCACTTGAGGACATTTTCGGGTTTTCACACTGGCAGCTACAGCAAGTTGTGCGCACAAGGTATTGCCAGTCAAAAACCTGAAATACAAAAGGCTTCTTGGGATCTACTACCTAAAAGGAGCCTTGAAAACAATCTACTTCTGGCAAGCTAACAGTGGACGGATCAGAACGGAAGGACTGCATCCAAGGCAGCTCTGGCACTGAGATGACAAGATAAACGCCCGGCCCCACTCCAGAAGCAATGCAAGGATGCAGGTAAGAAACAGAGGTCACGCTCAAGTCTTCCCAGATGCTGCCTCGTCCTGTGCCTGCAATAATCCGTACAGAACCCTAGGGGTAGGCTTGGACAGTACACAAGGTAGGGTGAAAATGAAACAAGTCGTATAACTTGATGTCAGCCTTACCAATTTGCAGCATTGATACATCGAGCGACGAAAATTGTGGTCTTTTAGTTGAAGGCTCAAAAGAAGTGGACCGAGGCTTAAAAGAAAACAAAAAAAAAGTACCAACGTGAGTATAACTTGAATGTGAATCCAAGCAAACACACTTCCTGAGACTTAGTCAGCTCTGCTATGACTTGGGGACCATGACACGCTGGTTCACATTGCAGAAGAATGCAAATCTTTGCAGGACCTTTAACAGGTATGCTTTAATTTTTTAATACAGGCTCTCATACGTGAAGCGATTAAAAGAATACAAGCTTGTCACTCAGTAATCACTCAGTCAGCTCCTAAACATTCCAAAGTGTGATAGTTCAGCCCTTGAAAAATATATTTTGTACAAATCAGAGTTAATGACGCTCTCAGGAATGAAGAATTAGAGCCCGACAGTCTCTTAGCCCTCTTATCCCATGGGGCAATAAGAAAAATAGCACTACACCTTTGAACCAAACTAGGGAGTCAAGCAGTCGGTGGCTCATTTTTACAGAGCCAAAGTCTTACAGGAATCCTCTCCTGGGCTGGTGGCTAATGAGCAGAAAGAGGTTTATCCACAGGAAGTATGCAGTTTTTCTTGCCAGGTAGTGTATTTTGATTCCTTAACCACAAACTCGAGAAAGAGAATAACGCAGACTTGAGTAAGGCAAACCCAGCCCACATTAGAGCTGCCTGCTAGAAATGGAAAAGAACCACCTACAGCTGTACAGGCTCAGAGCAGGCTCAACCTCAAGATGCATTAGGGAGAGCTGCTTGCTCTCGCACCTTGCACAGACCCTAATATTTCAAACCCCTCGCTAACCTCTTCCGCAGACTCTGTGAATGGAGCATCTTTGCTGACGGAGGCCGCCGGGCGTTTGGTTGCCTTGGTCGGCAACTGCAGCACAGCAGAAACTTTCTCTTTCTGTTCAGAGATGGAATAATCTAAAAAACAAAGACAGGCCATATAAGAACATGATAGAAAACCAACAGAGGTACATTGCGAATACAGCCAGGAGGGAGCACACAGCTTTGATTTAAAATACTCTTTCTGCTGACACGCGCGGGCTCACCGCCAGAGACCTGGGCTATCTCCTGCTGGCAGTAAAAGTATTGTGTCCTGCCACAGTCACCGCAGATAACGTCATACAGAGGGCTAAGCCCCACCATACACCCTCAAGCCATTGGCTATAGGGATAGATAGCCACAAGGAAAGAACAGCTTGAAAAGCCACTGTTTCAGGAACAATGCCAGAGCACAAAAGTCAGACTTTTCGAAGGGACACAAAACCTCAGAAAAATCAGGCATATTCAATACTTCTGTAATGTGCAATACCTGATGTTTTCTTTTTCGGCGGACTCTCGTCACCATCGTCCACAGGTATCCAAACGCTGAGGAAAGAACACACACAACAGCGTTTTGCAACCCTAGGGAAGCTCCCAAGAGGCTGACTTCCCTTCACAGGGCCCAAACTTCCAAAGTTACTTTTCCTATCCCAAAGGTCTCCCCCTCCAAGCGCCCCTGGGATCATCTCAGGCACACACACACCTAACTGCACCCCTCCTCAATACCCCCCAACCTCTCCCAGCCAACGACCGCTCTCAGAAAGCTAATTATCCCACTGGAGCACATTAGGCCTCTTTTTCTCGTTTGGTTAATGCTCCCTAACATTTTACATTTGTTCCTATCGCCAAAAACTTAAGTTCATATGTAAAGTTTTCCTCTTTCCTCGGGGAAAGCAGCACACCAGAGATGATTACGCCATCTAAGTTCATAAATCACTACACCGAGTTGCAAAGAAAAGTCTAAGTAGGACAGGAAATAAAAGGTGGGAAAGCAACAACTGCATACACCCACTTCAATCACTTACTGCTAAATCAGTGCTCGTCAATGAGTTCTTGAAATAATTCTTTGCTGCACCCTTTCTTACTAAGCATAAGTCCAAGTATTATATCAGTTGATAACAATGATAACATCTAGTAAAAATTTTTCCTTTGGGAATGGAGCACAAAGGTTGCTCCTAGGTGGGTTTTCCTCTATTTTTTTTTTTTTTTTTTTTTCTTCTATTTGCCCCCCCAAAATGTCATGACAGACTCCAAGGATTCTTTGAAGAATTCTTTGGTCTTTCTTACACAAAGGAATTTCTTTTAAACTGTTATGCCCTGAAACCCTGCTGATATCATTGCTTCTGGACTACCTTCTCTCTGTATCAGGAGCACAAAGAAGTCCCTAAAAGCACCTTTCATACAACATCAAGAGTATTGGCTATTACTATGCTATTAAAAGTCAGGCAGAAAATATTGGGGGGTAGGCATTAGAGGGAAATATCTTCCCATAAAAATGCATTCTTACTCAGCATATTTGATACTTCAAAAGGCAAAATCTTTGTATCCTCCTGCTCAATTGTTAGCAGGAGCTAACTCCTTCTGAGCTGCTCTCCAGGCTCAAGGCTACGTCCTGAGAGAAACGCAGTTTCAATACCTGACTGCGGTTACGGCAACTGTCTGTGAACAGAAATGCCGCTTTCTCCAGCTTTACCAGAATACCCAGCACCTGGGAGAGCATTGTTTTGTCCTTTTTTACCTTACCAGCCACTTGGAGGTTTAGAATCAGTTTGATGGCGAGAAAAGAAGAATTCTCTCTTGGGAAGTTGTAATAAGCTGCTCCCCGCTCCTTCACCACTCCAAGTCTCCACCCCCTCTTTTTTCCTTTTCAAGCCCCCGCTGTGCAGACAGAAAGCCAACGAGGGGGTGGCTTTGCCCACGGATTTGGGGGGAACATCTGGAAGCCACAGTCATCTCAGCATCACAGGGGAACAACTCTGACTGCGGCACGGGGCGAGCCCACAGCGGCAGGAGCCACAGCCGCCGCACAGGGCCGGAAGGACGGGGATGCCGGGCTGGGAGAGGGCGGGGGGGGGCACGGAGCTGCCGGGGGCCCACCACGAGCCCCACCGCCCCGGAGGGGGGGCTCTGGGCGGGCAGAGGGGCCGAGCCCAGCCCAGGGGAGGGCAGCCAGAGCCAGGGGAACCCCAGAGCAAGACCCCACCCTGCACCCGAGCCCACAGAGCAACTAACGCCGCTCCCGCCCGAGGAGAGCCGGCCGAGGCGCCGGGCGGGCTCCCGCCAAGGAGGCCCCGGGGGTCCCGCAGGCCCCAGGCGGGGGGGGGGGGGGGGGGGAGAGAGGCGGAGGGGGGAGTGGGTGCCGGGGCGATGCCTGGGGGCGGCCCTGAGGCGGCGGGGCGGCTCGCTGACCTGGGAGGGGCGGCCTCTTGCGCGGCGGCGGGGCCGGGGGCGGCGAGGACGGCGACGAGGGCCCCCAGCAGCCATTGCTACACAGGCCCCGGCCGGCCCCCGGCGGAAGTGCGGCCGACCCGCGCGCCCAGCGCCGCCTCCCCATTGGCTGCCGCTGCCGAGTTCCGGCCCCTACGAGCTGGAGGGGAGGCTGAAGGGGGGGGGGAGGGGGGGTGGATATGCGCAGGCGCGTTGCCGTCTGCGCTCTGCCTGAGGGAGCCGTTGAGGGCCGCCCAGCCCGCTTCTGCCCCTGCCCTGCGGTGGGGCCGGGCCGGCGCCGTCCCGCCTCGCCCCGCCCTCCTGTGTCTCGGGGAGGCGCTGGCCCTTCTCCGAAAGCCCCGAGCCGGGCGCCGGGAGGCCGAGGAGTGCCCGGAGGAGAGGAAGAGGCCTGTTTGCCCTCGGGGAGAGGCCCTCACAGAGGCCAGAGGGGGCCCCCTAGAAGCCCTCCAGAGACGGAGGGGCCTCCCAGAGAGGGTACCATGGTTTTGATGCTGCTGGACATGGGGTCATTGTCAGCTTTGGGGATGGAGAGGCACAGCGGGCACTGCCTGATGGTTTTCCTTTCTGTCCGTCTCCTCCCCAGGCCCAGGGGTGAATATTTGGGAAGCTGAAAGAGGATAACTTCTTTAACCCAAAAGAAGTGAAGCTTGAAGCCCACATCAAGGTGCCTTCCTTTGCCTCCAGCTGCATGATAGGCAAAGGTGGCAAGACAGTAGGGGGGGGGGGGGGGAGTGCATGGGTGCCCCCCCCTCTCTTTGCCCCGGGGACACAGAGTTTGGCATCAGCCGTCACCCCTGCCCACCCCAGGGGGACAAATCCCGGGTGCTCAGTGGTTTCAGCGACGTCTTGACCCTCAGCCCCCATGTCCTGGTGGTGGTTCTCGTTGGTCCCAAGGAAGGGAGAGACACACAGGGTGCCTGGTGCCGTGGGGACACCGGCAGTGGAGGATTTTGGCTCTTCCACAACAAAACCCTCTTGTGGTTTGCTCCAGGTGAATGAACTGCAAAACTTAACCAGTGTGGAAGTCCTTGTGCCACAAGACCAAACCCCAGATGAGAACGAGGAGGTCATCGTTAAAATCATTGGGCATTTCTTTGCCAGTCAGGTATGGTTTGGCCGTGGCTTTACCCGATCTTCCCCGGCTGCTTTTGTCCACCGAGGAAAGGCGCGGAGTGGCTGAGCCCAGCACCACCCGAGCATCCCGCCGCTCTTCTTTTGGGTGGTCCCTGTGTCCCCAAGAGGCACTGAAGGTGTTTCATCAGCTCACCCAGGCTGTGCGAGCGCTGAAATTAAAGATTGGCTTGTTTGAGCTAATAATGGGTGTTTTGGATGCTGTGCAGAGCAGCACCCAGGGTGTGAATGGAATCTTCGGCGCTGGCAAAGCCACGCACATCGCACCTGGGTGCATCTTCCATAACCTTGTCTCCTGTCCACTTGAGAGGGAGGGCGGCCCCCCCCAAAAATTCAGGTGCTCTTGAGGAGCGATGGAGGAAGCACAATTTAAAAAAACAAACAAACAAAAAAAAAACCCAAAACCCTAACCAAACTTGAAATTAGTTACAGCTTGTCTGGAGTGAGAAGTTGCGAGCGTTGAGATGCTCGGTGGGGGGTGGAGAAGCGGTGCCCTGACCCCCACCTCTTGCTTTTCCCCTCTCCTCCCCAAGACTGCACAGCGCAAGATGAGGGAAATGCTCCAGCAGGTGAAGCAGCAGGAGCAGAAACACGCTCCGGGAGCCCCGGCCTCGCAGCACAGCAAGGGAGGCTCCCGCCGTGCCACCCAGCACCGCCTGATGAATGTAACCCAGCCACCGGACATCCCCCACCTCCTCTGTTATAGGTTAATTTTATTTATATTCTGTTTTGAGGAACAGATTCTTTAATTTCTTGATCAACTCTGGTGCGCAGATCCACCATATGAGTTTTATGTTCAGTGTCTTGATTAGTCCAGTGTGGCCGCTGTATTATTCGAAAAGTGTACCTATCCACGATGGCATATTCTGATTTTTGTTTCCCTTCCACTACCCATGAGGAGCCATCCACAAAGAATTTTTCTCTTTCATCTAATTCTTCTTCTTCTAAATCTTCTCTTACTTTGGTCTGTAGATTTATTAACTGGAGACAGTAGTCTTTCTTTGGGCTCTCCGTATAAAAATTGGGCCGGATTTTGAATGGAAGTCATTTCCATTTCTAATCTAGGGGAGTTAATCAGAATTCTCTCATACTTCGACAACCGACTGTCAGTAAGCCATTTATCAGCTCGTTGTTGCAACACTCCCCGGATGTTATGGGGGGTATATACTTTCAGTTCACCTCCTAAGGTGACTTTTCCAACCTCCTCTATCAATAATGCGGTTGCCACTACCACTTGCAGGCAAGTGGTCCACCCCTGGCTTACAGGATCTAAGATTTTAGAATAATATCCTACAGGTTTTCTCTGCCCTGCCCATCCCTGGGTCAAAACCCCATATGTTGTTCTATTATCCACATTGATGAAAATTTGAAAGGGTTTACGGATATCAGGTAAGTTGAGGACAGGTGCTTCTATCAATTTTCTTTTTATCTCTTCCCAACACCTCTTGTCCTCAGAGGTCTACTTTACTAGTTCATTTTTAGTTAATTTCGTTCATATAAATATTTTACTTTATTGCTCTAATCTTTTATCCATTGTTGACAGTACCCTAACAATTCTAATTGTCTTATTTGCCTTTTATTAGTAGGTATTGTTAGAGACAAGATTCCCTTTACTCTTTCGGGATTTAATTTCTAATGCCCCTTTGTAAGCCAGTGCTCTAGATATTTTACTTCTTCTGTAAACTGTAATTTAGATCTTGAAACCTTTAGGCCCTGGAGACTTAGAAAATTTAGCAACTTAATCCTTTCAGTTCTAACATTTTCTTGAGTTTTTCCAGCAATTAGTAAATCATCTACATATTGTATCAGAATCAACTCTTGAACTCAAATTCCAAAGTCTGTGGGCAGTATCCCTTTAAATTTGATATGCTATTGTAAGCAGCACACCCTCTACACAGTCAATTTTTTGCTGACAACAAATTGTAAAAAATAGGGAAACCTCTGAGGTGTGATGTAGTTTTAGGAACTGAAGAGCAGCTTTCCCAAAGTTTAAGACAAGTACCAAATAATATTGCACAGCTTAAAATACAATTGTTTACGTTCTGACTTCAGTACAGTACAGCTTAACTGTGAATGTAAGGAATTAACATTTTGCATTGTGAGCCAAATTATTTGTGTCAGAAGGTCAAACATCACATAGAAAATTTAAACCTGGATGTTTTAAATGTCAACTTGTTACAGGACTTGTAAGCAAACTTTAAAAAGCTTAAAAAGCTGTTGGCCTCACTTTTGAGGGCTCCAAACACTCCTGCAAACCAACATTAATATTTCTGACCTATACAGACCGTTCAACCCACTGTTCCCTAAAAAAGCTATCAGGCAGTAAGCATATGGTGAAGTACACATGTTTATTTAACATTCCTAAAATAAGTTGTATCTACATACTACATAAATGAATGAAGTCTTAATATAAAATAGAAAACTGCATTGACAGAGGAAATCAAAGTCCATATGGAGTTACTGATCGAAGACCATTTGTTTATGAAATTTTACAGTCATTTCTATAAATGATCTCTTCCAAATTAGACGATTTTTTTCTTTTCTCCTAATCCACACCATTTGGATGACTTTACAAACAGTGGTGTTCATTATAAACTTAAAA